>NC_064630.1:302105210-302713938 GCF_023864275.1 Schistocerca cancellata
AAAGGAGACGGAAACGAAATGAAATTTCACGAGTTGGGAGGTATGTGATGTCATTTCAGTAATTACGGTATCGAGGCAAATTTACAATGAACTTGGCGGTATGAGTCCTCTTACCAGTACGACGTTGCACCCCATCTGACCTGGAAGAATGCACTGATTCGTTTGGGGATGGTCTGAAAAACAAGAAGTTGTATCCTCTCATGCGGTGAGCTGGCGTAGAGCTGTTGTAAATTGTCCTTGGTATCTTGGGTACTGGCACTGGGATGGAGTCGATGCCCAAGATGATTGTACACATGTTCTGTCGGGGGAAGATCTGGGGATCTAGCTCAGCATCGCGCAGACAGTACATAGAGCCGCGTGCGATATGTCGACGAGCATTGTATTGTAGAAAAATGGTACCACGATAATACCATGACAGGTAATACACGAGAATGCAGGATGTTCGTGACATAGCGTTATGCCGTCAAAGTTCCCTAAGTCAGTACTAGCCGCGACCTGAACTCGTGTGGCTTCCAACACAGTAGCGCGAAGATTAACATCGCTGCGTCTGTCCAAAACTCTGGAAGAATAGGACATCTTCCCAGGCCACCTCCATACTAGCTGACAACGACCGTACGAGGTAGTGCAGAACCGTGATTCATTGCTGACCACAAAGGGCCGTCATTCACCAGCATTCCAAGCTTCCCCGTCGCGGCAATAATCCAGACGAAGCCGTTTGTGTTGTGCTGTTAACGGCACCTAACGCGTGGGGCAGTAATTAACTTGTCCGGTGGTTTCTAGTCACCGTCCTATGGTACAGAATGATACAAACGTTCCAAGAAGATCACTATACGTTTTCGGATGGTAGATGCAGATACAAACGGGGATGGAACTTGCTTGGTGCACAATACAGTGATCCTCCATTAAGGTGTTAAGGCAAGAACCTTGACGACGAGGATGCTTGCCTCACGTTCCCAGGCTGTCCAAGTCTGGACACTGTCACAGAGCTAAGACACTGCACGATTTCACCAGCCAGCCAAATAGAAACCCACGGCGATGCTTCTTCAATCTCTGGAAGGTGCTGACAGCGCGGCCTCAAACGAGTACGGCCGGCTGCTGTGGCCGAGCGGTTATAGGCGCTTCAGTCCGGAACCACGCGGCTTCTACGGTTGCAGGTTCGAATCCTGCTTCTGGCATGGATGTGTGATGTCCTTAGGTTAGTTAGGTTTAACTAGTTCTAAATCTAGGGGCTGAGGACCTCAGATGTTAAGTCCCATAGTGCTTAGAGCTATTTGAATTTGAAACGAGTACGTGGTATCTCTGTTTTCTTCACAGTGTTCACTAAATGCCTTAAGATTTTCACGCCTCTCATTTACCCTGCTGGACGTGGTAACGACACTAAACAGGAGTAACACTAATGCACTCTGGTGGCCGTTCTACCCCTAACATAGTGTGACAGCTGTAAGGCCAACCGAAGGTTTGTAAATGTAAGAAGTTACATTGAAATCCATGTCTTCTGGGTGCCTAACTTTATTTGCCTGGCAAAGTGCATAGTTAAATTAAATAAACGATAGTCATTTTCTTCATTGGGGTACAGCAGTAGTGTTGATGGTGTGGTCTTCAGCCCCAAGATTGTTCTGATGCTGTTCTCCATGCTGCTCAGTCCTGTGCAAGCCTCTTCATTTCTGAATAACTACTGCAATTTTACATCCTTTTGAATGTGCTTCCTGTATTCATCTCTTGGTTTCCCTCTATTATTTTTACCTCTGACACTTACCACCAGTACTAAATTTGTAATCCCTTGATGGGTCAGAATGTGTTCTGTCAACCTATCGCATCTTCTAGTCAGGTTGTGCCACAAATTAATTTTCTTTCGAATTCTAGTCAATACCTCCTTATCAGTTACGTGATCTACCCATCTAACCTTCAGCATTCTTCTGTAGCACCATATTTCAAAGACTCTGTTCTCTTCTTGTCTAAACTCTTTATCTTCCAAGTTTCGGTTCCATACTTCCTCTCAGAAAATACTTCCTGACACTTAAACTATCTTAGATGTCGACAGGTCTCTCTTCTTCAGAAACGCTTTTCATGCCATTGCCAGGTCACATATTATATCCTCTCTACTTCGGCCATCATCAGTTATTTTGATGCCCAAATATCATAACTCCTCTAATACTTTATGTGTCTCGTTTCCTTATCTAATTCCCTCAGCATCATCTCATTTAATTCAACAACATTGCATTACTTTCATAATGAAAACATGCTCTTGGTAGGCTGCATTCTTTTGATTATCTATGCGATTAACCAATTTCAACTTTTTGTCATTCTCAAACACATATCTTCAGCTACCAATTCATATTACATTATAATATATGGCTGGTACATGTGAACTGGAAAATGATGCTGTAAGCTTAAGATACTTACTTGAAAATGACCAGAGGATGAAGTTGACCAATTGCATAGACAATAAAAAAGTACAACCTACCTGGACCATGTTTTCATTCTCAGAATACTTTAAGGCTGTGGGCCCCCACTAAAATAAAATTTTTGATACGCTCCATTATGATTGTTTCGCTTCTGTTGATGTTCATCTTCTACACTCCTTTGAAGACGCTGCCCAGTCCATTCAACTGCTGTTGAAAGTCCTTTGCTGTCTGTGTCGTAATTACACCATCATCGGAAAATCTCAAAGGTTTTATTTACTCTCCTTGGACTTTAATTCCTATTCCAAGCCATATATTTATTAAAAGTTATTCCACTTCGGATATTTTTGACAAGTATTCACTTTGTTACAGCTTGCACGACTGGTCGCTTAAAAGTGCAGTAAGTTTCGACGTGTTGTACATTACAACTGTTGTATACTATAACTGTAAAGCACATCGATACCTACTGTGCTTAAAAATGGCCTGTAGTGACGAAATTAGCCAGTCGTGTAAGATTTAATAAAATGAATACTTGTGAAAAATAGCCGAGGTGGCGTAAATTCGAAATGCCTTTTAACAAGCGACAGTAAGCTTTCAAGACGGGCAGTGGTGTTGCCGGTGGAGTGGAGTCAGCTGTTGCCGTGACACGTCCCTTGTTGGTGCGCAGGCGCTGCGGAACCCGGAGGTGGAGGCAGAGGCGGTGCTGCGGCAGCTGGGCGTGCCGGCCAGCCTGTCAGAGGGCTCTCCAGCAACAGCAGGCTCCAGTAGGCGCTCCTCCATGACGCCGTCGCTCAGCGAGCTGGAGGCCGCCATCTCGGACCTGCTGGAACAGACGCAGGCCGCCGACGGCGACGACGATGACAACGGCTCTGCGGGTGAGTTCCGCAGCAGGCTGGAAAGCGGAGGCTCAGGCAAGCAGGCTGAGTTTCCCTGGCGGTGGTGACGTGACTCACTACGAGAGCGTAGCGTCCACTAAGTGGGGAAACCCCTAAGCAGAAACTTGTGTGGTGAAGGCTACAGATTAACGATACATGTAGGAATGACTATCTTTCCGTAATTGGGTTCAGACTTCGCCTTTCCTAACGAGCACCTCTTTTCAACGCACATTGCAGAGGCTAGCATAGATCCACAGACACTGAATGAGGGGACTGATGAGCAGCGGTATACACCTACTCTGCGTTTATATCAAACGCCACAGGGGCCACACATCTCGCCTTTCAATGGGAAAAGGCTTTAAGTTTTGTTTTGTTAGTATGACCAACAAGTAAATGAATCATCAACTTGAGATAGTGTTATTTTTATCAATACACCAGGTGCTTACAACGACGTCGACTGAAAAATCAACATGGCCAAAATCAGTGTTGCCAACACAAAAATAAAGTCACCCAAACGCACTGACAGCTACATAAGAAACACGTGCTTCACATATTACATGATCATCCCTAATATCGTCATACTATAACTCTCAGGTAACGAGACGCTAGGTAGTGAGGCGTGCTGTATGCCATAATGGTGACGTCACTTGTAAATCATATAACCATACGCTCAATTTGTTATCCTTATTAAAGCTTTACGAGATGTTGGTATATGATGGAATGACAGAATACTCATCAACTTTCTGACTTGTTTGATGCGGCCCGTCACGAATTGTTGCCCTGTGCAAACCTTTTCATCTAAGAGTAGCAATTGCAACCTGCGTCGTCTAATATTTTCTGGGTGTATTCCAATCACTGTGTTTCCCTACAGTTTTTACCCTCTACATTTAATACCATGGAAGTTATTCCCTGATGTCTTAACAAATATTCTATCATCGTGTCCCTTCTTGTCATTGTTCTCCTTTCCTTTCCTCGCCGATTCTACGGACAATCTCTTCATTCCTTACCTTATCAGTCCACCTAATTTTCAACATACTCTTCCAGCACCACATCTCAAATGCTTCGATTCTTTTCTGTTCTGGTTTCCCCACAGTCTCTGCTTCACTATCATACAGTGCTGCGCTCCAAACATACATTATCAGAAATTTCTTCTTCAAATTAAGGCCCGTGTTTGATACTAGTATAATTCTCTTGGATTTGATACCAGCAGACTTCTCTCGGCCAGAAATGTCCTTTTTTCCAGTGCTAGCCTGCTTCGAATGTTCTTGCTTCGTCCACCATAGCTTATTTTCCTGCCTAAGTAGCAGAATTCCTTTGCTTCGTGATCCGCAGTTCTGATGTTAAGTTCCTCGATGATCTCATTTTGGCTACTTCTCATTACTTTTGGATTTCTTTCATTTACTCTCAGTCCATAATCTGAGGACAGCAATGTCATCAGCGAATCCTATCATTGATATGCTTTCACCCTGAATTTTAATCCCAATCTGGGACCTTATACTTAACGCAAGACAGAACGTGGTAGTAAGGATTGCTAATGAGGAAAGAGATAAAACAGGCATTAGATTAGCAAGTAGACAAGAACATCGTTTGTTTTGTTTTTTAATGTTTTCTACTATTGCTGCGATGGTTGTCTGACAGTAGAGGTTTCCTTGGTCTCTCCGTATCCTACGTTGAGCCGGCCTCCTTTCAAACTATACAACTGTTTCAAGTTTTCCGATATCCTCCAACTTAAAAAAACAGTCCAGTCTGCTCCATACAGCCTCCGCCGCCCGTGTAGATGCCATCAATATTTATTGAATTCATTCTTAGAGGTGCACGAGATGTATCCACCATATAAAGTAAGTCAAGATATCCGAATACCACAATGCCACAGAAACGTCTCAGTTTTTGGCAAAGACTCTGTAATCGGTTTTGTGCCAGACGTCGATAGTCCAATGTCGCTGCAGTTGGTGAGCTCCGCCTTTTCCATTCCGAAAGTCTGGTAATCTTAGCTGCTGGAAACGAGAAACAATTTAATCCGATCCGAAATTATGCACATCAGTGGCACCGACGTGGTCCTTCAGCTGCAACAGGTTGCGTCCCGTTCACTAGGATGACTCCCGCTGTGGAAGATACAGAGTGCACGCTGATACTTTTTCTCTCTTTGAGAGTCTTATTCTTAATAGGATAGAAACCAACTCAGCTATCGTCTGAACGCAACAGTCACAGTCACTATTAGTTCTAAGCACATACAATGGAACATACGACGAACTAAAGGGCTTCTGTACTTAAAAAGACCTATCAAGAAACCTGTAACGCTGGAGTTAGGTAACGAACTATACAAAATGCAGATTCCATTGATTTATATCGTTCTATCTTTTTACAAATTTTTCCATGGTTTCTACAGGTTGTGTGAGAGTACATACACAACGTCTGTTTCTAAAAGGGCTTTCATTAGTGGTGGCTAGCAAATAATATTCCAACCAGTTCGGGATTTTAACGACATAGCGCGACAACTGGACAGTATGTGGCACGGTAACTCTCACGAGGACATCATACACCTGCTTGCATACGGGACGGAACTGACCAACGCGTCACTGACTTCTTCATTTTGTGAACTCATTTTGAGAAGTCCTTTGTTTTGAAATCATCAAACTTTTCTGAAATTGTAATCATTTGTTTGCACATGTACACATCACATCTATCGATTTCCGTCCCATTCAGATATTTCTGCATGCGGGACTTTTTAAATTGCACAATACTGAAATTATGCTTGGCACCAATCAGTCAAAGATCCGTATCTACCATGTTTATACGATACCGACCATGAGGCTGTCAGCGACGATCTAAACAGCACTGACAATATACCACAGCGCTACTTACAAAAACAGCAGCACGCAGTGACGCAATGGTCCGCCGTAAGCATTGTTCGCCATTCTCTAACTACGTTTAAGACTGAAAGTTTGTCATATTACAAACCAAACATTTTTTCACCATTGAAAAGTCACTTCCTATACGGCTTTGCATATTTCCCTTGGCAATATAAATTAATTATTTCGCCACTGAGGTTCAACCGCTGCAGGCAACATAGTCCTTGCTAAGCCAGCACTCAGCATGATCTCCTCAAAATAATGGACAGCTGTCTTTATCAGCAAACTCTTCCCCGTCTCTGGCGTCAGATACATTAATTTCCTTAGGTAACGTAACCAAAATACTGGCGTTAGCACAGGCGGCGACGAACGCTCGTAATCATTCAGAGCAACCACGACGAGAATTTTGCTACGCACATTTATCTTCTAAGCAATATAATTATTGACTCACTATTCTTTGCCTCACTTGAGAGACATGGACGAGTCCATTCCTCAGGATCCATTGCACTCAAATTGCGTCCTATTTTTTCTTTCATCGGAAATGTGTAGTAGAAGGTTCGAGAAGACACGTTGGAACTTCTACTGCAAACAGCTTCCGCCCACGCCATCGTCGCTGCTGTTCGCCTGTTTGTTTTCCCTCGCGCTCACAGGAAATCAGCAAACATGGCTACCGCGTTCATCTTTGAATTCTGCTGCTTCGCTGTCTTCAAAACTCCATATAAAGCAAACCACAGGTTCGATTTATAGATGGATTGCCGCAATGAACTGGAATTTCCCACTGCATATTCAGTTAAGTGAACTTACTTTATTACGTAATATTACGGTCGGTAAAGAGCGTGGGCAATGAAATGAAATATCACTGACACTTCTCAAACTGTAACTCTACGTTCTCTGCTATACACAACCAACTACACCGAATTAAGTGCTCTTAAATGTTATTAATAGATCGAGGCGAATAAAATCAATGTAAACGCAGTGACATCAAATTGTATTTGTGTGACTTACTGAGATATGCCAAACCTTCAATGCATTCGACTCTTTTCATTAATATCCATGGTTGAGGGACACGCTACTGTCATCCACAGGCATCGTTTTTCCAGGGACAGTACTTCCGCATATCCGCATATACCTCTGGTGCTAGTGTTCGGAAATCAAAAGTGGAAATTCCAGTGACAGTTAATATTTAAGTCCGACCTAGAGGCGAGATCAGGTAGCATAGTGGTTGAAGGAACCGCTCGATATATGCAGGAAACCCGCTTTCGAGTTCCGGACTGGCACAAATTTTGAATTTTCGCTACGTGCTAACTACAAACTTCCGTGTCACTAATGCAGCACGAAGTGTACAAAGTATAAAAGCCTCTAACTGTATCTCTATGCACTCTGGTCGACATCGCTGCTAAAACAAAAACTGAGATTAATGACACTATTCAGTATATGCTTGAAACCTGTTTGAAAAGTGGGCCCTATTCTCAAAATCTACAGATCTATATGAGAGTTCCCATCATCCAAAAACTGTGAATCGCATAGGAAACCTCGATAATGGGTCTATGTAGGAAATACTCTTTAGTTTGTAAGCCACCCACTTTGTTTTGTAATGTCCTGAGTACATTAAAATACGTCTCCAGAAAAAATGCCCTGGATGTGTATTCCTTTTAACGTATAGTTCTGCTGAGCAATGACGTATAACGCAGTATGACTATATTTCAAACACACAGTCAAGAGTAGGCAGTGCTTGGTTTGCGCAAAGGAGGGAATTGGGGGCGTAAATGAATACTTCAATGGATTTTAGAATCACAAATACTTATAGCAGTTTCATCATCTCATTTGAGGAACATGTAAATGGTCCACCTTGTAGGTAAATCATGAGCAGTGAACATGCGTGGCTCCATCTAGTAACCTAACACCTTTTCACACAAATCGTGAAATATAGAGATGCACAGCAACCACGTGAAACATAATATGACATGCAGTAGACAGTTTTGGAACCTCCGTACCATCGCTTACCTTCCAAACTGTGAAGCATGCAAAGAACAGAAAAAGATTTTTGCTGATTGCAATGCTGTGCCGGCCGGAGTGGCCGCGAGGTTCCAGGCGCTACAGTCTGGAGCCGAGCGACCGCTACGGTCGCAGGTTCAAATCCTGCCTCGGGCATGGATGTATGTGATGTCCTTGGGTTAGTTAGGTTTAATTAGTTTTAAGTTCTAGGCGACTGATGACCTCAGAAGTTTAGTCGCATAGTGCTCAGAGCCATTTTGAGCAGTGCTGAAAAAAAAAAAAACACGCTGATAGCGTCTATCCCTCGCAGAGACTAACATTCCAGTTTAAGGCAGCGTGTGGGTTAGAGATCGTACTAGAAAATAAGTGCAGACTAAAAAAGTGCAGACCAAGCCACGTAGAGCTTCTTGTCTTTAAACATATTTTCATCAGCGATATGAGATTGGAAATAAATAGAAAAAGCTTCACGTAAATGCATGATTACTACAAGTCGGTCCATAATCAGCGAAACAAGAAACAGTATAATTGTCCTTACTGGACCACGTGGTATACAAAAACCACTTAAGGAAGAACTGAATAATGATTCCAGATACGTTAGAAAATATAACGTATTAGAACATGCTTAATGTGCAGATGGATTAATGAAAAGCCGATACTGTGCGATGGGCATCGACAGATAACTACCTCGCTGACCAACGAAATTTAAGTTTGAACATGGCTAACGGCACGTTAAAGATCTGAAAATGTTGCAAGCAAATACTGCGCTAAGGTACAAAATGCAAGCTGCAGTCTCAAAATTCGTTTGTAGCTTTATATGTGAGAACTGCCATCAGAAGGTAACTTCAAAGTAAGTTACTACGCCAGAAGTCCACAGCAAAAACGAGGAAGTTCAGCAAAGAACACCGCAAGAGAAGCTTGCCGAACACCAACCGGAAACAGTGACAGGGACAGACAGAAACAGGAAAAGGCGACCTAGCTAGTCAAAAGCATCTAAAGCCATGAAAGACAGGCGGAACAGAAAATAAGGTTTACACAGATGCTTTCAAGGATGGCAGAGCACAAAATAGAGGACCTAGCACCCACTCCAAAGTACACGAATGTTGAACATTTTCGTCTGCGTGTACAATCTATGAGTTTCCTGTACTACGGATTATTAAAAAACATGGCAAATACGTTGGATAAAAACTATCTAGCGCTGGAATGCAAGTATATTCGACTCATCTGTTGAACTGAATATGCGTTCTAGAGACTAAGAAGAAAGGACTGTGTGCAGTGAAGCACAGAGCGCGCGTTCTCTATTGGTGAATTTTGCAACTTGGCAGATTCAATAGTGTTTGGCACGATTATTAAGTTAGGACTTACGCTGTGACTTGTTAAGACTGAAGAAATGGCTTGACATCTTTTAAGACCCACAGGAAGGCTGTTGTTCGGCTCATAATATTCGTAGGTCTACGGAACCCGTTCTAACGCAAAACCGGGCCACAGTCGTTACGTCTCTGATGCGTAGGAAACCTTGAACGCAGGAAAGCTAGTGCCGTTGCCTCCCGTCCAGGCGTTAAAGCCACTGTACGGAACAGTCGGGGCCGGAATTCTTGAAGGAATGCTAAGAAAAGTACTTCCGGACGCGTATTACTATATATCTATAATTATTATCTCTTAAGGAATAAAAATAACGTAGCGCACATAAATGCAAGGATTAAAAAATCTAGGTTTTTGAAAGGATACGTGCTTTCATCGGCGTTTGATTCCATTTTTTTCTAGTTTCAAGTGTGTAATGGATAAGCAGCTAAGTAAAAAGAGACAATTCATAGGCAAATTATATACTTGAATTTCCATCCTGATTTCTTAAAAGATGATTTTTCGCTAACATGAATGGTTCCTTGCAACATAAATAATGCGAATTTCACAGACAGTGGAATCTCACAATGGGCAGACCCGATAAATAATATTCCCTTCACTCCAAATCACTCTCAACGTTCTCGGATTTTCGTACCGCAGTTTTTGATGAGGAATTGCGGTCATTATTAATAGACGAATTCTAAGTAGCTCCTTGACCAGGTTATGCTGAGCAAATATAAAAGCTTCTGCGCATCGTCTTCTATTAGTGTATTTTAACCCAATGAATGATTATTTATGGTGCGCATTCCTCTGCCTCAGAGCCGCTAGTTGCCGCTGGCGCAGTTGCTTCGTGCTTTGCTCACTCGTTAAAACATTTCTATGTAGATTTTGGTTTATAGGCCAAGGCTAAAGTGGATTCGGACGTTTCAAAGAAGAGGAACGAAATTTTATCTTGAAATAGTTCATTTTATGTATGAAATATTTGAAAACGTGATGCTCCACTCAGAGGAACTACTTTTTTTCGACGGCTTCTTTTCGTGCGTGCTCCACGCCTCTTTGTTGGTATTTCCTTCGTTCTGCTTGCCAAAATTCTGCGTAATGTCTTGATATATGATGAGTCGCTTTTGGTGTTCGAGTTGGGCGTCCAGTTTGTGACACTTTATGTGGAGAGGATATGCCCGTGTCCGAGAGTAATCACGAATTCCAATATACTGTTTTCACATATGCACATATGTTTGCATCGAACTCGCAAAGTCTAATAAACCGCAGAAATGTCCTTTGATAGTGTTTTTTTAGTCTGGTCCTTGTCATTTGGTAGTTTCACAACTGGGACTAGATCCTAGCCACGCCTCCCATATCCTTGTTGCAATCCGTGACAACACCTGGATTTTTCTCGATGTCATTCTTTGGATTTATTTCTTGTCGTCATGGAACAAGCTGACCAACACAACGTCTTTCTTGACCTTTCATCTCATCAGTATGTGCTTGTTCCTGTACGATGCTACGTCATAGTCCATCTAAAGTTTTTCACTCTTCATTAAGTCACGGAACTACTTTCCATTTTGACGCATTGTAAGGACAACTTCGGTGTTCTTGCTCCTTTGTTTGTCAACAAAATCTGGACTAGTGTACCAACTGCCGAGGTATATACAATAACTCTTTCCGAGCTAATTATGATCAAGCTCCAAAATAATTAGAAAAGTTATTTTCTCGTCGGGACAATGACTGCCATAATTTATGTCCTTGCCCGTGTAAACAATGGAAAAATGTTATAACTGGGCGAGAATACATTATATTGCCTGACGAGAGGTACCATCTAGAGCAGTAATCATTAACTAATAGCGTTGTAACATTAGCCGGTCTGAAACTCGTCATTCCCATTAACTACAAGCCACAGAATGCCACGACGAATACACTGAAAACATGTAGACAATGTTCGGGTGTATCCGTTATGCCCACTTAAGGGGTTAAGCAACAGCTGGCACTGCATGACTTACAGCAAATGTGACATGTATTTACTTAGCGTTAAAATGTATGCTACGGTATAAAAAAGGTTACTGTTGTACGGAATGGTAATTTTATTTTATTGTAAAATGCTACTGACACCTCGCGCTGAAACCATTGTTCTTGTCCATATATCCAGTGGAGCTAAGTGAAAGACTGTAATTCATCGCGTCCAGAGAGTGAATTTTTACGTATGTACAAATTAAATAGTGACCATTGACGGGTAGGTCCTTATAAAATTAAGTCTGCAGAAGGAGTTCAACAGCAAAATTCTCTGTCTCTGCAGGCTCATTTAATAAATATTATATTTTAACATGAAACATTTATTGTTAGAAAATGATATCGGATAGCACAGAGCAGACTTTGGTGGAGATATCTTATACGAGTACACAGAAGTGTTGCAGACAGTGCTCAAACGATGATAAACTTACGGAAATTGGTAGATTTTTGTAATTTGCAAGCATGGGGGTCCCTTATAGGTGGAGACTCCACTATCCGTTAAAGTTAGTATGATTTTATTTCCTTAACATAAAATAGGCAGTGCTAGTTCTCTCATATCTACGTTTTTCTTCTGTCTGATTAACATCGCACCGTCAATGGTCAATAAAGTAATTAATTCTCGTACAGAGCATAAACCGTGACAGTAATCCTTTATCGTTATCCGAAAGACGTTTCGCCTATTCATGGTAGGCATCTTCAGCGTTTATAATAGATAAGAATATTATTTATGAGAGCTATTTTTTTAAAAGATCCGATCGGTTGCGAAATGAAAACCACAGTGAAAATCAAGAATGTTTTGAATTCTTCATTTGTGCGGCCATATGACCCGTAGTTGCTTTACACTTCCTGAGGGTATTTTCTTTCCGTTGTTACAACTACAAGAGAACGCGTGTTTTTTCACCAGACGCATTTAGCGTTATTGAGGTAAAGCATTATCAGTGGTCTGTAAATTAAGATATCTTTAATTACAGGCCGCTGATGATGCTTTACCTCAATAAAGCGAAACGCGTCTAATGAAAAACAAAACCCTCACATTTTCTTGTAGTTGCAACGACGGAACGAAAATACTCTCAATAACGTTTTATTTTCAACATTTTGCTTCACCATTCACTTACGTCTCTACATCGTCATAGAGCTGACTAGACATTTGTCCTAGCGTTGTACCAACTTTCCAGTGCCTCGTCATAAAGACAGCCGGCTGCGCTTTCCACCAATTCTCTACGCTGGTATACAGCTCTTCATCTGTGCCAAAATGCTGTCGTCGTAGACAGCGGTTCATGTGAGCAGAGGGATGAAAATCAGAGGGCTGTATGATGGGTGATTAAACACTTCCCATCCAAAACGCTGCAAGAGCGTCTTTGTTTCAGCTGCAGTGTGTGGCCGAATACTGTCATGAATAAGGACAATACCTGATGACAAAATTCATCTTCGCTTGCCCTGAGTTGCCCTTCGTGGACGATTTTCCCGAATCGTTGATCCACTCGCTGAACAAGATTATCAGCTGACACTTGCTTCCTTCCGTGAACGTGTACGTCCTGCTTCAAAAGTTCCGGCATAATTTTCGCAGTTTGGTTTCACGCACGACAATTACCTTATATGGGCTGTTAGAAATCGGGAAGAAACCATCAGCATGAACAAATCGGATGAAAGCATACATATCACACCTGACAGGAGACTGTTGTTCTGGGCATCTTTATATGCTGTCCGTGCCCCGACAGACAGGACCTCACTAGCACTGTGATGTCCACACCTCAATGTCCACCATGGTGCCCGTTCTAAGAATGAAAAATTCTAACAAAATCTTCGTGCCTTTCTCTAAAACATGGAATAGGAGAGGGCTGACTAGCAGTAAAAACATAATAGGACTGTAGGTATTCCGATAATGAACAATTTCCGAGGGAATAAGTGACATCATATATCTTTGCATCAGTTTCAAGTAAATATATGTATAGCCTACATCTTAATTATTGATACGTCTTAAATACTTACACTAGTCAGGTAAATGCATTTTGTAAAACATTAAGTTGTAAGATTAAATAAATTTTAAAGGTGCATGATTAGCGTGATAGAATACGCAGCATAATTTGTGAGTTTACTACTATGTTCCATATTCATGTTATTATTCGTGTGATATCGCAAAGCAATATTAATTAACACTGTAATTTTCAGTTAATACACACACACACACACACACACAAACACACACACACACACACACACACACACACAGACACACACACACACGCGCGCGCGCGCCCGCACCCTCGTTAACGAAAAACATGACCATTTTTTCGTGTGATACGATGTAGTTCTAACTAACCATGGGAATTACAAAACGTAATACTGCCCCAAATGTGGAAAACATTTATCACAGATGGAATACCTAGTTTTGGTACATTTTGTCTACAATTATAGTAGTAACCAGAATCGTCATGCTGAAACTAAAAGGTGCAGTTGGGGATGATTTGAGTAAGCGTACAAATCCACTGCCTTGAGAGAGTTTGCTTCGTCACTGAGAAATACTTCCTAAAAGTTATAAAGGCGGCAATGAAGCCCATCGCTTGTAGACGAAGTCCCAACGAGATAAAAAGTCGAGCTGCATACAATTTCCTTTTTCTTTGCTTTTTCACTGTCCTTTTACGTCAGCTTTTAAAGAACAAACAGTTTAAATTGTTGTTATTGTGGTCTTGAGTTCGAAGACTTTTACGATGCTGCTTTCTTCGCTAGCCTATCCTGTAAAAGACTCTTTTGTCTCTCCCTATACGTCCACTTGACCCTGCTTACTCATCATCATCATTCATATCTCACACAATGCAGTACATCTACAATAAATAATGAATGTCATTCAATAAAACAAAAATAAATCAACTAAATATTAATATCTAGGTTTCTAATCCATTTAACCGCTGTGGCATTGCCATTTATAAAAACTTTCCATGTGCCCTTATAGCGTCGTAAGAAGCACCCATTTTTGGTATGTCTGATACATCGTTTTAGTGCTTCACAGTCAAAACTCGGATACTCGGAGTGAGCCAGAGCACCGACCACATGCAGTGTGGATTCTGTTTAATTTGTCCCACAGTCTCCAGTTCCCTGTAATCTCGACACCACAGTATCGTCGTCGTATTTCTGGATCCATTCCCGTTCTTGGTAATTTCCCATGCCTTGGCAGTTCTTCTTCCAGAAACCTCTTACTTTGGTGTTACTTGTAGCTAGCTGTTCAGCGTATAGGAGTGGCGGGTGTCTCGAACGAAGCCTATTTCTTCGTAAGACGGGTGTGTCGTAATGAAGGAATAGTTCCTTATTGTTTTGTATATTGTGGTAGTCTCTAAGCAGGATCTCAGTTCCGAGAATCTGTGCTTAGCAGAGGAAGCCAGTAGACAGGAGTTAGGCTGATTGCATCAATAATCATGCACATCGTGAGCTGCGCATTGATGAGCCTAGTGTGACAACTATTACACCGTACCGAACAACAATACTCTGTGGCCGAAAAAAAACAGTGGAAGAACTGATGTAGGCGAAGTCTCGATTGAAGTCCCCCCCCTCCCCCCCTCACCCAAGTTGTGCCACAAAGCCTCTGAATGATGTTGTTGCGAGTTTTAATATTGGCTGATATGTTTCCCAGATGCTTTTTTGTAAAACGGAATGTGGTCGAGTGCCAAGGTACTAGGGCTATTTGTTGTGACGGAGACTGTTGCTATATAATTGGACCTTGAGCTTAGTGTTAGTTTCTTTGTTATCAAGGTAAAGCGCACAAACCTCGCTCTTACTGGTACTGGGGCTCCATTTCTTAAATATGAGTTAAAGACCGCTAACTCCTCTGTTAGTGTTCCTCTGACTGACCAAGCTCTTTCGATTGACAAGCCAAAGCGTTGTCTTCTGTATAGCAGAATTTCCTTGAAGATGTGTTTGGAAGGTCATAATGGCTGAACAGGAGAGGTACGAGAACCGAGCCTTGTGGCCGGCCGTTATTTAGTTTCCTTACTGAGCTTCTATTTTGGCGCAAGCAAGCCTGAAAGTATCGATCACTTATCATGTTATTAATAAGAAATGCTGTTGTCCGGCATTTAATTAATTTAATAATTTGTCAATCACACCTTCCCTCCAGACGGTATCATATGCTGTCTCCTGGAAACTGGCCTCCATGAAATTTGTTAGGACTAGTATGATCGTTGCAGCTTCGGTGAGGCCTAAATCCCGCTTGTTCTATTGGAATGTGTTCTAAAAATCACCCACTAATTCTTTTGTAAATATGTCACTCTAAGAGGTTTTACGTGCAACTAAGCAGGGAAATTGTCGGAAATTTCTGGAGGAGATCTGGTGATTTGTTAGGTTTCAAGATCGTCATAATTTCTGTATTTTTTTAGTTCCATGGGAAGTGTCCCTGTTTTAAAATAACAGAGAAGGACAGAGTCAGCCAGTGTTTGGCATTTCCCCCAAGAATAATCAAACCCCGGAGCCTTACCACTTTTAACCTGTGATAAATCGAAATTTCATCTACGGTGAATGAGGAAGAGAATTTTGAATCGCTTGTAGACTGAACTTTTAGATTTGTAGGCTCTTTTTCAATCCTTGATGTATGCTATTTGCCCCTGGACAATCTGAACATTTTTACTGTATGTTCAACAGTATGATTAAGTGAAATACCAGGCTTCTGATCAGATTTATTAAAGGAGCCGTCCAATTTACGGAGCAAGGACCAAGCCTTCGCACTTGAACCTGTGAAATTCAAGTTTCCTACCATCAGAGACAAGCGCACTTTCCTTGCATCATCAAAACTATGACGACGTTCATCTGCAATGTCACTCTCTCCGCTTATGTTAAATTGTTCTTGTCTCATTCCATCTCGGGTTATATTCTCCTTTATATACACTAGGAATATGTTTCTAAGCAAATCCAAAAACAGCTCCAACAAAACGGTTGTATGTCTGGGATTCTGGTGGAATCAAAGAAGTTTTTTTCCGGGTAGTCCTAGAAATCTTGCCAGTTTGCCTTTTCAAGATTCGATCTAGGTCGTGGCACTGACTTAACCAGTGGGATGGATAAGCCACTATTGAGACAAACAGGTCTGTGTTGACTACGTGGGAAGTTTGGAAATACTTTTCTCAATGCAAAAATAGCGTGATCTTTACAGTCAAACGAGACGAAACAGAGAGTCTGGGTTATAGTCTTTTTGCCATGCAAATGGTCTAAAGGCATCCAAATCCTTGGCGTCAAAAATTTGGTAAGGGTTACTATTTTCAGCCCACCCAACAAGTGCATTACTATAGTCGTCGATCCGCTGTTAAAACCACCAGCGTATATTGATAGATGGACAGTAATCGGTAGAACATTTGGCGCCAATCTACATTAGGTGGTTTACACATGATATGGATAATGAGCTCTTCAAGCTTTGTTGATACATTATGAATTTCATCAGATGTATTTGCTTTGTTTAGGTGTGCATGAACAAAGTCAGTTCTAACGTAAGTAGCAACACCATAAATGTTGTGGTACGTTGTGCCAATAAGGTCATACGCACATATCCTTTCTCATTTTCGAAGATCTTCTTAGTTTGATGCATGGGCTTCCCAGATTAAACCCACGTCAGTATTATTACCTAAAAGAACTGTTGACAATGGATCACTTTTAGATCGGCTAATTCCTTCTATACTTAGTTGGCAAACAAGGACTGAAGGTCCCAGTTTTCTAGTCATTTGGTTCTGAGGAGCACCTTTTGCTAGTGTTTGGTTACCTTAGCCTGCGTGCTTGTAGCCAGACGCTCTAGCTCATTTAGCGTTACCCATGATGCACCTGTAGTATTTTACTGCGGACGCGAGCTAGATTTGCACCCCACTGTGCTTATTGTTTGTTTCGATGTTAAAATATTTCTAGTTTTCGTAAACGCTTTTCCTGCTATTGCTCGTCTGTATTTTATATCCTCTTTACCTCTGCCATCGTCAGTCATTTACTGGGCAAGTAGCAAAAATCGACCGATACTTACAGTGTTCTATTGCATAACACAGCTTCTTCATTAGCGCCTCAGCTTTTGTTTCTTCTCTAAGTACAGATTGAACAACAGTGGGGATGGGCTACAAGGTTGTTTCCTGTTTTCCCAACTACTACTTTTATACCACGTTCCCCGACTGTCATAACTGCAGCTGGGTTTCTGTACAAGTTGTAAATTAACTTTAGCTCCCTGTTTTTTACCCCTTCTACATTCAGAATTTCAAAGAGTGTGTTGTAATCAACACTGTCACAAACTCTGTCTAGATATAAAAACACTGTAAAGGTAGCTTTTTCTTTCTTCACTGTACACTTCTGGCCATTAAATTTGCTACACCACGAAGATGACGTGCTACAGACGCGAAATTTAACCGACAGGAAGAAAGTGCTGTGATATGCAAATGATTAGCTTTTCAGAGCATTCACACAAGGTAGGCAACGGTGGCCTCACCTACAACGTGCTGACATGAGGAAAGTTTCTAACCGATTTCTCATACACAAACAGCAGTTGACCGGCCTTGCCAGGTGAAACGTTGTTGTGATGCCTCGTGTAAGGAGGAGAAATGCGTACCATCACGTTTCCGACTTTGATAAAGGTCGAATGGTAGCCTATCGCGTTTGCGGTTTATCGTATCGCGACATTGCTGATCGCGTTGGTCGAGATCCAATGACTGTTAGCAGAATATGGAATCAGTGCGTTCAGGAGGTTAATACGGAACGCCGTGCTGGATCCCAATGGCCTCGTATCACTAGCAGTCGAGATGACAGGCATCTTATCCGCATGGCGGTAACGGATCTTGCAGCCACGTCTCGATCCCTGAGTCAACAGATGGGGACGTTTGCAAGACAACAACCATCTGCACGAACAGTTCGACGACGTTTGCAGCAGCATGGACTATCAGCTCGGAGACCATGGCTGCAGTTACCCTTGACGCTGCATCACAGACAGGAGCCCCTGCGATGGTGTACTCAACGACGAACCTGGGTGCACGAATGGCAAAACGTCATTTTTTCGGATGAATCCAGGTTCTGTTTACAGCATCATAATGGTCGCATCCGTGTTTGGTGACATCGCAGTGAATGCACATTGGAAGTGTGTATTCGTCATCGCCATACTGGCGTATGGCCCGGCATGATGGTATGGGGTGCCATTGGTTACACGTCTCGGTCATCTGTTGTTCGGATTGACGGCACTTTGAACAGTGGACGTTACATTTCAGATGTGTTACGACCCGTGGCTCTACCCTTCATGCGATCCCTGCGAAACCCTACATTTCAGCAGGATAATGCACGACCGCATGTTGCAGGTCCTGTACGGGTCTTTTCTGGATACAGAAAATGTTCGACTGGTGCCCTGACCAGCACATTCTCCAGATCTCTCACCAATTAAAAACGTCTGGTCAATGGTGGCCGACCAACTGGCTCGTCACAATTCGCCAGTCACCACTCTTGATGAACTGTGGTATCGTGTTGAAGCGGCCCGGGCAGCTATACCTGTTCACGCCATCCAAGATCTGTTTGACTCAATGCCCAGGCGTATCAAGGCCGTTATTACGGTCAGAGTTGGTTGATCTGGGTACTGATTTCTAAGGACCTATGCACCCAAACTGTGTGAAAATGTAATAACATGTCAGTTCTTGTATATTTGTCCAATGAATACCCGTTTATCAGCTGCATTTCTTCTTGGTGTAGCAATTTTAATGGCCAGTAGTGTAATTCTCAAATAATCCATAGGGGTGACTATTTTCCCACGTGTTTCTACTTTTCTCCGGAACGTAAAGTGCTATTTATTGAGACGGGTTCTACCAGTTTTTCCATTCTCTTGCAAACAATACGTGTATTTTACAACCATGACATACTGTATTTTACTGATGGTTTAGCAATATTTTCATCCGTCAACGCATGCCTTGTTTGAAACTAGGAATGTTATATAATTCCTGAAGTCTGTCTCATATCTCTTGCGTACCTGGTGGAACAGTTTTATAACGATTGGTTGGTTTCAATTATACGCTACCTGCCTTGCTTCTTTAAGGTGTTTTTGATACTGAAATATGGCTGTCATGCGACAGAATAAAAGCGAAAAATTGTTTTACAGATCTTTGATATCCTCTTAGAAATAAAACATAAGCAAATAAGCAGTTATAATAGGGTAAAAAACGTGAATTTTCTAGGAATATGTCTCAAAGCGATTTTTCTTCCTTTTCTTTCTGCAGATAACAGAATAAATAATATGCTGGAAGACAGTGACAAAAATAAGCGGCCTGATGGAAGGGTCGCCCAGACAATCGTTCCAGGAGCAGCGGGGCTTCCAGGCAAAACTGCCGGCGCTGACAATGAAAACCTCAAAACCGACTCGTCCGCGCCCGCCGACCAGGGAAGCCATGCTGCAGACGCTGCAAGTAGCAACGAAGCGACCGGACCGACAAAGAAGGGAAGCCCTGACAACGTGGCCAATGGTATCTCGAGGTTATCTCAGCATCATATAAATAGTAACAGTAGTGGCATACCCATCGACGTGTCTGCCAGCAAAGAAAATCCAAGTATCTCGATACTAACAGACACCAGTTAGAAAGTTCGACTTGAAGAATCATCATTCTTCCATTGTGGATAAACTCCAGGTATGAGATGAAACTCGCACATAATATTTGCAGACATCTATTGTATATTAAATATGAAAAGACTTACTCTCTGAGCAGCAAAGTTATAACATCAGATTGACAACAGTGACAGAGGGGAAATTCCTGCTGGTACTGCAAGAGTAAGGGCCCTCAAATTAGCATGTCATTAAAGACATGTAAAAAAAGCAGAAATGGCAGGTTCAGATTTAAATTAACCCAAGTTATGCAGCTGTCTTGTATGTCATGTTTGTTACGCAGTTCCAAATTTTTAAATTGCTCTGGGTGGTGCTTAGAATTAATTCGATGGGATGAAAGTAAACGATGGAGCATTTGAGAAATCTGTGACTGGAGTCCAGTTAATCTTATATTTTATGTGGTTATTACACGTTGATATACAAGGGCATTCTAAGTGTTATCAGCTCCACCCTCGATAAATGGCACGCGGTTTCAAAACTGTTCAACAGAAGGCACGGAAACAAATCGCGATTCTAATTCCGTCATTTTATTAATGCGCCTCATCCGAGGCAATCGTTCGTGGGGATAGTTCACCAAACGTAGTGAAATTCAGATGACTGGAAATTTATTATAAATTTAAGAAGCAATACTGCTCGTACTGTAACTGAAAAATGTAAATTTTGCTTTGTTATTATTTGATTCTGAAATAGGTTATATCATGTAATAATGGAGACCTTGTATTATAATGTACTGTTAGGGAAAAATTACAAAACTGGTACATTTTATTTTCCACATACATGTAAATGATCGAACTAAGTCATATGTACAAGTCTTTGTGTAGACAAAGTATGTAAATTTCAATGAACAATAAAACTGTTGCTAAATTTACAGAGTTTTATTCAGTCGAAGGTTATCTGTCTGAGCGACAGCGCTTAATACTTTGTGTTTTGAAACAGTACTTTTATCATGATAAAAGCTTCACTTAGTCTTGAATGTAGAACCTCTGGAAGGTCAGACCGATACTGAAAAGGTCTCAGACAGTCACTATGTAGAGAGTTCTCTAATTTTGTGAATGTACTTAAAATTCTTTATAATGTTTATGAATTTATTGTTGGATTCATACAAGGAATCAAAAAGCTCCCGATGGTGACTCTTTCTTCAGAGATAACATTTTATAACGATATATATGGAAGCCATATGAAATTGTCGTTAGTTGTCTTGATTTAGCACAAGAACACCGATGTAGGGTAAGGTACCTAAAGATGATACAAAAGCACAACTTTAGTCCACATTTTTCAAAGAAGAAGATAGACTGTCATCAAAAATTGTAGATGTTGGAGGGTTTAAGCTGCTTTAAAATGACACTGCATGTATTTAATTCTTTAAAGTTGCAAATGTAGATTAGGAAAAAATAAAAAAAAATGTCTAATTTTTTGGACTGAAATCCTTAAATATGATACGGCTCGTCCAAAATGTAAGACACGTATCGTATTGTTATGTAAATTAAAAATTAAAGGTAGGAGTTTCCGGTCTTATATGGATATATGAGGTTCAGTCAAATGAAACCTGGTTAGTGCGTCTACCTTTGCCTAACAAGTAACGTGGCACCATGTAACTGCGAGTATGGTGGCGCCATTTATTGGTAGAGATATTGACGCGTGAGCACCGTTTGAAGTTGCATAGCGCCAGTGTGGTTTCACGCCGAAGGCAAGGTGGTCACACAAGTTATCGTCCACTACATGCAGGCGAGAAAGCAGGAATGACGAGGAGTGATTCGATTTTTGGCGACGGAGGGAGTTGGAGGCAGAGAAATGTATCGACGGTTGAAGGCTGTGTACGGTGTGTACGATGTGTCATCACATCGGAAATGGTTGCGGAAGTGATTGCTTAAGTCTTGGACAACCGCAGAATCATCGTGCACGAGATCCATCGGTTACTGTGTATTAGCGTGGGAAACGTACGACGAAGTGTGTGACTGGGTCCAGGCCTGGATCCCACAGCAGCCTACTAGCTTCTTCAAAGATGGAATCGACCGGCTAGTGACGCAATGGGATAAATGTGCCAACAGTTTTGGTGACTATTTTTGAGTATGTGTACTGTGTATTACTACATTTATGAGGTAATAAAATCGTTACATTACTTCACAATAGTGACCGAGTGTCTCACATAACTCTGCAACCTCAAATATCTCTGGAAGAACAATAAATGCTCTAAACTGGTTTTCACCAGTATGGACGTACGGCAGGGACTTAGGAAACCAAATACTACGCGAAATTTTAAAACGTAAACAAACACTATTTTCAACACAAACTTGTGTATTATAAATGGATACCCCCTATCACTTCGTACGAAATCAATAGCATGAAAAATCACTAAAATAATGTCGTTGGCTTCATCGCAATACGTCAGTTAAGCCCGAGAAACTGCGAAGCAAAGTTGACGCTTGAAATAAATGAAGTTTACGGCTAGCGCACGTCCTGAGACTCGAACGTGCACCTCGCGCTGCCTGTGTCAAGGGCTCACACAATAGGAAGGTATGTACGATCCACAAAAATAAATAAAATGTCCAATGCAAAGTTACGTTTTTCAAATTGTAAATGCATGTTTACTCCAGCGAAATGAGAACTAGAGCTACAATTAGAGATAAACATTTGAATTCACTTTGCTAAACACATTTACTAGTGACCTGTCGCCCACAGAAACTGTATTATTGTGCACAGAAAATACACCCACATCTTGACCAATGAAACTGTATCACGTCAACATATGTTCGAAGTTCAAATGGCTCTGAGCCCTATGGGACTTAACTTCCGAGGTCATCAGTCGCCTAGAACTTAGAACTACTTAAACCTAACTAACCTAAGTACATCACACACATCCATGTCCGAGGCAGGATTCGAACCTACGACCGTAGCGGTCGCGCGGTTCCAGACTGTAGCGCCTAGAACCGCTCGGCAACCTCGGCCGGCTATGTTCGAAGTGCCCTCCATTTGCATCAATATACGTTTGCAGACGGGTAACGAGAGAGTGTTGCACAGATTGTAGAGTTTCTACAGATATTGCCGCATACGCCGCAGTAATACGATATTGCATATCCTCTACCGTCGTTGGGGGTTCTTGATACACTGTGTCTCTCACTGCGACCCAGAGAAAGAAGTCTGATGGCGTCAAGCCGGGGGACCGTGCTGGCCATCGCACAGTACGTCCCAGCACCATCCACCTATTAGGAAACGTCGCATCTAGAACGTCTCTGGCAACTTTTGCATTGTGTGCGGGACATCCATCATGTTGGAACCACATTGATAGAAGAGGTTCCGATCCTAGATCCTTCATGAGGAGCGCTAATATGTGTTGAAGAAATGATGCATATCGCTGTCCATTCAATGTTCCATGGTAGAAATAGGGACCTACAATACAGTTAGCAATGATACTGCACCAAATATTGACACACCACTGTCATTGATGAGCAACTTGGCGAATCCAGTGGGGATTTTGCACGGACGAGTAGTACATGTTCCGCAGATTCACATTACCCTGTTTTATAAATGAAGCCTCGTCCGTAAACAACGTATTGCTTAGGGATACTGGATTACCTTGCAACTGCTGAAGTGCGAAACGACAGAATGCAAAAAGGGAATTCAAAGTCATTCCCGAACAGTTCTTGGTGCAGTGAGAAATGGAACGGATGAAACCGATGCCGATGCAAGATTCTGCACACATTATTGTGACATATTTCTACACCTCGTGCAATTTCTCGTACACCCACCTGAGTATTGTGCGCTACCAGTAACCAGAACAGCAATTTCGTTTCCACTGCCAGTCGCTGGCGTTGTACGTCGACGTTGTGTGGGAGCCCAGCTTCCTGTTTCCGTGAGTGTCTTGCAGATGTTGCCAATGGTTCGACGTGACGGACACCGTCGATCTGGGTAGCGTTCAGCATACAGTGTCACAGCTGCGGTTACATTTCTGTGACATTCGCCATAAATTAAAATACTATCTAGTTTTTCTTCATTACTGAAAGCCGGCATATCGACTAGATGACGGCAAATGTAATAAGCCACAAGACAGCAGTTTTAATGTGGTAACGTATGTGAACTACTTTACTGAATTACGTTACAGCATGGGAGCAGTTCAGCAGACCAGATTAGCAGACACTTGTACATTGAAGGTAGAGCGTGCCGTGGTAATATTGGTACGTTTACGGAAGGATACAGACGCCAGTGCTGGCAATCCCTGTTCTGAGCACAGTACTACATGCGATGGATTATGTAGGCAACCGTGACGCCGTTGGTATCCTTTACAAGCCACATATTTCAGAACTTACGAGGTTTAGAAATGTGAAACCAATTGTATTACCACTAATTGTACAGTCTTGCTCAAAAGTATCCGAACGACCTGAACTGCATTTCGCCTGATTCGCATGCAACCGGCATAGCGCGGCTGTCTAGCAGGTTCTCTAATCGCCCCTTGGTACAGTGGTATGACTATTGAAAATGGTTCCAACATGTCACCACTAGAAAACACTGCTCTGTATCGCAGTAACTCAAGATGTAAAGTAATACCACGATGCTACGAATATCAGGGAACACCTTATCACAGATAAGACTGTCCTTAAGGCTTGTAAGCTCACTTGTATTACAATAAATGACACACCTAAAACGCTACCACACTTATTATTACGTCAGATATGTAATGCACTTAGTAAGTTCATCGTATTCATGATTTCCTCTTCAAACTAACATACAGTACTTATTATTTAACACAAAATGACATTAAAAATTTAAGTTATCCACGAGCAGCTAGTTGAGAATATGTATGAACTTCAAATGACACGACGAACCGTCTCGTTCTGCATATGGATTCAAACCCAGGTCAGGCAGACTAAGCAAAGATTTCGTGACTGAAGCAAACTAACAGTCACTCCTGATTAGGCACACAGAGAGTGATATGCTTCCATTTTAGACAGTATCAGTTAGCAAATATCAACTTTAAATTACATAACGCAAACATTTTTAACGGACGATAATTCCTCCCGAGCATCTCTTGTCCCTGTTAACGAACTGCAAGAGATGTCAAATATTGCTTCTTCACAAGTAACGTACTTGAAATGCCGTGAGGTAAACCTTTGTGTTGGACAGGGATTCGAACCCAGAAGCTAATCGGAATGATATCGAAGCGCAACCAACGGTAACATATCGGATTTCCTTGGCAACAGCTAGATGTTTTAACTGAAATGACGAGACGAAACATTAATTTTTTCCTTCCCAGGACTCCAGCCCGGCACCTATCGCTGTCATATTCTAGAGAAAACGAACGTTAAAAATGGCTTTGTTGCACCAGCAGCAACATGTGAGCATCTTTGAACTAGAAATATATGACGAAGAGTTCAGTGCTCACTGGAAATAGAGTCCCACACATATCGTTGTTGACTACACGCAAAGAACGTCAGCTACCGAAATTTTCTCTACCAGCAGCTCGGAATAACATCTTGAACTTACAGAGATCTCGCAAATAGTTCTGTGTCCCACTGGGAGTCAAAAACGTCAGATATCGTTAGTGTTGACAACGAATGAAAAAACATTAAAAATCAAAAATTATTATCCACCAGATGGTATGTGTTCTCATGCTAGAGCTTGATAATACATAATGAAATATTTAGTGCCGGGCCAGGATTCGAACGCATTCACACGTAATATGTGGAGATGTTGAGGAATCTGCAGTTTTGAACAAACAACAAATTGTAGTCGAGCTGTATTATCACGAAGGGATCAAATTCCGCGTTAAGGGCGGTCTTAGTTGCATTCTAGGTTCAGAACCAATTTTATCGACATACAGAAGCTCAGATAAAAGGTGGAATAAGTGTCCTGTGACCCTACATAGTGTTTGTTTCGTCACTAGAAATAAATAACTAGTATAAGAAAGGTTACTGGTGAGTTTCTACATGTCGCCATTCCAGACTTTATTGTGGTTGGCAGAGAAGGAATATCATCTTTAATGTGAATTTCAGACCACACAGACATTATATCTTCTTCGCTTGGTGTCGTCAGAAGAGAATGGAATCTTTCTCTCCCAATCTAAAATCATTGACAGAAGTGGGAATCGAACCCAGACCATGGATATAAGAAGCTACCATCAGTCCAACAGACCACCACACTCTCTTTCCATCTATAACTTATTTTTCTATGGTAACGCCGTTGCGCCACACTGGACGAGAATTCTGACAGACAGGCTCCCTGTAGTAAATTGCAGCATGTTCAGTAAATTCATTTACTTGGTTGACCGAATCACCATGAACTAGCTGCCTCGGCTAGCCAGTGCATACATTCAACTCTATTTTGTAATCACCGAAATAAAATCACGTAACTGCCACCTACACACAACTGCCAACAGTGTAGGATGCAGAAATTTAAATAGGAAGTGTTCCTTTCCACTTGAGCCATTCTATTGCGCTATCTGTTTTTAAAATAACGTCGTGCAGCGCAAAAGAAAAGCTATTATCTCGCAGCGCTGTGGTATGCAGAAGTTCTGGAGGAATTGTTGTTCAGCTCTGGAGGTGTTGTCGCAATGGGTCAGGCAGTAGTGTAGTGGTAAGTGTCGTGCATCTTAGATAAGATGTCGCGAGTTCGAGTACATTTACTGCCAATTTTTTTTTTAAACGCAATTCTGCCGTCTGCTGAAGTTACCAATCTAATGGAAGTTTGAACATAATTCCCTTCACTTCTCAACCCAAAATAGTCGCATGTGGAAAAAGGGCTAAATTCTGTGACATTTTGTTCTTTTCAGGTTTAATAGACAGCCAGGCAGCAGATGCATCTCGAAGCTTTTGTATTATGTATGGGGAGAGCGCATCGTGCCCAAATACGTCAGGAAAGTATTTTATGCATTAGCTGTCGTCTGGTAGTGGCATTTTATTCTTCTTCAAACATTGTTTGACAGCTTTAACTCAGAACAAGTTTTCTACATGCATGTAATCAATAAACTGCATGTGCATCGTCAGACTGTTATAGATAACATCAGAGAATTCGCATATATCGTTGATGATTAATTTAGCTCTCACGTATACTATTGTTTCAACAACACTAAAGAAAACCTTACAAAAATTGTGCACTGTATTATAAGAAACGAAATAAAACTACCCACGATAACCTTACGACGAAAGTCTGCTTTGATAAAACTGAGTATCAGTACACAAGCATGCCTCTATCGACACGAATTAGTAAAATACTACTCACTTAGATTTTGATTGGCTCTGTGTTTAATTAGTATGCTGTGTCATACTAAAGAGGTATGCAAATGTGGCATTTCATAAATATAGTTATGTATTTCTATAAACCCAAAATTTGCTTGTCAGCAGCGGAAAGAGGCGTTACCTGTTGTGCAGCATTGTAAGTTTTTCACCATTGCACTATGAGCCGAAAGTATTTTCTTGCGATTTCCTTATTGATGTTTGATCTGACTGCTTGTAGCTCTTTCACAGAAGGGGGTAAAAACGTTGAAGTCAGGGAGACTGGAACTGCGAATCACAACAGAAGCTTTTTCACAGGTCAGCACTTTACCACAGAGCTGGCGAACAGCTATGTGTCTTAGTTCCCTCTTACGAGGCCAATAGTGGCTAGAACTCATAAACCGCAATTTAAAGGACGAGATTAGTTGCGATTCCCACCTGTAACGACTTTCCTGGGCTGAAAACCGTAAGTTTACAATCTTTTGTTACACCTCAAGCGATAATAACTGTGATTATTCAATGGAAATGACAGGTAAAATCAAGTGAACTTTGAGGCTTAATTCCGTGCACACAAGGAAGTAACTCGTCGATCACAGAGTTGCCAAACATATGTTGCCTTGTTGCCAAATCTCAGTTACAGTACCAGCAGGAAGAAGACGAACCGATGTGATCCTACAGCGGGCTGGGAAGTGACCACAGCTGGTGTCGCAGCTGGTGTCGCAGCTGCTACGGCCTGGAATACGTAATGCGACTGATTCGCATTTCTGCATTTCTGTAACTAGGTTTAGGGACTGGAGCGTAGTTACTAATAATACTCAGAATTGACTGCAAACTAAGCATCATAAATCATTAACTCTCATACTTGTTTTTATATTTCTTTCGTAAGTGTACTCAAAACTAAGAGACTCATTCACAGGCGTTTTCGTGTCTCGCCGATAGTGGAGCACAAAAAAAAGTGTGTGTGTGTGTGTATGTGTGCGTGTGTGTGTGTGGTGTGTGTGTGACAGAGAGAGAGAGAGAGAGAGAGAGAGAGAGAGAGAGACGGAGAGAGAGAGAGAGAGAGAGTATTTCCCACTCCCCACTCCAGTACCAACATGAATTTGAAATTTTCCTATCACATAACTCCTATTAATAAGACAGATATCGTTTCCACTGAACTAAAAATCTATTTTGTCCTTGTGCACAGACATTAGAGGCTTTACGTCGCCATTTTCCAGTATTTTTTGTGTGGTGCAGACATATCTGTCGCTGTACGAATTCTCCTTCCCTCATATAAATTTAGCCAGCATGTGATCTTTTCTATCTACATGTACTGGATCTTTCACTACAATAGGGCCAAGTGTTGATTCTCCAAACATCTTCCACGCTGTCGTCACTCCTCAAAGAGGTGTCGGAATCAGTGTCAGTCTCCTCAGTTCCTTTCTTTTTTATGTGTACTTGCGCAGCTTTGGTAACAGGCATAGCTTTCTGGTCCTCCTGCTTCTGGCCTACCCAGTATTGGTTTGGAGGGCTTTATTTTTCAGAAATGAGTTTACCGCTGGGGATGTGGTCTCCGTCGTTGGCGTGGCTGACGCCTGGGAATGGCGGCAACACGCAATACACCACTGTGTATGTGTTGACTGCGTCGTAGGCGACACTGTGTCGCGTTTGGGAATCAACAGTATCATATTTTGGAATTGAGCATATCATACTTATTGCTTATATTGCCCTCATAATAATCTTCCTACGATAAATGTGAAAATAATGAATAATTCAGCAGATATGTCATAGTTTGCTGTGTATGTAACACAAATTTAGTCAATGCACAGCAAATGCTTGCTTAAGTATGGCAAATGTTCTATTGCTTTGGGCTGATTTATTTTCAGTCTGCTATTGTTGTTTGTCAAAATTATTTTTTACCTCCAAAGTGAAGTTTCTAATAGAAAAACAGATTATCACCAATTATCACTAAAAATGGCTGCGTAAGAACGTCAAGAAACATTTGTGATAGGTATGGTCTTATGAATAGACTAGGTGCATCACGTTTTAGAAAGTTTTGGTTATATCAGTTTTCGGACACATTACCCTAATTGTCTTGTTTCTATTCCCTTAATTTTACTAATCCTACCGGAAGCGAGGTTGCGGTTGTTACACACTATCTGTAATTATTGTTATTAACAAGCAGCAACATAGTTAAACGTATTCAAAAATGGTTCTAATGGCTCTGAGCTCTATGGGACTCAACTGCTGTGGTCATAAGTCCCCTATAACTTAGAACTACTTAAACCTAACTAACCTAAGGACATCACTCACATCCATGCCCGAGGCAGGATTCGAACCTGCGACCGTAGCGGTCGTGCGGTTCCAGACTGTAGCGCCTTTAACCGCTCGGCCACTCCGGCCGTCTTAAACGTATTCTCCGCAATACATAACAAAATATTTCGACAGTAAATTCCCATTTTTTATGTTGTTTTGTGAAATTGCCTCATTACGAATCGAATATATAATGTGGCTTATTAATGAAAGGCACAAAATGAGTTTGGGTGCAAGTACTTGGGAATGTGCGTCTCTAACAAAAATAATATCTATTACTAATATCTATGGTTATCAAAATCTTAACTTACTTAAGAAATGTATCAAAAGAACAACCGATAATTCCGTGTATCAGCGTCTGAATTTGCTAGCAGTTACATAAAGAACGTTAATGAAGCCAGCAATATAGAAGAAAGTATAGACTGTAACTGAGCGTTGATCAGTTCTTGAGTGCGTGGGTGGAAATATAATTTGCAGCCTATTATTGTGTTCTCTGTCATCACGGAAATTATCAGCTTCTAGTTTGGCATGTTTACACCGATGCCCACTAAATAACTAACCACAGTACGGTCAAGTTAAAGTTACATAAATCGTTAGTAATCTTTCTCATGATATTCAGCAACCCTCAATATTAAACTTTTAAAGACAAATATTTCTTATTAAAAATATTAAAGAAAGGAATAAAACATATAATTACAAATATTTTTTATTGAAAAATAAAAAATAATTTTTTTCAATCAAGTGAAACTTTACCTTCGTGTACGACAACACGGCAACGTTTCTTCTTCGAGAATGATCCGAAACTCACACTCAGAACACGAAATTAATGTAAATGATCTCCAGATGATGCTTTATCATTATGGCCTCACTGTTAGGAGCTGTTGTACTCGTTACTTTACACCTTGCAACGTCGATAAATTCACTCACTTTACATATAAATACGAAACATGATACCTTTACACCTTAGTCAAAAACGAGAGATGCTGATGATGTATGGGAAAAATTTATGAACTTAAACAATTTATTGATTTTAAATTTTCTGACGAAAGAAGAAGTTTGTTGTTGGAGTGGGAAATGAAATGTTTACAAAGACAATGGACTGACATTCGTTCAGCAAATCACCAAATTAGAAAATGTAGAGTGTATTGAATCAAAAATTCGCTATAAACATAAGAAGCGCGTTATTATTTCTGCGCTTTAAAGTAAGTTTTCTTTGCTGTAATTTCGTTGATTTGAAGAACGTTGCCGGTTGCTGTGGTCGAATGGTTCTAGGAGCTTCAGTCCGGAACCGCGCTGCTGCTACGGTCGCAGGTTCGAATCTTGCCTCGGGCATGCATGTGTGTGATGTCCTTAGGTTAGTTATTTTTAAGTAGTTCGAAGTCTAGGGGACTGATGACCTCAGATGTTAAGTCCCATAGTGCTTAGATATATTTGAACCATTTGAAGAATATTACGCGATTTAGGGAAAAATATTTATTCTTTGAAAAAGCTATTTACTCTTTCACTTTTGACTTTATCACACTTGTGAAAATACTTTCATTGGTTGTCATGTGCTACTTGATACGATTCAACGCAATGAGTGCAATATTTATACCATTCTCAAGTTTTTTAATCCGCATTTCCACAAGATGTAGCGTTGTATGGGATTTCAGGCACTGCCTATCATGAGCTTGATCAGGGATGGTACAGGAATGGTAGCTCCTTAGAGAATCCGCGTGGAGCTGCCTAGTCTGGTAGCACACAACCGTAGTGCCTGTTTTAGTTACATGAGATGGCGATACACGTCTTCAGAGGCGATCAAGATGACATCAACTGTGATAAGGAGGACAACGCGTAAGACAACAGTCGCAGACCACTTTTCGTCACGCATAAAGGAACGGACTCCATCGACGAAGCATAGATCGGTCTCCACTCGAGAAAGTATCCAGTGACACGTAATCAATTTAAATTAGTACACATTGCCTTTTTTATGCAGATTAAGAGTGAAGATGTATTGTAGCGGTTTGATGTGGGAAATCTGAATGACAACGTAACTGCTTCGTTAAGGTAGACAAGTACGTGTAGACCATAAAAATTTCTAAAGTATTCTCGTGGACAGTAGGCATTAAGTAATCAAAAGTAGTTCAGGAATATCTCAAGAGAAAATGAATATAACGATCTTGCGGTTGAAGCTCTTTCCTCTGGGTTTGCTTTAACAATACATATGTTTTTGGATGGGGTCCACTCATTAGGAAAACACGATTTTGTTTTTTTATCTCAGACATGTTTCACTGCAGTTGCAGCATCTTCAGCGGGCTTTTATTTTATGGCTGTTAAAGATAAAGAACTTTTTTTACTGTTTGAATACATGTAAATATTAGTTTTTAAAATCGTAATTACAGATTTTTGAAGAAACACATAAAAATATGAAATTATAGCTTTTTACAACATGGTGTGTTTTTCCTGATGTATTATGTTTTTACAGTGACTTTCACACTTTGTCATCTTCAACCATATACTCCTGAAAGTAGACAAATTATTTAAGCAAAAATTACGATTTGAAAATAGTTATGGCTATGCCTGAAATTACTTAATTCTATGTGGAAGGTTATGTTTGTGTGTGTGTGTGTGTGTGTGTGTCTATTTACATCATGTATCACTTACATTTTCCTTTTTTCTCATCTTCTTCACTGTGAGGCAAAATATATTGAGCTGTCACTTTCAGTTTCACTGTTTACCAGCTGTAAAAACAAGATGGCGGACAGTGGAACATTTGAAGGCGTAAAAAAAGATGGCCGACAGTGAAACAGTTGAAGATGTTCCTGGCAGTTGTTTTGAATCTTTCAGAGGTGTCTGTGCTTTGTGAATGTGTGTGTGTGTGTGTGTGTGTGTGTGTGTGTGTGTGTGTGTGTGGAAAGGGAGAGGGAGGGGGAGAGAGAGAGAGAGAGAGAGAGAGAGAGTGAGAGAGAGAGAGAGAGAGAGAGAGGGATTTTTCATTGTTATTATTTTTTTGTTTTGTGGGTGGCGGTGAGGGGGGGCAAAGGTTGGTGTTATGTAGTAATTCTTTGAGGGCAGAGAACAGAATTCCATTGCAAAGAGCTGTGTGTTCATTATTACTTGTTTTCCTTCCACTGTAGCTTTTTGTATTCGATAGTTTTCTTCAATTATTACATTTCTGTGTGGGGTTGTTGCTGCATTTTAGAATTTTCAAGTTAATATTGATGTCTGTTAGGATATGTTTCTTGTTATAAGGTGTTCAGCAAATGTGGAATAAAAGCTACTACTTTTTAATGCTCTCCTGTGTTCAGTGTACATGGTACTAAAGTATCTGCTTGTCTGTACTATATAAACTGATTAGCAGTCCTGACACAAACACTAAACACACTTTTAAAACAAAATAAAATCATTATACATAAAAATAGAAAGCAAACAAACCACACATTCTACAAACATCTGGTCAACCTTACTGACATACAACTAACTAACCAAGAAGTAAATTTTCTAGGGAAAGGCGGAAAATACAGTCAACACACACATTACACACAAAACAGTGGAGAATCTTATAACAGAAAGTGAATACATCATAAAACAACAAGAAAGAAGCAGTAACCCAAAGTTCAATGCAGGTCTCACAAGAGAATTAGTTGCAGAAGAAATAAGAGGCATAATAAAGAAAAACAAAAACAACATGTTGACAGGAACATAAACTGAAGAAGAAAAATCCTCCACAAAAATAAAGAACAAACTTAAAAACAATGAGGAACTCATTACGAGGTCAGACAAGGGCAGCAAAATGATGATAATAAAACAGGATGAATACAAGGATGAAACCTTAAAATTTCTAGAAGACCACAACATAACAAAGCTAACCAGCCACCAAACATAAAGATACCAGAAACCTAGCACTTCTAAAAAAAATATCTCGGACATATTTACAAATCAGAAAGCGAAATGGCTGAAACAAAAGAATCCCCAAGCACCCACACTGAGCAGCCTACTAAGGCTCACAAGAAGGGCATTCTGAGACACCCCACTGACAATTTCAGAAGTGAGCGCACATACCACTTAGCCAGAGAAATGCACACATACCTACAGAAACATTACATGTACACAAATAACAGAACCATACAAAACATGGAAGAGCAGATACAAAAAATTAACATACCCACAACAGCCACATTCACATCACTTGACATTACATCCAAGTACACCAACATCCCCACTACAAAATGGCTCTGAGTACTATGGAACGTAACATCTGAGGTCATCAGTCCCCTAGAACTTAGAACTACTTAAACCTAACTAACCTAAGGACATCACACACATCCATGCCTGCGGCAGGATTCGAACCTGCGGCTGTAGCGGTCGCGCGGTTCCAGACTGAAGTACCTAGAACCGCTCAGTCACACCGGCCAGCTCCCCACTACAAAAACCATCAACATCATCAAACAACAATTAGAAGAACAAGCAGAAATTCCCATATAAAAGAAATAGCTAGCATTCTAAAACTAATAACAGAGCAAAACTATTTCTCATTTGGCATCAGTTCTACTCACCAGAAGACGGGCTTCCAATGGGGTCACCAGTCAGTGGACTCCTAGCGAACATTTTTCTCAGTTACACTGAAAATAAAATATTTGAAACAATAGTAAGGCCCAAACAATACCGTGTAATATATTGGTATCGTTATGTAGATGACATCATATGCCTTCTATATGAAACACTCAGTCACATCCAACAACTGCACAGTGATATGGACAAAGTAAACCCAAAAATAAAATTCACAATAGAAACAGACCACGACCAAACCTTAAATTTCCTTGACCTCACAATATACAGACGTGACAACCAACATCAAAACTCCATATTCAGGAAAGTGACCACCACCAGCACAGCCATCCACAAACATTCTGATCATCCGATTGCGCACAAACTAGCGGGCTTCAGATATATGCTACACAGACTGAACAAAACTCCACACCACTGAAAACAACTTTAATAATGAATTCCAGACAATCAGACAAATAGCTGTAGAGAATGGATACGACACAAATACTATAGATTAACTTAACCACACAATTAAAACAATATTAAAAAGGACATCCAAATCACAAAAACAAAAATCTTCTCACCAACTTACAAACACAAATAACACCCATATGAGCACACATGAACAAGAAACACCCACAACAACAAGCAATTAGTTCATTCTCACGTACAACAACAAAGCAGCCCACAGAATAGGCAAATTACTCAAAAATCGAGGGGTAAAAACAGCCTACAGGACAGACAACTCAACACAGAGAAAACTAAGGACAACCAACACAAGCACAGACAAACACAACACATTTGGTATTTACCATCTAACACGTCAGGGCTGCAAATCAGTTTATATGGACAGACAATCAGATACTTTAATACCAGATACACTGAACACAGGAGAGCATTAAAAAGTAGTAGCTGTCATTCCACATTTGCTGAACACCTTATGACAAGAAACGTAACCCAACAGACATCAATACTGACTTGAAGATTCTCAAATGCAGCAACAGCCCCACCCCCACCACAAAAACTAATAATTAAAGAAAACTATCAAATACAAGAAGCCGTAGTGGAAAGAAATGAAAAATCCTCATACCTACTCTCTCTCTCTCTCTCTCTCTCTCTCTCTCTCTCTCTCACTCTTCACACACACACACACACACACACACACACACACACACACACACACACACACATAATGCACAGACACCTATAAAAGATTCAGAACAACCGCCAGGAACACCTTCAACTGTTCCACTGTCAGACATCTTGGTTTTTCACCTACAAGTGTTCCACTGTCCGCCATATCGTTTTTAAAGCTGGTAAACAATGACAGTGACGTCTGCCCCCAGTAGCTGAGTGGTCAGCACGAGGAATGTCAATTTTAAGGGCCTGGGTTCGATTCCCATCTGGGTCAGAGATTTTATGTGTTTCTTCAAAAATCTGTAATTACGATTTTAATAACTAAAATACACGTATACAAACAGTAAAGAACATAATTTATCTTTAACAGCCACAAAATAAAAGCCCACTGAAGATGCTGCAACTGCATTGAAACATGTTTTTGTTATAAAAAACAAAGTCGTGTTTTGATAAAGAGCGGATTCCGTCCAAAAACATATGTAAAGAAAATGAATATCTCTAGTATAAGAGAACTGGAGAATAGCAACGTACCGTAACAAGAAACAGGTAACACATTTGTCAATAACAAACTTAGAGAGCCTTGCAATGGTCTTGTATTAAACATTCAATATGAAGTTCACACGAAAACTATCCACAACCTATAGTGAAACAGTAATGAGGAAAAAGCAATTCTATATCTCATTTCTGTCGATCCAGTTGGTTGACAACGATTTTGCAATGAGTTCTGGCGTACTGATGCAAACTAAGATGCCATACGAAAGAAAAACTTCATGATGTTAGAAGTTCGTGTTGCCGTTTGTCTGAGTTAGTGAAACAGAATTTAGTTTTAAAATAACTTTGTCTTCCGAAAAATACACAATGTTCTTTTTCTCATTGTTTACCCATAAATTATCAATATATTCACTGGTGAGCTAAAACGTCTTGACCACCTGACTAACAGCGCCCCGATGCCCCATTGCAACTCAGTACAACAGTGATTCTGCGAAACATGGGTTCGAGGGGTTTCTAGTAGGTTTCGGAGACGTATGGTACCAGATGTCTACGCTCAGTTCACACAATTCTCGTAAATTACGGGTGGGTGGTTTGTGGGCGCTGAGTTGGCGCCTCATACCGCCACTGATGTGTTTCATCGTGTTTACATCAGGTGAATCTGATAGCCACGACATCAACATGAGTTAAATATAGTCCTCAAACCACTGTAGTACGATTCTGGCAGTTTTCCTGCTGTATGATGCCATCGGCATCGGGGAAGACATGAAGCGTGAATAGATGAGGGTGGTCCGAAATAACGTTGACATAGGTATCACGATGTCTTAGATTTCGATCACATGCCCATGGAAGCTAACGTGAATATTCCCCATAGCAAAATACTGCCTCCAGCAGCTGACGTTGATGGTACGGTGCATGTTTCGTGCAGTCGTTCACCTAGATGATGTCGTATCCGTGCAGGACCAACGACCTGGTGTAACTAGAAAAGTGATTAATTCTGCTGGATGAGACGTTACCGTTGATCCATGGTCCGGTCTCGATGATCCCGTGCCCACTGCGATCGTAACTGAAGGAATCGTTGGGTCAGCAGGAGAACACGTAGGGGTCGCCCGCTATGGAACCCACGGTTCAATAATGAGAATTCACTGTGTGAAGAGCACTGGCGACTGCTGCTGTGATATTCTGTATTCTGCGATTCTGCGAGACGGATGGGTCACCTTCTCCGTTCAAGCCACTAATACTGAGCGAGGTGGCGCAGTCGTTCCCACACTGTTCTTGCATTTGGCAGGACGACGATTCAAACGCGCGTCCGGCCATCCTGACTTAGATTTTCTATAATTGCCCGAAACTGCTTCAGGCAAATGCCAGGATGGTTCCTTTGAAAGGGTACGGCCGACTCCCTCCTCATCGTATCCTAATCCGATATGATCGATTTCCTCGCTGTTTGGTCCCCTCCACCCAACCAACCGTTCAAGCCACTACTGATCGTTTATCACAGAGAGCAGCGATTCATCACAATTATTCACGGAAATAAAATTTAGATAAAACGGTTACATGTTCATCAAAGAAAAATACTTTTCCCAACTACTTTTCAGACAATATGCTGCTAGGTTTTAAAATGTATAGCTGCAGGCCGTGCTTTAAATGGTGCAGCTTGAGGTTGATCGATCACAACGGAAACACACAGTTTTTTACTTAAAATTCCATATCATATTTTATAGAAATAAAAACGAGACACTCAAAGGTGTCTAAACACATACGGCTAAACAATAACAAAAAAGGAAAACTTAGTGTTTTGCAAAAAGCTGTATTTAAAACACGTTCTTCATACCCTGATGTGACAAAACTCATGGTACAGCAATGTGCACATACACAGATGTCAGTAATATCAAGTAAACAAGGTGTAACAGGGCAGTGCATTGCCGGAGCTGTCATTTGTACTCAGGTGATTCATGTGAAAAAGCTTCCGACATGAATACGGGCGCGCGACGGGAATCAAAAGACTTTGAACGCGTAATGGTAGTTGGATCTAGACGCATGGGACATACATTGAGGAAATCGTTAGTGAATTCAATATTCCGAGATCCACAGTGACAAGAGTGAGCGGAGAATACCAAATTTCATGCTAATACCCCTCAACCACAGACAACACAGAGGCCGATGGCCTTCACTTAACGACCAAGAGCATCGGCCTTCGAGTGGAGTTTCAGTGCTAAAAGACAAGCAGCACTGCGTAAAATAGCCGTAGAAATCAATGTGGGACGTAAATCGAAAGCATACGATGGGACAATGCGGCGAAATTTGGAGTTACTCCGCTATGGCAGCAGACGACCGAAGCGAGAGGCTTTGCTAACAGCACAACATCACCAGCAGCGTCTCCATGAGCTCGTAACCATATCAGTCCGCGCCTTGACGACTGAAAAACCGTGGCCTCGTTAGATGAGTTCCAATTTCGGTTGATAACAGCGGATGGTAAGGTTCGAGAGTGGCGCAGCTGCCACGAAGCCACGACCTAAGTTTACAATAAGGCACTGTGCAAGCTGGTGGTGGCTCCATACTGGTGCGGTCTGTGTTTACATTGAATGGACTGTGTCCGCTGGTCCGACTAAACCGATAATTGATTAGAAATGGTTATGTTCGGCTACTTGGAGACCAGTTGCAGCCACTCATGGACTTCATGTTCCTAGACAAGGATGTCATGTCACAGGGCCACAATTGTTCGCAATCGGTTTGAAGAACAGTCTGGACAATTAGAGTGAATGATTTAGAGAACCAGATCATCCGACATGAATCCCATCAAATATTTGTGGGACATAATCTAGGAGTCAGATCGTGTACAACATCCTGCACCGGCAACACTTTCGAAATTATGGTCAGCTCAGTATTTCTGCAGGGGACTTCCATCGACTTATTTAGGTTCGCGTCCCTCTGTATAACTGCACTCTGAAGGTTTGGGACACCCAGCGTACATTAACAGAACGAAGTAAAATTTTTACTACCAGAGAGACGTAATGTCTGTTGCACTGAAAACGAAGAAACGAAAAAAGTGCTAAAGACTCAACAGTAAGCCTCCTGAAACCTTTAACAATGAGATGGAATTACTTTAATACAAGTTTTAAGAAACAAACTTAAACTAGCCGGAAGCAAGCAAACCCCGAATGAATCAACGATAATCTACAGTAGTTCCCAGACGAAGAAACGGAACAGAAGTAACATCAGTATTTACGGAGCTTTGAAAATACGTTAATGCTGGACGCACCTTCATGTGCCGAGATTTACGAACACGCAATGAACCTAGGAACAGTGTCGAACGTGATCGTTTTGATTGTCCAGGTGTTGTGGTGTGTGGAGGCATAAAGTTGCCTGCGCGTACTGCCATGCAGATCTTTGAAAGCGATTCAGTTATCGATCGACGTTATTGCGACACTGCACTCCTTCCCCATGTGTGTCTTAGCTGGGCTGCATTTGGCCTTCACTTCATTTTTATGGATGCGAATGCGCGAACTCCTCGAACAGAGAAGATAGAGGTCCTCTTTGAGCGAGAGAATATTTGGCGAATGGAAAAGCCTGCTCGTTCCCCCGACTTAACTCTCATTGTGCGTGTCAGGGATGCGTTGTGGAAAGTTACTGGAGCACGTCCATATGCCCCAACACCCATGATGTTGGTGGAGCAATAGAAAGGAAAAGTTGCATTACAATTATATGACCTTATTAAGGATGCTGGTTGTAGAAAATAAATATGATGCAAAATTAGCACCACATATAATGAGATGTCTGACAGCATCAGAAAATTCTAAAGATTGGTAATATAAGAAGGAACAGACTTACGAACAACAGAAGTAACATCAGTATCTACGGAGCTATCAGCGATGTGAGCCCTGGCTGTACACTTACTACCAAAGGGTACTGACCACTCGACTGAAACTACTCATCCAGGATACCCCACTTGAAGGTCGGAGTGAATTCTAGGTAAATACATCCGGCATCAGTGACGTTTTGGTAATGAATCAAATGATCGAGAAAGGGGAGAAGACAAGAGAAAGGAGTCGCAGGACCTCCATTGTATTTGTTGATTATGTTAGGATCTACCACTGAGAAGTAACTTCTGTGTTATTGCAAATAATATATATATATATATATATATATATATGAGAGAGAGAAAGATATCTCCATGAGGGGTCGAAATACGAGTCAACGAGAGTCTACGAGAAATTATTTGAAAATACATCAATGCTGAACGCACCCTCATGTGGCGCTAGCTACGAACACTTAATACACCTAGGAAGATTGTCGAACCTGATCGTTTTGGTGGTCCAGATGTTGTGGTGTGTTACGTAAAGACAGTACACTATGTTCGAATTCAATACGAATTAAGTCCTGTATTTTCGGTCCAATAGACGCAATAAATAATACACTCTATAATGTTGAATGGGTGTCCGTAACATTTGGCGGAATATTGTATTCACAGTGGAGAATTTTAAACTGCTTTGAAATCCAGTAGTCGGAAATTAATATTTCGAGTGGTATGTGGTCTTGAATAAGCAAGGCGAGTGAGACACGTGTCTGCAAAACTGCTAATGTTTCGTAGCAATCAGAAGTCTACCGAATTGCTCCTGGTGTCCCTACTTTGAAAAACAATACACAGTCACCTTTGGTGCGTGCTCAGTGGAGTTCAGCAGTGTTTAGAGTTCAGATTTGTTTGTCGAAGCAGATCGTATGTACAGAGGGAAGTTTCACAGCAGGCGTCATCCTAAGTGGATGAAATTTATCACTGTGGAAGAAAACCTGAGAGCAATACGGTCGCTCGAGCGAAAGAGAGCAGGTCAGGGTTCTCGCCATAAAGTTGCTGGCAGAACTGGGGATCAAGCGAATTGTAAGTGCTGTGCTGCAGCGAATAGGTTTGCAACAACCTTGGGAGAGGAAATGGTTAGGCGTAAAGGAGAGCGAAAGTGTTAAGATTTCTGAATTTAGAGCTTCAGTTTCTAGAAAGAGGAACCGTAATTCTTCTGTCGTTGGGTGTAACTTCACATGCGGAAATTCTCCACCTGAAACGTCCTTCTTTCCATATGGTTGCATGTCAACCATGTATAGGGCGGTAAACCGGTAAAATTTTCAAAGTCGCAGAGAGATGCTATCTCGCTACATTACGGCAATGTCAACACGAGGTGGCCCCAGTGAAAACATATCGCCACCGAGACTGGGTGAGGGCAAAACACAGCATCGGCTTTTCTGGCGAGCCAGGCAGCAGACTTCAGTATAATGTAGTGGGTCAGAGCAGTCAAACAGGGCCACATCACTTTTGTTATGTGACGAAAGAAAGGCTAGGACGAGTGCAACAAACGGCATCAAGAGCTTTTACGAACTATTTCTGTACTATAACAAACTCGTTAAGCAAGCACGGCAGATGGGAAACAGCTGATACCCTCGTAATAGCAAGCCCTATACGGTTGTGATGAATGACGTTGGGTAAACATTAGCCACTCCTTCACTTCATAAATACCCCAGAAGCTTAGCTCATACGGAGCTGGTCAGACGGATCGATGGCGAGCATGAAGTTCGCACTCGATTCCCTGAGTGCAGCGAAGTGACATCTGGCGCAAGTCTGTTGTCGATTTCCTGCACGTTACGGAAACTACAGCCACCACTGGGAGAGGTAGCTATCTCGCCATAATCACCAGTAGCAGAGTTGAACACCACAGTTGCCTCTGACGCAGACTGGAGATCTTTCCTTTCCACCGGGACCAGGACACCTACGTTCCTGACTTTCCGGCGTACTGAATAAGCCTACCTGGACGGCAGACCAATATCGTCGAACTTGACGGCTACATGGCAACCGTAATCGCGGCACGACGGTTGACAAAGAAGTGTGGTGAGCGGGAGGCGACAGAGCACCTCCAATGTCGGCGTGTGTCAGTTCAGTAAACTTGCCGCAATTACCCACTGCCGTGGTGTTGCGATACAGCCTGTGCCGGCGCTACCGTAAGTGGCGAAGTGGCGAGCCGCCCAGTGCAGGAGCCCACTGGATCGAAGTGTGTGGTGTCGGCTGCTGGGGGCGAGCTGAAGGCCGCTTACGACGCGATTCCTCAGCTGGCATTGACAGACGATGACAAGCACGAGTCAAGACGCTACCTGTATGTTTACGCAAATAATTAACAAATCCGGAATATTTTTTCACTGCGCCTGTAGACGACTACAGGTCACCACTATCCTTCCGAGGAAGACCGGCAAGGAGCGCACTGACACAGAACCATCTCTACTAACGCAGTCCCATTAATTTCCTCTCGCGATGTTGTTGTTGTTGTGGTCTTCAGTCCTGAGACTGGTTTGATGCAGCTCTCCATGCTACTCTATCCTGTGCAAGCTTCTTCATCTCCCAGTATCTACTGCAACCTACATCCTTCTGAATCTGCTTAGTGTATTCATCTCCTGGTCTCCCTCTACGATTTTTACCCTCCACACTGCCCTCCAATGCTAAATTTGTGATCCCTTGATGCCTCAAAGCATGTCCTACCAACCGATCCCTTCTTCTAGTCAAGTTGGGCCACAAACTTCTCTTCTCCCCAATCCTATTCAATACCTCCTCATTAGTTACGTGATCTACCCACCTTATCTTCAGCATTTTTCTGTAGCACCACATTTCGAAAGCTTCTATTCTCTTCTTGTCCAAACTAGTTATCGTCCATGTTTCACTTCCATACATGGCTACACTCCATACAAGTACTTTCAGAAACGACTTCCTGACACTTAAATCTATACTCGATGTTAACAAATTCCTCTTCTTGAGAAACGCTTTCCTTGCCATTGCCAGTCTACATTTTATATCCTCTCTAGTTCGACCATCATCGGTTATTTTACTCCCTAAATAGCAAAACTCCTTTACTACTTTAAGTGTCTCATTTCCTAATCTAATTCCCTCAGCATCACCCGACTTAATTTGACTACATTCCATTGTTGAAGTTCATCTTATATCCTCCTTTCAAGACACGGTCCATTCCGTTCAACTGCTCTTCCAAGTCCTTTGCTGTCTCTGACAGAATTACAATGTCATCGGCGAACCTCAAAGTTTTTATTTCTTCTCCATGAATTTTAATACCTACTCCGAATTTTTCTTTTGTTTCCTTTACTGCTTGCTCAATATACAGATTGAATAACATCGGGGAGAGGCTACAACCCTGTCTGACTCCTTTCCCAACCACTGCTTCCCTTTCATGCCCCTCGATTCTTATAACTGCCATCTGGTTTCTGTACAAACTGTAAATAGCCTTTCGCTCCCTGTATTTTACCCCTGCCACCTTCAGAATTTGAAAGAGAGTATTCCAGTTAACATTGTCAAAAGCTTTCTCTAAGTCTACAAATGCTAGAAACGTAGGTTTGCCTTTTCTTAATCTTTCTTCTAAGATAAGTCGTAAGGTCAGTATTGCCTCACGTGTTCCAACATTTCTACGGAATCCAAACTGATCTTCCCCGAGGTCGGCTTCTACCAGTTTTTCCATTCGTCTATAAAGAATTCGCGTTAGTATTTTGCAGCTGTGGCTTATTAAACTGATAGTTCGGTAATTTTCACATCTGTCAACACCTGCTTTCTTTTGGATTGGAATTATTATATTCTTCTTGAAGTCTGAGGGTATTTCGCCTGTCTCATACATCGTGCTCACCAGATGGTAGAGTTTTGTCATGACTGTCTCCCCCGAGGCCATCAGTAGTTCAAATGGAATGTTGTCTACTCCCGGGGCCTTGTTTCGACTCAGGTCTTTCAGTGCTCTGTCAAACTCTTCACGCAGTATCTTATCTCCCATTTCGTCTTCATCTACATCCTCTTCCATTTCCATAATATTGTCCTCAAGTACATCGCCCTTGTATAAACCCTCTATATACTCCTTCCACCTTTCTGCCTTCCCTTCTTTGCTTAGAACTGGGTTGCCATCTGAGCTCTTGATATTCATACAAGTGGTTCTCTTCTCTCCAAAGGTCTCTTTAATTTTCCCGTAGGCACTATCTATCTTACCCCTAGTGAGACAAGCCTCTACATCCTTACATTTGTCCTCTAGCCATCCCTGCTTAGCCATTTTGCACTTCCTGTCGATATCATTTTTGAGACGTTTGTATTCCTTTTTGCCTGCTTCATTTCCTCTCGCAATAGGAAAAGCAAAACGCCACTAGACGGGAAGCTTGGATCACTGCACTGAAGAGGAAGACAGCTGATGGTAAGGTATGGACGCCTGCAAAACATTCTCGCGTTTGTAGTCGTCATTTCATCAATGGGGTGCTCATAAGAAAACGTGACAACACAATATGTACCAAAATTGCACGTGACCCAAAGTGTTCAACGGTGTCGATTACCAACTATTCCTCAATTGAGCTGGATATAGCCTTAGTTCCACTTTCTCATTCTTCACGTGACATATGAGAAAATGCACACTCAACCTAATTTTGCAAACATCTCTTGTTCGTTAAGAGAATGTTGTTCAGTTGATGCAAATTTACAGGCTGTGAAACTTCTTGCGTGAAGCATTTCTTCAACCGTTTCGTCTTTTTAGTACAAGCGGAAACGAGAACGACTTGGATTTTCCGATTGTTGCAAAACGGTTACTTTAGAGAGGTGTCTAGAACTATCAACAAAGCAGCACAATGCAGCAGTATTTTTACAGCGTTCCGATTCGCATGTTTCACACTCACATTCACCTTGGGTCACCTTTCTGTTATAGCCTATCTGAAAAAAAAGTAAAAAAATGAGGTACTAAACATGACGCTTGTTAACGTTATACATGCAACATTCTCATACTGCACTATTACAACAACACATTTACGTAATGTACTTTGATTATAACAGCATAAGGCTGTTAATTAACAGTAATTTCTCTTAAACACCTGCCCGAAATTTTCTCCCATAGTATTCCCTTAAATTAAAAAAGACATGGTTACTATTTTGAAAGTCTATGCCTTTATTTATAGCAGGAGACCTGAAATGTGACTAGCCACATTTTACATTTTGGAAGCCACCATAAATTAGGCTTATATTTATTTTATGACGCCATCCCCAACACATGCCCTGACTTACTGTTGACTTCTCGGCCTCCCATTCATAAAGTTTTCCGCTCGTGCTGCTAGAAGCACTCGCACTAACAAATGCTCCAATCGCACTAACAAATGCTCCAATCGCACGATCGCTTGATTTTGAACCCACCGTTCAGTTTCGAAAACGGATCGTCCATTACTGAGACTGTCGACTGAACACTTGTTACAAACTTCGTGATTGCTATAACATGTATGTTTTTTATGTCAGTAAAAGGGTAAAAAATAGTTTCCAGCCATTAGCCACTTGTTTCAAAGTACTCGGTTTAGCTTGAGTTTCTCCAATTCGTTACGGTTAAGCGAGGCTAGGTATGATGTTGAATTACCTAATCTATTCCGACATGTTCTGCTCATAGTTTTTCAGAGCCCAGTTCTCTGGAAAGATAGCTGGAGTTGCTATGGGGAACCTATTACCCCGAAATGTTTGTGTAAGTTTCCAAGGAGTGTGCCCTGGAGTCAATACCATTGAAATCTGTATCGTAACAATACGATAAATGGCAGGTCGCTCCCATCTTCAAAAACCAATAGATGCACGAAACTGCAACCTTGTATCTCTGACATTAGTCTGCTCTAGAAATTTGGAACATGTTTTATGCTCGCGTATTATGACATTTCTGGAGACAAAAAATCTCTACGCTGGCCGTTGTGGCCGAGCGGTTCTAGCCGCTTCAGTCCGGAACCGCACGACTGCTACGGTCGCAGGTTCAAATCCTGCCTCGGGCATGGATGTGTATGACGTCCGTAAGTTAGTTAGGTTTTAGTAGTTCTAAGTTCAAGGGGACTGATGACCTCAGATGTTAAGTCCCATAGTGCTCAGAGCCATTTGAAACATTTTGAAAAAATCTCTACAGTAATCAAATGGTTCAAATGGCTCTGAGCACTATGGGACTCAACTGTTGTGGTCATCAGTCCCCTAGAACTTAGAACTAATTAAACCTAACTAACCTAAGGACATCACACACATCCATGCCCGAGGCAGGATTCGAACCTGTGACCGTAGCAGCAGCGCGGCTCCGCACTGGAGCGCCTAGAACCGCACGAACACCGCGGCCGGCCCTACAGTAATCAACAGGAGCTCCGAAAACGAAGATCGTATGAAAGCCAGCCCGCTCTGTTTGTCCACGAGACCCAGAAAGCAACAGATACCGGAGCCCATGTTGATGCCGTGTCGCGTGACTTCCAGAAGGCGTTCGGTACAATTACACAGTATAGCCTAATCAACAAAATACGGGCGTCCGGATTATGGGACCAACCGCGTGATTGGATTGAAGAGTTTCTAGCAAACAGAACATAGCAAGTCATTCTCAACGGAGAGATATTTTCGGTCGTGAAAGTAACTTCGGTTGTAGCCTAAGGATATGTAGGACCATTATGTTTCACTGTATATATGGAAATTACTAGTGGATAACGTTAGAAGTTTCATGAGGTTTTTCGCGGGTGATGCTAGAAAATTTTAGCGAAATGCAGAAAGGCTTGCAGAGAATAGGTGCTAGGTGCAAGGATTGACAGTTGACTCTCAATGCTGACCTATTAGATAGATGCTTGTGCAAATCGTTGGATTTGTCCGGTGGTTATAATTTACAAAAGTAGTGAATAGTTAACAACTGATCGTTCCTGGCCTATATGAGTAAATCAGTGTCTTTCCTGACTCGACATCCCAATCTTTTCTGTTATAATTTCGAATCGTTTGTCGACCGCAAGTGCAATGGCCGTACCGTATTCCATCCAGCGAAAACTAAATCAATTAAAGCCAGACTTTAAGAGAGAGATCTTAATCGAACCCTTTGCCAGATAACGCTAACCATTACTAGATCTCAGCATACAATTAATGCCTTTCTGAGTACTACCGATTACAGCTAAGTGAGACGGCGAAGCTGGTGCATTTTAGAGAAGCACTGCAAACTACAATATTTATTAACAATCTCTTGACCATTTTAGGTGTCATTTGATAACAAAAGAATGGTAAATTGTATCTCATTGTCCATTATGCATTCGAAAATGTGTCTCAATTAATTCGAAGAAAGATTAGTATGGGGCGAACTCTGTGCCTTGAGGAAACGGATACTACATTGTAGGGGATGTTAATTAAGCAAACACGAAACATGCTCCATTAAAGAAAACTAAGGGATGTAAACGTGAACACTGATAATTTAGGAAAGAAAGCGACAGAGCATGTACGAAACAAACAAACTGAGTGAGGCAAGCTAGACCTCCGCTAGTTAAAACTTAGGTAGTTAATAACGGGATCGATTATTTCGGAACCAATGCTTTTTGGGAGAACAAACAGGACACACACACGAACTGAAACGGTGATTCTAAATTGTCCCATTCTTTAACTATTCTTCAAAAAAGTAAAGATGAAATACTGATAAAATCGAGAATTATCAGGATCAGGTAAATGACGTGGAAGGACTAGGCCCCTTTATCTAACATTATTTATCCTTGGAGAACAGCATTTATTTTTATTAATTTTTTGATAACAACAGGTTCCCTTCAAAAAACAGTTAGGGAATTGATGTTAATTTGCCATCAGAGACATTAAGGCGTTCAAAATGGTGAACGAGGCAGCTGTTGAATTACAATAATAATAACCTCAAACAAATTCAAGAAATAAGACTTTAACAGTATTCGCCTTTTTAAAATTTTTAAGTTAAAACAATTAACGGGAGTCAGAACAGAAAAAAATTTCTCCACATTTTCGGATTTTTGTCTAATAAAATTTTCTATTTTCCGAATATAATGATATACTTATCATTTATAAACTTACTTGGGAAGTATTTTATTTTTTTAAATATAATCTACAGTGGTTGAAAACGTTAAAAATTTTACGTGCATTACTTCAGTATCTAATAAAATTTGTAATTTTTTTTATATAGAAGGCTGTGGATTGCTGTGTTATAAAGGCCTAATTACGTGTTTGTATTGGTAGTACTGTCAGAAACAGTATCGTATCGTTTCATATTATAAACACGCGTTGTATGTCTAAGTATTAATGTTTTTCCGAGGAAAAGTGACGAATAGAGTGGTAAATCTCTCAAAAAGTAAAGTATGACGCCAAAACGAAGTGTTTTTAAAAACTGGGTTTCATGGTAATAGATTTTAGAATAAAGGGAAACATTGTGTTCAACATGTGGCGTGTGAAGTTACAGACAGTGAAATACATGCTGCAAACTCATCAGTATCTAGAGAAACACCCATTAGTGCTCCAACGATTAAAATAAAACGTTGTGATACACCGTTTTCTCAAAACAGAAGTGATGTACGAGTAAATGGTAGGTTAGGTTCCATTCTGATAGATTTACACATCCTAACAAGGGTGTTAGGTGAATGTGTGTGTTGTGAAATATGTGGAGCGCCAGTTAGTTTACATGAAGACAATGAGGTATCAAATGGACTGGCCAGGGAACTTATCATTAATTGTGCCAGTTGAAATATAACAATTCATTCTGGGATTCTGATAAATGTAAAGATAATTATTTTGAAGAAAATGTTAGGTGGCTTTATGATTGAGAGCTATTGGCAAAGGACACACTGCACCAGAAACAATGTGTGCTGTGATGAATATGCCACGCCCACCTTGTAAACTGGACAAGTATGCAGGATTTATTGGAGCTGCTGTGGAATCTGTTGCATGTGAGTCTATGAAGGGTGCTGGAAACGAAGCTGTTGAAATAAATGGTGGTATCACTGACATACCAGTAACTTTTGATGGCACTTGGTAGAAGTGCGGCTACAGTTCTAAGAATTCTATTGCTACGGTGAACAGTGTGGATACTGGAAAGGTAATAAATTTCCAGATTTTAACCAAACATTGTTATAAGCATAAATCAGGGAATCAAGAATGGCGTAACTGAGACAGAAATTGCCGGCCGGAGTGGCCGAGCGGTTCTAGGCGCTACAGTCTGGAACCGCGCGACTGCTACGGTCGCAGGTTCGAATCCTGCCTCGGGCATGGATGTTTGTGATGTCCTTAGGTTAATTAGGTTTAAGTAGTTCTAAGTTCTTGGGGACTGATGACCTTAGCAGTTAAGTCCCATAGTGCTCAGAGCCATTTGAACCAATTGAGACAGAAATGATGAAGGATCAAGTGCTGGTATGGAGGCCTCTGCAGCTATTGAAATTTTTAGTCGATTTGTGAACGAAAGGGGAATGTGTCACACTAAGTTCTTAGGTAATGGAGACCCAAAAACATATAACACTGTAGTAGCCGCCGAGCCTTATGGCGAGAAGATTATCACAAAACTGGAATGTGTTGGTCATGTCCAGAAGAGGATGGGCACCAGGTTGAGGAAGTTGAAACAAAGTTTGAGAGACAAGAACTTTCTGATGGTAAAACCATAAGAGGCAGTCTGACAGACAAAATGATTGATAAACTACAGCAGTATTATGGGATTGCTATTAGAAATAATACTGAGGATTTGTTGAAAATAAAGCAGACAGTATGAGCTACCTACTTGCACAAACTGTCAGTTGATGAGAAGCCGGTACACTACCTTTGCCCTCCTGGACCTCATTCACGGTGCAATTACCGTAATGCCCAGTACTCAAACAGCTCGTGCAGCTATAAACATTCCATTGCAGCAGCAGCCATGGATATCATAAAATCTATTTACAGAGACCTGGCAAATCCTGAATTACTGAAGTGTCTACATGGTCAGACTCAAAATCCCAATCAGTCTTTCAATAATCTTATACGGACTCGTTTGCCCAAAAACATTTTTGTTGGAATGAAGACACTAAAGTGGGGGTCAAGGATGCTGTTATTGCTTTTAATGATGGCAACGTTGGTAGGGTGAAAGTGCTACAGCACATGTGAATTAATCTTGTAGCAACCTGCATCAGAGAACTTGAACGGATGGACAAGGTTCGCATTGGTAAAGCAGAATATGCATCGCAGTTGGCCCCTAAGAAGTCCAGGAAGACAGTTTTAATCTACCAGGAAGTTTCATATCAGCGCACACTCCGCTGCAGAGTGAAAATCTCATTCTGGAGGCAAAAACATGTTATGCTACCAAATTAAATTAATCGATTGTTGAATCGGTGAAAGAGGTACGAAAACGACGTACGTCTTACAAAATATAACGCACTGATTATACGTAGACGCAAATACCCATTACTACATGATTACTCGTCCTTAGAACAATCACTGGAACAAGTTACTTCCATAAAATACTTATGAGTATGCGCACGGAGCGATCCGAAGCAAATCGATTCACATAAAAGTAATCACAGGAAAGGCAAATGCCAGACTGAGATTCATCGGAAATGTTGTTCATTAACAAAGGAGGTGGCTTACAAACCCCTTGTTTGATCATTACTTGAACATTGCTCTTCAGTCTGAAATCCGTACCGGATACGTTTGATAGAGGAAATACAGCAGATACAAAGAAGAGCAACACATTTTCTTACATGTACATTTAGTGAGAGCGAAAGTGTCACGGAGTTTTATTGCCAATTACAGTGGTAAACGCTGGAAGAGAGACTTTAACTGTTTACAGTTTACAGTTCCGAGAAGGTACGTTCCTACAAAAGTCGACCTATGTACTACTTTCTCCTACTCGTATCTCCCGAAAAGACCATGAAAATTAAACGAGAGAGATATAATCCCACACAGAGGCTTACAAGCAATCGTTCATCCCGCAAACCATTCGCGACTGAAATAGGAAAAGAGGAAAGTGAGACCAGTACACACAGTACACTTTGTCACACGCCGTAAGGTGACTTGCGAAGTATAGATGTAGATGTAGAAGTAGGTAAATAGATACACGGGGTTTTGCTTAAATTATGCATGGAATCCTGCACTCCTTCGGCAAATTGCAGAGTGTAAGAGTTAATGCTACATGTCTGCATGTCCGCCGAAAACCGTTGAGGGATGGTGTGTCAAGTTCAATGCTGATAGTGATGTCACAATATGCCGGTCGGGACCAACGAAGTATACGGGCCTTGCAACGAACCTGTGGCGTTGCACGAATTGGCTTGCCCACCACACTTCGCGAACGTATGGCTCCGTGCAATGCTCACGGGAAATCAATATTTAATTGAAAAGGTACTCACTAAAGATCTTAATTTTGTCTTGTGCTGTCGAGAACTAGCAAACAAGCAGTTAGCAATTATTAAACTCGTCTGATACAGTGACTCGATCCCCGTCGGAGACGGTTGCTGGCGCTCGGAAGACATGCGGTGCCACTTACTGTGACGTATGCGCCACAGGTTGTCTTTCTCGATCTGTGAGGCCAGCAAAGGTTACGCCAAGAAACGCCTAGAAGGGTCGACGAATCCTGTCGGACGAGTACGGGCAGCATGCAGTTACGGATTTCTCCACGCAGAAGGATACGGTGTTCTATCAAACGTGTATCTTCAACCTGGTGCTCATGGCGATTTTGCCTGATTGGCATACCGATTGTGGACTGTACAGCCTTCGAACGGAAACTTTTTTATCGTCCCTTATAAGACCAGAACTCCTCAGTATTTGTAATTCCATCGATTGGCAAAATTTTTGTTCCAGTTTCGCGAAGCTCTTCTCGGATTCTCCCCTTATGCTCATTCTGATTTCGTTAAGCTTTTGTTTTTCAAATCGGCTTGGACTTCGCTTCAATTTGTGAAATTCTCACTGATTTCGCAGCATCTTTCTCACAACGCTATTGAATCGTGGCAGGCATTTTCTGGGTTCACAGATTCTTGCTCAGCGCTCTAAAGACGTACTATACAAAGTTTTTGGATTTTCTTCCATTTGTTGCCACGGTACTGTAGAGAACCTCAGGTGAGAAGGCGCGGCTCCATTTGTCGTGCCGCACGCACAGAAGCGAGGCGGCGGCGGTCGTCGCGGCAACTGTCCTTGGCCGCGCTATCAGCTTAGTCAGCACGGCAGCGGCGGAAGGCGGCGGATATCGACTCCGGAAGGGCCGCCGCTGGACACACAGTGGCAAGGCCGAGGTCGCTGCCCGCTGTTGTCGGCGAACCGTTTGCAGGAAACCGCTTTTCCAAACAATGGGCCGGCCAGCCGGTCAAGTGTCCTCCGTAGTACAAACGTACATTCAGGTCGGAACAAGTTTCTGCATTTCACTTCTGTTTTTCTTTTATTGTTTGCTTTCCTTTCACAGACTTAATTTCAACAGCGTATAATTTTTGTAAGGCTAATAACATACATATGTAAGAATGGAAAGTTGCGTTTTACGATCCAAACCCACAAAATCATTGAAATTCATGGAGAAAATATGTCTTTTATTTTGCACAGTGTTGCTAGTTTTGGTCATAAACCATTTTCAGACTTATCAGGTATAAATGGCAGGAATGTTGTTCCATCACAAAATCACCTACCAATTCAATGGCAAGCATTCTTTTGAGAGTGCAATGACGGGGAAATGTGCTCAAACTGCATTATTTCCATGCACTCTAAGTCCCTTGTTCTCTCATTCTGTACTAACTTCCCCGTGATAATCGGGTGTATTTGAATTTTATCTTTTTACCACTGTAGTAATTTATGAAGAGACGAAAGCCGAGTGTTGCAATCATTGTAGAAGTGCTTGGAGTAACAAATTTTCCGGAAATCCCCCTTTATACATACATATACACTATGTAATCAAAAGTATCCAGACGCCTGACTGAGCCGGCCGCTATGACAGAGCGATTCTAGGCGCTTCAGTCAGGAACCACGCGGCTGCTACGGTCGTAAGTTCGAATCCTGCCTCGGGCATGGATGTGTGTGATGTCCTTACGTTAGTTAGGTTTACATAGATCTAAGTCTAGGGGAATGATGACCTCAGATGTTAAGTCTCATAGTGCGTAGAGCCATTTGAACCATTTGAACACCTGGCTGAAAATGACTTACCAGTTAATGGCGCTCTCCATCCATAATGCTAGAATTCAATATGGTGTTGGCTCACCCTTCGCCTTGATGACAGATTCCACTCTCGCAGGCACACATCCAATCAGTGCTGGAAGATTTCTTGGGAAATGGCAGCCCATTCGTCACGGAGTGCTGCACTGAGGAGAGGTATCGTTGTCTATCGGTGAGGCCCGGCACGAAGTCGGCGTTCCAAAACAACCCTAAGGTGTTCTATAGGATTCAGGTCAGGAATCTGTGCAGGTCAGTCCATTACAGGGATGTTATCGTCGTGTAACCACTCCGTCACACGCCGTGCGTTATGAACAGTTGCTTGATCGTGTTGAAAAATGTAATCGCCATCCCCAAATTGCTCTTCAACAGTGGGAAGCAAGAAGATGCTTAAGACATCAATGTAGGCCTGTGCTGTGATAGTGCCACGCAAAACAACAATGGATGCAAGTCCCCACCATGAAAAACACCACCACACCATAACACCACTAACTCCGAATTTTACTGTTGGCACTACACACGCTCTCAGATGAATTTCAACGGGCATTCACCATACGCACACCTTGCCATCGGATCGCCACATTGTGTACCGTGATTCGTCACTCCACACAACTTTTTTCCACTGTCCAATAGTTCAATATTTACGCTCCTTACACCAAGCGAGGCGTCGTTTGGTATTTACTGGCGTGATGTGTGGCTTATGAGCAGCCGCTCGACCATAAAATACAAGTTTTCTCACCTCCCGCCTAACTGTCATAGTAGTTGCAGTGGATCCTGATGCAGTTTGGAATTCCTGTGTGATGCTCTTGATAGATGTCTGCCTATTACACATACGACCCTCTTCAACTGTCGGGGGCCTCTGTCAGTCAACAGACGAGGTCGGCCTGTACGCATTTGTGCTGTACGTGTCCCTTCACGTTTCCGTTCCACTACCACATCGGAAACAGTGGATCTAGGGATGTTTAGGAGTGTGGAAATCTCACGTACAACAGACGTGTGACAAAAGTGACACCTAATCACCTCACCACGTTCGAAGTCCGTGAGTTCCGCGGAGTGCTCCATTCTGCTCTCTCACAGTGTCTAATGATTACTGAGGTCGCTGATATGGAGTACCTGGCTGCAGATGGCAGCACAATGCACCTAATATGAAAAACGTGTGTTTTTGGGGGTATCTAGATACTTTTAATGACATAGTGTACTGTCCGAAGGAAGTGCAGCGGTTTTGTGGAAACCGAGTGATTTATCCGGTGTCCAAATGGTTAGAGATCATTGTGTTTTGGCACAAGGGTGGAAGCATTTCCGAAACGGCTAACTTTATAAACTGTTCATGTGCTACTGTGGATGAAGTATACCTACCGTGCATGACAGAAACGCGCTCTCCAAAACTGGTGATGGGGCAACTGTGGTGCACCATGGCTGTAGATGACAGGGGTGAACGAGATGTGTATGGACAAACACACGTGCAACTGTGAATAATTGACCGTCCATATGAACCAAGGGGCCACCAACAGTGTCTCCTCAAGCGACCGATCAACAAATGTTGCTGCTTATGGGTCTCAACAGCAGGCGACTGGTTTACCAACCCATGCTAACAGCGTTCGTTAGCGCCGAAAGCTGGAATCTGCATCGCAGTACCACAACTTACTAGCCATAAGTGGCCTTTTCAGATGAATCACTTTTTCTGCTCCATCAGATACATGGCTGTTGGCGTGTATGGCACGAATCGTCTTAAAGCAAACAGGAGGGAGCGTTGTAGATTGTGGAATGATTTTGTAGCATTCCTTGGGTGATCTTGTCATCCTGGAAGGCACAATAGATAGTAATGGGATAAAGGAGGATCTGGCCCACTTTTGATATCACATTGATATTAAATTAATTATCTAAATTAATTAATTGATCAATTAATTAACCCTACCCCCTCATGACGACATGGGTTTTCCACAACCAGCAAGTGGGCCCCCCTCAGGGAACTTGCAGCCTCATGTCCTCCCCTTCCCTCTCCCACCCCTCCTGTGAAGTAGTCCAAGATGGCAGGAAATTCAAATTTTTTGGCGGGAATATCAAATTTCCTGTGTTCATCATGAGGTTCGGAGGCCAACAGACCTAGTTCACAACACCATCACCAGAAGGCACTGTCTGCCTTCCCAATGTTCCCTCGTCCGCAGCCCGTAGTCGTGCGGTAGCGTTCTCGCTTCCCGCGCCCGGGTTCCCGGATTCGATTCCCGGTCAGGGATTTTCTCTGCCTCGTGATGACTGGGTGTTGTGTGATGTCCTTAGGTTAGTTAGGTTCAAGTAGTTCTAAGTTCTAGGGGACTGATGACTATAGATGTTAAGTCGCATAGCGCTCAGAGCCATTTGAACCATTTTTGAATCTGTTCCCTCACCCCTTCCCTCCACCACTTGTGAGGGAGCTTCAGTCTGTGCTGTTCACTAGACAGTAGCTTCATCCAGGTTTGTCAGTAATGGCTAGATGTGGAGAGGATATTTTCGCTATTAATCTAGCACTGGAGAGCTCCTCCAGCCAGTCTAGCCAATAACCCTGTATGGGTAGGATGTGTGGTAATAATAACAATAGGCTGGTACTGAAGTACTGGGAAGTATGGGAAGTAGTCTCCTGCCGATTTGCAAGTGAATACCTGCTGGTTGTGGAGAGGATATTTTCTCTATTATTCTAGCACTAGAGAGCTGCTCCAGCCAGTTTAGTTAGAGTCCTATATGGTAAATAATTATACAACATCCTCTCACTGAAGTATGGGGGAGTAGCAACCTTCCGATCTTCAAGCGAATAGCTGCTGCAGGGAGGAATATAACGATGGTTAATAATAATATTAGAACAAAAACCCATGTCCCACTCCACCTTTTTTTCATATGCTGTAAATCGAAGTTGCATCGTCGATGACGATTCAGACTTTATAGTGGAAGATAAGTAGGTTCTTGGGTCACTTTATTATGAATAAACTGTTGGAGTCGAGTTCTTACAGCCTCTGTTTCGGTCTGTAAGATACCGCCAGTTGGTGGAATGGGTCAGGATGTCACAGTACCAAGAAATGTGGTACCTTATACTGATGCCATGGAAGGGGTACTGTCCTACCCAGAGCTCGTAAGTGGTAAACCGAGTTACGCTAAGTGACTATTTTGCGATGGAGAGTCGTCGTGTGTTAGCGAACTGCTTCAAGTACTGTATCCACATGGAGGTCAGCGTGCAAGTCAACGATATGAGTGTATCGGCTTGCACAAAGTATCCATCTGAGTACCATAATTTATAAATCTTGTTGACCTAAAATTTGTGCTGGGCTGGCAAGGCTCCAGGCGAAGCTGCTATGCAGTATCTTAGAGAGAATCGTCGCCTTATAAAATCGAAGCTACGCTGCATTTCTGAGGTGAGTACTTTTTCAGCCATACGAAAACTTTTGTTCCTGAGAGGGTCAATATGTTTATGGAGAAATAAATATTTGTACACAGTGACCCCCAGGTAAGTCACCGTTGTCCCCCAGGGGATATCCCGCCCATGTAGTCTCAAGTTGGTAGGCTACAAGGGGTGTTTCTTGCTGAAGTTGAAGGCTGTCGTCTTGGAGGATATAGTTGCACTTTTTCTGGCCTTACACCAAGCGGCTGTGGCATCAAGTTGATACTGAAGGCGTTGAATGTTGGTGTGTATATGTCTTCCGCTGGTGAAAAAAGCTGTATCATTGGCAAACTGTGCAATTTTTATCACTGTGACAGTTGGCGTGTCATTTACATAGAGATTAAATAGTAGTGGGATAAAATGGATCGTGGAGGCAGCCCCGCCTGCTCCAGTCGGCTATCAGAGGAGTGATCTTTTTGTCTGTCAAAAAATTAGCTGTAAGTTTCACATAACAACTGGGTATCAACGCTAGTTCATCCAGTTTCCGAATTATTTTTTCCCTCCATACCTTAACACATGGCTTCAAATATCGAAGAAGACCGCTGCAGTAGCACTAAACACATTGAAATTTGTAGTATCTTGTTCCGCCAGACGAAGGAGTTAAAGCTCTGCGAATAGTTTACGTTGGAAGTAATACTGTTCTACCTGGGTCGTACAATCTGCCGCAAGTACTTCCAAAATATGGATCTGGATTGCACTCTTGAAGATAACTGAACTTTTTTCTTCTTTATTGAGTTTCAGTGCCCCATCCGGACTAAGAGTACACATCAGGGAGACATTTAAAACAACATAAAGAAGAAAATACCGCGAAACAGACATCTAAAAAATGGGGGAGCATAATGGGAGATAGCAAACAACAAAAGGGGGTGACTGTAAAAATGAAGATAGACATTTAAAAGGGTACACAAGAAACCACACTCTGTGACAACTAAGAGAACCCAAGGCAAAGTACGGCAACAACATAAAAGTTGCATGGTCCAGCAACACTATGTACGAGTCCAGCACACACATAAAATCACCAAACTTGACGTCACTGTGGAACAGCACCGAACACAACACTGATGTAGCACATTGACGATGGGGAACAAGCTGAGATGGTCTGCCAGGGTTGCGGAGACGAGGGAGAAGGGAAGAAAGGTGGGACAGGCGCTGCTAGAGGGAGGTGAGTGAAGGGGAGATGGGTGGGGGGGCGCGACGAAGGGGCCAGAGAGGGAATAATGGGAAATGGAAATAGCTGAGGAGGAGGGCAGAGACTCAGGGGAGGGCAGAGGAAAAACCACTCTGGGGAAGGAGTGGAGAGGATGGGAACAAGGCCAGGCTACAGTTGGTAGGAGGGGTAGATTTCACGTCGAAGTTCATCATCTGGGAGGAGGAGGTGCTGGAAATTGCCCTGATGAAGGACATGGAGGGTGTGGAGGTGGAGAGAGGAGGGATACAGTGTTAGAGGCATGGCAACAGCTGGGGGGGGGGGGGTGAAGAGGAAGGATGACACCAGGGTGAGGGGGGTGGGATCAACCCTGCAGAGAGTGTAAGTATGTGGATATGTTGGAGGCGAAGGAGGATGTGGGGAAACAGGATGAGGTCATACAGGAATCATGTGGGGGAAAGAATGGTGGATATGGAAGGCAAGGCAAAGTGCATGGCGTTAGAGGATTCAGGCAATGCCGACGTAATAGAGGATAGAACAGATGAGGGATATGTAGGTGTGGAGGATGGTGAAAGGATGCAATCCTTACGTCCAGCCAGACAGGAGGCAGAGGCAGGAATAGGCTGGATGGTCAGAGATAGGGGGTCCAGATGAGGTGATGGTCGAGGGTGAGGTCAAGGTATCTCAGGGTGGGAGTGAACTGGATGGGACGACCATAAATGGTTAGGTAGAATTATGGAAGGAGCAGGTGTGTGGCCTATGATGATTGCCTTGGTCTTGGAGGGGTTAATAAAGAGGAATCACTGGTTGCACCAAGTGGTGAACTGGTCCAGGTGGGTGTGGAGGGTGCATTGGGAATGTCGATGGGTAGGATAGAGAGCCAGAAAGGCAGTGTCATCAGCATATTGGAGGTGTATAGGTGGAGGTGGCTTGGGCATATTGGCAGTGTACAGGATGTAGAGGAGAGGGGAGAGGACAGACCCCTGGGGGATGCCAGCAGTGGGATAAAAGATTCAAGAGATGGTATATTGGAGGGTGACAAAGGTAGGATGGCGTGAGAGGAAGGAAGAACCAGACAGACAAAATTGATAGGCAGGGTGTAGGGATGCCATAAGCAGTCATACACATTTTGGAGGTCAAGGGAAACAAAAATGGCGCAGTGACAGGAGTTAAGTTGTAGGAAGAGAAGGTGGGCAAGGTTAAGGAGTTGGTCTTAAGCAGAGAAGGAGGGTCGGAAGTTACTCTGGTGGTGACGGATATGATGGAAGAGAATGGATTTGACCTTACTGAAGATGGAGGTGAGGCAGATGGGATGATAGGAAGAGGTGATGGAAGGGTTTTTTTCGGTTTGAGGAATAAGAGGATGCAGGGTAGAAGCTGGTGGAGAGGATGACATTGTAGAAATCGACAAGGACAGTCAGGAGAAGGGCCATTCTCTGAGGTGGTGGTAGTTGACACAGTCGTGACCAAGGGTCGTGTTACATTTTTACCAGAGGATAAGTTTAATGTCTTGTGCAGTGACTGGAGTGCTGATGTCAGAAGCGGGTAATTGCCCAAGTACTGGAGACTGGGAGCAAGTGGAGTGACTGAGGTATCTGCGCATTCCATGATGGCGGGGAAAAGGGAATAATCAGTGATGGAGAATACCTTGAAAGGTGGGAAGTGAAGTGGTTGGCCTTACTGAGGTTATTCGGAAGGGGGCATACATGATGAAGGAGGGGGTGATGGGGTGTGGAATGGGAACCAGTAGGGCAATGGAAGGCAGACCAGTACTTGGAGGAGCTTATAGAGAGGGTGGCGATGAGTTGTGTACAGGTCTGTCGCCAGTACAGGCGTTTCTTTGCTGTAAAGAGATTCTGAATGTGTCACTGTATTTGCTGGTGGCGTTGGAGTGTATCCCTGTCACAAGTGTGTGGGAAGGTGCGATAGAGGCGGCCAGGTTCGCAGAGGACAGCCCATGAAGGGAGAGTGGGATAGTGGGGCTGAATGGTTTTAGTAAGAACATGGGCCTCCATGGCGGCAGTAATGGCCTTCTGATGATGTCATCAGGATGGTGATAGGAAAGAGGATGGCTTTCGACCTGGGTAGTGATGGATTGCCAATAGGCATCCCAACTGGTGTGATAGTAGTCGTAGACTACCTTGGGAGGGGTGCAAAGTAGGGAGCCAAAGGGTGGTGGTTAGCAGACATTATGATGAGAAGGACGAGGAGGTGGTCACTACCTGTGGGGTCAAGAATGTTGATGGCGAAGCACCCAAGGAAGTTTGCAGAGGCAATGACAATATCAGGGGTGGTGTTGCTTTTGGGACAGGTTTGCTGGGGAAGAGGAACAAGGTCACCTTGGATCGTGGGGAGGAACTGATGCTACCACCAAAGGGCAGCAGGGGAGTAGCTATGGATGTTCATGTCGGCATCAATCGCATAGATGGAGAAGGTGCAGAAAATGTGGGAGATGAAGTCATAGGGAATGGGAGCAGTGGAGCAGACATAGATGGTGGTACAAGTGATGGTGAGAGAGGGGAAGAAGATGCTGAGGATGTGTTCGGTGGGGTTACTGAGGAGGGGTTGTGGGTGGATGGGGATGTGCTTAAGATGGCCGATGGCGACTCCACCCTGCACTCGGGGACATGGAGCATCAGTTTAATGGAGGATATAGGGAGAAGTGCAGACAGTATGGTGGGGCTGGAGAAAGGTTTCATTCAGGAGGAAGGTGTCAACCTGGTGGTGGGAGAGGGTGTTCATGAGGAGATATTTGTTGGTGCAGAAGGAGCAGGTGTTCTAGAAGAGGATGCGGCACTTGTGTCATGCCATGATGTGAAGAGAGCGGGTGAAGGGAGGGAAGAGGAGAGGCTTAAACATAGGTGTTGGGGCAGGTGAAGGTGATGTGGGCTTGGTTGTGGGAGCAAGTGGCGAAGGTGTTGAGGTGCAAGATGGAGTGGGTGGCAAAGGAGATCTGTTGGAGGGTGTAGAGGCATTGGAAAGGGTGAATATTTCGTAGGGCTATGTTTAAGAAATGGATGATATCTTCAGCAATGAGGGTGGATGGGGGAATTATTGGGCTGGACGAGGGGGTTTAATGGGACGAATGGGGACAGTAAGCTCAGGGGTTGCAGGAGAGGGATAAGCCTTATACTTGTGGGAGTAGTTAGGATGGGGACCATTGCAGGTGTTACAGGAAGGAGGGGTGTGGAGGTTGGGGAAGTTTTTAAGAAAATGGGAGGGCCTGCAGTGGGGACAGGTGGGCGGTGTTACAATCAGGGGTCAGGTGATTATTATATATGAGTCAGCACTGGCAGAGGTAGGACTGGGGAGGGGATTTGGAGGATTCAACAAGGTGGTGGGGGTGAAAAATCAGGGAACCCTGGGTGAGGAGGTGGTCGATGGAGAAGGCAGACTCTGAAAAGACCCACATAAGTCCAACCAGAGGCATTGTGGATATGGTGGGCAGAGAGGTGAGAGATAAGTTCAGCCAGCACCTCAGCCTCCATGATCACTGGGCTGAACTTGGTGATAATGGCTGTGTAGGTTTGGGGTGATGGGGAGGCTGGACCAGGCGAGGAGAGGAAGGGTGTCAAGGATGCATGGGGGCCAAACATGATGTGCATGAGTTTATGGAGGAGGTGTGTATGAAACGAGGGGGAGGAGGATATGATGAGGACTGAGCCCTTTGCGGAATCAGTCGGCAGATGGGAGCACCTGGGAGATACTTTTGTATCTCCATGGTGAGGGTACAGGCATCGAGGAACTTGGGGTCTGGGGTTGACAGAACGAAGGTGTGGAGGGTGGGGGCTAGGGTGTGGGTGACAGGAGGAGGGGTGGTATCTATGGAGATGATGGCAGGAAGTGGAGGGGGTGTTGACTGTGCTGGAAGTGACGGGAACAGAGTCAGCATTGACATACTTCTGAGGTCTTTCAGAGCGGGTAGCATGAGAGGAAGGGAGAGGGACAGGGAGAAGAGGGAGGTGGCAGGCAGCAGATCCTGTAGGCATGGTGGAGGTGCTGGGAGATGCGGTCAGTTCTGTGGTGGCAATTGTGGCCTGGCGTGACACTATGCGGGCAGGGGAGGCAGAGGGTGAAGTGACAGGGGGTGAGTGATGGGAGGTCAACCACCTGAGTGGTGGGTAACCAGCAGGGGAGGAGATGGGGAATGGGTGAGTGGGCGGAGGGGAGTCGGGGTGTAAGGGGGGGAGGCCAGGGGCGACACTCAAGAAAGCGACAGTTAGGAGGGGAACATATAGATGACAATCGAGGTGGGAAGGCACGTGACAGTGGCCAGCGACAGATGGACAGCAGGCAGTGGTGAAGGTCAGCACCAAGCAGCGTCGGCAGCAGCTGACAGGCAGGCAGACGGCAGACTGCGGTGATGGCGAGCACTGGGCAGCGGTGGGCACTGAGCAGCGGCAGGTGGCAGTGACGGTGAGTGTACAGACAGATGGACAGACAGATGACAGTGGCCAGCTGGCAGACAGACAGATAGATAGCAACAAGCTCTTCCAAAACATCAATTGCACCCTGAGTGTAGCCCAGGCACTGTAATCTTTCGACTTGGAAGTGAGGGAATCCAATCCTCGAGATGGCACTGCACTTTCTTTTATTGTATTTCAATGCCCCACAAAGGGCGGACTGGCAGCAGCCTAGGCGCCACTCTTCAGCCAAGAGACAGACAGTAAGTACAGAACATAGAGACATTTAAAAAACAACATAAAGGAGGAAATACAGCGAAACAGACATATAAAAGGGGAAGATAACGTAAAAAGGGGGTGACTGTAAAATGGTGATAAAAAGCTAAAATCTGCATACAAAAAGCCACACACTGTGATGATTAAAAGAAACAAAAGGCAAAGTACGGCCGGAGCATAAAAGTAGTGATGGGCGGCGTAGCACACAACAATCATTGACAGTAAAAGTACATACAAGTCCTGCACACAATTAAAATCACAGCTCTTGACATCACAGGAGAATAGCACCAAAATCTACACTGACTTAGGACACAATGACAATGAACATACGTAGTGGATCAGCCAGGGGGGTGGAGAGAAGGGAGGAGGGAAGAAAGAGGGAAGAGGGGTAGAGTGAGGGAGAGAGGCAGTGGGCGAGCTGGGGAGGGAAGGACATGGGAGGGAAACAGTCGAGGAGGGTGTGCAGAGACTTGGAGGGGGAGGAGGGAAATCCTCCAGACAGTTTAAAAGATGTGGATATGTTGGAGGAAAAGGAGGGGGTGGGGAAGGTAATGAGGTCATACACGAGTCATGTGGCGCAAGGAAGGCAGAGATGGAAGGCAAGGTGGAGTGCATGGCATTCTAGGATTTGGAGGGGTCCAGACGAGGTGACAGTTGAGGATGGGGCCAAAGTATCTCAGGGTGAGGGTGAGCTGGATGGGACGACCATAACTGGTGAGGTAGAAAGGAGCAGGTGGTGCGGCCTATGATGATTGCCTATACTGCACCTTTTTTCCCTTAAAACAAATATAAAGAAGATAACATGGCAGGACATAGAAAAAAAAAGGCGGAACATAAGAGAAGAAAGCATACAAACGTAGACTGTAAGAAGGAGGTAAAAATCTCAAAATGTATTTCACACAAAAAAACACGCTCTGTAAGGAATAAAAGGCACCAGGCGAAGTATGGCCAGAGCATAAAAAGTCGCAGAACGATTAAAACAGCCACATGTCGGATGGCATAGCAAGGAGCAATCATGGACTATATACAGGTCCAGCACACAATTAAAACAGCATCACTTGATGACACTAGATAACGTCACCGAACACAACAGTAACGTGGCACACTAGAGAGTGAATAAAAACCTGGGAAGATCTGCTTTAGTGCACCTTTCTTTTTTCCTTTATCGTATTTCAGTGCCCCACTTGGGGCCGGCTGGCAGCAGGATATGCACTGCTCTTCAGCTGAAAGACAGTAATTATACAACAGAAGACATTTAAAAGAACAGAAAGGAGAAAATACGTTATACATATACCATTGAGTCAAACAGAGCTTGGATGGCGTGTACAGGTACAGTTGCCCATGCAGCTTCAACACGATACCACAGTTCATCAAGAGTAGTGACTGGCGTATTGTGACGAGCCAGTTGCTCGCCACCATTGATTAGACGTTCCAGTTGGTGAGAGATCTGGAGAATGTGCTGGCCAGGGCAGCAGTCGAACATATTCTGTCCAGAAAGGCCCGTGCAGGACCTGCAACATGCGGTCGTGCATTATCCTGCTGAAATGTAGGGTTTCGCAGGGATCGAATGAAGGGTAGAGCCACGAGTCGTAACACATTTGAAATGTAACGTCCACTGTTCAAAGTGCCGTCATGCGAACAAGAGAGACGTGTAACCAATGGCACCCCATACCATCACGCCGGGCCATACGCCAGTATGGCGATGACGAATACACGCTTCCAATGTGCGTTCACTGCGATGTCGCCAAACACGGATGCGACCATTATGATGCTGTAAACAGAACCTGGATTCATCCGAAAAAATGACGTTTTGCCATTCGTGCACCCAGGTTCATCGTTGAGTACACCATCGCAGGCGCTCGTGTCTGTGATGCAGCGTCAAGGGTAACCGCAGCCATGGTCTCCGAGCTGATAGCCCATGCTGCTGCAAACGTCGTCGAACTGTTCGTGCACATGGTTGTCTTGCAAACGTCCCCATCTGTTGACTCAGGGATCGAGACGTGGCTGCAAGTTCCGTTACAGCCATGCGGATAAGATGCCTGTCATCTCGACTGCTAGTGATACGAGGCCGTTGGGATCCAGCAAGGCGTTCCGTATTACTCTCCTGAACGCACTGATTCCATATTCTGCTAACAGTTATTGGATCTCTACCAACGCGAGCAGCAATGTCGCGATGCGATAAACCGCAATCGCGATAGGCTACAATCCGACCTTTATTAAAGTCGGAAACGTGATGGTACACATTCTCCTCCTTACACGGGGCATCACAACAACGTTTCACCTGGCAACGCCGGTCAACTGCTGTTTGTGTATGAGAAAACGGTTGGAAACTTTCCTCATGTCAGCACGTTGTAGGTGTCGCCACTGGTGCCAACCTTGTGTGAATGCTCTGAAAAGATAATAATTTGCATATCACAGCATCTTCTTCCTTCCGGTTAAATTTCGCGTCTGTAGCACTTCATCTTCCTGCCGTTTTTGCGGCCAGAGCTGGTTGTTCTGGGTACTGATTTCTCAGGATCTATGCAGCCAAATTTCCTGAAAATGTAATCACATGTCGGTTCTAGTATAATACATTTGTCCAATGAATACCCGTTTATTATCTGCATTTCTTCTTGGTGTAGCAATTTTAATGGCCTGTAGTGTACGTCGCACCAGTGTCCTATATGCGGTCTCCTTTACAAGTGAACCACTCTTTCCTAAAATTCTCGCAATAAAGCGAAGTCGATAATTCGTCTTCTCAACCAAGTTCTCACATACTCGTTCCACTTCATATCGCTTTGCAACGTTATGCCTAGTTATTTAAACAATTTGACTGCTTCAAGCAGGGCGTTGGTAATACGGTACCTGAACAAAACGGTTGTGATCTTTCTACTCATCCGCATTAACTTACATTTTTCCACATATAGGGCTAGCTTCCATTCATCACACGAACTGGATATTTTGTCTAAGTTGTCTTTTATCTTCTTACAGTCACTCAACTTCGAATCCTTACTGTACACCACGGCGTCATCAGCAAACAACCACAGATTGCTGCCTATCCTATCATAAAAATCGTTTGTGTGTACAGAGAACAACAGTGGTCCTATTAAATTTTCCTGGGGCAATCCTGACGATACCCTTGCCTCTGATGAAGACTCGCCATCGAGGACAACAATGTTTTTTCTTTTTTTTTCGAATCCTTAGTCTTATGACTGGTTCAATGGAGCCCGCTGCAAATCCCTCTCCTGTGCTAGTCTCCTCATCCCAGACTAGTACTTGCAACCTACGTCCTCAATTATTTTCTGGATGTAATCCAGTCTCTGTCTTCCTATACAGTTTTTGCCCTCTGCAGTTCCCTCTGGTACCATGGAAGTCATTCCCTGATGTCCTAACAGACATCCTATCATCTTGTCCCTTCTCTTCCTCAGTGTTTTCTGCATGTTTCTTTTCTATCGGTTTCTGCACAGACCCTCCTCATTCCTCACCTTATCAGTCCACCTAATTTTCGACATTCGTCTGTAGCACTGCATTTCAAATGCTTCAAAACTCTTCTGTTCTGATTGTCCCACAGCCCCCATGTTTCATTACCATACCATGCTGTGGTACAAACGTACATTCTCAGACATTTCTTCCTCAAAGTAAGGTCAATGTTTTATACTAGTTGGCTTCTCTTGGCCAGGAATGCCGTATATGCCAGTGCTAGTCTACTTTTGATGTTGTCCTTGCCCCGTCCGTCATTGGTTATTTTGATGCCTATATAGCAGAATTACTTAACTTTATCTACTTCGTGGACATCCATCCTAATATTAATTTTATAGCTGTTCTCGTATCTGCTCGTTCTCATTACTTTCGTCTTTCTTCGATTTACTATCGATCCATATTCTGTACTCATTAGACTGTTCATTCCATTCAACATATTATGTAACTCTTCTTCACTTACACTCAGGATAGCAATGTCATCAGCGAATCGTATCATTGATATCTTTTCACTATGAATTTTAACTCCACTCCTGAACCTTTCTTTGATTTCCATCATTGCTTCTTCGATGTACATATTGAACGATAGGGGCGAAAGTCTACATCCCTGTCTTACACCTATTTTAGTCCGAGCACTTCGTTCTTCGTCGTCCACTCTTGTTACTCCCTCTTGGCTCTTTTACATATTGTATATTACCCGTCTGTCCCGGTAGCTTACCCCTATTTTTCTTCGAATTTCGAACATCATGTACCGTTTGACACTGTCGAACGCTTTTCACAGTTCGACAAAACCTATGAACATGTCCTGATTTTTCTTTAGTCTTGTTTTCATTGTCAACAGCATCATCAGAACTGCCTCTCAGATGCCCTTACCTTTCCTAAAGCCAAACTGATGGTCTTCTAACGCATTTTCAATTTTATTTTTCATTTTTCTGTGTATTATTCTTGTCAGCAAGTCGGATGCATGAGCTTTCAAGCTGATTGTGCGATAATTCTCGCACTTGTCAGCTCTTGCAGTCGTCGGACCTGTGTTCATGATATTTTTCCGAAAGTCAAAATTATGTCGCCAGACTCAAATATTCTACACACCAACGTGAATAGTCGTTTTGTTGCCACTTTCCACAACGATTTTAGAAATTCTGATGGTATGTTATCTATCCCTTCTACCTTATTTGATCTTAAGTCCTCCAAACTCTCTTAAATTCTGATTCTAATACTGGATCCCCCACCTCTTCAAAATCGACTCCTATTTCTTCTTATATCACATCAGACAAATCTTCCCCGTCATAGAGGCCCTCAATGTACTCTTTCCGCTTATCTACTCTCTCCTCTGCATTTAACAGCGGAAAGCCCGTTACACTTTTAATGTTTCAACCCTTGCCATTAATTTCATTGAAGGTTATATTGTCTCAAACCTTCCGACAATCATTTCTTTTTAGATTTCTTCACATTTTTCATGCAGCCATTTCATCCTAGCTTCTCTGCATTTCCTACTTATCTCGTTCCTCAGTGACTTGTATTTCTGCATTCCTGAATTTCCCTGATCTTTTTTATATTTTCTTCTTTCATCGTTCAACTGAAATGTTTCTTGTGTTCCCATCGTTTCTTTGCAGTTACCTTCTTTGTACCTATGTATTTCTTTCCAATTTCTGTGTTTGCCGTTTTTAGAGATATCCATTCCTCTTCAACAGAACTGCCTACTGAGGTATTCCTTATTGCTTTATCAGTAGCTCTAGAGAAGTTCAAGCGTATCTCGTCACTCCTTAGTACTTCCGTATCTCACTTTTTTGTATGTTGATTCCTCCTGGCTAATATCTTAAACTACAGCCCACTCTTCATCACTACTATATTGTGACCTGAGTCTGTATCTGCTCCTGGGTATGCCTTACAATATGATTTCGGAATCTGTCTGACCATGATGTAATCTAATTGAAATCTTCCCGTATCACCCGGTCTTTTACAAGTGTACATCGGCCTCTTGTGATTCTTGAACAAAGTATTCGTTATTACTAGTTGAAATTTATTACAGAACTGAATCAGTCTTTCTCATCTCTCATTCCTTGTCCCAAGCTCGTATTCTCATATAACCTGTTCTTCTATTCCTTCCCCTACTACTTCATTCCAGTTCCCGATGACTATCAGATTTTCATCTCCCTGGACAACACACTGGGTTCTATTATTTAAGAAATCATCGAGCCACTCACATATCTGTGAACTTATTCCATGGGCTCATATCTTCGTTAGAGACTGCAGTGGGGCACAGTGTCAAATGCTTTCTGGAAATCTAGAAATTTGGAATCTTCCTGTTGCCCTTCATCCATCGTTCGCAGTATATAGTGTGAGAAAAGGGCAAGATGAACTTCGCACGATGCTTTCTAAAAACCATGCTGACTCCTGGTCGTAAGTTTCTCAGTCTCATGAATGTTTAATAGAATCGAACTGAGAATATGTTCAAGTTAGTCTGCAGCAAACAGAAGTTATGGATATTGGCCTGTCATTTTGCGGGTCCGTTCTTTTACCTTTATCATATACTGGAGTCACCTGCGCTTTTTTCCAGTCGTTTGGGACTTTGAGCTTGGTGAGAGATTCGAGATAAATGCAAGCTGGGTAAGGGGCCAATGCCGAAGAGTACTCTTTGGAAATTCGTAAAGGGATTCCGTCAGGACCTGGTGATTCATTTGCTTTCAAATCTTTCAGTTGTTTCTCTATGGCAGGTATGTTTGTTACTGTGTCATCCGCACCGGAGTCTATCCGACAGTCGAATGACGGTAGTTTTGTAAGGTTCTCCTGTGGGAACGATTTCTTGAAAGTGAAAATAAAGCCTCAGCTTTCGTTTTGCTATCATCAGCTGCCACACTAGACTGGTGAACAAGGGATTGAAGGCAATCTTAGACCCGCTTACTGATTTTACATACCACCAAAATTTTCTCGGGTTGTCTGCGAAACCTTTTGCTAAGGTGTGACGGTGGTAGTTGTTGTATGCTTCGCGCATAGATGTTTTCACAGACGAACCAATCTCTACTGACCTTCGCTAGTCGCTATTTATGCGTTCCCTTTTGAACCGAGGTTGCAACAGACTCTGCTTCCTCAGCATCCGCCGAATTTCGTTATTAAACCATGGTCGGTCATTTCCATTTTTTATTCACTTACCAGACACATAACTCTCCAGACCACGATTTACAATCTGCTTAATCTTGGCCCATAATTCCTCTACATCCATCTTACTGGAAGTAAGTGATGCTAGTTCACTGTCTAAGTGATATATTACATCTACATCTACATCTACATCTATACTCCGCGAGCCACCTTACGGTGTGTGGCGGAGGGTACTTATTGTACCACTATCTGATCCCCCCTTCCCTGTTCCATTCACGAATTGTGCGTGGGAAGAACGACTGCTTGTAAGTCTCCGTATTTGCTCTAATTTCTCGGATCTTTTCGTTGTGATCATTACGCGAGATATATGTGGGCGGTAGTAATATGTTGCCCATCTCTTCCCGGAATGTGCTCTCTCGTAATTTCGATAATAAACCTCTCCGTATTGCGTAACGCCTTTCTTGAAGTGTCCGCCACTGGAGCTTGTTCAGCATCTCCGTAACGCTCTCGCGCTGACTAAATGTCCCCATGACGAATCGCGCTGCTTTTCGCTGGATCATGTCTATCTCTTCTATTAATCCAACCTGGTAAGGGTCCCATACTGATGAGCAATACTCAAGAATCGGACGAACAAGCGTTTTGCAAGCTACTTCTTTCGTCGATGAGTCACATTTTCTTAGAATTCTTCCTATGAATCTCAACCTGGCGCCTGCTTTTCCCACTATTTGTTTTATGTGATCATTCCACTTCAGATCGCTCCGGATAGTAACTCCTAAGTATTTTACGGTCGTTACCGCTTCCAATGATTTACCACCTATGGCATAATCGTACTGGAATGGATTTCTGCCCCTATGTATGCGCATTATATTACATTTATCTACGTTTAGGGAAAGCTGCCAGCTGTCGCACCATGCATTAATCCTCTGCAGGTCTTCCTGGAGTACGTACGAGTCTTCTGATGTTGCTACTTTCTTGTAGACAACCGTGTCATCTGCAAATAGCCTCACGGAGCTACCGATGTTGTCAACTAAGTCATTTATGTATATTGTAAACAATAAAGGTCCTATCACGCTTCCTTGCGGTACTCCCGAAATTACCTCTACATCTGCAGATTTTGAACCGTTAAGAATGACATGTTGAGTTCTTTCTTCTAGGAAATCCTGAATCCAATCACAAACCTGGTCCGATATTCCGTAAGCTCGTATTTTTTTCATTAAACGTAAGTGCGGAACCGTATCAAATGCCTTCCTGAAGTCCAGGAATACGGCATCAATCTGCTCGCCAGTGTCTACGGCACTGTGAATTTCTTGGGCAAATAGGGCGAGCTGAGTTTCACATGATCTCTGTTTGCGGAATCCATGTTGGTTATGATGAAGGAGATTTGTATTATCTAAGAACGTCATAATACGAGAACACAAAACATGTTCCATTATTCTACAACAGATTGACGTAAGCGAAATAGGCCTATAATTATTCGCATCTGATTTATGACCCTTCTTGAAAATGGGAACGACCTGCGCTTTCTTCCAGTCGCTAGGTACTTTACGTTCTTCCAGCGATCTACGATAAATTGCTGATAGAAAGGGGGCAAGTTCTTTAGCATAATCACTGTAGAATCTTAAGGGTATCTCGTCTGGTCCGGATGCTTTTCCGCTACTAAGTGATAGCAGTTGTTTTTCAATTCCGATATCGTTTATTTCAATATTTTCCATTTTGGCGTCCGTGCGACGGCTGAAGTCAGGGACCGTGTTACGATTTTCCGCAGTGAAACAGTTTCGGAACACTGAATTCAGTATTTCTGCCTTTCTTCGGTCGTCCTCTGTTTCGGTGCCATCGTGGTCAACGAGTGACTGAATAGGGGATTTAGATCCGCTTACCGATTTTACATATGACCAAAACTTTTTAGGGTTCTTGTTTAGATTGTTTGCCAATGTTTTATGTTCGAATTCGTTGAATGCTTCTCTCATTGCTCTCTTTACGCTCTTTTTCGCTTCGTTCAGCTTTTCCTTATCAGCTATGATTCGACTACTCTTAAACCTATGATGAAGCTTTCTTTGTTTCCGTAGTACCTTTCGTACATGATTGTTATACCACGGTGGATCTTTCCCCTCGCTTTGGACCTTAGTCGGTACGAACTTATCTAAGGCGTACTGGACGATGTTTCTGAATTTTTTCCATTTTTGTTCCACATCCTCTTCCTCAGAAATGAACGTTTGATGGTGGTCACTCAGATATTCTGCGATTTGTGCCCTATCACTCTTGTTAAGCAAATATATTTTCCTTCCTTTCTTGGCATTTCTTATTACACTTGTAGTCATTGATGCAACCACTGACTTATGATCACTGATACCCTCTTCTACATTCACGGAGTCGAAAAGTTCCGGTCTATTTGTTGCTATGAGGTCTAAAACGTTAGCTTCACGAGTTGGTTCTCTAACTATCTGCTCGAAGTAACTCTCGGACAAGGCAGTCAGGATAATGTCACAAGAGTCTCTGTCCCTGGCTCTGCATATCTGCTCTATTAGCAGAAACACTCTCCTAGCCTTCTCGACTGATTTATTAACGTTCGTAATCATAGGTGCTATACTAACATCGTGATCGCGAATACCCCATTCTATACTGACACTGTCGTTAAAGTCCGGCTTATTTGTAGTTACAAGCTACTGTATTTCCATTGCGTGTGAGCTGCCGAGCTAGCTACTCAAGACAATTTTCAGAAAACGAGTCAAAAGTATTTCGCATGAGTGTCTGATCCCCCCCCCCCCCCCCCGTCCCCCAGCCCTCCCACCCCCCTCCGCCACATTGAATACATAGACTCACAGTTTGCACTCGGAAGGTTGAGGTCGCCTCCAACCAATATTTCATGATCTGAGTATTTAAGCGCTATTGACTGTAGACTTTCTTTGAATGACTCTAGAACTGTCACAGCAGAATCCAGTGGCCGGGAAAAACATCCAGTTATTAATTTGGTTTCGCCTACACCTGTTACGCACGACAAGATGACTTCACAGCCACACGCATCTTTGGCCGTAATAGAGACAATCCCCTTCCTATGGCCTGTAATCTGTCTTTACGATATACGTTTCACGACTCGCTAAATATCTCAGAGCTTTCCACTTCGGGTTTCAGTCAGCTCTCGGGTCTAAGAATGAGGAGGAGAACTTTCCTGGAGAGCAGTAAATTCGGGAACTTTATTACGAATACTTCGAGAATATACTGATATAACTGTAACAGCCAAAGTGTCTTTATTCTGAACGCCGTTTGACTTCCTTTGCTGCGTATCGACTGGCGAGGGTTCATAAGATCACCTCAAACCACTGCCTAGCCTAAAAAATCCTTATGTGCACTCCACAAGTACTCTGCTCCCCGAGTAGCTGTTTCCTTTGTGTAGTGTGTGGTGTCACCGCCAGACACCACACTTGCTAGGTGGTAGCCTTTAAATTGGCCGCGGTCCGTTAGTATACGCCGGACGCACGTGTCGCCACTGTCAGTGATTGCAGACCGAGCGCCGCCACACAGCAGGTCTAATTTAGAGAGACTCCCTAGCACTCGCACCAGTTGTACAGCCGACTTTGCTAGTGATGGTTCACTGTATACATACGCTGTCATTTGCAGAGACTACAGTTTAGCATAGCCTTCGGCTACGTCATTTTCTACGACCTAGTAAGGCGCCATATTCAGTTACTATAAATACTATCTTCAAGAATGTATTCTGAACAGATAATATTGTGAATCAAGTACCGTCAAGAGCGACGTTCATCATTAATGGATTAAAGTTAAGTATCAAACTAATTACGTCCGCTTTCTGAATTCTCATTCCTTGTCATGTTCCAGACCTCACGTCAGTATAGTTCTTCCCTCCTCACGCCAGCCTGCGTGAGCTAAAACGCGTGCGTTTCGGCCTCCACTCTTAACAAGGTGTTGGCTCTTCTGCTATCACAAAATAGTGTATCCCTGACCTTTCCATGGGAGTCTTACAAATCCCCACACAATAACGCAGGTTTAGAGATCTGCAGTCAAACTGTCCCAGAATCGACGAAGTGTTTGGTTGAGACCCTCCATTCGGCTCCAAACAAAAGTACCCCATCAACTCTGGGAACGATACTGCAAATTGCGAGTGCAATGGTCTTTAACACCTCCGCCACCCGCCTGTACGAACTGAGGATCGCCTCAGGACCCATGCAACGGGCATCGTTGGTATCTAAGTGAGCCACAGCATGCAGACGACTACACCCTGTGGTTCTAGGCTCTTCAGTACGGAACCGCGCTGCTGCTACGGTCGCAGGTTCGAATCCTGCCTCGGGCATGGTTGTGTGTGATGTCCTTAGGTTAGTTAGGTTTAAGTAGTTCTAAGTCTAGGAGACTGGTGACCTCAGAAGTCCCGTAGTGCTCAGAGCCATTTGAACTGCATCCTGCACGCTCAGAAGCCACAGACAAGGCCGCCTCCACATCTTGCATGAGGCCCCCCAGCAGACTTCCCGCGTGCACATTGGCTTTCTTTCCATCCTTGAATGCTGTCTACCTAAGGTACACTACAATGCGCCTAACAATGGGACTCCCAATAACTGGTAAACCCCTTCCCCCGTGTACCTCCTCAGTCCCTTCTGAATGAGCGGACGCCTGTCCACTCATAGGGAGAATAAGCGAAGCCAGGCGACCAGTCTTCACTTTTGCCCTCCGCGTCGAGCGAAGCGAACGTGTTACCATCCGCTCCTCACCCTGCTGTGAGGGCAGCTTCACCGCGTCGGGTGCTCTAGGAGGTTCCTTGGAAGCAGAGCTCGTGGACAATACAACGGACACCTGAGGTGTACCATGCGATTGGTTAGATTCTCCACCACCGCTACATCCCGGGGCAGTAGCTTGATGGTGTTTGAGCATAGCCGAAAGCATATTCAACTGTTTGCGAACTGCGGCCAGTTCTTCGTGCGTCCGTATACAGCATGCACACATCCTACCCATCATACGAAGACTAACTAAAGAAGTAAAGTATAAAAGCAGACAATCCTAGATATAAAACTTGCTGCCCTCATATGTCACCAATGGAAGCTGATGCGTTATTGCGCTACGTAGACTGCTGTTTAGTGAGCAACTATTGCGCTACAGATTGAATAAATTTTCACTTACAGAAACGCGAGATTAAACAGAGAAACATGCACGAAATTTAATAAATATGCTAAGTGGACAACACAGAAAAAGACACACACTTAACCTACCGCTCTGCAGACGTGTATCAACTGAGAGCTAGACTGGTTTACTAAACGAACGGACGGTTTCTTTCAAATCAAAACGAATGAGAAATTACTGCGCTAGAGACTGAATGAATTTACAAAATCTGATACTCTAAGTGAATTGTTTCCACTTAAGTGTGAGACTGCTTCTGAGTACATTTTCGAATATTTTAGGAAATATGTCGGTGAGGAAACTGAACAACAGTTGTCTAAGTCTGTCTTGTGGTTTATTTTATAAAGAACTTCAACAATTGCATATTTTAACTTGGCTGGAAAAATTAACCGTGGCAGTGATGCATTGCAAGGACATTACTTATTGACTTGGAGCAACTTTTCAGAACTCTGTTTGAAATTCCATCAGCATCACTTGAGCTTTTGCTTTTGAGATTTTTTATAATGCTATTAATATCAGCGAGCGTTGCTGGTGCTATTTCTAATTGCTTAAATTTTTGTGGGATGGCATTTTTAATATATTGCCTTGCTTTTTCAACTGAACCATTTAATCCTATTTTCGTTGCTGCATTTAGAAAGTGATTGTTAAAAGTACTTTCCACTTGTAAATTATCAGTTAACGACATTGTAATTTTATTTAACTGTTATGATATCTTGCACACTGGCTGGCAGTGCTGCATGCCTTTTAATCTTATTATTTACATTATCTATTTACATCAGGACATGCATACTTCTGGTCATTTTAATGATCTTTCTTAACACACTACTCTATCTTTTGTAGCATCCAAGTAATATCGGATACTGACTTTCTCTGGTCCTTATATAAATTTCTCTCTTTCTGCTACATGAGATTTTAATTCCCACAGTTATTCAAGGCTCACTTGTTGTTTTACTGGAGCTCTGAATATTTTTTAAGAAAGCAACTTTCAAATATTGACTCATATTTAGCATGGTATAAATTAAATCGGATGTCACCATATATTTCTATGTGTTCAACCCATACCACCCCTTTTCACTTATTATTAAAACAGTGAATCTTGTTCTCATTAATACGGCTCACTGCATTGTTGTTGAAGGCTGCATGGCGCCATGTTGTTTTTTATTTTCATTAACTGAGCATCGTGACCAGATAGTCCGTTAGCATCATGGTACATATTAACTATTTCAGCATGAACACTCTCTAAAAAATGTATTTAATCAGTGTCCTACGACCTTGCTGAACACGGGTTAGGAAATTGACTACTTAAATGGGATTGAAACAACCAAATAATGATTCTAGTTCATTTTTCTTGTTCACATTTTTACGAAATCTGCATTGCATTCTCTACAAGCTACTAACTGTTTCTCCTTGTCTGACAGGGAGCTCAATAATGCATCCGGATTTCTCATATACAAGAAAAAGTTTCCTGCTGAGGATCTACATAATTTTACAATTATCAGAGAAGTATTCTCTAATAACAACTCACAAGCACATGCTTCTTGGTTCCGATCAACACAAAAACCATTTGTTTCAATATTTTTGACGTTGTGTCCAACTTTTACATACGCTGAACGCCGTGTTCAGTGTTAGATCTACACGGAAATATGCGAGTCAATAATTCCTGACGTTTAAGTTCTCAGTCTCTGTGATTTTGTAGTTTTCAAAGAGGCATAGAGGATCTCTCACTCGGAAGTTTCCATATCTTCTGGGTATGCAGGAAGATCATCCATCCCGTTTTTAAACTTTCCAGTGTTCTGGTGAAAGAAAGAAATTTTTTCAGGAAACTAACGCGTATGTTACGCTTCTTTTCTTGAGAGTAACCTAAAAAATGTGCCGCATTGACCACAGTAATCACAGGGACTTCTTGTGTCCCTGTACCCCCTCCTCCTCCCCCCCCCCCCAAACACTTTCTGCAAGACGCTCAGCTGATCGTTCCTCCTCTTCCAATCATTTGTGTATCCTCATTTTCCAACCACACTAACAGGCACAGCACAGATAGGAGAGACTCTGCTCGAGCCAAAAGCAATTTGCTCAGCTCTTTGTTCACAAGGCTAACAGCCTTGTTAAGGCAGGGCTGGTCATGTTGCTGCAAAACCTCCACAAACTCCATACAAGGGCGTGCTGTTCCTGCTCCTACTTCCTGCAGGGTACTCTTAATACCATATTCTAAGTTACTAGGCAGGCTGTTTCATGCTCCTGCTTCTATAAGTACTTTATTCTCTCCATCAAAATCTCTGCACAAGACCCCATTGTGTTCTTTGTCGCCTCGCTAAGTAAGGCGCTCGGTTTCACGATTCTTGTGACACCCAGCTTTTCCTGTAGCAGGGGGTTTACAGGTCTCCCGTGACTTGTCCCTAGCTACAAGACTGTTTTATTTCTATAACTTTTCTATCAACCTGGTCTTAAAGCCGTTCTACGAGTCTGCTGCAGTCTAGATAGCTCAAAAACTGGTTGAGGCTCTTCTTCTTCTCCAACATGACAACCTGACTGCTAACCAGAATTTGAAGAATGATTTCTGAGGTTTTCTCCTTTTGCCTATTACCTGGCACCTTTTCCAATCTCCCATTGTCTCTCCCACCCCCCTTCCTCCCTTCAACCTATCCAATTCAAAATATGCCGTCTGTAATTCTGCCTGGATGGCAGAAAGCTTTCTTCCCTGTTCTACGATTTTATTGTCTCGACAACACGATCTACAATTTCATGGAAGAGCATCAGCTATCACATCTTTGGTTTCCCCGCTGCATTCTCCTCTGTGAACCATAAACCAGTTAACCTGCGACAACATCCACATTTGTCATCACGACGCCATTCTTACAGTTAACTAAGAAGCACTACAATACAGTTAAATTGTAATAAACTGATAATTAGTAAAAGCTTAAATTTCAGTGAGCTGTGCAAGTAACTCTCAGGCGTCAAGTAGACGTACACTATGTGATCAAAAGTATCCGGACACCTGGCTGAAAATAACTTACAAGGTCGTGGCGCTCCATCGGTAATGCTGAAATTCAATACGGTGTTGGCCCACCCTTAGCCTTGATGACAGCTTCCACTCTCGGAGGCAAAAGTTCAATCAGATGCTGGAAGGTTTCTTGAGGAATGGCAACCCATTCTTCACGGAGTGCTGCACTGAGGGGAGGTATCGATGTCGGTCGGTGAGGCCTGGCACGATGTCGGCGTTCCAAAACAACCCAAAAGTGTTCTGTAGGTTTCAGGTCATGACTCTGTGCAGGCCAGTCCATTACAGGGATGTAATTGTCGTGTAGCCACTCAGCCACAGGTATTACATTATAAATAGGTGCTCGAACGTGTTGAAAGATGCAATCGCCCTCCCCAAATTGCTCTTCAACAGTGGGAAGCAAGAAGATGCTTAAAACCTCAATGTAGGCCTGTGCTGTAGCAGTTCCACGCAAAACAAGGGGTGCAGGCCCCTCCATGAAAAAGACGACCACACCATAACACCACCGCCTCCGAATTTTACTGTTGGCACTACACACACTGACAGATGACGTTCACAGGGTATTCGCCAAACTCACACCCTGCCATCGGATCGCCACACTGTGTACCGTGATACGTCACTCCACACAAGGTTTTAACACTGTTCAGTCGTCCAATGTTTACGCTCCTTGCACCAAGCGAGGCCTCGTTTGACATTTACCGGCGTGATGTGTGGCTTATGAGCAGCCGCTCGACCTTGAAATCCCTGTTTTCTCACCTCTCGCCTAACTGTGAATGAACTTGCAGTGGATCCTGATGCAGTTTGATGTTCCTGTGTGATGGTCTGAAAAGATGTCTGCCTGTTACACATTACGACCCTCTTCAACTGTCTGCGGTCTCTGTCAGTCAACAGACGAGGTCGGATGATGATGATGATGATGTTTTGTTTGTAGGGCGTTTAACTAGACGAAGTCGGCCTGTACGCTTTTGCGCTATACGTGTCCCTTCACGTTTCCATTTCACTATCACATCGGAAACAGTGGATCTAGGGATGTTTAGGGGTGTGGAAATCTCGCGTACAGACTATGACGCAAGTGACACCCAATCACCTGACCACGTGCGAGGTCCGTTGAGTTCCGCGGAGCGCCCCATTCTGCTCTCTCACGATGTCTAATGACTGCTGGGGTCTCTGATATGGAGTACCTGGCAGCACAATGCACCTAATATGAAAAACGTATGTTTTTGGGGGTGTCCGGATACTTTTGATCACATAGCGTATAACAAAACGACTCAACAGAAGTAAAACTGACACCTGACCACGTCTTCTGGGTGATCCATATTTTTGGTAGACATGTGTTACAGAACGGCGTTTTAAGAATCTGGGAGATTATAAAAGATGAAATTCGTAACATTTGGCATTAAGGAAGTCATGGCCGGAAATGTGAAGTAGTTTCTACAGCACTAAGCACAGTCTACGCATTCCGTAGGCTGTGTTAAACACGACAATACTGCAATTTGGAATACTTTTATTTACAAAACAGTGGAGAACGATCACAAGTTGACTGGTCAGTAAAATTGGGGACAGCATCAAATTGACATAGAAACTACTGTCAATGTAGTTGAAAATAAGGCTGTTTCATAGCTGGAACTGGTTGATCATGGAACCTCCTACTGCTGTAGAAATTTTATTTCACATTTGCGGGTATAGGTTCCTGAATGTGTAATGTCAGGAATTTCATTCTCTAAAATCTCTGTAATTTTTGAAGCGTTATTCTGTAACACCCTGAATACGCAGAGTACTAAAAAAAGAAGCATTCCATATTTGAGAGGTGGTAGTAGGGACGAAAGCAAGTAAATAAGGCAATAAACATGGACACTAAAATGCATACCTTAACAACTATGAGCACATGTTCATCTTCGATTCTTTGAAACACATTTCTACTACTGCTGCTACGAACATCCTACAAAATGCAATAAACGAATGAGGACACACTGCTCCGTAGCTCTCAATGGATAATCGCTTCCCACTTTCTCAGACAGTTGTTTACACGCCAAAAAATCATCAACTGTTGAGGTAACACACTTACAGCTTGGATGATGCACACCATACAAATGCAGTCTTTCTTTTGTACACGTATATTTATCTGATGGCACAAGATAGACAGTGTGATTATTCAAAATTTATTACCTTATTTAGTATTAATCACATGTTATTATAGATTTTTTATTTAAATGGGACAAACAATCACTAAATACTTTTATTATAATTGGATAGATGTAAAATTAAGCACTTGATGATGGCAGAATAGTGTCTAATCTGTAGTACCAATATACGCTGGAAAATAAACGTGACACAAACTGAAAAAGTGTTATTTTATAAAAAGTACAAATAACGGTTTAAACAATTCGTCGTTTGCAGGATGCTATAAGTGCTGTGAGTGTTCTGAGTGATTTGACGTCGTCCGCCACGAATTCCTCTCCTATGTCAAGCTGTTGAATTCCGAACAGCAGTTGCACCTAACGTTCTCAGTTATGTGTTGAATGTATTCCGGTCTCTACCTTTCCCTACAGTTTTACACTCTAGTGGCTATTTCTCGATGCCTTAACCCATCGTTCCGTCCCTTCATTTTTGTTAGTGTTTTCTGTATGTTTCTTTCTTCACTCGTTCTGAAGGGGACCTCTTCAATCCTTATCTTACCGGTCCACTTGGCTTTTACCGCATCCGAAACTCTTCGATTCTCTTGTGTTACGGTTCCCCCCTGACCATAATTCACCACCATACAATGTTGTGCTCTTAGTATTCTCAGAAGTTTCTTCCTTGAATTAAGGCCGATATTTAATTCTAGTAGATTTTTTGGCCAGGAATGTCTTCTTTGCCTGTGCTAGTCTGCCCTTTGCGTCTACCTCGCTTCGTCTATCATGTGTTATTTTTCTTCCAAGGTAGCAGAATTTTTCACTTCATCTACTTCGCGATCCATAATTATGATGTTAATTTTATCGCTAATCTCATTTGTGCTAGCCCTCATTACTTTCGTCTTTTTTTAGTGTACTCTCAATCCATAGTGTGTGCTCATTAGGCAGTTCTTTCACTTCAATATGTTCTTTAGTCCTTCCTCAGTTTCACTGAAGATAGTGAAGTCATTAGCGAATCTCATCACTGATATACTTTCATCCTGATTTTTAATTCCTTTCCTGAATCTTTCTTTTACCTGTACCATTGAGCTTTTATTAATGGATTTTGTACAACATGGTAAAATCCTATTGTACTATCTTCATGTTTTCAGCAGTTAAGTTGTAAAATTTTTTAGGGAGTGGATTGTGAATTTTTGCGGACAAGAGTTAAAACAGAAGCAGTCATCAAAAGTTCAAAAACAACTGCAAAATGACTTAGACAATATCTGTATGCGTTTGCTGCGAAAAGTGACAATCTTCCCCTCAATAAGGTAGGAGCTCGTACAGAAAGATTTAAGTTTTCATTTTTTACTTGCGCTGCTAGGTAGTGGAACGGGAGAAATAATCTAAAATAGGTTGGAAGTTCCCTCTGCCAGGCACTTAAATGTGAATTGCATATTAGTCACGTAGGTATAAGTGTAGCATTTAGTATACGGCCAGAAATGCGTGATGTAGCCTACGTAATATCACTATTACTCCTATTCCGCCGGCCGGAGTGGCCGTGCGGTTCTAGGCGCTACAGTCTGGAGCCGAGCGACCGCTACGGTCGCAGCTTCGAATCCTGCCTTGGGCATGGATGTGTGTGATGTCCTTAGGTTAGTTAGGTTTAATTAGTTCTACGTTCTAGGCGACTGATGACCTTAGAAATTAAGTCGCATAGTGCTCAGAGCCATTTGAACCATTTTGAACTCCTATTCCAAGGTAAATACTAGTTAAAACCATAGTTTTTAGAGCCAGCAGGAGCGTAACTACTTTGAAAACCGTTATGCTGTTGACTTCACTTAGGCAGTTATAGTTGTTTAAAAGAAATAAAAGAGGGAAAATGCCTTGGGGTTTGAATGGAGCCCGCACCCCTGCCAGAAATTGCGATCGATGCCCAATCCGGCACACGACTTTTAATTTGCCACTACAGGCTGAATTCCGTGCACGCTCCGTTTCCGAGTGAAAGCCATTTCATTGAACAGCACTCGTGTGACCAGGGGTGCGCAGAGGTGAGAGCCACACTTTAAACGCAATACGCAGAAAGCGAAAAAGCCGACAGCAGCTCTCGGGACCGAGGAACAGGTCCTCTTTAAAATTTATTAGCGAGGAGTAACTGCGGAACGAATTGCCCTTCCACAGTTACTCACAAAGACAAAAGGTGTGCGAATATGAAATGAATAAATACATCAGCGGAGGATTTATTGAGCTGTTTGTTCGCGCATAAATATTCCCACGTGGCAGGGTCCGCCTTAGACTGCGGTAATTACTTTAAAATAGCCCTGCACGTCCTATGCGACGCGTTTTTATGATTTACTGAACACACCTTATCTTCGGTATTGCTTCTACTGTCTCTGTCTTTTCTTCTCTCCAACATCACACAATTATTTCTCCTATTTAACCGACGTTATGATTCTGCTTTATGTAGATCTGATAAAAATACTTTAGAAGAAAATGCAACTTAAAAATCTGTAGGATTCGAAACGGTGACCGCAATTTTTTCATGGCCTGTTTGGATCTAGGTGATCATCATCAGATGCGTTTAGAAAAGACAAAAAATAATGTGCAGACATTGCGATAGCATACAACAGTATTGGCAGTAGCATTTGAGTACGTGATCTGAGAAGCAGCTAAAACGCAACGTACCTGTCTTTCTAAACCAGTAAACAAAAAACGTGAAAAACCTGTAGCCTAGATACGCACCGTCCGAAGATGTAAAAACATAATAAAACTTTTTAACTTCCCTAATTATATCACACTTTTCTTTGCGTGTGAAATGGAAATATGTAGTGGAAACCTCACTGCTTAACGGGAAATGCAGCTAATACGCTTCTTACTTTAACAGACTGTTGGTTGTTTTGGGGAAGGAGACCAGACAGCGTGGTCATCGGTCTCATCGGATTAGGGAAGGAAGTCGGCCGTGCCCTTTCAGAGGAACCATCCCGGCATTTGCCTGAAGTGATTTAGGGAAATCACGGAAAACCTAAATCAGGATGGCCGGACGCGGGATTGAACCGTCGTCCTCCCGAATGCAAGTCCAGTGTCTAACCACTGCGCCACCTCGCTCGGTTTAACGGACTGTCTTTATGCATAAAAATTCACCTAATTGAGTTTTAAGTCATAATAACTCGCTTTTCGCTTTAACCATTTGCAGAATGGCGGAATGTTTATTTATTTTATACACTCCTGGAAATGGAAAAAAGAACACATTGACACCGGTGTGTCAGACCCACCATACTTGCTCCGGACACTGCGAGAGGGCTGTACAAGCAATGATCACACGCACAGCACAGCGGACACACCAGGAACCGCGGTGTTGGCCGTCGAATGGCGCTAGCTGCGCAGCATTTGTGCACCGCCGCCGTCAGTGTCAGCCAGTTTGCCGTGGCATACGGAGCTCCATCGCAGTCTTTAACACTGGTAGCATGCCGCAACAGCGTGGACGTGAACCGTATGTGCAGTTGACGGACTTTGAGCGAGGGCGTATAGTGGGCATGCGGGAGGCCGGGTGGACGTACCGCCGAATTTCTCAACACGTGGGGCGTGAGGTCTCCACAGTACATCGATGTTGTCGCCAGTGGTCGGCGGAAGGTGCACGTGCCCGTCGACCTGGGACTGGACCGCAGCGACGCACGGATGCACGCCAAGACCATAGGATCCTACGCAGTGCCGTAGGGGACTGCACCGCCACTTCCCAGCAAATTAGGGACACTGTTGCTCCTGGGGTATCGGCGAGGACCATTCGCAACCGTCTCCATGAAGCTGGGCTACGGTCCCGCACACCGTTAGGCCGTCTTCCGCTCACGCCCCAACATCGTGCAGCCCGCCTCCAGTGGTGTCGCGACAGGCGTGAATGGAGGGACGAATGGAGACGTGTCGTCTTCAGCGATGAGAGTCGCTTCTGCCTTGGTGCCAATGATGGTCGTATGCGTGTTTGGCGCCGTGCAGGTGAGCGCCACAATCAGAACTGCATACGACCGAGGCACACAGGGCCAACACCCGGCATCATGGAGTGGGGAGCGATCTCCTACACTGGCCGTACACCACTGGTGATCGTCGAGGCGACACTGAATAGTGCACGGTACATCCAAACCGTCATCGAACCCATCGTTCTACCATTCCTAGACTGGCAAGGGAACTTGCTGTTCCAACAGGACAATGCACGTCCACATGTATCCCGTGCCACCTAACGTGCTCTAGAAGGTGTAAGTCAACTACCCTGGCCAGCAAGATCTCCGGATCTGTCCCCCATTGAGCATGTTTGGGACTGGATGAAGCGTCGTCTCACGCGGTCTGCACGTCCAGCACGAACGCTGGTCCAATTGAGGCGCCAGGTGGAAATGGCATGGCAAGCTGTTCCACAGGACTACATCCAGCATCTCTACGATCGTCTCCATGGGAGAATAGCAGCCTGCATTGCTGCGAAAGGTGGATATACACTGTACTAGTGCCGACATTGTGCATGCTCTGTTGCCTGTGTCTATGTGCCTGTGGTTCTGTTAGTGTGATCATGTGATGTATCTGACCCCAGGAATGTGTCAATAAAGTTTTCCCTTCCTGGGACAATGAATTCACGGTGTTCTTATTTCAATTTCCAGGAGTGTAATATATTAAGATTTTAGTTTTACAGAACTTAGGCACAGTGCCTAGAGCAAGGCACTGTTTGTTGCATGTTTTGACGGTGCCTTCGTAGATGCAAGTTTCTTATGTTCTGTTCCCTAGTTTAGGAAGAGAGTTGTGTTGCCTTTTAATTGCTTCTCAGGTTATGTACGTAAATGCTATTAAGTATATAAGTGCTGCAAAAAATACTGTTGTATCTCTCTTAATAAACTCGTTGATAATTTTTTAACATTTTTTTATAGAGGTAGCAGGATTACATCATAGTCACACAGAGATTCCGAAATCAGACACTGGATTATAAAGCGTACCCAGGGGGAGATATAGATTCAGTTATGACGAAAAGTTGGCTGAAGTTTAAGTTCGAAGGAACCAATGTCGAAAACGTCGGATACTACTGAGGAATGATGGTGTTGTTAAACTCTAAGGCTGATGATACAGCGATCATGAATTAGCAGAAGGTGGTTCATTTGTAGATGAACGGACATACCTAGAAAAGTTAGTCACAGAAGTTAAACACGAAAATACAGATGCAAGGAAGGTAAGTGTTGTGTCTAGACAAGACAGCCTAGACACAATGAGAGGAAGCCGAAAGGCACGCGCTTAAACTCACGCAGGCTGGCGTGTGGTCTGAAACAGGATACGTAATGAATGCTATAAAGAAAAGTACGTAGCTTCTGGAATACTTAACTTTAATCCACATTTGTAGAACATCGCTCTTGATGATACATTAATAGAATCTCAATATCACTTGAATATGGCGCCTTGCTAGGTCGTAGCAAATGTAGCTGAAGGCTATGCTAACTATCGTCTCGGCAAATGAGAGCGTAGTTGTCAGTGAACCATGGCTATCAACGTCGGCTGTACAACTGGGGCGAGTGCCAGGACGTCTCTATAGACCTGCCGTGTAGTGGCGCTCGGTCTGCAGTTACTGGCAGTGGCGACACGCGGGTCCGTCGTATACTAGCGGACCGCGGCCGATTTAAAAGCTACCACTTAGCAAGTGTGGTGTCTGGCGGTGACACCACAGTAAGTCCGAAAAAGAAATAGTTGAACTGATCGACGAAAGAAGCAAGTATAAAAATATTCGGCGAAAGATACGAATACAGAAAAACAAGTCATTTAGGAATGAAATAAATAGAAATTCAATGGGAGCTAATGCGAAGTATTTAGAGGAAAGATGTGAAGAAATCGAGAAGTAAATGGTCGCCGGAAGTCAGATTCGGCCTACAGAAAAGTCGAAGCAACCTTCGTTGAAATTGGAAGGTAAGGCTTCAATATTACGAGTGCAAGAAGACCTCCACGCAACGGAAAGGCCCGATGTATGCAAGGGGTACAGTGAAAGCCGCTATGAGTGGGAGGACTTGTCAGACGACACAGTAGAGGAGAAAATGGTAGTCAGTATGAAAGATGTAGAGGAGCCAGTATTAGAATTTAACAAAACTTCGGAAGAGTTGAGATAAACTAAGATGGAAGAAATATATAACATTCCTTCGGAATTTCTTAAATAATTAGTCAACCAAACGACCATTTAAGTTGGTTTGTTGAATCTATGAGCGTGGAGCTACATTAACAGAATTTCAGAACAAAATTGTCTACACAAACCCGAAGACAAAATGTGAAGTAAGTGGGAAAAACTATCGTACAATTACCTTAACAGTTGATGCATCAAAGTTACGGTTCTATTAAATGATTATCTGTTTGGCTTTATGGAAGTAAAATTCTCAGAGAGCGAGTTCCGACGTTGCACTTAATAATGGAAACATGATGTAAAAAAAATAATAATAATAAAAAACATTAAAAGAAATCAAGAGACCATCATAGTATCTGTAGACCTAGAAAAAGCAGTCGAAAATGCGTTCGACATTGCAAAATGGTATGAAGCCTTCGAAATGTTCAGTAAAATAAGCTGTAGCAAAAGTTGGAACAATAAGTATGGAAAACTAAGAAAGAAGTGCTCGGATTAGAAAGGTTTAAAACCCTAGAGTTCAGTCTGTTCATTGAAGAACCTGTGGCTGATATAAAAAGGAAGGTTTAGGAGCGAAATTAAAATTCAGGGTGAGAGAATATCAGTGATCAGATGTCTGATGACATTTCTGACTTCAGTAACGGTGAAGAAGAATTACAGGACCTGTTAAACCGAATGCATATTCTACAGCGTTCAGAATATGGACAGGGAATAAACCTAAGGAAACCGATAGTATCGAAATGTAGAAGGAATGAGAACAGCGAGAAAACCTTGGAACTAGGGATCACGAAGTAGACGAAGTTAAAGAGTAGACCCGCATAGGCGAAGCGAGCACTCCTGGTGAAAAGACTTCTACTAGCATTAAACATTGGGCTTCATTTGAGAAAGAAATTTCTCAGAAAGTACATTTTGACTGCAGCATTGCACTGTAGTGAATCATGGACTGTGGGAAATTTGAAAAGAGGAGAACGGTACGTACCCGAAATGGTATTACAGAAGTACCCGAGAAGTCTAAGGTGCTGCAGTCATGGACTGTGCGGCTGGTCCCCGCGAAGGTTCGAGCCCTCCCTCGGGCATGGGTGTGTGAGTTTGTCCTTAGGATAATTTAGGTTAAGTAGTGTGTAAGCTTAGGGACTGATGGCCTTAGCAGCTAAGTCCCATAAGATTTCACACACATTTGAACACTACATGTTCCAGTTTACTGCACACTATTACTTGCTGAAGGAGTCGTTCCACGTATCGTCCTCACATCTGGAGCCAATACTTTACTAGTCTCTACGATGAGTTACGAATGTTTTCAAACATACATGGATTATCTCGTAACCTTGACAACCTGTGCAATTCGCCACGCCATTTCTTGAACTGTATCGCTTCAGAGATGACTCCAGACAGAACAATCTAGAGGACTGAGGTCAGATTACTCAAGCGATACGTCGTTTGTGTGGGAAAATGTTCTCGAATCGCACCTGACTATTGTCATTCATTTGGTTTGTTGTCAATTCTGATGAGAACAACCCTACTCATAACGAGTCGTACTCCATTTGTACCATTTTCTGCTCCTGTTGATGTTGCGCTGTACTCGTCTGACCCGAAATCCTTATCTTCTTTTCATTACACTTCACTCAGCCTCACCATATCTAGACTGAGCTTTGCATTCCCATTTTCAGATTTTCTAGATTCCCTACCACGTTTAATTTTATGACATTCCACTATCTTACTCGTAGAATATTACTCTTTCTCCGGTTATTCACTCTTTGGCTCTGAGTACTATGGGACTTAACTTCTGAGGTCAACAGTCCCCTAGAACTTAGAACTACTTAAACCTAACTAGCCGAAGGACATCACACACATCCATCCCCGAGGCAGGATTCGAACCTGCGACCGTAGCTGTCGCGCGATTCCAGACTGAAGCGCCTAGAACCGCTCGGCCACACCGGCCGGCCGGAAGGAAGGAAGCTCGAACCGTTTCAGGGATAGAGAACTAAATCGGCCGCACCCTTTCAAAGCAGTAATTCCGGCATTTCCCTGGAGTGATTTGCGGAAATCACGAAAAATCCAAAACTGTTTGGTCCGACGCTGATTTGGACCGTCCTAAAGCCTTCGGCGTCCTCCGAACGTGCAATCAATGATGTACGTACAAGGACAATGGAGCTGAGACGGCCCTATCCCGGAGTCTTATGACTTCGGAGTGACTGGTACTTAATAAGCCTCCGGCCTTAAAAGATAAGTGTCCTGCCAAATGGTGAGACAAGCAACAGGCAATTTCTACCTTCCGGGCTACAGAAATAAGACAGCGTTTTTCGGTTCTCAAATGTTTCCCATCCTGTCTAGGGGCCAGTCGACGCAAACGAGTTCTGTATCAAGGTGCCTTTCAAAAGAAGAAGAAGCCGGTCAAATTCATGCGGATTTTAACGTCTGTAGACACTTTGAAGAAACTGCTACGTTCTCTCATGATGATCGTGTCACAGATCAGATTCCGGGATACAATTCTGCTGTACGTAAGGCTGTATAGTCTCTCGTACTCTCCGAATATTCTCTGAGAGGTTAATCTGCAAGTAAAATTATACAGGCTTTAAAGAAAATCATTGTTAGAAAAATGTAATGCACCAGACTTTTTGACGTAATGATGGAACGAATATTCCGTAGAAATATAAATAGATTCTTATTTGACACAAGCGGGCGCTCATGTGCGCTTCTTGGGAAGCGGCGAGGCGGACTTATGTTGTAATGTCACAATGTAACATAAACAAAGTTTCACTGGTGCCAGCGCTACGCCTGTGCGAAGCAGAGAAATATCTTTCTTCCACTTATGCAGAAGTTCGAAAAAAATATGGAAAAACCGCGAGAAATGCGTTAGTCAACATAAGTGATAGCTGGACCTATACATGGCCCTGTTGTATTTGACCACGAACGGCACCTGCGAAAAGCCCTCAAAGCGTCGCAAGTGTGTTTTGTGTTTCAAGAGGCACCGTATCGAAGATTCATACCGCAAGGAAGCAAAGCGGAAAAACATAATCCTTAAAGTCATAGCGCGGATGAAAGTGTGTGCTGAGCGTAATTGAAGAGGATTGTGACGAAAAAGAAAAGGGTGATAATTGCAAAAGTCATTGCAGGGCTGAATGTACTCGCGGACCCCATAAGGGACAAAACAACAAGAATGGAGCGCCATAAGCTGAGAAACGCAGGGCAAGCTAGAATTTCTAAACCACACATCAGTGATGCAAGTTCCAGTAACAGGAAAACGTGGTGCCGAAACCTCATGAGAAAGTCGTTTGGTAGCGTAAGTCTTCTTTCACACTGTTCCCAACATCTGGCCTAGTTTACGTCCCAACAGTGAAAGGTGATAATTTGGGCAGCCACATCATGGTATTCCATGGGTTTCACGCTTTCTCTCCAAAATGGCATTACTGCAAAGGAAGATGTGACCATTTTGGCTAATCAGGTCCATCCCACTGTACAATATTTGTTTCCAGTAGTAGTGCTGTGTTCCAAGACGACACGATCCGTCGTCCAGGACTCGCTTTGTGAGCACGAAGATGAACTGTCGCACATCCCCTGGTCACCACAGTCACCAGGGACTCAGTATTATCGATCTCTTGTGGTCTCTTTTGAAGAGGCGCGTGACTCCCGTCATTATTACCTGAACTTGCCACTATTTCTCAGGAAAAATAGTGTAAGAACAGGAACTGTATTTACGCATTCCGAGATGACTGGAAACTATTTTAAATGCCAACAGTTTTCCTACACCTATTAAACATGGTAATGTGTTATGTTTGTGGCGTTCTTATGTTTTAGTCCACCCCCTGTATCTAAACGAAGCCGTAAAAGGTGGTACACCTCGATATACAAGTACACAAATCTTCCGCGATCTGTATGAGAAGAAATTGTGCTGGTATAGAGGGAGGATGATGAATTTTTTTTCTCTACAGCCCCCAAGTAGGAACCATTATTATCATGATGTAAAAGACCGTTTCAGCTGTGTGATAGATATTTATTTATGATCCAACTAGTTTCACGGCGTTAGAGCCAAATCCTATACATAATACAAAATTTGCTGCAGAAGCTATTGAAGTTGAGAGGAGAAGAGACCACAGAAGAAACTACAAACCGAGGGGACCAACGTAGGACTTTGAAGAGCAGACAGTGGGTATTTCCAATATAGAGAACCCCTACAGTGCTGGAATTCCGATGAAAGCCGGAGACACAATGACATGCAGTTCTGCACACGAGTGCAAGCAAAACTTCCGTGGAAGTGGCAGCTGCGAACGTGGAAGGGGGACAACACCAAAGTCGACGTGAAATGGGCGCGAGAACCTGAGCTGCAGACAAACTGAACGGAATTTTAGATGCCCTATTACACGAAGCATGCCGTGAAGGAATGTCATCATGGTCGCACGTGTTAAAATTAGACGAGTATGGCACAAGCGAGAGCTGCTAATACCAAGAAAAACAAAGACAAGGGAGTGTTGTTAGTGACGGTCAGAAAAGCAAAGCTTTGGCCTGTGAACGCGAGCAAGTAAATTAGTACTTATCACATTCCGGCAACAGTATGAAACCAGGAACGCAATACCTAATAATTTTTCTGTATAATTAATTCCGTAACCATAATGTAACTGTGATGTAATTCCTGTCGTATGTAACTAGTATTATTTTACTGATATTGTCATAGAATTCAGCGTCAAAAAATTAATCCAAACCATTTAATTAAAAAAGTATATTGTAATTAAGATTCAGTAAAAACGCTGTCCTAGAGAGGAAAACTTGCTATTGTATAGAGCCAAAGGAAGCGATTGAATTAAGGATCACTGTCACAGCGTGCGTAAGCGCGGTGTCGTGGAGAGGTAGTCGAGGGAGTTGCTGGTGACAAGTGATCAAGTGCGGGATGTAAGGAATGAACATTAAGACTACTAAAACATGGCCAGACGTATTATGTGGTTGTAAATGGGCACAGTACATTGTCATCAATAGGAACTAGTATTCAGGAAGAGTACTGTGGGTCCAAGTTTATTATATGGTGCGACGATAAAGATGAGCCTTTTGCTATACCTGGTAGACGAATAATGCCTTACATCGCAACAACACAAACACATCAGAGTAATATCCGACCAGTTTCATCTTTAGCTTGTACACGGCTAGTCAGCGTAGTAGGTTTTCTAACTGAATAGCTGAGTGTTTAGTGCAGCAAGCGTTATACAGTGTAAATGAAATTATCTCAGTCATTTGCCTAACAGGGTGGTACCCTAAACTATTATTGAGTCCGAGAATAGCAACAGTGGAAGATAGTAAAATATTGAAATTGACGAGATTATTTAATTTCAGGTACTAAGATAAAGAAGAGTAGTTTCGAAAATTGAGTACTATCCAGAACTGTCATTTTTATGTAAATGATTACAATTGAACACCCAAGCACATCTGACTAATGCTGATCTTTTAAATGTAAATGATTAACATTGAATGATCAAGTGCATCTAACTAATAATTAATATTGCATCTGAGTATTTTAGGAAAATACTTTCATGCTCCAAAACGTCAATCAGTTAGACCCATTAAAAAAAACTGCACAGAAGACAGTCATGGTCCACAACTGGCGTAACGTACTGTCCTTTAACGCACCGGTTAACGATATTGATTGCGGAAAGACAACCATACTACCTGTTTTACTATTCCGCACCTAAAATCTGAAACTAGGTAGCAATCCTGTGGAGGTAGACGCCCACCTGCAATCTCTTTCGCATGCTGCTTTACACCAGATCACAAAGCTGAACGGAAAGTATTTTGTAGCAAGTGATCGTAGGATGGATTTACTTGGTGCTGATCATGTGGTTGCTAAGATTTTTAATCTCCTAACTGAATATTCTCTTCCTCATTTTCCGGCCCTTTTATTGTAAGATAGTAAGATTTTATTGTAAGGTTTTATTGTAAGATGCTGATGAAATGTCACATAATTACACTGAAGAAACAGTGACGCAACGTTCAAAATCTGTGAAACTGAATGCAGTCTTTGACAGCAGATTTTTTTCTTTATTTTATGACCGATTCCGATCTATGAAGTACCAGATACGTTTGTCTCCCTACAGTAGTAAAAGATAAAAGAACTGTAAACAAAGACGCGCACAGCCAAGTTGTTAAGAACATAATAAAAATGTGATAAAATCCAATTGACCCGTATCGTAGGATCACCATCAACTTGTGACTTTGACGATCTAACGCCCCAATTGGACAGCATTTGGTATGATATCACTCAGGAGGACATCCAACAGTGCCAAGCCGAGAAACTGCGTGCATAAGGACCAAGATGGACCGATTCATTACTGACTTGCTAAATTTGTGAAGCTCTTTCTCTTGAACAAGTCATTCAATTTTTCTGAAATTATAATCATTGATTGGCATGTGCATGTGCATCCAACCTACCGATTTCTGTCCCAGTCGGGTAATTCGTTCGTGGTTCGTCGTATTTTTTTTTTTTTGTCTTCGAGTGTATGTGCTTTAGGACAACGTATATGATGAAAAGAAGTTCATTTTTCAGTTCGACTGTATGTCATGAACTTCAGGGGAGGTTTTCTGAAAAACAGATGGGTATTGAGCCAAAATATCTTAGAATCTTTTGTTTTAGATTGTGCACAAGCGACCTCTAAAATGTGGACCGAATCATTTGGCTATGCCTGAGGGCTTCACCTTTTAGTCTGCATCTATATCTACATTGTTACTCTGTAATTCACACTTAAATACCTGGCAGAGGGTTCATCGAACCACTTTCATACTACTTCTCTACCATTCCACTCTCGAACGGTGCGTGGGAAGAAGGAACACCTAAATCTTTCCGTTCGAGCTCTGATTTCTCTTATTTTATTATGATGATCATTTCTCCCTACGTAGGTGGGTGCAAAAAAAAAAAAATATTTTCGCGCAACAGTCTGGAACCGCGCGACCCCTACGGTCGGAGGTTCGAATCCTGCCTCGGGCCTGGATGTGTGTGATGTCCTTAGGTTAGTTAGGTTTAAGTAGTTCTAAGTTCTAGGGGACTGATGACCTCAGAAGTTAAGTCCCATAGTGCTCAGAGCCACTTGAACCATTTTCGCATTCGGAAGAGAAAGTTGATGATTGAAATTTAGTAAATAGATCTCGCCGCAAAAAAAAAAAAAAGCTGCCTCTGTTTCAGTGAAAACTCGCGTATCATATCAATGACACTCTCACCCATACTGCGCGGTAACATGAAACGAGCTACCCATCTTTGCACTTTTTCGATGTCCTCCGTCAATCCCACCTGGTAAGGATCCTACACCACGCGGCAATATTCCAGCAGAGGACGGACAAGAGAAATGTAGGCTGTCTCTTTAGTGGAGTTGTCGCATCTTCTAAGTGTTCTGCTAACAAAGCGCAGTCTTTGTTTCACCTTCCCCACAGTATTATCTATGTTGTTTTTCCAATTTAAGTTGCTCGTAATTGTAATTCCTAGGTATTTGGTCGAATTGACAGCCCTTAGATTTGTGCGATTTATCATACACACAAAATTTATGTAAATCAGGAACAGCAGAGGGGCTATGACACTACCTTGCGGAACGCCAGATATCACTTCTGTTCTACACGATGATTTACCGTCTATCACAACGAACTGTGACCTCTATGAGAGGAAATCACGAATCCAGTCACACAACTGAGACTGTACTCCATATACACGCAATTTCATTAATAGTCTTTTGCCAGGAACGGTATCAAAAGCCTTCTGGAAATCTAGGAATATGGAATCAATCTGTGATCCCTTGTCGATAGCGCTCATTACTTCATGGGAATAAAGAGCTAGCTGTGTTGCACAAGAACGATATTTTCTGAATCCGTCAGTAGTCACGATGATACTTTCAGAAGAAAATATAACTTACCAAACTGCTGTGAACCACTCAAGGGACTCCTTCATATTTAACTGAACGTACTTCTGCGGAGATGATTATTACCATGTGCTCTATTAATGCTGTATTGTGAATTAGCGGTTCATAGCACAGTTGATGTCCCGCCTTGTCTGGCAGTTGGCACCGGCAGTGGTGTTGCGTTCCTGCCGCAGCGGTGGGTGCCCGCGTCTGCAAAAGTGCCGGAAAGCAGCTTCACACTGAGGTTAGGAGCGGCTGTGGGTGATGCGGAGGGACGTCGGTAGTGACGCTGGGCAGCGATATCGAGCCAGGTCCAGTGCCGAGGATCGTGGCAGCTGCAGGCCAAGAACTAGCACGTGCAACAGGCCGTGGGTGGCACATGTCTCGTGTCATGTCATGGCTTGGCTGTCTCAGGGCGTTGGCGGGCGAGCGGCACCGTCTGGCAGGACAGGTGGCCCTTGGATGCTGGCCTTCTTAATGAGGCCTCTTATGGTTGGAGATGGGGGCGAAGACTCTTATCTTGGGGATGGCGTGGAGACTCGGCGGATAGCTAGAAGTATGAAATCTGTAAGGTTACTGGCTTATTTTTGGCATTCAATAAAAGTCATTTCTTGCCGTTCACTGTGTCATACTTCACATCTATACACTGGATATTTCCCAAAGTCTTAATAGTCGATGTCTTAGGCCGCAGAGGTTCTGAGTTCAAGCAATATGATCTTCGCTTGCTTATAGAATTGTCGTTACCAGTGTAGCATTCAGTGAGAAGTGAATGAGAGAGTCGGACGTTGATCACGCCGCTGAGCGCTCTGGAAATATCTAGCAGAAAACAGGGATGTAAACGCAGAGGAATTCACTTTTTGGAAATACGATTTTGCAAAGATTGATTTGATGGAGATATTCAGGTAATGTTATCCCTGCACTGCTTGCTCGCGCATAATTTTGTCTCACAGCTATAGATTCATTACTCCGTTATTCTTTCATTACCTAATTTTATGGCAGAGACATATTTTTTATAAGAAGTGAATTTTGTAAAGGTGGTTAAAATTATTAAGGAATGAGCTTCATAATACCATTATGAATGGTAGTCTATCTTCAGACATTGAGTAAATTTGGTTTCTTCCATCGTCTCTCCGCGAAGTTTTTGTTCTATAATTGTGTGTTGCCGCATTGCACTTAGCGGAACACGGCTGCTTAGGCTTAATGTACCGGGTGTTTACAATTAAAGTGTAATTATTTATACAACTCCAGTATGGTATGTAATTATCGTGTGGCTGCGAAACTTCGTAGATATTCTAAGGCGTTAATGCGGAGCCGATTTACACTAAAAAAAGAAAAAAGTAGTTCCAGTTCTGGGCACCAGATGCAAATCTGGCACTGTGAGTACAAGAAAGGTGTACAGAAATGTTTCCATATGTAATGGATTGAGAAAGGGACGTGGACTGAAAAGGTCAGACAAATGAAAAAGGCATAATGCTGATTTTCCTACTCGGATGCTCTGATGTTCACATTGAACAAATTGCGTAAATGGCGGTTTACACAATTTGTTCAATTTGAGCACCAGAGATGCTATACAGCGTCAGATTTGTACCTGGTAGCCAAAATTGAAAATATTTTTTTCCAGTGTAAATCAGTCCTACATTGAAGGATGAGCATAGCCACCAAATTTCGCTGACATACGATAATTACAGTCCACACCGGAGCTCCGTGAGTAACTGCATTTTAATTGTAACCTCACACTATCATAGTTGCCTTTTCTTGCATTTCACTTGGGTAAGGTTTCTTCCTTTAGCTGGTTTGTTGCTATGCTGCATAATAGCATTCTTCACTGCACTGCAGAATACAGAATTCACAAGATAGATTATTTAGTATACAGTTTTAACATTTTCAATAATTTTGGTAAAGAAGGATTTGGCGACTCATTTTATCGGACAGTGTTTGTGTACTCACCAAATTTGCGTTGATCAGGCTCACATGGAACACAGACCACACGAAAGTTAAAGAATAATAAGCCAGTTTACGTACACAACAACAGCATAATGAGACAAAACGGTTAGAAAACTGCCAGCGACAAGGCACTACAGGAAGGGAGTATCTGATGAGGCAAGCACCTGGACGAGGCGGAGCAGGGAGATGGCGCGGCAAAGCAGTGGGCACAGCTCGGTGGAGTCAGGGTTCTGGGCTTGTAGCGTCTTGCTGTCGGCGCAGGGGCATCGAGTCCTGTTCTGGGCAAACTCTCCGTGGATCCATGGAAGGCGGTGCTCACAAGATCCAAGCTGGTATTAGGTGTGGTGTGTTCTCGGCCACGAAGGTGCTACAAGAAGATGTGCCGGTTGTGTTCCGTGCCACACTTTAATTTCGCAGACGCCTGTGTCTGGATCGGTTATCACCACAAAGGCGGCGGCACTGCAAGGCGTGTAGATCTGTATTTTGTTGTCAAACGTACTCACCGAACTTTCTGTTCTTTTACTACTGGTCTTCGTTGAATTAGTGATCTTATTTATGGTAGCCTGTCGTCAGCTGTGGGTTACTCAGTTCAGTGTGTTTTAATTATCTACTTCATTGTTGCTGTTATTAACTGATTGAATTGTTATTAATATGGATCTTTGGTGTGTGGGCATCTGCTGGAGTATTCTTTGGTTAATTTGTGCTGAGCTAGTACTGGATTACTGCATTTCTTTCTTGTTATTCCTTTGCACATTGTGTGATTGTTTATGGAACGCTTCTACACTATGTAATAAAAAGTATCCGGACACCTGGCTGAAAATAACTTACATTACAAGTTCGTGGCGCTCCATCGGTAATGCTGAAATTCAATACGGTGTTGGCCCACCCTTAACCTTGATGACAGCTTCCACTCTTGGAGGCAAACGTTCAATCAGACGCTGGAAGGTTTCTTGAGGAATGGCAGGTTTCAGGTCAGGACTCTTTGCAGGCCAGTCCATTACAGGGATTTAATTGTCGTGTAGCCACTCAGCCACAGGTATTGCATTATGAACAGGTGCTCGAACGTGTTGAAAGATGCAATCGCCCTCCCAAAATTGCTCTTCAACAGTGGGAAGCAAGAAGATGCTTAAAACCTCAATGTAGGCCTGTGCTGTGGCAGTTCCACGCAAAACAACAAGGGGTGCAGGCCCCTCCATGAAAAAGACGACCACACCACAACACCATCGCCTCCGAATTTTACTGTTGGCACTACACACACTGGCAGATGACGTTCACAGGGTATTCGCCAAACTCACACCCTGCCATCGGATCGCCACACTGTGTACCGTGATACGTCACTCCACACAAGGTTTTAACACTGTTCAGTCGTCCAATGTTTACGCTCCTTGCACCAAGCGAGGCCTCGTTTGACATTTACCGGCGTGATGTGTGGCTTGTGAGCAGCCGCTCAACCATGAAATCCAAGTTTTCTCAACTCCCGCCTAACTCTCATAGTACTTGCAGTGGATCCTAATGCAGCTTGGAATTCCTGTATGATAGTCTGGATAGATGTCTGCCTATTAACATTACGACCTCTGCAACTGCCGGCGGTCTCTTGTCAGTCAACAGACGAGGTCGGCCTGTACGCTTTTGTGCTGTACGTGTCCCTTCACGTTTCCACCTCACTATCACTTCGGAAACAGTGGAGATAGGGATGTTTGGGAGTGTGGAAATTTCGCATATAGACGTATGACATAAGTGACACCCGATCGCCTGACCACGTTCCAAGTCCGTGAGCTCCGCGGAGCGCCCAATTCTGCTCTCTCACGATGTCTAATGACCACTGAGGTCGCTGATATTGAATACCTGGCAGTAAGTGGCAGCAAAATGCACCTAACATGAAAAACGTATGTTTTCGGGGCTGTGCAGATACTTCTAATCACATAATGTATATTGTTTTGTGTGCTCGTCTTAATCATAAAGCTAAAGGTTTTCTGACGGGCAGAAAATTTTACTGTTTGTTGGCTTGTACTAGATATTAATTTTGGCATACTTATGAAACGAGAACCGCCTAGTTTACTTATATATGACCTTATTCGTGGTCTCTGATTTGTTAATGAAAGTATTGATAGCTTGTGATTCTTGAGTTTCTCCTGGCGCATTTGATAATCAAAATATCCGCGGGTGTATTGCCGGTCTACAGTATCCAACGGGCTCAATATTTAGGCGATCATACATGTCGCCATCATCAGGTGAACTGACGGACTGAGCTAGTGTGAACGTGCCGGCACGGAGATCCGTACGCTATGGATGCTCAGAGGGAACTGGATTCGGTAGCGGCGGTGGCCGATTTAAATACCCTCCGCCCGCGGCGCGTTCCTTCCGCCGTCCGCGCCCCGCGCCACGGTCGCGCGGTGGAACAGATTGCGACGGCGTCTGAGATGACGTCGGTGTGATGGCTCTGTCCGCCGTGGTCGTCACAACTAAACGTTTGCTCGATTTACTCTTGATTAACCCAATCGCTGTTTCCCAAGCCTTGCTAAGATTATAGCCACAGTCACGGTTTATGAGGTCGTCATTGGTACGAATTTCGACGGCCTCTCTAACAACGCTGTCCCAGTATCTCGACGTCTGTACCAGAATTCTCGTGCGTTCATACTCCGTAGCGTGATTTTCCGACAAACAATGTTCAGCGACCGCCGACTTGCTCGGATACATCAGTCAAGCGTGCCTCTGGTGTACACGGCATCGATCCTTGACGTTACGCATCGTTTGACCAATATACGACTTGCCACCTTGACACTGAATATGGTACACGTCGGCCTTCCTCAAACCGAGGTCATCTTTGGCGCTCCCCACCAGTGCACGAGTTTTATTCGGAGGACAAAAGCGGTAGTACACCCGTGGATATTCTGATTGAAAGCTTGTTAAGGCTTTACACCCACGCAACCCCCAGACAGTTTCCACTCCCACCGTTTACTGCACCACAGTAACCATGCGCTATAATTTCCGTCGTCTGCTGTACCATTTACGAACCATGGTTCTGTCTGCATGATATATACAGCAGATAGCAAAGGAGTACGACAACAATACCTGGCTTCTTTTACCACACAAATCCAAACATTAACACCACCTTTCCCTAATTAAATTAAAAATTGTATTTTTGCTCTTTTAAATGTTTAGAACATTTCATTTGGTGTAGTCTACATTGTGAGGCCAATCCAAAACTCCCTTTTAGAACAAAAAAATATTTATATACATCGAAACTATCATATCATTATACAGATATTACTGCCGAGATCAGCAGCTTCAAACTAGATATGTGCAGAACTATCAGTTGTCTATCTTTGCTGCCAAAAACGTGAGTCATCTTATTGTTTACTGTCGTAGAACTCCATTAGCGATACCAGCAAGTCAAAATGTTGCTAACAGAATTATAACATGACACCAAGGGCAATTCTGTCGTTCGTTCTTTCTTCTCTGCGATCATAATCTGTCACACGTATTGTCTGTTTTGGTTCCCCAAACTTTAGATTTAAATATATTTAAAAACTGTAGTATGATTCATGCTTTCAAATCCTATTGGGAGACTTTTGAATGGGACGGCACTTCCTGAGAGTTCGTATCACGTGGTCTTCTAAAACGTTAATCTCTGAAATGCTTGTGGTCCACTTGGGGCTTCAGACAGACGTATGAATTCTTATCTGGCTTTTAATTGAGAGTGAGCGGTCTGATTTCCATATAACGGATACTATTATCGCACATATGTCTTAGCTCTCACATTTGTGGCTGCCACATGTCGTCCGGTGTCTTCAACTCCAATACATCACAAGATGGACGTCGTGAGCAAACCTTTACCTGTCTGCATGTTTTTTTTTTTTTAATTTTAAATGGCTCTAAGCACTATGGGACTTAACATCTGAGGTCATCAGTCCCCTAGACTTAGAACTACTTAAAACTAACTAATCTAAGGACATCACACACATCCATGCCCGAGGCAGGATTCGAACCTGTGACCGTAGCAGCTGCGCGGTTCCAGACTGAAGCGCCTAGAAGCGCTCGTCCGCAGAGGCCGGCTTCTGCATATTTCGTATATAGCGATGTTTACTGGCATGTTTATGAGCTACACCAAACTAGATAATAATATTCTGTTGGTAACACTCTCCTTTATAGATGGGCTTCACTCTCCTAAATTGCTCCCTGTAAACCGAAGTAGACAATTCGCCTTCAGTCCGCCCGACTTTACGTTGTTGTTCCATTTCATACCCTGTACAACACAGTGTCTACATCTACATAGATACTCCCCAAGCCACCGTACGGTGCGTGGGCGAGGGTACCCTGTAAGACCTATTCGAGGTCCTTACGCGCAATGTTCGATGGTGGCAGTAGAATCGCTCGGCAGTCAGCTTGAAATACCGATTCTCTAGATTTTCTCAATAGCATTTCTCGAAAAGAACGTCGCCTTTCCTCCGGGGGTTGCCATTCGAGTTGCCGAAGCACCTCAGTAACACTTAACTATACTTAATTCGAACCTACCGGTAACGAATCTAGCAGCCGGCCTCCGAACTGCTTCGATGTTTTCCCTCAATCCAACCAGGCATGGATCCCAACACTCAATCAGCACTCAAGAATAGGTCGCACTAGCGTCCTATAAGTGTTCTACTTTACTGGTGAACCACTCTTTCCTAAAATTCTCAAAATAAACCCAAGTCGACCATTCAATTTCCCTATCACAGTTCTCACATGTTCATTCCACCTCATATCGCTTTGCAACTCTACTCCCAGATATTTAAACACTTTGACTACGTCAAGCAGGACACTAGTACTATATCCGAACAGTACAGGTTTAATCTTCCTACTTAGCCGCATTAACTTACATTTTCCACAATCACATCACATCAACCAGAAATTTTGTCTAAGTCGTCTTGTATCTTCTACAGTCACTCAACTTCGACACATTATCTTACAACACGGCATCATCAGCAATCAGCAAATTGCTGCCTATCGTATAAAAAAAATCATTTATGTATGTAGAGAACAACGGCGGTCCTATCACACTTCCCTGAGACACTTGGGTCGATACCCTTGTTTTTGATGAACACTCGCCATCGAGTAGAACATACTGGATTCTGTTGTTTAAGAAGTCTTCAAACCACTAACGAATCTGGGAACTTACTCCATATGCTCGTACATTCGTTAACAGCCTGCAATGGAGCACCGCGTCAAATGCGTTCCGGAAATCTAAAAATATGGAATCTGCCTGTTGCCCTTCATCCATAATTCTCAGCATATCATGTCAGAAAAGGACAAGCTGAGCTTCGCATGAGAGATGCTTTCTAAAACCATCGTGATTCGTGCACATAAGGTTCTCAGTCTCAAGAAAGTTTATTATATTCGAACTGAGGATATGTCAAGAATTCTGCAGCAAATGAAAGCTAGAGATATAGGTCTGTAATTTTTCGGAGGGGGGGGGGGGGGGGGGGGGCGCTTTCGACTTTGTGCTGGGCGAGAGATTCACGATAAATACAAAGTAGGTGAGGGGCCAAATGCCGAGCAACGAGTTCGGTACTCCCTCTATCGTCGCAGTGAACAGGGTACGGAGGAGTGTGGAGACTTGTATAAGCGAGGAAATCGATCCCGACGGAATGCTGGAAGAAGTGTATATTGGCCTTATATTTCCTGTCGTATTACAGATCAGCTACTTCAAGCTGCAAATTACTGCGATTTGAGTACTGGAAATATTTATTTCCTCATTCAGATGCTCAACGAATGGTGTTTATTTTATTTTTTTATTATTTTATTCCCAATATGACTGGCGCTCTGTATGTAGACACATAAACTAGTAAATTTACTAACAAACCTATATTTTCTACATTCCTTTTAACGATGCTAAAAGTGCCACATCCAGCTGTGTGTCTTCTATATCTACAATTTTATTGGGTGCTGAAGAATATGCAACGCACCCTTTACAAAGATCTTGCAAGCTGATTCTGAATGTCGTGTGCCATAACCAGTGTGGGACGCATGATTATCCTGTTTGTTAACGGCACCACGCCAACGTTTTGCGTGCTGCCTCGGTTGATGTATAGCGGTCATGAGAAAATGTTGCTGTCCAAAACCAGCGCCGGGACAACTTTGGTGCACCACATAGATGTCAGGAGTGAACGACGACTGCGGGTATGTACACAGGTGAACAGACGTCCAACTACTGAGCAAATGACCGCCCACATGAACCAAGCGCCTGCCGACAATGAGTCCTCTATAACCGTTTAGTGACCGTTGTTACGTACGGGCCTCCGCAGCAGGCGCCTGGTTCATTCACCCATGCTGACTGCTGTTCACTGGTGACGAAGGCTGGAATTTACACACCAATACCGCAACCAGACGTGCACTAAGTGGTGTCAGTTGACCTTCTACACTCATGCTCATAAATTAAGGATAATTGCAGAAAGTGGTGCCATACAACGTGCCACTACACAAAACTGGCGGTAATAGCATAGGCACATAGGTAACAAACACGACACAGATCTGTAAGTCCACGGTATTGGTGGTAAGTTGAGAAAACCGTCCCGAAACACATGTACTACAAAACGCCACTGTTTCCTGCTCATGTACCCCGACATCAGTATGGGATATGATCGCCATGCACACGTACACAAGCCGCACAACATGTTGGCATACTCTGGATCAGGTGGTCGAGCAGCTGCTGGGGTATTGCCTCCCATTCTCGCACCAGTGCCTGTCGGAGCTCCTGAAGTGTCCTAGGGGTGTGAAGACGTGCAGCGATACGTCGACCGAGAGCATCCCAGACGTGCTCGATGGGGTTTAGGTCTGGAGAACAGGCAGAACACTCCATTTACCTGATATCTTCTGTTTCGAGGTACTACTCCACGATTGCAGCTCGGTGGGGCCGTGCGTTATCATCCATCACGAGAAAGGTGGGATCCACTGCAACCATGAAAAGGTGGACATACTGGTGTAAAATGACTTCCCGATATACCTGGCCTATTACAGTTTCTCTGTCAAAGACATGCAGGGGTGTATGTGCACCAATAATAATCCCACCCCACACCATCAAACCACGACCCCCATACAGGTCCCTTTCAAGGACATCAAGGTGTTTGTATCTGGTTCTTGGTTCACGCCAGATGAAAACACGGCGAGAATCACTGTTCAGACTATACCTGGACTCGTCCGTGAACATAACCTGGGATCACTGCTCCAATGACCATGTACTGTGTTCTTGACACCAGGCTTTACGGGCTCTCCTGTGACCAGGGGTCAGTGGAATGCATCTTGCAGGTCTCCTAGCGAATAAACCATGTCTGTTCAGTCGTCTGTAGACTGTGTGTCTGGAGACAACTGTTCCAGTGGCTGCGGTAAGATACCGAGCAAGGATACCTGCAGTACTTCGTGGCCGTCTGCGGGCACTGATGGTGAGATATCGGTCTTCTTGTGGTGTTGTACACTGTGGACGTCCCGTACTGTAGCGCCTGGACACGTTTCCTGTCTGCTAGAATCGTTGCCATAATCTCGAGATCACACTGTGTGGCACACGGAGGGTCCGTGCTAAGACCTGCTGTGCTTCACCAGCCTCCAGTCGCCCTAGTATTCTACCCCTCATAACGTCAACAACATGTGTTCTTTGAGCCATTTTCAACACACAATCGCAATCAGCACGTCTGAAAACGTCTGCACACATACTCGCTGCACCGTAATGTGACGTGCTCCAACACACGTCTGCGTTTGTGGACTGCCAACGCCGCCGTGCGAAGACCGCGGGTCAAATGCACCGCATGGTCATACCCCGAGGTGATTTAAACCCGCAAACCGCCCTCCAAAGCGTTGTTTCACCATGTATCAGCATTATCCTTAATTTATGAGCATGAGTGTAGATGAATCACGTTTTATGATCCATCGGACAGATGGCTGCTGGATCGTCACAAAGGTCCAGGCAGGATTGAGCATTATGGTCTTAATTCCGTGGGTGATCTAATTATTGTGGAAGGCACAGTAGATCAACACAAGTATGCATATCCACCCCTGTCTGTTTTTCCTCGGGACGATGGCACCTATCAGCAGGACAATGCAACGTGTACGTGCTTGGTTCCAAGAGCACCAAGATGAGTTTACTGTATTCCCCTGGCCCCGAAACTCTCTGTATTAAAACCCAGTCGAGAATCTGTGGAACCGCTTCGATCCGGCTGTTCGCTCTGTGGACACTCATCCGAGAAACCTATCGCAGTTGGTCACGGCACTGAAATCGTCGTGGAACCACATCTCTATAGGTACCTTCCGGAACATCACTGTCTCTCTTCCCGCACGGCTTGCAGCAGTCCGCGCTGCAAATAGCATTTATTTAGGTTTTTGGTAGGTGGTACAATCAATGTGTCTGGACAGTGCAGATGGAACGCCTCTCTCCTATTTGACAGTTGGCCCTTTTACATCTACATCTACATACATACTCCGCAATCCACCATACGGTGCGTGGCGGAAGGTACCTCGTAACACAACTAGCATCTTCTCTCCCTGTTCCACTCCCAAACAGAACGAGGGAAAAATGACTGCCTATATGCCTCCGTACGAGCCGTAATCTCTCTTATCTTATCTTTGTGATCTTTCCGCGAAATGTAAGTTGGCGCCAGTGAAAATGTACTGCAGTCAGCCTCAAATGCTGGTTCTCTAAATTTCCTCAGTAGCGATTCACGAAAAGAACGCCTCCTTTCCTTTAGAGACTCCCATTTGAGTTCCTGAAGCATTTCCGTAACACTCTCGTGATGATCAAACCTACCAGTAACAAATCTAGCAGCCCGCCTCTGAATTGCTTCTATGTCCGCCGTCGATTCGACCTGATAGGGATTCCAAACGCTCGAGCAGTACACAAGAATAGGTAGTATTAGTGTTTAATAAGCGGTCTCCTTTACAGATGAACCACATCTTCCCAAAATTCTACCAATGAACCGAAGACGACTATCCGCCTTCCCCTTCATATCGCTCTGCAATGTTTCGCCCAAATATTTAATTGACGTGACTGTGTCAAGCGCTACACTACTAATGGAGTATTCAAACATTACAGGATTCTTTTTCCTATTCATCTGCATTAATTTACATTTATCTAAATTTAGAGTTAGCTCCAATTCTTTACACCAATCACAAATCCTGTCCAAGTCATCTTGTATCCTCCTACAGTCACTCAACGACGACACCTTCCCGTACACCACAGCATCAACAGCAAACAGCCGCACATTGCTATCCACCCTATCGAAAAGATCATTTATGTAGATAGAAAACAACAGCGGACCTACCACACTTCCCTGGGGCACTCCAGATGATACCCTCACCTCCGATGAACACTCACCATCGAGGACAACGTACTGAGTTCTATTACTTAAGAAGTCTTAGAGCCATTCACATACTTGGGAACCAATCCCATATGCTCGTACCTTAGTCTGCAGTGGGGCACCGAGTCAAACGTTTTCTGGAAGTCAAGGAATATGGCATTCGTCTGATACTCTTCATCCATGGTTCGCAAGATACCATGTGAAAAAAGGGCGAGTTGCGTTTCGCAGGAGCGATGCTTTCTACAGCCGTGCTGATGCATGGACAGCAACTTCTCTGTCTCAAGGAAATTCATTATATTCGAACTGATAATATGTTCGAGAATCCTGCAACAAACCGATACTAAGGATATTGGTCTGTAATTTTGATGATCCGTCCTTCTACCCTTCTTATACTCAGGCGTTCCGTGTTTCCTGGAAAACATGACGCGCGCACAGTTCCTCTACTCCCAACCGCGTCGCGACTGCTCCGACCGCGAGCGAGAGCGTAAGCAGGCGCGAGCTGCTAAGCCCTGCTGTAAATGACAGAGAAAGAAAGAACAAGAATTCTTTTTTGTGGTGTCTGCTTCCTCAGCGAAGCAAAAACTTCCAAGATCCTTTACCCGAAAGCTGAGTCGCTGATATATGGCGGAAATAGGCGGTGTGTCCCAGCAAACTGGTGGCTCGTATTTGAGAGAGCTATTGCCGGGAGACGGAGACGAGATGAGCAACGGCGCAGCTGCCCTGAGGAATTCCCCGCGGTGGTCGCTGCGCAAACAGCGCGCGCCAGGCTTCACTCGGCTCCGCAGCCACGTGGCGGCAGCGGCGCGGCGCTGCCAGCCGCCGCCTGGGGAGCGCGCGCTGCGCCGCCGCGTCGCGGGGCTGAACCTGGTAAACACGGCGGAATATCTTGAGGAAACACCGCCTCTGTTGACAGGACGCGCGGAAGACTACACCGGTACCCAAATTTTCGCTGCCACCTTGTAACAGCCTAGTCGCAACCTGGCTCTATTTACATCGGTTTACCCCGACCAGACGTGTCAACCATCTCCGACTAGAAAACTTACGTTGATGCATAGCTTCGTAGCGTTTTTCCATAATAAACAAAGAAAATACACATCATTTAGTCGTCTATAATAGATTTCCCCTCACTTGTACAACAGTCTGTGTACTGTTTCTCCTGGGTGGAGGCCGGAGTAGCCGAGCGGTTCTAGGCGCTACAGTCTGGAACCGAGCGACCGCTACGGTCGCAGGTTCGAGTCCTGCCTCGGGCATGGATGTGTGTGACGTCCTTAGGTTAGTTACGTTTAAGTAGTTCTAAGTTCTAGGGGACTGATGACCTAAGATGTTAAGTCCCATAGTGCTCAGAGCCATTTGAAACATTATAGGATTTCATTTGTAGATGCTACTCTTGTTATCTTATACTGGGGAATCGAGACGAAACCAAGATTTTAAGTTACTTATTGCAGTAGTGTACATCGAACAGACTTGGCAAATTTTCTCTGGTGCAACAAGCACATTATTTCTCACGAGCCTCGAATAATATCTGTAGTGTTGGGTAGATAAGGAAAGGACAATTAATTAGCGACGATTACGTCACTACCCTGAGAACTGAGCTAGTTTACTGAGTGCTTATACACGTCGGGCTAAATTAAAAAACTTATTACACTGTTAATAATATTCCTACATTAGTTAAAAATGGTTCAAATGGCTCTGAGCACTATGGGTCTTAACTACTGAGGTCATCAGTCCCCTAGAACTTAGAACTGCTTAAACCTAACTAACCTAATCCATGCCCGAGGCAGGATTCGAACCTGCGACCGTAGCGGTCACACGGTTCCAAACTGACGCGCTTAGAACCGCACGGCCACATCGGCCGGCCCTACATAACTAATGTAGATTAGTTATTTCTCTTTTATGCTGAGCCATTGCATTAATGTGTGTTCCTTTTGTATATATGTCACGGCTCATATTCATTCTATTACATTACACTGGTAGCAAAGAAAAAGAGTCACAAATAATTTTTATTTTATTGCATTACACCTGACAACACTGGGGTAACTTGTCGATTCCGCAACTATTATAATCAAGTGGTTTTTGAGTCAAAGATCTCGCATTTCCACCTGGAAAGGAAGCTCCTTGAAGGATGTTCGATAGAGGATGGAAAAGTGAAAGTATGAAGGAGTAAGACCGTGAGAATAAGGTGGAAGCGGAATGACATGCTAAACCAGTTCCTGTATAGCATTTTTGTGTGTAGCAGAATGCAGGCGGACTTTATCGTGGTGTAGCATCACTTCAGGCAACTTTCTGGTCGTTGTTCTTAGATTGCATCTACAAGACGTCTCAGTTGTTGACAAAACATGTCAGCAGTGATGGTTACACCTAGCGGAAGCAATTCGCAATACACCAACCGTCGTTGTTCCATCAGCTGCACAACATTATCTTTTGTGGATGCGAGTAGCCTTTGTACGGAGCTTTTCAGAGCATTCACACAGGGTTGACGCCGGTGGCGACACCTACAACGTGCTGACATGAGAAAAGTTTCCCACCGCTTTCTCATACACAAACAGCAGTTGACCGGCGTTGCCTGGTGGAACGTTGTTGTGATGCATCGTGTAAGGAGGAGAAATGCGTACCATCACGTTTCCGTCTTTGATAAAGGTCGTATTGTAGCTTATCGCGATTGCGGATTATAGTATCGCGACATTGCTGCTCGCGTTGGTCGAGATCCAATGACTGTTAGCAGAATATGGAATCGATGGGTTCAGGGGGATAATACGGAACGCCGTGCTGGATCCCAACTTCCTCGTATCACTAGCAGTCGAGATGACAGGCATCTTATCCGCATGGCTGTAACGGATCGTGCAGCCACGTCTCGATCCCCGAGTCAACAGATGTGGACGTTTGCAAGACAACAACCAACTGCACGAACAGTTTGACGAAGTTCGCATCAGCATGGACTATCCGCTCCGCTCGGGATGGTGTACTCAACGACGAACCTGGGTGCACGAATGGCGAAACGTCATTTTTTTCGGATGAATTGTCCGCATCTCGTGGTCGTGCGGTAGCGTTCTTGCTTCCCACGCCCGGGTTCCCGGGTTCGATTCCCGGCGGGGTCAGGGATTTTCTCTGCCTCGTGATGACTGGGTGTTGTGTGCTGTCCTTAGGTTAGTTAGGTTTAAGTAGTTCTAAGTTCTAGGGGACTGATGAGCATAGATGTTAAGTCCCATAGTGCTCAGAGCCATTTGAACCATTTTTTTTCGGATGAATCCAGGTTCTGTTTACAGAATCATGATGATCGCATCTGTGTTTTCGACATCGCGGTGAACGCACATTGGAAGCGTGTATTCGTCATCACAATACTGGCGTATCACCCGGCGTGATGGTATGGGGTGCCATTGGTTACACGTCTCAGTCACCTCTTGTTCACATTGACGGCACTTTGAACAGTGGACGTTACATTTCAGATGTGTTACGACCCGTGGTACTACCCTTCATTCGATCCCTGCGAAACCCTACATTTCAGCAGGATAATGCACGATCGCATGTTTCAGGTCCTCTACCGGCCTTTCTGGATACAGAAAATGTGCGACTGCTGCCCTGGCCAGCAGATTCTCCAGATCTGTCACCAATTGAATACGTCTGGTCAATGGTGGCCGAGCAAATGGCTCGTCACAATACGCCAGTCACTACTCTTCATGAACTGTGGTATCGTGTTGAAGCTGCATGGGCAGCTGTACCTGTACACGCCATCCAAGCTCTGTTTCACTCGATGCCCAGGCGTATCAAGGCCGTTGTTACGGCCAGAGGTGGTTGTTCTGGGTACTGATTTCTCAGGATCTATGCACCCAAACTGCGTGAAAATGTAATCACATGTCAATTCTAGTATAATATGTTTGTACAATGGATACCCGTTTATCATCTGCATTTCTTCTTGGTGTAGCAATATTAATGGCCAGTAGTGTATTTTCTAGCGTCCAGAGCTCCAATCATTATCTACATTTGACGAAATAACAGTTTGTAAACTCAAATAGCAACAGTGAACTAAGAAAAAAACAAAAAAAAAGAAACAAGTGATAAAATAATAAACCCGCTACGAATTTATGCACCAACCTAATACTTACTGCGAAATTTGTCCTCGGTATTATTTCGGAATAGAGGTAGCATTTTAATAATGTTATGTCCAACTATATGCATTGATCAACATTCAAATTAAAATAGCAAATTCCTGATAGCAAATAGCGATATTTTACTTGTTGTGATTAAATTTGTAGGTGATCTGTGGACGTATAGTAAATGAAAGTCAATACACACGAGGGGAACACGGACAATTGCATATCCTGATATCCCAAGAGACTTCGCTCGATAGAAGAGTTGTCAAAATAAGCGAACACGTGTCGAGGACTATCCGTATATACCCTATCGGTTCAGAGAAGACGACGATCAAAGTTTTCGAGGTACTTCATATGCCTTTTAGCGAGTAAATAGTACAACAGAAGCGGTTGTACATTGTCTAGTGCCATGGCTTCACACGTTCGCATCCCGTGTTAGAAACCCAGTTATTATTTTTATTTAGGTGTTCACTTATTTTCCCACATCAGCAGATCATTAATACACAAATGTTTTCCAATGTATGTTGAAATATCGTTTTTTTTATTCTACTTACTGTACGCCTAGTGAATGAATAAAAAGAAAAATTTAAAAACCAATAAAGGTGAATGAGAAAGTTATTTAAAATTGTTTTCGGTGAAAGTCCTACAGTGTATTTTGATTTGTAATCAGTTGCAAGGGCTAATGATCCGTTATGCGCTCTCTGCCGCCAAACCATTTCCAACGTGTGAAATCTTCAGCAGTGTTAACGACTTTTCTTTCCCGTGTGAGATATTAAGAAATGTCATTATGGCAAACCCGCCTCGTGGTACTCTGAATTTCTTCGTTTAGAATGTTTTTACGGTAGATATTATCCAACGGAACACGTCAAATCTTCCTGAAAAATAAACATATGAATATTATACGAGAACTAATATAAGAATAGATATAATAATATAAGAATTTAAAAAGATTGTAACCCCTGCAAATACCATACACACATATATTACGTAATTATTGTATGACATTGTGAAACCCAGCTGTAATTTAACATTTTGTTGAACACCCTTGTATCCCCTAACTTGAAAAGAAACATTCGTATAGTAACCGACATAGGTAGATAAATGAAAAAAATAAAACAAATAAAAACAATTATAGGGTTTCTAAAACGGGGCGTAAAAGTTGGAGATCGTGATGCTAGCGAGGGTACCACATTTTCAACTAAGGTGTACTAAAAGACTCTTAAAGTTCGTCGAAATAATTGACTGCTGCTTTTTGAGAAACGCTCGGGTATGTACGGATAAGCCAAGCCACATATACGCCTATTTTGAGCCTTCTTCTGCGAAACCGGGTTATGGTTCTCCGAACGTTCTCCTCGACTGTGCTGCAGACTCTGGCAGTAGTAATGAATATAACGTGGCTGGCCATCAAGTCGAACTGAGTTTGAATTACAGATACGGATACTTAATTACATATTACTTAGTGACCACTGGTGGTGTGTCAAGCTCTCGGTAACCCATGCCGAGGTGTTTTCCGTGGATGAGAAATTTGGAGAATACGGTGACTAGGGCAACTTTTGAACACTCTCTGCATCGATATGAAATGTAGCGTCGCGTTAGATTGTTTTTAGATAACGTAGCGGAGGCCACTAAGATATGGTGCCGGCCGGAGTGGCCGAGAGGTTTTAGGCACTGAAGTTTGGAACCGCGCGACCGCTACAGTCGTAGGTTCGAATCCTGCCTCGGGCATGGATGTGCGTGATGTCCTTTTTTTTCTTTATTGTGATTTTAAAACCCGTAGAACAGGTAGGCTGGCAGCAGCACAATACGCCGCTCTTCAGCCAAAGATAGTACAATGATAAAAACAGAGAAGACACATGAGTTGGAACAAAACGGCGGGGAAAAAACAGTAGACACATCAACATAAAAAAACATGAAGCCGTTCACACTCGATTACAAACCACACTACAAACTGTTGACACGAAGCACAAACACTGAAGATGTCGATGGCACTGGTGAACGATGGAGTGTGACGGTGAACACTGAACACTAAACACGATGGCACACACGAGACACTGATGGCGATGATCTCCGGCGCGCGAATGTCCACTTAGCATGTGCGAGTCCGGGGACCTGCCAAGAGGGGAATAAGGGTGAGGTGGGGGAGAGGGGAGAACAAGGATGCCAATGGCTGAGGAGATGGGGGGGAGGAGGAGAGGGACAGGAGAGGGTAAGCCCAGGGGAGGAGTGGGGAGAAGTGGAGGAGGGAGGGAAGAGGGAGAGAAGGGAGGGAGGGTGCCCAAAGGAGCAAACACAGGAAGAGGGTGGGAGGATCAAAGTTGGTAGGAGGGGTAGATGGAGAGGAGGAGGGCATCATTAGGGAGAGGGAGCTGGCGGAAGCCACCTTGGGAGAGGGTAAGGAGGGTGGAGAGATGGAGATCTGGTGGGACGTGGGAATACAGGTGCGGCAGTGGGCAGGGGTGGGAGAGGATGGGCGAGACAAGCGGGTGAGGAGGATCGAGCTTGCGGGAGGTGAACAGGGTCCGTATCCTTTCAAGGAAAAGGAGGAGGTGGGGGAACGGAATGAGATCGTACAGGATCCGCGTGGGGGAGGGGAGACGGATGCGATAGGCGAGGCAGACAGCATGGTGTTCAAGGATTTGAAGGGATTTATAAAAGGTAGGGGGGGGGGGGCGGAGATCCAGGCCGGATGGGCGTAACAAAGGATTGGGCGGATGAGGGATTTATAGGTGTGGAGTATTGTGGAGGGGTCCAGACCCCACTTATTGCCGGAAAGGAGCTTGAGGAGATGGAGTCGGGAGCATGCCTTGGCTTGGATTGTCCAGAGATGGGGGGTCCAGGAGAGTCGACGGTCGAGGGTGACGCCAAGGTACTTAAGGGTGGGGGTGAGGGCGATAGGACGGCCCTAGATGGTGGGATAGAAATCAAGGAGGCGGAAGGAAGGGGTGGTTTTGTCTACAATGATGGCCTGGTTTTTGGAGGGATTGTCCTTGAGCAGCCACTGGTTGCACCAAGCAGTGAACCAGTCAAGATGGGATTGGAGAAGGTGTTGGGAGCGCTGCAGGGTAGGGGCAAGGGCAAGGAAGGCGGCGTCATTGGCAAACTGGAGAAGGTGGATGGGGGCTGACGGCGGCGGCATGTCCGCCGTATATAAAAGGTACAGAAGGGGGGAGAGGACGGAGCCTTGGGGCACACCGGCGGAGGGAAAAAAGGTGTAGGAATCCGTGTTATGGATGGTGACGTAGGAAGGATGGTGGGAGAGAAAGGAGCCGATCAGATGGACGTAATTAATGGGAAGGGCGAAGGTTTGTAGCTTGAAGAGGAGACCAGAATGCCATACTCAGTCATAAGCACGTTCGAGGTCCAGGGAGAGGAAGATTGCAGAGTGACGGGAATTAAGCTGTTCGGAAAGGAGATGAGTGAGGTGAAGGAGAAGGTCGTTGGAAGAGAAGGACGGCCGAAAGCCACACTGGGTAACGGGAAGGAGGCGGTGCTGGGTGGAGATGCTGATGGATGCGGCAGGTGAGGATAGATTCCAGGACCTTGCTAAAGACTGAGGTAAGGCTGATGGGACGGTAGGAGGAGATGGCGGACGGCGGTTTACCAGGTTTAAGGAACATCAGGATACAGGAGGTTTTCCACAGGTCGGGGTAGTAACCGGTGGACAGGACTACATTGTAGAGCCTGGTCAGGGTGGAGAGGAAAGAGACAGGAGCTTCACGAAGGTGACGGTAAGTGACTCGATCGTGACCAGGAGCGGTGTTGCGTTTCGTGCGGAGTGTAGCAATGAGATCGTGTGTAGTGATGGGGGCATTGAGTTCCGTGTGTGCCATGTTCTCCAAGTACTGGAAACCAGGTGCGAGGGGAGGGACAGAGGTGTCAGCGATCGCGGACATCTGGGAAGAGGGAGTAATCGAACTGGGGATCATCGGGGATGGGAAAGACATCGAAGAGGTAAGAGGCAAAGTGATTGGCCTTACTAAGGGTGTCAGGCAAGGGATGATAATTATGGAGAAGAGGATAGTAGGGGGAGGGTCTAGTTCTGGTATGGCGATGGAAGGCTGATCAGAACTTGGACGAGTTTATAGGTAGGGTAGAATTTAAACGGGTGCATGTCTGTCGCCAGTCCTGGTGTTTCTTAGCCGTGAGCAAATTACGTATGTGACGCTGGAGTTGCCGGTGGCGTTGTAGTGTGTCTGGGTCACACGTGTGGAGGAAGGCACGGTGAGATGGCAGGATTCACGGAGGAGGAGGACGGCCTGTGGGGTAAGGTAGGACGGTGGGGGTGGACGGCGGCAGTAGGGACATGGGCCTTGACGGCCTCAGACAAGGTCTGCTGGATAAAGGAGGCAGCATGGGTTACATCGTCAGGGTGGCGGTAGGTGAAGGGGTGGCTATCGACCTGGGTGGAGAGGGTATCCCGGTAGTCATTCCAGTTGGCACGGGAATAGTCATGGACGTACTTTGGGGGAGCGTCAGTATGAGGGTCGGGGGGGGGGGGGCGACGACCATCTGAAACGGTGAGGAGGACAGGGAGATGGTCGCTACCAATAGGCTCCAGGTCATCCACCGTTATGCAGCCAAGGAGGTTGGGGGGGAAAGATAACATCGGGAGTGGAGTTGGATTCGGGATGGGTGTGCTGGGGGATGGGGATGAGCTCGCCTTGAAGGGAGGAGAGGAACCAATGCCACCGCTGTTACTTGGCGGCGGAACGACTATGGATGTTGAGGTCGGCGGCGATCACATAGGAGGAGAAGGTACGGTCAATGTGGGAGAGGAAGTCGAAGGGAATAGGGGCATTAGGGCGGAGATAGATGGTGGCGCAGGTGACGGTAAGGCTGGGGAAGAAGAGACTGAGGATCAGGTGTTTGGTGGGGTTGGGAAGGAGACGTTGGAGCCGAACTGCGATCTGGCGATGGTGAACAATGGCAACTCCGCCACGCGCAATCGGGAGAGGATTATTGGAGCGGTGAAAGAGGTAGGGCGACGTGTGGACGGTGTGGTGGGGTTGGAAGAAGGTTTCATTGAGGAGGAAGGCATCCATGTGGTGGGTGGCAAGGGTGTGCAGGAAGAGGTTCTTGTTGGCGGGAAGGGAGTGGATGTTGTTGAAAAGGATACGTTGCTGTCGCGCCATGACAGGGATTTAGACAAGGGTGTCAAGACGGGAGAAGGTGAAATGGGCCTGGTTGTTGGAGTTGGTGGCATACATTTTTAAGTGGAAAACTGAACGCGCAGTGAGGGAGACCTGTTGGAGGTTGTGTGGGCACTGGAAAGGGTGGACGTTTTGTAGGACAATGGTGAGGAACCTGATGATGTCCTCAGCGGTGGGGGGGGGGACGAAGGGAATTTTCAGGAGGGGTGGGGGCGTCCAGAGGACGGACAGGAACGGTGAGGTCAGGAGTGGTCAGAGGGGGTCAGGCTTTACACTTCTGGGAGTAGGTGGGGTGCGGGAGATTGCAGGTATTACATGAGGGAGTGGAATGAAGGTTAGGGCACTGCCGGAGGAAGTGCGCTTGCCTACAATGCGGGCTGGTGGGGGCCTCGCGGCACTCGGCTGTTGGGTGTGCATTATAGCGCAGACACCTCTGGCAGCTCAGAGATTGAGGAGGGGAACGGGAGGGGTCGACTTTATAGTGCAGGTTGAAGAGGAGGGCACCCTCCTTCAGGAGACGGTCAATGGAGGGGGCGTTCTAAGAGAAAACCCGCATAAGGCACGTGGGGCAGGCCGAGTTGAAAATGTGGCGGACCGCCTGCACCTCCAGTGTGGGATGCGCCTTGAGCTCCGCCTCCTCCGTGATCGTCGGACTGAATTGAGTGATCACGGCGGTGAGGGTCGGCAGGCGATGTGGGGGTTGGGGTTGGCGGGTAGGAGATGGAGAAGGAGCAGGGGTGAGGGAGGCGTTGGGGCCAAAACGGGTGATGGGGAGGCGGGAGAGGATGTCATTATGGAGGGTGGGGCTAGGGGAGGACATGAGAACAGAATCCCGTCTGGGAGTGAGATGGGGGCACCAGGAAAGTATTTCCGGAGGAGGAGGGAGAGATTCCGGGCCTCGAGAAGGAAAGGATCGGGACGGGAGAGGAGGTATTTGTATAAAGAGGGGGGGAGGAGGAGGAGGGGGAGGCGGAGGGAGCAGGGCCAGGAGGGGAGACATCCATGGCATCCTGTGGGGGGGAAGGAGGACGGGGTGGGGCCTTTTTGGGAGCGGAGGAGGTGGTGGTGCCACTAGGGCGTTTAACGGCGGCAGAAGGGTGGGTGGTGATATGAGGGACGGGAGCTATAGGGAGGTGGCGGGAAGGGGCAGGTCCCGGTGTGGACGCAGCAGTCGGCACCGGAAATGGTGACGGTGAAGGCGACGGCGACGGCGACGGCGGTGGCGGTGATGGCGAAGGCGATGGGGGAAGTTGGGCATGGGCAGTGGCCCGACGGGCCACCACCCTAGCTGGAGCTGCAGTGACAGGCTGGGGGAGTGGGGAGGAGCGGGAGGAAGAAGCTGGATAGGGGGCGACAAAGAGCGAGGGCGAAGGGAGAGTGAGAAGAGGAGGGATGGAAAGAGGGGGGTGTGACTGTGCACACCATGTAATGGTGGTGGTGGCGGCGGAGGGGTAAGTATAAACTATGGCTGTGGTGGTAGTGGTGGTGGGGGCTGACATGACGACAGGGATAAACAAAAATGCACAGGACGAAAAGGAAAGTAAAAAAAAACTGGGGACAGACAAAGACGAAGACGGATGAAGACGTAGACGGATGAAGACGAAGACGGACGAAGGCCAGAGTCCCACATTGCTGGCGCTGGCGCTGATGCTGACAAGGGCTGGCAGGAATGCCGCAGCTGCTGCTGCTGCTGCTGCTGCTGGAGGGCTGGCTGGTTGGCTGGCCTGCCGCTGCTGCTGCTGCTGCTGCTGCTGCTGGAGGGCTGGATGGCTGGACCGCTGCTGCTGGAGGGCTGACTGGCTGCTGCCGGCTGGACCGCTGCTGCTGGCCGGGACCGCTGCTGCTGCTGCTGCTGCTGCTGGAGGGCTGGCTGGTTGGCTGGCCTGCCGCTGCTGCTGCTGCTGCTGCTGCTGCTGGAGGGCTGGATGGCTGGACCGCTGCTGCTGGAGGGCTGACTGGCTGCTGCCGGCTGGACCGCTGCTGCTGGCCGGGACCGCTGCTGCTGCTGCTGCTGCTGCTGCTCGGCTGGACCGCTGCTGCTCGGCTGGCTGGCACCTGAAAACCTAGCGCTTCGGTTAGTGCTGGTATGGCACAATTGAAGGGCGGGATCCTTTCGGAGTACCGCCGGAGATGTGATATCCTTAGGTTAGTTAGGTTTAAGTAGTTCTAAGTTCTAGGGGACTGATGACCTCAGATGTTAAGTCCCATAGTGGTCAGAGCCATTTGAACCATTTTTTAAGATACGGTACAGACTCCGTCCTTTACACAACACGTATACAGAGTGGTCCATTGATCGTGACCGGGCCAAATATCTCACGAAATAAGCGTAAAACGAAAAAACTACGAAGAACGAAGCTCGTCTAGCCTGAAGGGGGAAACCAGATGGCACTTCGGTTGGCCCCCTAGATGGCACTGCCGTAGGTCAAAAGGATATCAACTGCATTTTTTTAAAAATAGGAACCCCCATTTTTATTACATATTCGTGTAGTTCGTAAAGAAATATGAACGTTTTAGTTGGACCACTTTTTTCGCTTTGTGATAGATGGCGCTGTAATAGTCACAAACATATGGCTCACAGTTTTAGACGAACAGTTGGTAACATGTAGGTTTTTTTAAATTAAAATTCAGAACGTAGGTACGTTTGAACATTTTATTTCAGTTGTTCCAATGTGATACATGAACCTGTGTGAACTTATCGTCTCTGAGAACGCATGCTGTTTCAGCGCGATTAACTGTAAATACCACATCCATGCAATAAATGCCCAAAATGATGTCTGTCAACCTCAATGCATTTGGCAATATGTGTAACGACATTCCTCTCAACAGCGAGTAGTTCGCCTTCCGTTATGTTCCCACGTGCATTGACAATGCTCTGACGCATGTTGTCAGGCGTTGTCGGTGGATCACGATATAAATATCCTTCAACTTTCCCCACAGAAAGAAATCCGGGGATGTCAGATTCGGTGAACGTGCGGGCCATGGTATGGTGCTTCGACGACCAATCCACCAGTCATGAAATATGCTATTGAATACCGCTTCAAGCGCACGGTAGCTATGTGCCAGACAATCATCACGTTGGAAGTACATTGCTGTTCTGTCATGCAGTGAAACATCTTGTAGTAACATCGGTAGAACATTACGTAGGAAATCAGCATACATTGCACCATTTAGATTGCCATCGATAAAATGGGGGCCAAATATCCTTCCTCCCACAATGCCGCACCATACATTAACCCGCCATGGTCGCTGATGTTCCACTTGTCGCAGACATAGTGGATTTTCCGTTGCTCGATAGTGGATATTATGCCGGTTTACGTTACCGCTGTTGGTGAATGATACTTCGTCGCTAGATAGAACGCGTGCAAAAAATCTGTCATCGTCCAATAATTTCTCTTGTGCCCAGCGACAGAACTCTACACGACGTTCAGAGTCGTCGCCATGCAATTCCTGGTGCATAGAAATATGGTACGGGTGCAATCGATGTTGATGTAGCATTTTCAACACCGACGTTTTTGAGATTCCCGATTTTCGCGCAGTTTGTCTGCTACCGATGTGCGGATTAGCCGCGACAGCAGCTAAAACACCTACTTGGGCATCATCATTTGTTGTGGGTCGTGGTTGACGTTTCACATGCGGCTGGCCACTTCCTGTTTCCTTAAATAACTTAACTATCCGGCAAACGGTCCGGACACTTGGATGATGTCGTCCAGGATACCGAGCAGTATATAGAGCACACGCCCGTTGGGTATTTTGATCACAATAGCCATACATCAACACGATATCGACCCTTTCCACAGTTGGTAAACGGTCAATTTTAACACGGGTAATGTATCACGAAGCAATTACCGTCAGAACTGGCGGAATGTTACGTGATACCACGTACTTATACGTTTGTGACTATTACAGCGCCATCTATCACAAGGTGAAAAAAGTGGTCCAACTAAAACATTAATATTTCTTTGCGTATTACACGAATATGTAATAAAAACGGGGGTTCCTATTTAAAAAAAACGCAGTTGATATCCGTTTGACCTATGGCAGCGCCATCTAGCGGGCCAACCATAGCGCCATCTGGTTTCCCCCTTCAAACTAGACGAGTTTCGTTCTTTGTAGTTTCTTCGTTTGATTCTTATTTCGTGAGATATTTTACCTGGTCAGTAGCAATGGACCACCCTGTATAGTGTTTGCAGCCCAAGTTACAATCTGTGCGAATCAGACGTGATCGCGTTACTTAACCCACGCCAACCTATAATGTTACGTCGTTCACTGAGTAACGAACGCACTTTTTCCTGAAAGCGTGTTGTTTTTATTCAGGATTCTAATATAGTATACACTTGCCCACTCTTTTGGCTACAAAACCTTGTTTCTCAACGTAATGTCCGTTCAATAAGACGACCTTACGCTACCTTACTGAGAGGCCTGTATGCCCTCGTGGTATCACTCAACTGGTCAGCAGTGGAGCAACCGTCTTGCTGCATCAAATACCTCCCCGTCATCCATGTACTGCTTCCCGTGGAGTGCATCCTTCGTTGTGCCAAACAGACGGAAGTCGGAAGGTGCGAAATCCAGGATGTAAGGTGGATGAGGAAGACTAGTCCAATGAAATTTTGAGATCTCTTCTCGGTGTGCAGACTTGTGTCATGGAGAAGGAAAAGTTTATTTATATTTTTGTGCCGACGAACACGCTGAAGTCATTTCATCGGTTTTCTGAGGGTAGCACAATACACTTCCGAGTCGATCGTTGCACCAGGAGGGAGGACTTCCTTCAGAAATCCAGAAGACCGTCGCCATGACTTCACTGGCTGAGGCTGAGGTTTCCGACTTCTTCTTTGGAGGAGAGTTGGTGTTGCGCCACTACTCTATGGATTGCCGATTTGTTCCGGTTCGAAGTGATGGACGCGTGTTTCATCGCCTGTGACGATGTTCGACAAAAAATTGTTAACAGCCTCGTAACGCGCAAGAAATTCCGCACTGATTGTCCTTTGCCGCTGTTTTTGGTATTTTTTTAGGCGGCGAGGAACCCAGATGGGACACACCTTCGAGTACCCGAGATGTTGGACGAGTATGTAAGCAATACCAACAGATACGTCCAGTTGAGCAGAGAGGTGTTTGCTTGTGGTCCGTCGATCACCTCGAATGGGAGTGTCCGCACGTTCTAATACACTCCTGGAAATGGAAAAAAGAACACATTGACACCGGTGTGTCAGACCCACCATACTTGCTCCGGACACTGCGAGAGGGCTGTACAAGCAATGATCACACGCACGGCACAGCGGACACACCAGGAACCGCGGTGTTGGCCGTCGAATGGCGCTAGCTGCGCAGCATTTGTGCACCGCCGCCGTCAGTGTCAGCCAGTTTGCCGTGGCATACGGAGCTCCATCGCAGTCTTTAACACTGGTAGCATGCCGCGACAGCGTGGACGTGAACCGTATGTGCAGTTGACGGACTTTGAGCGAGGGCGTATAGTGGCCATGCGGGAGGCCGGGTGGACGTACCGCCGAATTGCTCAACACGTTGGGCTTGAGGTCTCCACAGTACATCGATGTTGTAGCCAGTGGTCGGCGGAAGGTGCACGTGCCCGTCGACCTGGGACCGGACCGCAGCGACGCACGGATGCACGCCAAGACCGTAGGATCCTACGCAGTGCCGTAGGGGACCGCACCGCCACTTCCCAGCAAATTAGGGACACTGTTGCTCCTGGGGTATCGGCGAGGACCATTCGCAACCGTCTCCATGAAGCTGGGCTACGGTCCCGCACACCGTTACGCCGTCTTCCGCTCACGCCCCAACATCGTGCAGCCCGCCTCCAGTGGTGTCGCGACAGGCGTGAATGGAGGGACGAATGGAGACGTGTCGTGTTCAGCGATGAGAGTCGCTTCTGCCTTGGTGCCAATGATGGTCGTATGCGTGTTTGGCGCCGTGCAGGTGAGCGCCACAATCAGGACTGCATACGACCGAGGCACACAGGGCCAACACCCGGCATCATGGTGTGGGGAGCGATCTCCTACACTGGCCGTACACCACTGGTGATCGTCGAGGGGACACTGAATAGTGCACGGTACATCCAAACCGTCATCGAACCCATCGTTCTACCATTCCTAGACCGGCAAGGGAACTTGCTGTTCCAACAGGACAATGCACGTCCGCATGTATCCCGTGCCACCCAACGTGCTCTAGAAGGTGTAAGTCAACTACCCTGGCCAGCAAGATCTCTGGATCTGTCCCCCATTGAGCATGTTTGGGACTGGATGAAGCGTCGTCTCACGCGGTCTGCACGTCCAGCACGAACGCTGGTCCAACTGAGGCGCCAGGTGGAAATGGCATGGCAAGCCGTTCTACAGGACTACATCCAGCATCTCTACGATCGTCTCCATGGGAGAATAGCAGCCTGCATTGCTGCGAAAGGTGGATATACACTGTACTAGTGCCGACATTGTGAATGCTCTGTTGCCTGTGTCTATGTGCTGTGGTTCTGTCAGTGTGATCATGTGATGTATCTGACCCCAGGAATGTGTCAATAAAGTTTCCCCTTCCTGGGACAATGAATTCACGGTGTTCTTATTTCAATTTCCAGGAGTGTATTACAGGAGTTACAGCTGCGTGCAGCCGGCCAGCACCCGGGAGATTGGACAGGTTTGAGCGACCTTGTTGCAATGATGACAGACGCCTCACCCAACGACTCACTATTCTTTTCTTCACTGCCAGGTTCCCGTAGACATTCTGCAAGGGCCTATGAATAACTACGATGCTCTGATTTTCCGTCAAAAGAAACACCATACAGCTCTCTGCATGGAAAGCACCTTCGTTACAGACGTCATTTTTGAAAGCTCGTAAAGCGTCGCCACCATCAAAACTTCATGAAACTATAGGGCCTGAAGGGGGAATATTCGATGATGTCCAACAAGAAGTTCTGCGCGTTTTTCCAACCGAAATTGGCCGAGAAAAATAAATGTGCTGCGTTACTTATTGATCGCCCCTGTATCGCGTCAGATGCTGGGCCCATACCACGTTGAGGAATGTAATCTGACAAATCCTCCCCAACGCATCCATAAATTGAACAGGGATTTGTCTGAAAAAGATGATTGGACGTCACTGCTGTGACCAATCTCGTCACTGGCGCACAACTTTAATGCGCCTCTCTCTGCTGTCCTGTCAAATAAAGTTCTAAAAATGACGTGCTGAGCTATTGCAGCAGCATGTGAATGCCGAAATTGTGATTCCATTTGCCCAAGAGGAAGTGGAGTCGCGATCTGGCACATTTCGCTGCAGAGGGAAAGTTTCATTCTGGAAACATCCTCCAGGCTGTGGTTAAGCCATGTCTCCGCAATATCCTTTCTTCCAGGAGTACTAGTCTTGCAAGTTTCACAGCAGGGCTTCTGTGAAGTCTGGAAGGTAATAGCAGTAAAATTGTGAGGACGGGTCATGAGCAGTGTTTGGGTAGCTCAAATGGTATAACACTTGCCCGCGAAAGGCAAAATCCCTAGTTCGTGTCGCGGTACGTCATACAATCTGCGTCTAGCAACGTTCACATACTGTGTTTTAGGTTCGTTTGATCTACGAAGAAAAACATAGGACACAGGCATAATAAAAGTACTTGTTGGTATATCTAAATATCTAAATATCCTTATGGTATATCTCCTCTCATTTCTTCTCACTGTGTAAGTAGGCTGTTTAGGTTCTTATATTGGTAACGCCGCCGCCACGTAGCGCTCTCTGTATGAAAATCACTGGCTGTGCTGTGTGCAGTCTGTGGCTAGTTTGCATTGTTGTCTGCCATTGTAGTGTTGGGCAGCTGGACGTGAACAGCGCGTAGCGTTGCGCAGTTGGAGGTGAGCCACCAGCAGAGGTGGATGTGGGGAGAGAAATGGCGGAGTTTTGAAATTACATATATTATGACTTTTGATGATATTAAGGTAAATACATTGTTTGTTCTCTATTAAAATCTTTCATTTGCTAACTATCCCTATTAGTAGTTAGTGCCTTCCGTAGATTGAATCTTTTATTTAGCTGGCAGTAGTGGCGCTCGCTGTATTGCAGTAGTTCGAGTAACCAAGATTTTTGTGAGGTAAGCGATTTGTGAAACGTATAGGTTAATGTTAGTCAGGGCCATTTTTTTGTAGGGATTTTTGAAAGTCAGATTGCGTTGCGCTAAAAAAATATTGTGTGTCAGTTTAAGCACAGTCTTGTATAATTGTTCTAAGGGGACGTTTCATATGGCGCAAGACTTCGATGGTGATTGTGCACCTGCACAGTCGCAACAGATGGCTGCTGGTCATCTCTACACGGACTACAGTAGGTCTACACCTTTGCTGACTCACCAGTACCATTATCTCTACAAGGACTACAGTGGGTCTGCGTCTTTGATGACCCACCAGTACCATTATTTCTACAAGGACTGCAGTGGGTCTGTACCTCTGGTGGCCCACCAATACCGTAATCTCTACCAGGACTACAGTGGGTCTACTCTGTGATGATGTACCTACCAATATTCTTCAAAACGTCGAATGACTCTGCTGTGGGTTTGCTCTGTTGTGGCTCATTACCTGTCAGCATGTCAAGAGTCAGCACTGTCTTTCCGTTGGAAGGACAACACTACTTCTTCAAGACTGCATGGAAATCCACTACTTCTGTGTGCAATTTCTTTTACTAATGAGACTTTGTGAAAAAAAACTGTAATTACTATTATGATGAATGGTCAGGACTATCTTTATGGACTGTGACAAATTTTAGCTTTTGACCAACATTGTATCAATAAGTGTGTGAATTTGATTTCTTTGTTATTGTAAGTACGATTATGAAAAATTTTAACAAATATGTATTGCCCAGTGCCCAAAACAATTTGTAAAATATTTTTTGGGAGCATGGTGGCTATGTAAGTAGGCTGTTTAGGTTCTTATATTGATAGCGCCGCCGCCACGTAGCGCTCTCTGTATGAAAATCATTGGCTGTGCTGTGTGCAGTCTGTGGCTAGTTTGCATTGTTGTCTGCCATTGTAGTGTTGGGCAGCTGGACGTGAACAGCGCGTAGCGTTGCGCAGTTGGAGGTGAGCCACCAGCAGTGGTGGATGTGGGGAGAGAAATGGCGGAGTTTTGAAATTACATATATTATGACTTTTGATGATATTAAGGTAAATACATTGTTTGTTCTCTATTAAAATCTTTCATTTGCTAACTATCCCTATTAGTAGTTAGTGCCTTCCGTAGTTTGAATCTTTTATTTAGCTGGCAGTAGTGGCGCTCGCTGTATTGCAGTAGTTCGAGTAACCAAGATTTTTGTGAGGTAAGCGATTTGTGAAATGTATAGGTTAATGTTAGTCAGGGCCATTTTTTTGTAGGGATTTTTGAAAGTCAGATTGCGTTGCGCTAAAAAAATATTGTGTGTCAGTTTAAGCACAGTCTTGTATAATTGTTCTAAGGGGACGTTTCAACTGTTATTATTCGTGCTTACGTCCTTTAATGGGAACGGGCCATAGATGTCCGTTCTCTACCTCATCTCTAAAGAGCCTAATAGAATCCGTGCACATGTGGCTGTATGGGACCGTGAAATACAGGACAATCGGCAATCCTAGTGACATGGCCTAATAGATGGTAGATCGTACGTGCAGTTGCAAGACTCTTCAAACAAATTTCGGGCTTGCAGCCGGTCGTCGTTCAATACTTCGCACGATATTTCAATTGGGCACCTGCCAGTCATCTTTAGGTGAGCCGTTGCAGACTGGCGATAACGTCCTCCGCTCCGCAATATATAGCGTACTGTAACTATTCTGCGCATGCGTCGAAAACTTGATAGTTGAACCAACACTGCCCGCCGGCAGCGCCCTCGCTGGTGGAATAGCGGAACTCAGTCGCCCTCTGCGTTGCTGTTTGCCACGGCCATCGACGCACTCTGTCGTCTTCGATTTGAGCAAATCGTGGAGATGATGGGATTCCATGCACTGTCCAGCTGGTAGCCGCTGTCACGGTTTAACAGATTTTCCGCCAGTCGTATTTCTACGGATTCTTTAATAATGGAGTCCCAGAAAGACGTTGCTGTGGACAAAATCATTGTTTTTTCATACTCCATTGAATGTTCAGTAGAAATACAATGTTCAGCAATAGCGGACTTGCTTGGCTGCAAAAGGCGGGTGTAACGATGATGTTCAGTGCAGCGTTCTTTCACGGTGCGTGTGGTTTGACCTATATAAGCCATACCACATTGGCACGGTTTCTTGTAAATTCTGGCCTTTCGTAGTAACAGATTGTCCTTAACTGATCCCACAAGGTCCGCAATCTTCGATGGTGGGCGGAAAACCACTTTTACCTGAAATTTTTGAAGGATTCTTGCTATTTTAAACGAAGTGTTGCCAACTAAAGGAAGAAAAGCTAAAGATTGTTCCGGCATGTACTCCTCTTTATTCACTTCCAGCTTCTTAGTTTTAACTGTTAGTGCCCTGTTAATCTGCCGGATGGAATACCCATTTTCGCTGAATACTGTCTTTAGATGGGCGAGTTCTTGAGATAAGCTATCTAGATCCGAGACAGTATGAGCTCTATGAACAAGTGTTTTAAGCAAACTCATGGTTTGCGATAGGTGATGGCAACTCGATGCTTGCAGGTACAAATCAGTATGAGTGGATTTCCGGTAAACTAAATGCCCTAGAGAACCATCATTCTTCCTTTGAACCAGGACATCCAAGAAAGGCAAACAACCATCTTTCTCTATTTCCTTGGTGAACAGGATGTTGCTATGAATGGAGTTGAGGTGATGTAGAAACTCCATTAATTTATCTTCTCCATGAGGCCACACTATGAAAGTGTCATCTATATACCGCCAAAAAACGGTTGGCTTCAGGGCAGCTGATTCAAGCGCTCTCTCTTCAGAATCCTCCATAAAAAGGTTGGCGACCAAAGGAGACAGGGGCTACCCATGGCGACAACGTCAGTCTGTTCAAAATATTCTTGATTAAACAGAAAATAAGTTGAGGAAAGTGCGTGCCTGAACAAAGCAGTGATATCAACAGGAAACATGTTACCAATCAGTGTCAAAGAATCTGCAAGAGGAACTTTTGTAAAAAGTGAGACCACATCAAAACTTACTAGAAGGTCCACACTGCTAAGACAAAGAGACCCCAGTCTATTCATAAAATCAGCTGAGTTTCGTATGTGATGTGAGCAATTGCCTACGAAAGGTCTCAGTAAGGAAGCGAGATGTTTAGCTAAATCATATGTAGGTGCTCCAAAGTTGCTCACTATTGGACGCAGAGGAAGACCCTCTTTATGAATCTTTGGAAGGCCACACAGTCTTGGAGGTACACAACCATGTGGTTTTAACCTCTTGATGGTCTCTTGCGGTAAGGAGGAGGAATTTAATAGTGCTGAAGTTTTTCGTTGCACACGTTCTGTAGGATCGTAATCACTCCTCCTATAGGTAGAGTCACTTAGCAGACCATACATCTTATCTTTATACACACCACGAGGTAACAAAACAGTTGCATTACCTTTGTCAGCTTTCAATACCACTACGTCAGGGTCCTCTCTCAGATTTCGTAATGCAGCCCTTTCTGCAGAGAAATTATTGCGTTGAGTAGGAGCCTTCAACAGAGCACGGCAAGTTTCCCATCTTATTTCGTCTGCGGCATCCAAAGGAAGACGTCGTATAGCTTCTTCAACACCACTCAAAATACTTATTAATGGCGGTGCTGTAGGTGTAGGTGCAAAATTGAGTCCCTTGATTAATACAGACAGCGTAGCGTCGTCCAAATTCTGCTCCATGAGATTGACAACGGAACGTCGTACCATTATCCCTTCTGGCGACGGCTTCTGTGGCAACAGTCGATCAAATTTTGATATCTGCCGACAATTAGCATCATTGTGGATCCACTCGAACTTGGCCGAAGTCACTCCATCAACCCAGTCCCATGATACAGGAGAAAGATACCTTGCAACCTTCAGATGTAACTGGTAAAGTTCTGCTGAAATAGCATCTAACCTTCGTCTTGTATAGCAATATTATGATAAACTGAATAGTTTCAAACTGAAACTCCCGCCACAGGATGCTATCCTGTTTGGTCCATCCATCTTTTCTTCCTCAGAAGCTATTGTCAGTTGTCTTAAGTATATCACGTGTGGCCTAAAAATACTCGTCTTCTTCCGATGTGGCCCAGGTAAGCTAAAAGATTGGACATACGTGATCGAGGTGAAAACATCCACTACGTTCCTGGAAAAGAGGGTAAATTCGATAGCTATACCTGTAATTTTACTGACATGGTATAAAATTGGGATAATAATTTATAAAATTGGGATAATAATTGAGGCCTTACTTCTGTGGTTGCTTCGGGGTGAAAAATTCATACCATCCAAAACTGAGGATGCAGGAAAGTCATCAACCTCTAACCTTTCGCTGACGCTGACGCTGCCGCCGCTCCCATCTCCTTCACCTTCGTAATCTTTGCTGGAGACAATCAGACCGATTTCTGCAGCAGCCTCAACCTCATATCTGCCGTAATCTACTACTTTATCTTCATTAGAATTTCCACCATCCTTCGAAGACTACGTTTGTTACCAAAAGTGTTATCAACAAAAAATTATTCCAGAAACCGGTTATTGTGAGCGGTTTTCCGTCAGGTTAAGCACTAGATGAAAAGAACCGGTGTAGCCGAAAACCGGTTATTTCAGCGATAACCGCCAACCCCACTGCGCAGTCAACAGCATTTGAGTCAACAATGAATGAGTCAACAATGAAGCACTGCAATGAGTGAACATGTCTTGGTCGACAATTCGATGTTGTTTTCAGGCAGACGTAACAGTATGAAGGCTTTCACGACAGGATAGCATAGCTGCTGGGGTGTGAGGTCGTGGGCCAAGAAACTCTTCTGTTCTGGACATTCGGCCAGTACTGTGCTGGACAAAACGTCAGGAACAGAAGAGTTTCTTGGACCACGACCTCACATCGCGTAAGGTTTACCAGCAGACACGTAACAGTGATTCGATTTCTTTCATTTACTTCCTTATTTATTTATTTGTTGTCCTTGGGGTGCAGAAACACAGCCAGTCTAATCTTACAGTGTTGTCTATCCTCTTAAGCCCCCTATGAACCATGGACCTTGCCTTTGGTGGGGAGGCTTGCGTGCCTCAGCGATACAGATGGCCGTACCGTAGGTACAACCACAACGGAGGGGTATCTGTTGAGAGGCCAGACAAACGTGTGGTTCCTGAAGAGGGGCAGCAGCCTTTTCAGTAGTTGCAAGGGCAACGGTCTGGATGATTGACTGATCTGGCCTTGTAACAATAACCAAAACGGCATTGCTGTGCTGGTACTGCGAATGGCTGAAAGCAAGGGGAAACTACGGCCGTAATTTTTCCCGAGGGCATGCAGCTTTACTGTATGATTAAATGACGATGGCGTCCTCTTGGGTAAAATATTCCGGAGGTAAAATAGTCCCCCATTCGGATATCCGGGAGGGGACTACTCAAGAGGACGTCGTTATCAGGAGAAAGAAAACTGACGTTCTACAGATCGGAGCGTGGAATGTCAGATCCCTTAATCGGGCAGGTAGGTTAGAAAATTTAAAAAGGGAAATGGATAGGTTAAAGTTAGATATAGTGGGAATTAGTGAAGTTCGGTGGCAGGAGGAACAAGACTTCTGGTCAGGTGACTACAGGGTTATAAACACAAAGTCAAATAGGGGTAATGCAGGAGTAGGTTTAATAATGAATAGGAAAATAGGAATTCTGGTAAGCTACTACAAACAGCATAGTGAACGCATTATTGTGGCCAAGATAGACACGAAGCCCACGCCTACTACAGTCGTACAAGTTTATATGCCAACTAGCTCTGCAGATGACGAAGAAATTGAAGAAATGTATGATGATATAAAAGAAATTATTCAGATAGTGAAGGGAGACGAAAATTTAATAGTCATGGGTGACTGGAATCGAGTGTAGGAAAAGGGAGAGAAGGAAACGTAGTAGGTGAATATGGATTGGGGCTAAGAAATGAAAGAGGAAGCCGCCTGGTAGAATTTTGCACAGAGCACAACTTAATTATAGCTAACACTTGGTTTAAGAATCATGATAGAAGGTTGTATACATGGAAGAACCCTGGAGATACTAAAATATATCAGATTATATAATGGTAAGACAGAGATTTAGGAACCAGGTTTTAAATTGTAAGACATTTCCAGGGGCAGATGTGGACTCTGACCACAATCTATTGGTTATGACCTGTAGATTAAAACTGAAGAAACTGCAAAAAGGTGGGAATTTAAGGAGATGGGACCTGGATATACTGAAAGAACCAGAGGTTGTACAGAGTTTTAGGGAGAGCATAAGGGAACAATTGACAGGAATGTGGGAAAGAAATACAGTAGAAGAAGAATGGGTAGCTTTGAGGGATGAAGTAGTGAAGGCAGCAGAGGATCAAGTAGGTAAAAAGACCAGGGCTCTTAGAAATCCTTGGATAACAGAAGAAATATTGAATTTAATTGATGAAAGGAGAAAATATAAAAATGCAGTTAATGAATCAGGCAAAAAGGAATACAAACGTCTCAAAAATGAGATCGACAGGAAGTGCAAAATGGCTAAGCAGGGATGGCTAGAGGACGAATGTAAGGATGTAGAGGCTTATCTCACTAGGGGTAAGATAGATACTGCCTACAGGAAAATTAAAGAGACCTTTGGAGATAAGAGAACCACTTGTATGAACATCAAGAGCTCAGATGGAAACCCAGTTCTAAGCAGAGAAGGGAAAGCAGAAAGGTGGAAGGAGTATATAGAGGGTCTATACAAGGGCGATGTACTTGAGGACAATATTATGGAAATGGAAGAGGATGTAGATGAAGATGAAATTGGAGATACGATACTGCGTGAAGAGTTTGACAGAGCACTGAAAGACCTGAGTCGAAACAAGGCCCCCGGAGTAGACAACATTCCATTGGAACTACTGACGGCCTTGGGAGAGCCAGTCCTGACAAAACTCTACCATCTGGTGAGCAAGATGTATGAAACAGGCGAAATACCCTCAGACTTCAAGAAGAGTATAATAATTCCAATCCCATAGAAAGCAGGTGTTGACAGATGTGAAAATTACCGAACAATCAGTTTAATAAGCCACAGCTGCAAAATACTAACACGAATTCTTTACAGACGAATGGAGAAACTAGTAGAAGCCGACCTCAGGGAAGATCAGTTTGGATTCCGTAGAAATACTGGAACACGTGAGGCAATACTGACGTTACGACTTATCTTAGAAGAAAGACAAGGAAAGGCAAATCTACGTTTCTAGCATTTGTAGACTTAGAGAAAGCTTTTGACAATGTTGACTAGAATACTCTCTTTCAAATTCTAAAGGTGGCAGGGGTAAAATACAGGGAGCGACAGGCTATTTACAATTTGTACAGAAACCAGATGGCAGTTATAAGAGTCGAGGGACATGAAAGGGAAGCAGTGGTTGGGAAGGGAGTGAGACAGGGTTGTAGCCTCTCCCCGATGTTATTCTATCTGTATATTGAGCAAGCAGTAAAGAAAACAAAAGAAAAATTCGGAGTAGGTATTAAAATCCATGGAGAAGAAATAAAAACCTTGAGGTTTGCCGATGACATTGTAATTCTGTCAGAGACAGCAAAGGACCTGGAAGAGCAGTTGAACGGAATGGACAGTGTCTTGAAAGGAGGATATAAGATGAACATCAAGAAAAGCAAAACGAGGATAATGGAATGTAGTCGAATTAAGTCGGGTGATGCTGAGGGAATTAGATTAGGAAATGAGACACTTAAAGTAGTAAAGGAGTTTTGCTATTTGGGGAGCAAAATAACTGATGATGGTCGAAGTAGAGAGGATATAAAATGTAGACTGGCAATGGCAAGGAAAGCGTTTCTGAAGAAGAGAAATTTGTTAACATCGAGTATTGATTTAAGTGTCAGGAAGTCATTTCTGAAAGTATTTGTATGGAGTGTAGCCATGTATGGAAGTGAAACATGGACGGTAAATAGTTTGGAGAAGAAGAGAATAGAAGCTTTCGAAATGTGGTGCTACAGAAGAATGCTGAAGATTAGATGGGTAGATCACATAACTAATGAGGAGGTATTACAAATGGCTCTGAGCACTATGGGACTCAACTGCTGTGGTCATCAGTCCCCTAGAACTTAGAACTACTTAAACCTAACTAACCTAAGGACATCACACACATCCATGCCCGAGGCCGGATTCGAACCTGCGACCGTAGCGGTCGTGCGGTTCCAGACTGTAGCGCCTTTAACCGCTCGGCCACTCTGGCCGGCTGAGGAGGTATTGAATAGGATTGGGGAGAAGAGAAGTTTGTGGCACAACTTCACCAGAAGAAGGGATCGGTTGGTAGGACATGTTCTGAGGCATCAAGGGATCACCAATTTAATATTGGAGGGCAGCAAATGGTTCAAATGGCTCTGAGCACTATGGGACTCAACATCTTAGGTCATAAGTCCCCTAGAACTTAGAACTACTTAAACCTAACTAACCTAAGGACATCACACACACCCATGCCCGAGGCAGGATTCGAACAAGAGGAGGGCAGCGTGGAGGGTAAAAATCGTAGGGGGAGACCAAGAGATGAATACACTAAGCAGATTCAGAAGGATGTAGGTTGCAGTAGGTACTGGGAGATGAAGAAGCTTGCACAGGATAGAGTAGCATGGAGAGCTGCATCAAACCAGTCTCAGGACTGAAGAACACAACAACAACATCCTCTAAAGGCATCAATCTGCCGTTGCGATAACGTCTGAGAAATTTAAAACGAACTTCATATGGACAAGCACCTGAAGGAGCCAGTCTGTTTCTCTTCTGCATCCAGGGCACCCAAAATAAATATTACTGACTTTCTGGATCTCCCAACAACTGCAGTTTAGCGATGGTATGATAATGGAGTCAGTAGAGTTGTAACAGCCGTAATTGTTCAAAAATTCAAATGTTTGTGAAATCTTATGGGACTTAACTGCTAAGGTCATCAGTCCCTAAACTTTTAACAGTCCTTGACTGACTCGGCTAATCCCGCGCGGCTGCCGTAGTTGAATTTGAAACTCTCTCTCTGGTTGTATGACAGATGATTTCCATTTCAAAGTTCACTTTTCAACATACCACTCAACCTTCGACAAATGCGGGTGGATTTGTTTGTACCTGATGCCCTTGTGCAAATCTTCGGTCTCCCACGTCTTCTAACATTTGCTTTTTGTGCTGTTTCTCTAACTACAGCAATGACATCATCCACTGGAACGCATAAATCTTCTATGCCATTAATTGCTGCGTCCTTAGCCAGCTTGGTCAGCTTTCTTACTCCCCGGAATCCAAGGGTGGCTCTCGCTCCATACAAATGATATTTCTGTGCCGGTTCTGTGCAGCTCTGATACAGCAGCAGCAACTCGGAATTATAGTTAACAGCTCCCTTAGTCTTTAGGAACTGATGTCAGTGTTTGCACCACAGAGAGCGAGTTCGTGAGTATTACATCGTTAGCTGCTTTGGTCATGCCTTATCATAGTGCCCTTTCAAAGGCTAAGGGGTCAGTCACGTAAACTGCTTCTGTGTAGTGAGGGTGCTTCCATTGTATCGACTAACAGAGCGCTCGCCTGAGCAGAACCTGCAGCTCCTATGCATAATCGTAGTGCTTTGTATTGTTACCTGTCGAGGGTCTGCAGCAGCAGCCTGAAGGATGAGCCGCACAACATGCAAGCGTAATCAATGTGAGGTAGCGCGCAATAGACAAAAGTCTCGTCAACAGGACAAAGTATACAGTGGTGATTCAGTAGCCTTGGCCCGTAAGGCAAAGTCGTATTCACGCGTATGCAAAAACGTCTAGCAAACACAAATAATTTAAGGACTCTGAGCACTTGTTCATTTTCGCAAATGAAACATATCGCTTCTGCGTCTGAAGAAGTGCTCATAACTCTTAAGATACATATTTTAGAGCACAAGTTTAATATAGAATTTTTCGTGTTTTGGTCCATGCTACCTTCTTCCAAAATAAGGAAAGCAAAACATTTGCTGTAAAAGGGGTTCTGTTCACAATATCGAAGATGAGTAAGTGCCCAAGCTCTTAGCGTATGCATTTTAGAGGCCATGTTTACTAGACTGTTTTGTTTCATACGATCGTCCGTTAATTCCTCTCCTGCGCGAAGCTCTTGATCTCAGTGTAGCACTTGCAACCTCTGTCGTCAATTATTTGCTGGATGTATTCCAATCGCCGGCCAGGTGACCGAGCGGTTGTAGACGCTACAGTCTGGAACCGCGCAACCGCTACGGTCGAAGGTTCGAATCCTGTCTCGGCCATGGATGTGTGTGTTGTCCTTAGGTTAGTTAGGTTTAAGTAGTTCTAAGTTCTAGGGGACTGATGACCTTAGACGTTAAGTCCCATAGTTCTCAGAGCCATTTGAACCATTTTATATTCCAATCTCTGTTTTCCTCTCAAGCTTTTACCCTCTACAGCTTCCTCTGTACCATGAAGGTTATTCTCTGACGTGTTAACAGATATCCCCTTATTCTTGACACTGTTTTACATACATTCATTTCCTCTCCAGTTCTGCAGAGAACCTTTTCATTGCGTACCTCATCAGTTCGCTTAACATTCGTCATTCTCCTGTAGCACTACATTCTTTCTGTTCCTGTTTTTCCACAGTCCATGTTTCACTACCATACAATGCTGTGCTCCAAACGTACATTCCCAGAAATTTCTTCCTCAAATTGAGACCTATGATTGATATTAGCGTGCTTCTCTTGGCCACGAATGCCCATTTTGCCAGAGCTAGTCTACTTTTTCCTTTTTTTTTGCCCCGTCCGCCGTGGGCTATTTTGCTGTCAAGGAAGCAGAATTTCTTAACGTCATCTACTTCGTGTTCATTTTTCCAAAGAAAATTCCACACTGGCTGTAATATGATTTTCATTAAATCTGAGACCGGTTTCGCACCACTTATCGGTGCATCCTCTGGCAATATACGCTATTTATAACATGGTAACGTTGAACATTCCCTGTAGCCACTCCCCACCATTCACGTCCAATATAATTTTAAAAAAATTTAAATGACAGGAGCGACGATGGCTGTACAAGCTGAGAGGAGCCGCGTGGCAGCCGACACTTCGTGATCCCCAAGCCTGATGTTTTCTCACTCCGTTTTTCTCTGAGTCCATATTCTGTATTCGTTGGACTGTTCATTCCATTCAGCAGATGTTGTAGTTGTCCACTTTCATGTCATCAGTGAATCTTATCACTGACATACTTTCACCTTGAATTTTAATTCCATTCTTGAGCCTTTCTTTTTCTATCGGTCATTGCTTCTTTGATTTACAGATTGAAGAGTAGGGCCAAAAACTATATTCCTGTCTTACACCCAATTAATCCGAGTACTTCCTTCCTGGTCTTCCACTCTTGCTGTTCCCACTTGGTTCTTGTACAGATGGTGTATTACACTTTTTCTCTATAGATTATCTGTATTTTTCTCAGGTTTTCGAACATCTTGCACCATTTGACATTGTCGAACGCTTTTTCCAGGTTAGCAAATTCTACGAACTTGTCTTGATTTTTTTCCATTGTCTCTTCTATGATCAATCGCTACGTCAGAGCTACCTCTCTCCCGATAAACTACACCCCTGTTTTACACCGTTTATAATCGGAATACTTAGTTCTTGGTCTTCCAATGCTGTTCTTATCTCTTGCTTCCTGTTTGTACATACTGCGTATTACCCGTCTTTCGTTATAGCTTACCGCTGTTTTTCTCGGAACTGCCAACACTATTTTATATTGTCGGACATTTTTTCTGGCCAACAAATCCTATGAACGGGTCTTCATTTTTCTGCGCTCTTCCTTCCACTAGCAAACGGAACGGGAGAACTGCCTCTTTGAGGCCTTTATCTTATCTAAAGAGAAACTGTTCATCAAACAGGTTTCTTTTCTATAAGCTATTACGAGGTCGACAATTCATGTGTTTCCCGTTGTGGTACGAAGAATATTCAGAGTACTTTCAAATTTAGCTTCGATATGGACTATACGGCGCGACCACCGAAGATCATTTTCTTATTAGAGGCCTAGCTATTTCAAAAATCATTTAAAGAAAATCTGGAAACCACTTAGTCTTACAGCAGTTCTGAAACTGTGTAGCGATTATGTGCTGACTGCTAACTTAGTTGGTGAACCGTACATCCGTTTAGCTGTAGCCAGTATCCGAAGATGGGTATTGTTTCGCTCAAGGTATTTTTAACACTCTCCAAGAAATCATCAGTATCAGAAGCCACAGATCGTCGGCATATTGAAGTATACTAATTCTGACATGATCATCGGAAACTTCGTGTGCCCCATTTTTTGCCACGTGCCATCAAAAGCTACTGTGAGGTCACGACGGCCATCATTTTCGTTCACTGCTTCTTCCACAGCTACCTGCATTGACTTCTGTGCTACATCTTCGACTGCAGATCCTAGTACATAGTTGTAGGCATCAGACTTTGAAGGTACACTTGGAAGATTTAGAACACCACACAGCATATCACCAGCTGCTTTGCCCTTACCAATTGCTCGCAATCCATAAACTAACCTAATATTTACACTATAAAGTGCAGTTTTCTTGTATCCATTATTTACAGTTACTGAAACAGAACTTGGAAACTTACAGCTGTACTTACAAACACTGCATATTAAATTAAACGGGGCAGCCAGGCCAACATGGGATTCTACTTTCAGATAAAAGTTTCCTAGACTTTTTTTGCAGACACACTGTTTTCAAGAGCTTCGCACAATAAACTCTTATAAATGAGTTCAAAAAGTTCTTTCCTATTAACAAGTAAATTATATTTCTCTTCGAGACTTCTTAGTTTTTTATGAGAAGCACTGTTTTCATTTGGTGTATGTTCGTTCGGCAAATCAGTAGTAAGTGGACTCACATTTTCCAACAGTGATGATGAAGAACTACTTTGCTTTGCTAATGAATCATTATTTCTTCTTTTTTTACCAGTTCACACACTTTTTAAATACTTTTTCTCTAGCTCTAGGCATTTTCCCTGCGAAAAATGAAGCACTAAGTACGAAATAACTCGACAACAACAACTTTCATATAGCACACATGTTACAAGCAATCCCGTCACAAAGTCAAAGAGTAACTTGAGGAAACCAGACGGAAACATTTTCAGACAAATAGTGTATGAAGAGTCGCTGGAAAGCGGGAAAGCTGGAAAGCGGGATATTTGAATTCATGTCACATAAACGTACTGCCAAAAAGTTTATGATCAGCCATGAGAAACGTGTACAACTAAAGCGCAATACCCGATCTCCCAAATCTATAAAAATAAAATAGTTTTAATTCTAGTAGAGCTATGTATGATACGTCATTTTAAAGAGAAAACTTGGCGGAATATAATAGTCAATAAAACTAAAATCGATTTTTTAGCCCAAAATCCGATTCCGTATCCCCGTAAGTAGTTATAAGTCTAGGGGAATGATGACCCCAGATGTAAAGTCCCATAGTGCTTAGAGCCATTTGAACAATTTTTTGTTATTTGTTTACTAGTCTAATTGAAATAACAGTTACAGAATATTTTTTCAAAAAATGGTTCAAATGGCTCTGAGCACTATGGGACTTAACATCTGAGATCATCAGCCCCCTAGAACTTAGAACTACTTAAACCTAACTAACCTAACGACATCACACACATCTATGCCCGAGGAAGGATTCGAACCTGCGACCGTAGCAGCAGCGCGGCTCCGGACTGAAGCGCCTAGAACCGCTCGGCCACACCAGCGGGCATTTTTTTTTTCACTTTCTGTCCCAGAAGGACGTATACTTATTCACTTTATTCAGTGAAGAGCTTTTGATTTATTTTGCCGTTAAAGGAAGGAGCCAGCAGTTAAGAAGAATGACCACTTAGTTGCCACCATAAGTAGCAAATCATACGGATGTTTAATGATTGTCTTTTAGTTTAAGCAAGTTTATGGCTGATGTCGCAAAAAACTGACTGTACCCAATGATAATAAACGAAGGAAAATGTCCAACTGATTACTTCTATTTAATGTCGCCTGTCGCCTGTCTGAAGCCCTCAGCTCACCGAAGTCAAGCGATGGTTGGCTTGGCTATAACTTGGATGGCTTACCATCCGGTCTGCTGAGGGTGTTGGCAAGCGGGGTGCACTCAGCCCTTGTTAGGCAAATGGAGGAGCTACTTGACTGAGAAGTAGCGGCTCCGATCACAACAGCTGACAACGACCGGGAGAGTGGCGAGCTGGCCACATGCCCCTCCATATGCGAATCCAGTGATGCCAATAGGCTGTGAGGATGACGCGGCGGTCGGTCAGTACCGTTAAGCCTTCCGTGGTCTTTTCGGACGGAGCTTAAGTTAAAATCCGGCTAAATATAACGCCCAGCCCAGCTTTTATGTTTTTGGACCTGGCAACCCTATATGTCAGAAGGCAACAGGAACGTTATTCTCTCTGCAATGTCGAACCGATTCTTGTGTCATGCGCTTGTTGTCACTTCCTAACTGTAGTCATCGCTGTTAAAATAGTGCTTGTCAGTTTTCCCAGTTTCTGTTATTATCCAGTGTTACAAAATTTACAAATAAACGTCACTGTTTTTTTTAAAAAGGTTTTGTTTAAATCAAAGATTTGAGCTCAGCTGCTGTCGCATATTGATATTTTTACATAGTTATTACAAAAGAAACTCCATCATAATCGAGTCCAAATTAAAACCGAAAAATTCTGATTATTGAAAACTGAAATACCGATAAGTTTTTCCCACCCCCTACTGTTCAGTTCGTTAGAGTAAGATGACCCTCATCCCATGCTCCGATCAAGCAGTGTGCTTTCCTAACCTCTCGTCGCTGCATATGACACATTCGTTTGTTCACACACTTGCATCACTCTGTGATTTAATTCTTTATAATTCGCCTTTCTTTTATCAATTAAAGACTTTTTGCAAGAACTCAGTTGACATCTTATAAACTGCTGCTGACTGAAAGCTTTTCGTTCCTTTACCACCTTTTTCACGCGATGGAATATGGTTATGATGTAAAATGACAAACATCTTCGACTACAACATCAAATCTGTAGAGTCTTGTACCGCAAGGAAGCAAGCGAGAGGACGTCGTTATGGGTGGCCGGTATCCTCTTTCTGCAGCGCAAATGCACACGTAGGTTAACACGTTTATTTATTTACAAGAACTGGAAACATTTACTTAACTTGAATAGAGTCCATGTTTTGGTGTACAGGCTCTTCAGTAATAGTCCTCTTGCAGACTGATGTAAAGTACAGTTATGGTTGAGGTAACTAGTACCGCTATAGTTTGTAATCTGCACCGTCGTATCGTGTGACGAACTAAACCCGCTCTGCTAGTAAAGTATAGACGCCAAACTGGATGACTTAGTGAGGCCTCCGGTCAGTGGCAGCGGTCTAAATGCTCGAATGTGCTGTTGAGAGGGTGTTGGCGGCATGCTGTTTGTGGGTGTGTCTCTGACCTTTCTCGTGATAGGCGCGCTTCATCTTTTCCGACTGGTGTGCTGGCGACAGCTTACGCCAGCACAAGATCACGCATCGATTTTCATAAGAATCATTTTACTTGCACTGATGAGCCAAAACATCATGATGACTTGCATCATAATGAGGTTGTCCAACTTTGAAACGCAATAAAGCAGCAATTCTGCAAGGTGTGAATTCGACAAGTCCCTAGTAGTTTGACAGAGGTATAAGGCACCAGAATTCTAAGCACGGGTCACGCAGTTGACGGAAATTATGGATCTGTGCTTTTGTAGGTGCTAAGATGGCGTCCGATAGCGGTCTAGATTCTAGATGTGTTCGATCGGGTTAATAGCAGGCGAATTTGGTGGCCAAGACATCAACGTGCGATCACTATTACAACACTGGTCTTGCGTCATGAACCGTTATTCTGCTGGGGTGTGTGTGTTTGTTTCGACTTCAGGTTGCGAGAAACATTAAGGGTTGCAGGTGCCACGCAATAACATTCACGTACTTCAGAGCTGTTACGGTGTCTTCATTTATTTCGAGCATGTCCCATGGTTTTGCTGTAACGTGGCAACAATGTCAACGTACGATGCAATTTCGTCTGTTGCCTATGTTACCAAGAGGGGGAAAGAGAACGAAAATGTAGTCGACGTTTGCAGTTGAAAATAATTCAAATTGATTGGTAGAGAGATTAGTTTCCTTGCTATCTTCGAAAGCGGAGGGCAATAATGCGCATCATAATGAAATATCTCTCAACAGGAGCTTTGATTATTGCTTGACTCTTACAATGGTTGTCAAAAATTAAGCAAAAGACTCAGCTGTAACTGTGTAATGAAAACATTCCATTAGTTAAATAGACACCTGCAGAATGTGTGATTCAGAAACAGGGATGTTTATCTTGTCTCAAAGATGGCTGGCGGCTGCTCACGTTTGTTTCTGAATGTGGGACGCGCCTGTTTGGATTATCACGCGCGCCTTAAAGAGCAGTTATTTAATGCTTTTTTTAGCTCGAAATTGTGGTCAGTCGCAACATAGAGATATACAGAGACACCTGATTACCAAGAATATGTATATCTGTTTCCTGTTGTTTGATATGTAGTACCCAGATTCAAGACTGATTTTCTTTGGTTACATCTCGAATCTTGCCTTCCTCTGAGCTCATGTTTCTTGCGAAACCGAAAAATGAAGCTTGCATCAACAACATAGGACTTGCTGACTAATCCTTACCATTCGCATTTTTTGTCTGTTTGAACTTGTTGCCTCTCTATTGTTGTGTGTTATACAAACTGAAGACTCACTACCAGTAGCTTGTCATTGTTGCTGCACCATCAATGCCGTCGCCATCATCATTTCTGTTGCCATTGTTCAACGCTTTCTTCATTTTGAATGCTTCCTTCTTTTGGCATGTATACACTATATACTACAAGTAGAGCCTATGTTCTTTACTTGTCAATTACTTGCTGTAATACAAGAAAGCAGGAACTCTTCTGATTCCATGTTACGGAACCTCTGAGCATAGACAATGTGAACTGGAAGATTATCGGCATCAGAGAAGGGACAACACCGTCGAACAGTGAGCGAGGGACACATGAACCCCATATCTGAAGTGGCGGTGTTGATTCTCTGGAATCCTAGAACATGTACCTGACGTTAAATTCTCGACCATCAGTGCTGGTGAACCTTTCTCAACAGCAGTACTATGTGCATGATCTGTGGCAGAGGAATAAACAACATGGACACAGTTGATTTCTAAAATTGTGATACGGACTGTGCGTGCCTAGTAGAAATACTGAACACATAAATTGTCAATTCTTATTCATAAAGTATCACACAGCAGAGCTGTAAGAGATATTAATATATGTTCTAAAAGAACATTCTTGTGGTTCCGTGTTTAATTCACAAGAGTGTTCAGTTCTAACTTACAAAGTCACTGTTGTGATTGTGATCTCAATGCTGTTTTCAGAACTGAATGTAAAAATAATGTAAAAGTTATTTACTTGCACCACTGAAAATTTTGCCATGTAAACTTATCAACCGTTTTATGCAAAACATAAGAAGCTGTATAAAATGCCACTTACATGATGTCATACAAATGGCAGTTGTGTAACGATAAAACACCAAAAATTACGCGTTACTTATACTAAGCTTTAGCTCATGTCAAAATCTATTACTCCTCTGACAAGTGTACATGATGTTGTTATAGATGTATGTTGGATTATTTAACAGTTGCACAGTTTCTGGCACAGTGTGTTAACAGCTGATACACTCCTTCATATTTCAACATCAGATATACATTTTTTTATTCAGATTGACCAGTTTTTCTATGATGAATTAAATATTAAGTTTTCACAGGGTGAATATCACCGTTCTGTTATTAGGCACTGATTCCCACATTTGCTTGATATGTTTTGCTTTAATAATTATTCGCATATAGTAACATTTTGGCAGTTATATTTCTGCTCCACTTATTTTGTCTACATCTGCTGCTCTGTAGTGTTCTTAATTTTGTGAGTCAGAGAATTTGCTGTGAAGGAATCCAATCTGACAATAAAAGAATGTATTTCCTAGTCAAAGCAGTGTTTATTTTAATACATAATGAACTTTTAGGTCGAACCCCGTAGTACAATTTGTGCTCTACAGTGAGCAGATTCAATCTTTCGTCACAATGATACGCCTGTAAAATGACCATTTACGATGTCATCATCTCTTTATTTGGTTCAAAACGCTGCAATGTTACTCCCTAATTCTTGGGCAGATTATTTTATTCTTTGCTAAGCAGTCAGTACGGTTCCGATTTACATCGCAGAAATGGTCATACCTAAACTTTGCGGCAGGTGGAATCACTTTCACCTGCTTTGGTACAGGGAGAATGCTTTCCACCCACAGCTTTGATAACTGTTTCGTTTTCTCCTACGTATCATCAAAAGAAAGGAAATGAAACACAAAATTAATTACATTTTTTTCCGAATCGTCCAACCAGTTCTGAGAATTTAGTTTTCGCTCATAATTAGCGTAGAACAAATGAAGTACCTACCCTACACAACACTTTTCCCATAGTTTATTTTTCTTGTAAAATTTTATGTAATCTTTCTTCTGATATTTCTACCGTTGATCTTCATTACGATGTATCGCATTTAAAGCACCTTTTAGATGTTTTCATCTCTGGCCGCAGGTTCGGGACGACCTTAAAGTGATGAATTCAGAAGCATGTTCGTCTTCTATTTCAACTAATAAATGAGCAGGCATCTTAAATCCCTCCGTCAACTCGGGATGGCGATAAACTTTGGTGTAGAAATTTTACTACAGCATGATATTCCAGTTAATCAACCGAAACATCGTCAACACTATTTGAAAAACCTGTATAAACAAAACTATTCTGCAGATAAAACTGGCAGTTGGCTTACTGAATAACATTTTCCTCCATTAAAAAATAGAAAACTTAAAATTTTCAGGCAACTTTGAATGAAGATAGCTTACAGAATTTTTCTACGTCACGATATTCCAATTTATCAGCCATAACACACTAGACACAAATACCTTAAAAAGTTAGACAAGCTAGACTATCCTTCAGATAAAACTGCCACTTGATGTATTGAGCAACATTTGCGTTGATATAAACGCCATCTCCGAGCAAGGTCGTGAACTGTTAAGCTTGCCTACGAGCAATGAAGGCTTTATTGTTAGTGCAATCTTGGCACCGATCTGCTTCGGTGTCTTGTTCAGTTTTTCATTTCCCTTTAATGTAAGGAGCACAGTGCAGTCATTGTTATGTGTGGACTGAATCGAAAAAAAAGTATTCGTGGCCGGCACGTTCTTTAGTAGCGAATGCGCAGAATGAGAGAGAAGTTACCGCGTCAGCTAAAAGTTCAGAGCTTAATGTTTTCGTTTAAAGAGTACCCTTTCTGCTTCATGGATTCCGTCCAGTCGTTGGTCTCATTTCCGTGGTTCCAAACTTTGTTTGAGACTTTTTCTTTCGCAGATTCCCTACGTAGTTTATCATTATTACTCACAGCACATCAGACTGACGGTTGTATTTTTCTGAACTTCTAAGAAGCACACTTTCTTTTTAATTCTTCCGCGGAGAGTTAGCTCATCTATTATGAGAGCAGGGGTTTTATTTATTACTGTTGCAAAGAGATACGTAAAGGAATAACTTCGATCATATCTATAAAAAAGGTGCAGTGGGTACAGATTATTAGTAAAATAGTCATCTGAGTCAAAACACATTAATACAAGAGTTCTTGAAGGTAAGACTGTAGGATCATTATTGTTCCTGAAACACGTTAATGACATACCAAATAGAGGCATGGGGAAAACTATCAGGATGAAAGCAATATAGTAATTACAGATAAAACACTTGTTATCTTTGTACTAAAAGCTCATGAACCTCCCAGGGATGTTTAAAATCAATTAGTAACTAATGAGGAGATGCCGAACATAAAGAGTACAATCTGAGTTTCCGTTAGAAGAGGTGAGCACAGGTTCTTCTTATGCAAATTCAGCCCATAGCTATGATACTATCTGTTTAAGGGATCAACTGCTCAAACACAGCGCGACGGTATTAAAACCACAGGAAAAGTAATAACAAAAAGCAATTATAAGGTTCATTGTAAACATCCCTTTAAACATTGTTCTTGTACCAATGTAAAATGCTCTGTGAATGAGTAGGCATCAAAATAATTAAATTTTTTGTACTTTTTAGGCACAACGTGTTCTCACACCATCGAACACCTTTATATTACCAGCTAAAGAATATTAGGAGAGTAGGGGTTGTGGGGAACAAAATCCCACTATCTTTAGGACCACAAAGCAACTCCATTCGCGCTATCAAACGACACTTTGAAAATTAGTTTTCCGCCACCCTAGTAGCTCGTGTGTTGTGCAGAAAAATGTCAATTTTACACGGTCCGGTCACATTGATGTGACCCGCGCCTGTAATCGACAACATCGTTCGGAACAGCTTATAGACGGCAGGGGGCAGCTATAGCAGTGAAGGGTATATAAAGCATGTCCGGAGAACTTGAAAACAGAGCAGTCGTTGTCATAATGTAGAAACGGAGCGATTTATCTGACGTCCAAAAGAGCATGGTAGTTGACTCCCAGGCCAACGGTGAAAGCATTTCCGAAACAGCTAATTATGTAAACTGATCGCGTGCCACCGTGATGAAAGTATACCGTGCAAGACAAAATGGTGGTATCGAAAAATGGCTCCGGGGCAACTGTAGCGCACAACGGGCTGTAGATGACAGGGGTCAACGACAGCTGCGGAGATGTTTTTCGACGAATAGGCGGGCAACTGTTGAGCATCTGATGGCCCAAATAGATCACAGGGCTACCAACAGTGTCTCCTCAACGACCGTTCAGCGAACGTTGCAGCTTCTGGGCCCGCACAGCGGGTGCCTAGTCATACACCCACGCTGACTGCCGTTCATCGGCAGGAATTTGCACCAGCACCGCTACTGGACGTTAACTGAGTGCTGACGGGTGGCCTTTTCAGACAAATTAAGTTTCATGCTTCATCGACTTGGAACGTCTTAAAGCAAACACTCTCCGACAATCCTAGAAGGGTTCCGGCTGGAGGAGGGAACCTTACGGTGTTGGGAATGTTTCCATAGCATTCCCTAATTGATATGGTCATTATGGCAGATACAATGATTCAACACAAATATGCCTCTATTCTTCAGGACCAAGTCCACCCCTACATGCAGTCTGTGCCTCCTCGGCACGATGGCATCTACCAGTAGGACAATGCAACGTGGCACACAGCTCACAGTGCACTTGCGTGGTTCGACGAGCACCAGGTTGAGTTACCGTTCTTCCCTGGCCACCAGCCAGTCGGGGTAACCGAGCGGTTCTAGGCGCTACAGTCTGGAACCGCGCGACCGCTACGATCGCCGGTTCGAATCCTGCCTCGGGCATGGGTGTGTGTGATGTCCTTAGGTTACTTAGGTTTAAGTAGTTCTAAGTTCTAGGGGACTGATGACCTCAGAAGTTAAGTCCCATAGTGCTCAGAGCCATTTGAACTCTCCTGGCCACCACAGTTTACTAATATATATGCAGTCGACAATCTGTGGGACATCCTAGATCTAGACGCTCGTGCCATGTATCCTCAACCGAGAAACCTAGCGCAGCTGGCCACAGCACTGGCGTCCACATGACTCCACATTCCTGTCGGCACCTTCCAGAACACAGACTCTTCCAGCATGTCCCGTAGCAGTCTGTGTTGCAAAAATTGGTTCTTCGGGCTTTTGACTGGTGGTCTGAATAATATGACTGGATAGTCTATAAGAACAAATCATACTTCCCTTTTAGTGCGAGAGTATGAATAGCCTAACCACTTTGATAATGTATTATATTACTGCTGAATAAATATGAGGTGTGTGAGAAAACTATTGTGACTTATTTTTTATCCATCACAGTTTTCATATTTTTCAGATGACAATGTCGTCTCCTTGAAAGTAATTCAAATGGTTCAAATGGCTCTGAGTACTATGGGACTTAACATCTGGGGTCATCAGTTCCCTAGAACTTAGAACTACTTATACCTAACTAACCTACGGACATCACACACAGCCATGCCGGGGGCAGGATTCGAACCTGCGACCGTAACAGTCGCGCGGTTCCGGACTGAAGCGCCTAGAACCGCTTGGCCACACCGGCCGGCCCAAAGTAGTTCCATTCGGTAACCATACAGCGATGAAGATGTTGGTCCCAGGTTGATACCAACGCCGAAAGGCTTCAACTGGTCCTGCCTTTAACATGTTAGTCACATTCTTTTGAATGTTCTCCAGTCCCAGAATGACGTCCTCTTAAGGCATTTTTCAATTTCGGGAAAAGGAACTTGTTACAATATGTCACAACAACTCAGATCAAGTAAATACGGTGGCTATCTAACAACAGGAACTTCTTTTGGGGTCCAAAATTCCTTGATGGAAGTGGTCCTGTGACATGGGCGTTCTCATAACGCACCATCCACTTGGCTGCGATATCTGGTTTCACCCTTTTCCTGACTCGCGCAGTTTGTCCTGAAGGAACAAAGTCTTTATTCACGATAACCTTACTGTCAAACAAGCTAATCTCCGTTGTTTTCATCTTTGATTTGGTCATCCGAGCTTTTTTCAGTCGAGGATCAAAAATGTTCTAATGTGTGTGAAATCTTAGGGGACTTACCTGCTAAGGTCATTAGTCCCTAAGCTTACACACTACTTAACCTAAATTACCTAAGGACAAACACACACACACACACATCCATGCCCGAGGGAAGACTCGAACCTCCGCCGGGACCAGCAGCACAGTCCATGACTGTAGTGCCTAGACAGCTCGGCTAATCCCGCGTGGCTCAGTCGAGGAGATCTCTCAGCGTGCCACTCCTCACTATTTTCGCTTTGTCTCAGGATCATACTCAAAAATCCAGAATTCTTCACCTGTGATCACACAACTGAATTATTAGTGGTCATTGGAAATCCTCTGAAGGTCACCGCAGACGTTTCTTCGACTGTCCTTCTCCTCAGTTGTAAAGTGTTTCGGCACCATTTTGGCACAAACTTTTCGCATATGCAAATCTTTGATCAAAATATGATGTACGGTCGTACATCATTCTTATTGTTAGACGTCGGTCTGATCTCGCAAGAACACGTGAGCGTTCGACGTTTTCGCGGTTTTTTTAAGTTGAAGAACTCCCTGAGCGAAGTTCATCTCCATCGTGCTCTTGGCCTTCCAAAATGATTAGTGAATGCGAAAAACTTGTTCTCTTGATTCCCAATAGACTTTTTCAACTTTTCAAAGCTTCACTCGCGGATTTCCCTAGCTTAACACAACACCTGATTGCATAACATTGCTCTAAGTTCAGCTGTTCTATTTTCGCAACACACAACGGAAACACAAAGTTACTTATGGCGCTCTCAAAAAAAAATCACGTGATGGCAGTAGAGGCTGAAACTCTGAGTGAGAAAAATTATAGTATGACTGTTGCTCGGCAACATCAAAAACTTTTTGATCTCATAACTTTTTTCGCACAGATCGTATGTACCAGTGTACATTGGACCTTTCACTCGCCCTACCTCATCATCTACGATTTACATCATTGGTACACTGTTCAAGTCATTTGATTATAGGTAGTTTTGTGTAACATCGCTATTCAGAACGTTGGACAGAAATCTTAAGATACAAAATATAACATTGTAATGTTAATCCTCGTATTGTCTTGTCTATCCTTATTCCTTGTCGGGGGAATCGTCTTCGAATGTAGATTTCTAATAAAATGTAACTTCCCACATGTTACTTCGATTTCTTCCCTAACATATCAGACATGTCTCTTGCATGTATTTGGAGAAGTCGTGTGAGGCCGAGAAAACACAAAGATACTTGACAAGCGACAGACAAAAATGTACGGTTGTTATGTGACTAAGAGCAGGATTCCAGAAATAACACGTGATGAAACGAAGAGATTCATCCGATTTCACAAGACTGAAAACATCTGCACAAATGAAGGTAGGGCGTAGAGACTTTAGGTGGATTGTAACTTACGCGTAGAACTTCAGAATTTAAATTAAAGAAATACAGTTCACAACGATATACCTTTCACATGCATGTTCAAACAATCTTGAGTTACTTGTTACAAATTACGTTTAGGATGAAAGTTTTTGATTATAAAGTACAGAATTTTGCACAGTTTGAAAACATATGTTTTGTGATAAGACGAAAAAACTGATTTTGTCGCCATTGTAGAAGATTCCGTTTGTCCCAGTCATTCTCGTCTGGAACATAAGCTCATCTAAAGCTTGTTGCTTTCTCAGCTGAATGAACAGGAATAATACCTCGATATTCTTCCAGGAAGCTCTGAACCAAAACAACTCAGATCATAATCCTTTCGTTTCTGGTACTGTAAGAGCAGCAGTAGAAGTAAGGGCTCAGAGGGAACTCATTCAACGCTGCTGGTGCCTAAAGCAGTAGGTGGGAGACAGCGGTGTAGCTACGTAGGGGCAACGAGGGCACTGGCCCAGAGTCCTCAAGGACGAGTGGCCCTTGCCGCCCGACGGAAAGAAACGAAAAAGAAACGACGAAAATTTCAGATGAAAAATATTAGTAAAGTGTTTCAATATATTAAATCTACAAACAATGTTGTTATGGAAATCATTATAACATAAAAATATGTGACGTATCTAGTCAAATTTAGCTAGCAGAGAATATGTGATTAATGTGTATATGTCCTAAGTGAAAGAAGATGTAACACGTGAAGTTGAAAATCCCAGATATGATGTATGTAATTGAATTTGAAATGTTGTAAATTTATTTCTGCAACATGGAACATAACACATATATGTAATACTAAACGGCTAACTCGGAACATGGCCGCCAAGTACAGTTGTAGGGGCCGGCCGCTGTGACCGAGTGGTTCTAGGAGCTTCAGTCCGAAACCGCGCTGCTGCTACGGTCGCAAGTTCTAATCCTGCCTCGGGTATGGATGTGTATGATGTCCTTAGGTCAGTTAGGTTTAAGTAGTTGTAAGCCTAGGAGACTGATGACCTCAGATGCTAAGTCCCATACTGCTTAGAGCCATTTGAACCATTTTTTTGAACAGTTGTAGGTTGCGTAACTAATAACTTTCAGCGGTACCACAAAAAATTTTAATTTCCAGCGCTTCACCTAATTAATAATGAAATTAAAAAACATTAAAATATAGTAACTGGTTTTTAGCACTTAAATAAAGCCCTGTGAGCACTACCCACTAATCACTACAATAAACAACTTTGAAAATTATGCAATATTCCACTCATGATTTGGCCACTGTGTGTAATGGCAACACCTTCACATTGAAATAACATCTTAGTGTAGTCCTGATTATATTTATTAAAGCTGATTCAGTACCAACGCAAAGACCTAAATAAACACATCCCAGGTGTTTTGCTGCTTATTGTAGTGAATACGTATAATTCTTCCTGTGGGGTTTGCTTGCAGATGGTATTTTGCGATGTATAGGTTCTGATTTCCACTTGTAATCTCATCAAAGTGCCCCAAGTGCGTTATGAATTTAGTTGACAGTTGCAGCGTTTTGATAACACCTACAGGGCTATTACAAATGATTGAAGCGATTTCATAAATTCACTGTAGCTCCATTCATTGACATATGGTCACGACACACTACAGATACGTAGAAAAACTCATAAAGTTTTGTTCGGCTGAAGGCGCACTTCAGGTTTCTGTCGTCAGAGCGCTCGAGAGCACAGTGAAACAAAATGGCGACAGGAGCCGAGAAAGCGTATGTCTTGCTTGAAATGTACTCACGTCAGTCAGTCATAACAGTGCAACGACACTTCAGGACGAAGTTCAACAAAGATCCACCAACTGCTAACTCCATTCGGCGATGGTATGCGCAGTTTAAAGCTTCTGGATGCCTCTGTAAGGGGAAATCAACGGGTCGGCCTGCAGTGAGCGAAGAAACGGTTGAACGCGTGCGGGCAAGTTTCACGCGTAGCCCGCGGAAAATTGGCTCATGCCACAACTGGAGACCGACAGCGCCGACTTCATCTTTCAACAGGATGTTGCTCCACCGCACTTCCATCATGATGTTCGGCATTTCTTAAACAGGAGATTGGAAAACCGATGTATCGGTCGTGGTGGAGATCATGATCAGCAATTCATGTCATGGCCTCCACGCTCTCCCGACTTAACCCCATGCGATTTCTTTCTGTGGGGTTATGTGAAAGATTCAGTGTTTAAACCTCCTCTACCAAGAATCGTGCCAGAACTGCGAGCTCGCATCAACGATGCTTTCGAACTCATTGATGGGGACATGCTGCGCCGAGTGTGGGAGGAACTTGATTATCGGCTTGATGTCTGCCGAATCACTAAAGGGGCACATATCGAACATTTGTGAATGCCTAAAAAAACTTTTTGAGTTTTTGTATGTGTGTGCAAAGCATTTTGAAAATATCTCAAATAATAAAGTTATTGTAGAGCTGTGAAATCGCTTCAATCATTTGTAATAACCCTGTATATGCGGCCTGTTTCGTTCCACAGTTGACCTGGGAAATTTCACAATGTCCACGAACGTTCTGGAGGCTCTGATTACTGGCAGAGCCCACACGATCACTTCGCCACTCGCGTGCCTGCTATTAATTCGAGATTACTCTGAATCATTCAAGAATACGGTAAACTATCTCTGAATGTACCGACAGACGTATTTATGTGCAGATACTCGCCCACTGTTTAGGCGAGAGTATTGCATGAAGAGTCTACGTGATTGTCGTCGAAATCTTGTCCAGCGATAGACATCGACTTTGATGCAACACCTGCCTATCTCAATATAGGCCTGTCTCGGACTGGCGAAACTGTATCAACTGTTTGCTCATTGCGTCCCTATGATATTTACCCTGTATCCGAAACTGTTGGCACCGTAATTTGTGGTACCTGGCTTTCCTGTTGTTGTTCATCAGTGACTCGTCGAAGCGTAACAAACCCCTCGGATTCAGGGAAGTGAACTGTTCCAGTTACCTCTGAACGGTTATCTGCGTTCTCTTCCGGTATGTCAATATTACATTCAGCCTAGACATGTTCTTAGCAGGTTTGGTCACGTCGTCCACTTTTTCATTGAATGCATTTAACGTTCAATCGAAGCTTTGTTGCAGCCCTTCCATATCTAACATTAACTGCGTTCTTTCAATCTCTGTATTCTTTCTACTTAAATACGTTTTTCTGTCTTTTTCTCCTGTCCTTCCTCTCTGTAAGTCCCTGCTCTCTGAGCTCCTGTCTTCTCTCTCTTGGCTCTGCCCTTTCCATAATCTGTTTAGTCCAAAGTAGCTTCCTTTGCTGCAAAATTATCGCTGTTTCTCGGGTGCAAGGCAATGTGATGGACATCGACGCTTCTCCATAGGAAAAATCTGACACAGTCTCCCGTTAATTCACAATGTAGTCCTTTCCATTGCAAAAGTAGAAAAACTCGATTACACATAATGGAGAAGTGTAACTGCAGTAAAAAAATTTTAATCAAGAAAGACGAACACTAAATAAAATTTCAGACATAGCCCAAATATAAAACTTATTCCCACAAAATAAACAAATGAAGAAAATATAATAAGCGAAATAAACCACTTATTACTCAGTGATAGCAATGACCGCGGCAGCCGTGGTAAATGCGCAACCAAATCAAAGAATAAGAATCGGTTGCTGCAATTTCTGTACCCTAATATGTGTCTCAGTGTAATGTTCTGACTGCAGGACACAGAGGGAATCAGAGCAAAGTACCCTGCAGGATCCCCACGAAACAAATCTGCATTAGTAACTGGTCTGAACACTGAAATAAAGCCTCGCGACCACTACCCACCAATCACTAAAGTAAACAGCTTTGCATATTACGCAGCATTCCAATCATAATGTGGGCACTGCGCACAACGGTAAGAGCATCATCCTAAAATTGTTGTATTTCTGATCATATTTGTTAAAAAGGAATTGCGTAGTAATGAGAGAAGTTATAGGAAAGACGGTAATAACCGAAAGTCGATTTCATAATTATCAAACATTTATCTGAGTTTAAAGAACCCACAACATGAATCTTACTGCAAAGTTATTCTTACGCAGAAGCTAACTTGAAAAATTAAAACTAGTTACATGGGACTCTAATTTATGCCGTTAGGAAGACTGGAAGTAAAACAAAATCAGAGTTCCTTATCTGCAGAACTCGAATTTTCAGCGGGCCATTGTGGCCGAGCGGTTCTAGGTTCTTCAGTCTGGAACCGTGCTGCTGCTACAGTCGCAGGTTCGAATACTGCCTCGGGCATGGATGTGTGTGATGTCCTTAGGTTAGTTAGGTTTGAGTAGTTCTAAGTTCTAGGGGACTCTGCAATGTGAAACTAAGACCTCACGCTACTGGCAAAAAGTGACAAATCTCCAAAAAGGCACAGCCAGTACGACAGGCAGAAAGCGAATGACAAGAATACAATGTTCTGTTTTGTCAATCCAAACTACAAACAAAAAACTCGTATGTTGAAGGGAAGACAGCACGCTTGTAGCCATTGTGCTGAACGTGAACATGCCTCAAAGCATGAAATAGGGAGGACAGTTGCAAAAATATCCCTGACATGGAAATGCCGTGCGGCTAGGGCCCCCCGAAGGGTAGACCGTTCGCCTGGTGCAAGTCTTTCGAGTTGACGCCACTTCGGCGACTTGCGTCTCGATCGGGATGAAATGATGATGACAGCACAACACCTAGTCCCTGAGCGGAGAAAATCTCCGACCCAGTCGGGAATCGAACCCGGGCCGTTAAGTATGACATTCCGTAGCGCTTACCATTCAGCTACCAGGGGCGGACATCCCTGACATGGTATACAAATATACAAAAACAAGAAGGTTGGTACCGAGTAAGAATGGTCTTTTACTATTCGTTTATGTAGCATACACAGTGTCCAGTAGGGCAAGCAATACACAGATCGAGCACACAGAAATTCTGTTGCGATGATACAGAGGCAGAGTTCTCGTTGATCCCCATGTGACCTGATACTTGCCGTATCTCAGGTGGGCACTTGAGGTCTAAGACACCGTTTCAGCTACACGTAAGGGATTGAAGTCAGGAAACCATTACTTCCAAATTCGGTGAGCAGTCCCTGGGGACATTACCGGACTAACACTTATCTTCTGGCAAGCTTCTCTGCTTCGAGAGTACGAGTTGTGTGCGAAAAGTAATGAGAATGACTCTTTTATTTACCAAAGTTTTCTTTTACAGACAACAATACTGTTCACTTCGACAGCTATACTCCGGCGGAGTCGTTGTCCCCAGTCTTTGTAGCAGCGCAGAAACGCTTAAACTGAGAGGTCACATGCTTTTGAATGTTCTCCAGAATCTGAAGATGACGTCATTTTAAGACATTTTTCAATTTCAGAAAGAGAAAAAGGTAACAAGGACTCATGTCAGATGAATATGGGGGCTGCGGAACAAGAGGAATGCCTTTTGAGATCAAAAATTCCATGACTGATGAGGCCGTGTGACATGGGGCGTTGTCATGACGCAGCATCCACTTGTCTGCAATGTCTGGTCTCACCCTTTTCCTGAGCAGCAGTTGGTCAGCTTTTTCTGGAGGAACAAATTATTTACGCATGATATCCATACTGTCAAAAAAGCCGATCTTGCTCTGATTTGCTCATTCGAGATTTCTTCAGTCGAGGAGATGTCTAAGTGCGCCACTCCTCACTTCAGCGCTTTGTCTCAGGATCGCATACAAAAATCCAGAATTCATCACGACTGAGCCATTAATGGTCACTGGCAATCGTCTCAAGTCAGATCCAGCTCACGACTGATATAAGTCTACAGAGCGGCAAATTGTCTTCGTCTTATTTGTTTTCCTCGTACTATATTAATTAAATCTCTTTCACGTTTTCCTATTTAAGACTTTAAATCTCGAGATTTTGTAGGTGTGAGTTCATTCATTCGGCAGCGCAAACGCATCAGCGTCCACTGGTGAGATATCAGGAGGGTAGCAAGTTGCATATCTGGGATTCTGTTTGCTTTTATAGATTACTTCTTCAGTTAGTCTTGCTAGGATGGTTAGGATGTGTGCAGGCTGTGTGTTGATGCCGGAGGTGCTGGTAGCACTTCGCGAATAACTAAATGCGCTTTTGGTTATGGTCATCGCCTTCAGGCTGTTACCTCGGGGTGTAGCGTTGGTGAGAATCTGGCACGTCGCATGGGAAACCTCAGGTGTCGCTTACTTTGCCCAGGTGCTCTGCTTCTGAGGCACCTCCTAGTGCACTCGACGCATTGCATCTGTCCTCACAGCAAGGTGAGTGACTAGGAAACGCTTTCGCGTGGCTCGAAGCGGAGGGCCAATGTCAAGACTGGCCTCATGTCCTCGCCCATTCATCATGTGGGTGGATAGGTGGCTGCTTCTTCAGCAGGATCCAAGCAGACACACGGGCGGAGGGGCTTACTAGTTATCGGGAGATCCATCGTTAGCCACGTTAGGGAGACCCTTAGGCAGATAGCTTTCAGGAATGGAAAGAAAGCCAATGTGCACTCATCCGAGATGGGGAGAACGACCTTGCTTGAGGCTGTCGTGCGTGCAGTGTGCAGTCGTCTGCACATTGTGGCTCATGTCAGCACCAACGACGCCTTTCGCATGAGTTCTGATGCATCCTCACACCACACAGGCGGCTGATGGAGGTGGTGAAGACTGCTAGCCACGCGCGTGGGGTGCAAGCAGTGCCCGCGATTCGCAGCATTGTTCCCAGTACTGATCAGGGTCCTTTGGTTCGGAGCCGAGTGGAGGGTCTCAACCAAAGGCTTTGCTAATTCTGTAACGGTCCTGGCTGTAGATTTCTAGACCTGTATTATCGTGTGGAGATTTGTAGGGCTCTCCTTATAAGTCAGGGGTGCACTACGCAAAAGAAGCAGCTACTCTGGTAGTAGATTACTATTTCAGTGCAATTGACGGCTTTTTAGGCTAGACGGTAGTCTGAGGTTCTCTAACGAACACTCGGCAGTCAATACACAGCAAGGGAAGTCAGTTGGCGTTTAGTATGAAGACATTCCGGCTGTCAAAGTTTTATCAGTAAACTGTCGAAGTATTCGTAATAAAGTTCTCGAATTTACTGCACTCCCAGAAAAGTTCTCGCCCTCAAATTATTCATGCGGCCGAGAGCTAGTTGAAACCCGAGGTGATAAGCTCTGAGATGTTTAGCAACTCGTTGAACGTATATCAGAAAGATAGACTGGAGGCCATAGGAGCAGAAATATTCATTGTAGCTGAGAAAAATTTTGTCTGTATTGAGGTCAAAATTAAGTGTAACAGTGAAGATATCAGGCCGCATACAACAGGTGCAGGTGAAACCAAGTTAATTGTTGGATGTTTCTACCAGCCACCCAATTGTGCTCTGACCATTCTAGCGTAACTGAAGGACAGTCTGCGGATACAATGGTGAGTAGCACTTAAATATCTAGATCATGCAATACCCGGTGGAGGCGACTTTAACATGTTGAGTATAGACTGAGATGTCTATGGGTTCACTGCTGGGGGTGCAGCTGGCTCGGTAGCCCACATGCAATGGAAATGTCTCTGACTTTGTAGCTACAAATAGGCTGCAGTTTATCGATAGCGTCCGTATAGACACGGGAATCGGCGATCATGATGTCATTATAACAACTGTGATTACGAAAGTTAATAAGTCAATCAAGAAGACTAGCAGAGTGTTTTTGCTAGATAGAGCAGATAAGCAGTTGTTAGCATCTCACTTAAACAGTGAATTGACATAACTTAGTTCTAATGAGATGGATGTAAAGGAATTATGGGCAAAGTTTATGCACATTGTAAATGATGGTCTGGAGAGCTATGTGCCTAGTAAGTGAATAAAGAATGGAAAGATCCACCATGATTTAATACCGACATTACTAAGATGCTGAGGATGCAGAGGCTGGTGCACTCTCAGTTCAAAAGAGAAAGCACAAGTGACGACAAGCGTAGATTCGTGCATCTACACTATGTGATCAAAAGTATCCAGACCCTCCAAAAACATATTAGGTGCATTGCGCTGCCACCAACTGCCATGTACTCGATAGCAGCGACCTCAGTAGTCATTATACATCGTGAGAGAGCAGAATGGGGCGCTCCACGGAACTCACGAACTTCGAACGTGGTCAGGTGATTGGGTGTCTCTTGTGTCAGACATTTGTACGTGAGATTTCCACACACCTAAATATCCCTAGGTCCATTGTTTCCGATGTGACAGTGAAGTGGAAACGTGAAGGGACACGTACAGCACAAGAGCGTACAGGCCGACCTCGTCTGTTGACTGACAGAGACCGCCGACAGTTGAAGAGGGTCGTAATATGTCATCTGCCAGCGTAGTGCCTACAGTAAAATTCGGAAGGGGTCGTTTGATGGTGTGGACGTGTTTTTCATGAAGTGGGCTTGTACCCCTTTGTTTTTTTCACTATCGCAGCAAGACCTACAGTGATGTTTTCAGCACCTTCTAATGTTCCCCCAAGTGTTAGCGGATTTCATGACTGTTTCCGAGCAGTAGCACTGAGACGATTTTATCGTTGCTTGATAGACACTGTGATTACAATGAAATTAATATATCTGTAATTGTATTATCTATGTAATTTTAAGCTAACAATGGCCCGAAACTCTTAGTTCTCTCTTTTTCTGGTCAGCCATTGTCTGTTACGGTCATGAAAATATTACGTGGTTTATGTTACGTAGAGATTTTGTTATTTGTTCTCATTTTGCTTAATAATATCTATTTAATTTCATTGTGTTTTTTATTACGACTAATCTTACCTTCTTTCAGATTTTTCATGTATGTGATAGTTAAATTTGGCTTACTTTGTGTAGGAATGTCTGTTAGTGAATGGTCGGGTATTAACGGTACCAGTCAGTGCAATATGTTTGGTTTGCTTTCAGAATAGAACCTGCATCTGAAGTTTCACTTTTCACAAAACGAAGTCCGATAGCTTTTAGGCGTAAATAATAACTCAAAATTATATTCGCCAGCAGTCAGTCCCGGTTGAGGAGCCTACTTAAAAAATATGGACCACGATGATGGTAATAAAATTCCAATTTCAATGTTTAAAAAATATTTTACATGATTTTTCAAGTACATAATTTTTCTTGATTCAGACTTGCATTTGAGTTCAAACATATTCAAGCCAGAATAATATAAAATTACATAATTTCAAAATGCAAAACTCAATAAATAATAAAAGAGCTACCATTAAAAATGGCGACTATGACAGGACCTATTTATGTATGTACATATGTATGTATCTGTATTATTGTGATTTTGGTATCTAAAATATTTGTATATTTCCGTTACATGAAAATGCACTGTAACGAGATATGAGACAATTTCAACACGCTGGGTAATACGAGATGTGAAGCATGATCCTTAAAAGGACAAACCTTGACTCAAGACATTGCTGAAGCGCAGTAAGAAAGGAGGTAAGGACATTACCGTTTTCCTTTGCCTTGGCGTGTAAAAGTCATGTAGGGAGTGTTAAATTAAAAAATTCGTTTCTCACAATAGCTTGCAAATTTTTTGATGAATTTTACAAAACGTAATGCAGGCAAGATGGCCGCTTTCTAGAACGACTGAGAATCGTTGCTAGATTGTTTTATCATAAATCGCTTTACATTAACAGTAATTCTTATTAAATAACATTTGCCATGTGTAACTTGAGGAGAATTAACGATCAATTTTATTAAATTCAGAGAGGTGTACGTTTTTAAATTCATGGGAAAAGTTGGTAGAGACATATAAATGGCTACACCTCCCGGAGTAGAGTCAGACGTAGTGACGAGCAAAATATGGCTAGTCACGAAACTCAAAATAAGGAATTATCGGTGGGTGAAAATGCACCTACGGCCAAGCATACTGAAGAACCCACTCAGGGTGAATCAGTTCCTACTAATATCGCGGAACTGTTCACATTTTTCAAAGAACAGATGCAAGGTTTGCATCGTGCTGTTCATGAACAAAATGCGCACTTTATAGAAGTTCATAAAAAAAAGTAACAGCTTAGATGCAAAACTACAAAATGTGATTGACATTTTAGACGCAAAACTTCAAAATCAGACTGACAGTTTAAATAGAAAATTTCAAACTGCGGCCACTGAAATTCAAAACAATATAACCACATTAGTAAACGTAAATTTGAACGCCATTAGCCAATCAGATTCAAGAAAATGTTGCCACACAAATTCGTGACGACCTTGATAGAAAATTCAGTAAAATTGAAATTAACTTCAAAAATATTAGTACTGAATTTAACGAAACGCGAAAAATATACAAGCACTTGCCCGAAGCTGCCAATGATGTAACCAAACAGGTCACGCAAGTTAATGCAGCACAAAGTACATCAGAGAATTCTGTGCAGCAAATAGCTACACAGGTACAAGCACTCGCTATCGAACAAGAGAAATCCGTAAAACCGAAGTTTGTAGAGAAAGGCAATCAGTTTACTCTTGACTTTGTTAACTGGTTGAATATTAAAGATAACCAATTTCAAGAAAGTTTACGGAACGAACGGCCTGTAACCGTAAAGAGAGCGACACACGAAGCTTTGTCTGCAGCAAACTTGTTAGGTGAAAACACCGAGCAGGTTTCTGAATGGAAACAGACACTTACACAAGAAGTAGACACGTTAAAATAGGAGCTGGAAGCGATAAAAAACGCAGCAGATGAGTCTGATTTACGTGTCAATAAGTTGCCAGAGACGCAGACTGTGACATCTCGGGCGACGACATCAATCAGCTGTTTGCCGACAATGCCCAGTCCGCAACCCCTTCACGTAGCTTGTGAACAGGGGGCGGCCAGTGCTCTTTCTAACATACTTGTGGAAGAGAGTCTACTAAAATACAGACAATTCCAAAGTTTTACACTGGATCGCAAACTACCACACTCTGTTATTTTTATCAAAAGTTTCCGTGGCATACTACCAAAACCATGGAATGATAAACAGAAAATACAGTTTGTCACTACCCATATTCAAGGTGATGGAGCCTTATGGGCAAGTGACGTAATAGATTATTGCCATACTTATGAGGAATTCGAGAAAGCTTTTCTAAATAGATATTGGTCAGCAAAAACACAAGGACGTTTAAGGCGTGAGGTGTATAATCCCGAGATGTACAATAGTAAAGCAGGTACATCGCGTAAATATTTTGAGAAGTATATAAATAACACGAAATATTTGGATGAACTAATGCTCAAACAAGAAGTCATATGGCTTTTAAAATCAAAATTACCAGTCTCAATAAAAGAAATACTACTTCATGTACTTGGTTCAGGCGTAGAACTTTTCATGTCAACGCTTGATTCTATGGACTTGTTGCATGAAGAAGCGGAACTGAATGGGGCAGTAATGCTAAAGTATCAAACAACAGTAATAACTATTTCCAATATCACAATAAAAACGGTGATGGTAACAAAAATGGGAATAAATGGTTGAAATGGCTCTGAGCACTATGGGACTCAACAGCTGAGGTCATCAGTCCCCCAGAACTTAGAACTACTTAAACCTAACTAACCTAAGGATGAAACACACATCAATGCCCGAGGCAGGATTCCAACCTGGGACCGTAGCGGCCTTGCGGCTCCAGATGAAGCGTCTAGAACCGCTCGGCCACTCCGGCCGGCAAAATAGGAATAGTTCGCCTCAATCTTACAATGGTAATAATAACCTAGGACAAAGGGTTGGAAGAAATTCTCCTACTTTTAATAAGAGGCGTAGGCAAGACAACAGATATCATCCAAGGTACAGTAATTACAATAGTTATAATAATAATGAACAAAACCGCTGGCAACCACTACCACAGCAGTCAAAGAGTAATTGGCCTCTTAATACAGGTATCACCGAACAGAACAGTGCCGCTGAACACAATAGTTCTGGACAAAACTGGAGGCAACCGCCACCAGTAAGAATTACAGAAGTGGTGGGCAACACTACGTCCAGCACTTCAGAGGCGTTACACTAAATGCGACCTCCTACAGCCCTCATAATACGGTCGCGGAAGAAACAGGGAGCAAATGTCGTGAGAGCGTATATTTCATAAGATATAATCAGGGCAAAAATGAGTGATAAACTTTGCGAAGAAAATCATTTATGTAACTTAACCGAAAAGGAAACAATCCAATTTGCATTTCACGCAGTAGTAGGTGGAACACCAACCACAGTTACTGTTGACCAGGGCACGGCTACAAATTGTATCGCTTTAGAATTCTATAATACGATTTGTGAACATCAGACACCATATACGCTGCTGGTACACAGTTGTAGGATCATTGCTGCGTTTGGAAATAAATCAAAGGGAGTATGTATTAGTTGACAGAGACTGAATCGTAAGTTTGTCGATGGCAAACAGAACTGTCAGAGGTGAAGTAGTGCACGAAAATTTGCATTTCGCAGGAGGACTCTTTATACAAGAGCAACGAGAAATATGTGTTATCAAGAGACGTTAAACGCGTGATAATACCATTTCGCCTGGTGAAATAAATACTAACACTTTGCACTAATGTCGAATATGGAGAGTACTCTTAGTGGCAAGTGAACTTAATTTGTGTACTCACCCAGACGACAGCACTTACGTGATGTGATGATCCGCTGAAGTGGAACACAGTGAAGTGTTGTTACTTGAAACTCAGATGGTGCATATCGTGCATAAACTGTGGAACAAACTGTCGTGCTGGAACTTGATGAATGTGACGTCACGTGTGACTATTACACGCCGACGCGAAGCAAAGCGGTTAAGAAATGAAAACTTTGATAAACATTTTGCAAACATGTGTAATGTACGGTATTCTGAGGACACTAATGAATGTGTGGAAATCGAAAATAACATGAACGTATTTGTGCAGTAACGGTGTTGATGTCAACTGACAGTAATGAGCATGAACAAAAACCATACATTAGGCCTTTTTGTATCACAACGCAAACATGTACACTATGTAACCCATAGCTACCACCAAACAAACTGATGTAAATTACTGTTGCAAGTGATTACAACTACCTACTAATCAAAATTCTTTTTAGGGAACGTGTATTAAAAATCGTGTTACTGGCCCCAATCTACGAATGTTTCATGTAATCCCTGTATCCTGAGCTGATTGTATCCCGTCGGGCACAACCGGTCCAGAACTCCGAAATCTTCTTGCTCCATCGCAGATCGTCCTGGCTTACACAGATTTGTCAACATAGCGAGCACGCCACCCTGACCGCTCTACACAACAACAACGGCGAATGCTGCAGCACGACTGACCTAGCCTGCAATGCGTCGCTTTTACAACCGTCGAGCAAGAATGAACAATGTTCAGCTGAGTGTTTATTGTAAACTGTTTCAAAAATCACACGTATTTATGTAACGAAACCCATACGTTGATTCCTAAGTGTTTAATATGAATATTTCAAAACTCAAACTAAAATCACAAGGACAAATAACTGTCAAAAGAGCTAATTTCCTACCTTAATGTTTTTATTTTCTAACGATGTACTTTGTTTATCCTCGTTAAGTGTACTAAATGATCTGATTTTGTCAATGTGTAATGAGAAAGTTGTTGTTGTGGTCTTCAGTCCTGAGACTGGTTTGATGCAGCTCTCCATGCTACTCTATCCTGTGCAAGCTTCTTCATCTCCCAGTACCTACTGCAACCTACATCCTTCTGAATCTGCTTAGTGTATTGATCTCTTGGTCTCCCTCTACGATTTTTACCCTCCACGCTGCCCTCCAATGCTAAATTTGTGATCCCTCGATGCCTCAGAACATGTCCTACCAACCGATCCCTTCTTCTAGTCAAGTTGTGCCACAAACTTCTCTTCTCCCCAATCCTATTCAATACCTCCTCATTAGTTACGTGATCTACCCATCTAATCTTCAGCATTCTTCTGTAGCACCACATTTCGAAAGCTTCTATTCTCTTCTTGTCCAAACTAGTTATCGTCCATGTCTCACTTCCATACATGGCTACACTCCATACAAATACTTTCAGAAACGACTTCCTGACACCTAAATCTATATTCGATGTTAACAAATTTCTCTTCTTGAGAAACGCTTTCCTTGCCATTGCCAGTCTACATTTTATATCCTCTCTACTTCGACCATCATCGGTTATTTTACTCCCTAAATAGCAAAACTCCTTTACTACTTTAAGTGTCTCATTTCCTAATCTAATTCCCTCAGCATCACCCGACTTAATTTGACTACATTCCATTATCCTCGTTTTGCTTTTGTTGATGTTCATCTTATATCCTCCTTTCAAGACACTGTCCATTCCGTTCAACTGCTCTTCCAAGTCCTTTGCTGTCTCTGACAGAATTACAATGTCATCAGCGAACCTCAAAGTTTTTATTTCTTCTCCATGAATTTTAATACCTACTCCGAATTTTTCTTTTGTTTCCTTTACTGCTTGCTCAATATACAGATTGAATAACATCGGGGAGAGGCTACAACCCTGTCTCACTCCTTTCCCAATCACTGCTTCCCTTTCATGCCCCTCGACTCTTATAACTGCCATCTGGTTTCTGTACAAATTGTAAATAGCCTTTCGCTCCCTGTATTTTACCCCTGCCACCTTCAGAATTTGAAAGAGAGTATTCCAGTCAACATTGTCAAAAGCTTTCTCTAAGTCTACAAATGCTAGAAACGTAGGTTTGCCTTTTCTTAATCTTTCTTCCAAGATAAGTCGTAAGGTCAGTATTGCCTCACGTGTTCCAACATTTCTACGGAATCCAAACTGATCTTCCCCGAGGTCGGCTTCTACCAGTTTTTCCATTCGTCTGTAAAGAATTCGCGTTAGTATTTTGCAGCTGTGACTTATTAAACTGATAGTTCGGTAACTTTCACATCTGTCAACACCTGCTTTCTTTGGGATTGGAATTATTATATTCTTCTTAAAGTCTGAGGGTATTTCGCCTGTCTCATACATCGTGCTCAGCAGATGGTAGAGTTTTGTCATGACTGGCTCTCCTGAGGCCATCAGTAGTTCTAATGGAATGTTGTCTACTCCCGGGGCCTTGTTTTGACTCAGGTCTTTCAGTGCTCTGTCAAACTCTTCACGCAGTATCTTATCTCCCATTTCATCTTCATCTACATCTTCTTCCATTTCCATAATATTGTCCCCAAGTACATCGCCCTTGTATAAACCCTCTATATACTCCTTCCACCTTTCTGCTTTCCCTTCTTTGCTTAGAACTGGGTTGCCATCTGAGCTCTTGATGTTCATACAAGTGGTTCTCTTCTCTCCAAAGGTCTCTTTAATTTTCCTGTAGGCAGTATCTATCTTACCCCTAGTGAGACAAGCCTCTACATCCTTACATTTGTCCTCTAGCCATCCCTGCTTGGCCATTTTGCACTTCCTGTCGATTTCATTTTTGAGACGTTTGTATTCCTTTTTGCCTGCTTCATTTACTGCATTTTTATATTTTCTCCTTTCATCAATTAAATTCAATATTTCTTCTGTTACCCAAGGATTTCTATTAGCCCGCGTCTTTTTACCTACTTGATCGTCTGCTGCCTTCACCACTTCATCCCTCAGAGCTACCCATTCTTCTTCTACTGTATTTCTTTCCCCCATTCCTGTCAATTGTTCCCTAATGCTCTCCCTGAAACTCTCTACAACCTCTGGTTCTTTCAGTTTATCCAGGTCCCATCTCCTTAAATTCCCACCTTTTTGCAGTTTCTTCAGTTTCAATCTGCAGTTCATAACCAATAGATTGTGGTCAGAATCTACATCTGCCCCAGGAAATGTCTTACAATTTAAAACCTGGTTCCTAAATCTCTGTCTTACCATTATATAATCTATCTGATACAAGCGAAAAAAGGAACCGGATGCCTATGCCTTTCCTGTAGTTTCGCCAGGTTCCGGCAGGAGCGCACCCGAATGGGAAGGCAAATTACATTCCTGGCAAAGCTAAGATTAGATTAGATTAGATTAGATTAATACTAGTTCCATGGATCATGAATACGATATTTCGTAATGATGTGGAACGAGTCAAATTTTCCAATACAAGACATAATTAAGTTAATTTGACAACATACTTAAGTTAATATAACAACTTTTTCATTTTTTGTTTTTTATTTTTATTTTTTTTTATTTTTTATTTTTTTTATTAATATATTTTTAAATTTATATCTAAAAATTCCTCTATGGAGTAGAAGGAGTTGTCATTCAGAAATTCTTTTAATTGCTTCTTAAATACTTGTTGGTTATCTGTCAGGCTTTTGATACTATTTGGTAAGTGACCAAAGACTTTTGTGCCAGTATAATTCACCCCTTTCTGTGCCAAAGTTAGATTTAATCTTGAATAGTGAAGATCATCCTTTCTCCTAGTATTGTAGTTATGCACACTGCTATTACTTTTGAATTGTGTTTGGTTGTTAATAACAAATTTCATAAGAGAGTATATATACTGAGAAGCTACTGTGAATATCCCTAGATCCTTAAATAAATGTCTGCAGGATGATCTTGGGTGGACTCCAGCTATTATTCTGATTACACGCTTTTGTGCAATAAATACTTTATTCCTCAGTGATGAATTACCCCAAAATATGATGCCATATGAAAGCAACGAGTGAAAATAGGCGTAGTAAGCTAATTTACTAAGATGTTTATCACCAAAATTTGCAATGACCCTTATTGCATAAGTAGCTGAACTCAAACGTTTCAGCAGATCATCAATGTGTTTCTTCCAATTTAATCTCTCATCAATGGACACACCTAAAAATTTGGAATATTCTACCTTAGCTATATGCTTCTGATTAAGGTCTATATTTATTAATGGTGTCATACCATTCACTGTACGGAACTGTATGTACTGTGTCTTATCAAAATTCAGTGAGAGTCCGTTTACAAGGAACCACTTAGTAATTTTCTGAAAGACAGTATTGACAATTTCATCAGTTAAGTCTTGTTTGTCACGTGTGATTACTATACTTGTATCATCAGCAAAGAGAACTAACTTTGCCTCTTCATGAATATAGAATGACAAGTCATTAATATATATTAAGAACAGCAAAGGACCCAAGACTGACCCTTGTGGAACCCCATTCTTGATAGTTTCCCAGTTTGAGGAATGTGCTGATCTTTGCATATTATGGGAACTACTTATTTCAACTTTCTGCACTCTTCCAGTTAGGTACGAATTAAACCATTTGTGCACTGTCCCACTCATGCCACAGTACTTGAGCATGTCTAGCAGAATTTCATAATTTACATGGCTCCAGGAGGCTCCAGCTCAAACGAATAAAATGATGTAAAAAAAGGACACTCTAAAGACTAAAACGTAATGAAGCGATGTAAATTTTTAAAAATTTGTACAAAGACTTGAGAAACTTTTAAAAGTGTAGGGGGCTGTGTAATATTCCCCCAAGTGTTAGCGGATTTGATGACTATGTGTTTTCGAGCAGTAGCACTGAGACGATTTTATCGCTGCTTGATAGATACTGTGATTACAATGAAATTAATATATCTGTAATTGTATTATTTATGTAATTTTAAGCTAACAGGGGCCCGAAACTCTTTGTTCTCTCTTTTTCTGGTCAGCCATTGTCTGTTACGGTCATAAAAATATTACGTGGTTTATGTTACGTAGAGATTTTGTTGTTTGTGCTCATTTTGCCTAATAATAACTATTTAATTTCATTGTGTTTGTTATCACGACTGATCATACTTTTTTTCCCACGCTCTTTTCATTAATTTGATAAGTAAATGTGGCTTACTTTGTGTGGGGATATCTGTTAGTGAATGATTGCGTATTAACGGCACCAATCAGTGCAGTACGTTTGATTTGCTTTCAGAATAGAACCTGCATTTAAAGTTTCACTTTTCACAAAACGAAGTCCGATAGCTTTTAGGCCTAAATCACGTCCCAAAATTATATTCGCTAGCAGTCAATCCCGGTAGAGAAGCCTAGCTACAAAAACAATGGACCGTGATGGTGGTAATTAAATTCCAATTTCAATGTTTAAGAAATATTTTTACATGATTTTTCAAGTAAGTAATTTCTCTTGATTCAGACTTGTATTTAAGTTCAAACATTATAAAACCAGAATAATATAAAATAAAATACTTTCAAAACACAATAATAATAAAAAAAACACTATTAAAACGTTCTTGCTTTCCATTGTTCAAGAGCAATTCGGGGATGGCGATTGCAACTTTCAACACGATCGAGTACCTGTTCATAATGCATGGCCTGTGGAGGAGTGATTACACGACAATAAAATCCCTGTAATGGTCTGGCCTGCACAAAGCCCTGACCTGAAACCTATAGAACACCTTTTGGATGTTTTGGAAAGGACCCACCGACATCGATACCTCTCCTCAGTGCAGCACTCCGTGAAGAATGGGTTGCCATTCCCCAAGAAACCATCCAGCACCTGATTGAACGTATGCGTGCGAGAGTGGAAGCTGTTATCAACGCTAAAAATGAGTCAACACCATACTGAATTCCAGAATTACCGATGGAGGGCGCCACGAACTTGTACGTCATTTTCAGCCAGGTGTCCGGCTACTTCTGATCACGTAGTGTATGAAAAGATCTACGCTGCGAAGCATACGACGACTACTACCGTCACGCCTTAGCAAGAGATGCAGAGAACCCGAGAAAATTCTGGTCCTATGTAATATCGCTAAGCGGATCTAAGGTTTCCATTCAGTCTTTTATTGAACTGTCTGGTGCGGCAGTTGAAGGCAGCAAAACGAAAGGGAAAGTTGTAAATTTCACTTTCAAGAAATCGTTCACACAGGAGAATCTCGCAAACGTACCCCCATTTGACAATCGGACAGACTCTCGTATGGACGACATAGTAATAAGCATCCGTGGCGTAGAGAAACAACTGAAAGATTTGGAGCAAGTGAATCACCAGATCCGGCTGGAATCCCAATTCGGTTTTACAAAGAGTATTCTGCGGCGTTGTCCCTTACCTCGCTTGCATTTATCGTGAATCTCTCGTCCAGCACACAGTTCCAAGCGAATGGGAAAAGAACGGACCTGCAAAATTATTGACCAATATCCCTATCTTCTGTTTGCCCCAGAATTCTGGAGCATATTCTCAGTTCGAGTATATTAAACTTCCATGAGACTGAGAAGCTTAAGTCCACGAATCAGCCTGATTTTAGCAAGCATCGCTAGAATTAACGAATTAATTTTTCTTATTTGCGTCTTACTTTAATGCCTCTTAGCTCTTAAACTGTTCCCACTGATGTCAAATTCATGTTTGTACGGAAATAAATTTTAAAGGCACGCACTATTTTCTTGCCTATCCGCGAGTTGCGTCTTCTACATTTTTCTGACGGGTGTCCTCAGATCTTTTGCACAGTACCTTCGTCTCGACACAGATATCGTAGCGAAGAGGGTTTTAAGATTATATGTTTGACATTATGTCAACAACTCTGTAGTCAATAATTCTGAAGTATCAGGTATGCCAAGATCGCTTGTAAATCATTTATTGAATACTGATTTCCATAAATCTGTGCTGTCTTCATCGGATCTTGTAACATATTAACAGAATTCATAATATTCACAAATTTGCAAGTCACGTAGCGAAGCAGCATTATTATGTGAATTGCAAATTCGTAAAGGACATGAACTTCTGTCATGTTTGAAGATACGATGATGACAGTACAGATCTGTGGAAACTGGTAATCAATAAAAGATTTAAAACCGATCTTGGCGTACCTGATATTTATGCCTGTCTGTTGCAACAGTTATACTGAGACGAAGGGGACTGCACAAAATATACCAGCGTTGAGACGTGCCTCAAATCAGTCTTTAGATTGACGGTCACAGCAGCATACGTAAACGACTAATGTAGTAGGAACACTTTCATCATGATATTTAATTTAATGTCCCCTGTGAACATTAACATTATTATTAACAATGTTCAACAATAATTAATACAAAAATATCTCAATAATTTTGGCGAAGGCGTCAGGGACCATGTTAGTACTCGCACTTCAGGGTATCACACTTTATGTAGAAAAGTGTCAGTAGGAGCCTTATGAGCATGTAATTTCTTTTGCTCTACCTCCGAAGCCAAATTATTTTGAGAGAAGACAGTATTTCACACGAGTGTACTTCATTCCACCTCCGTCTCTTGCAGTAATTTTATAGAAATCGAATGCCACAAATTTTCGTTTTGTGTAAGCACAGTCCACGGAATGGAAGCAAAATACATAAGAAAATGGCCTTTGGCCAGAACTGTGTCTTACTATGCGCAAGAATCTCTGTAATGTAGTTAGAAAAAGAATGGACTTTCTCTTGCCGTGGTAGATGAAACTGCACAAAAGTATTATTTCCCTTTGTACTCTTAGCCACACAATACACAGTTCAGCAGAACTCTCTGGTCAGTGCATTGGACTCCTCACGATTTGATGGAGTGCACTTGAAGGAAGCGGTGTGCCCCGTATGTTCTCTTACTTCCACCTCAAATCGTTTGGATTATTACGTAGCGGAATCTCATGGTTCGATGAGAAATCCGCATTTATTTTGCTTGCCGCACTAATCTGCACCTGTTTTAATGAGATTGACGTCCAACGCTCTGAATATACGCGGTTTTCCTTTAAGGATACTAATACGGTGTTTAGTTATAATAATATGCTAATTTTCTGTTAGGAAAAACGTGCCTGCAACAGTCAGTGTTCGAGAAAATGTTGGGTGTAAATAAGGAAATAAATATGTAAATAAACAGAACTAAACTCAGTTTCCTTGGAAGTTTACTGTCAGTCTCTTTGAAGAACCTCGGAAATTTTGTAAACAGCTTATCAAGGCGTATGGATACTGAATACATGCTTAAAAAGCCTTAACTGGAGGTAATGCACTGCAATCTTCCATGAAAGACCTTGAGTATTTTCATGCGGATTGAGCATGACAGCCAAGGGTCTAAGAATAATAAAGCACTCGCCACAGATCATTGTACATGCTGCTGCGCCTTTTAACAGAAGCATTTTGTTTTTAGTTTTAGACTGGGGCGCTAATTAAGCTTTTTGTGGTTTTGCGTGCCTTGCTACCACAGAAAGTTTTATTCTGTTTATAAGGATTTAGCACCTAATGCAGACATGAAGCTATTAGTGCGACTAGCAGGACCGAACAAGAAGTTGATCATGGACGTGCTGCAAAACTAATCATAAATTAGTTTCAAATATTAGTTCGTTTGAAGCATTTTAGCTAAATAATGCAAGAATGTTAATCAGAATGGACAAGAAGGCGTTTTTGGGCTGCTTCACATACAATTTCATCACTGAACCGATTCACTGTGTCCTTTTCGCTATGAGGAAGATTTAAGAAACGAAAAACAGTTTATTAATTTGTGTAGAATTTAGCACACATTCTCATTATCGTTGAACATAGAGGGTATTGGTGTTGCTTGATATGTAAAATTCAGACGGTTACGAAAGCGTGTTGGTGATGCAACAAAATAGTAATAAATTACTTGTAGCCTGCCAAAAAGAGAGGTGACGCACAATTCTCAGAAAACAGATTACACTGCGGAACTGGCACTTGACGATGATGTTTGAACCAGGCGGATCGTGGATTAGCGCTACGTAGGAGGTCAAACCGTGGAGCTGTTTGGCTCCAGTGTATCAGTAGTCTAGTCTTACACGCAGCTATACTTGTGAACACTGACATGCATTGTTAAGTTTTCCGTAGAATGGATGTGCCCTCTGCGAGAGAGTGTCGCTGAAGTGTGCTATGCACTGTGAACGGCATCGTCACTTTTACGACTGTTCGGTCGGAAATACAAAACATCCGGTGTGGTCTTTATAAATTAGCTGAAGTGTGATACTGGTCGACAGCGCTGCACGTAGAATATTATTTAAACCAGGGAGTAAATTATTGAGTATACAGTGGCACCACATCGATCAACTTACAGCACCATTGTAACACCTGGGGGAAAGGAAAATATTTCAGTGATTTTCTGGGTTAGCGACTTACACCTGATTACAACCGGACATAATTTCATATTATGTGTGATATGGAGTTTTTCATGGATTGACGATAAGTAATGGCTATCATGGTGCAGTATGGGGCGTAACACACTGTTCCTTCACACCTGTTGCAAGAATCTGGATCGCTTGCACAAGTTCTTTGTTGGTGTACCTGCTAAATACATTGCCCTGACAAGAAAACAATGGACCAACTTGGATATTTTGGTCGAATGCTTCAGAAATGTATCTGTGTGAATTCCAGTTTCTTGAAGTTAGGCTGACGTTGTACTGAGCACTGATGTCGAAAATTATTATTATTATAGTAAAACGTTTGATAAATTTCATTTTAATTAGTTTATTACTGATAAGGATAGTGAACCTAGAGGTACAGAATTTGTTTCTTCAATTCCAGTCGGTGATCACAAGCTGCTGTAAAACTAACGATTTGGTCCATAATAACTACCTTCACATATGTCAGGAGAGGAGAAATGAGATACAATTCTGGAAAACATGCATCTTGTAAACAATAAATCCTAACAATGAATATATTCACAAAAAAATTGAACTTGAAATGTTGAGAAACATATCTATATGAAAAAAACAGAAGTAATTTTAAGTGGGTAGTTGTAATTAGAGCGCAGCTACTCGTAGAGATCAGCTGTGGGCTGTAAATATCATATGGCAACTAAATTTGGTAGATTTCCTATCCGTTAATGCGGAACCGGTTTACGCCCGAAACAAAATAGCTTCAAATTTTGGTCACCAACTGCAAACCTGGCGTGAATGCATGAACGATTTATAGACGTATTTCCATTTATAGTAAATTACGAACGGGACGTGGGCAGAAAAGGTCAAAAAAGCGAGAAAGGCAAAATGTTGATTTTATTATCAACCACCGCTTAGACCGTTAGCTCATAATATGGACCAGAGACCTCGACGAGATGCTGCATCCATAAAACGACGTGATAAACTGTTGCTCGCAGCAGTTCCGATGGAATCTGAGCGACGCATTCCCTAACAGTGGCCTTCAGATCAGGAAGAAACCGAACATGTCGATGGTAAACTCGTTCTTTTAGATACCCGTAAAGCCACGCCTCTGGAAAACCTCTGGAGATAGCTCGTTCGTGGAAGGTTGCATTAAGCAGATGTTTCACTGGGCGAATGACGTGAGGTATTGCCCTATGTTGCATAAGAGCGCTGGGTTCCACAAAGCTGTACTATTGCAAAGCAGAATTCACATGCTACAAAACTGGAAGTTTGTGGTAAGTTCCTATGGAATAAAACTGCGGAGTACATCGGTCCCTAGGCTTACACATTATTTAATCTAACTTAAACCTACTTACGCTAAGGATAACACACATAGCGAAGCGAGAGGGAGGACTCGAACCTCCGACGGGGATACACATGCTTCACAAGGAGGTCTCGATAACGTGCAGACGTCACACTACAATTGACAGACTCTCTAGATCTATTTTCAAAAAACGGATCGAGAATAAAGGTGTTTCTGAATCTACACCACACAGACAAATACGGCTAGTTCAGTGGCTCCTCGTGCGTAAAACGTTTTTTAATAGTACCCCAAACTCGCCAGTTCTGGGAACTCATTGCACTCTGTAACTTACAATGTGCCTCCTCACACCATAGAATATCGCCCAGACACATTCCATCAGCTTCGATCCGCACGAGAAACCAAAGAGCAAATTCAGAACGTTGCTGCGGATCATAAGATTTCAGTTGCTGCGTTGTCTGGACCTTGTGCTGGTACCAGTGTAAAGTAGGCGGCAAAACTGCCGTAGTATTACCCATGAGCTGGACGATTCTCGTGACACAACACGAGCACTAGCACTGCACGGGAAACGTGCCGGCCGCTGTGGCCGAGCGGTTCTAGGCGCTTCAGTATGGAACCGCGCTGCTGCTACGGTCGGAGGCTCGAATCCTGCCTCGGGCATGGATGTGTGTGATGTCCTTAGGTTAGTTAGGTTTAAGTAGCTCTAAGATCTAGAGGACTGATGACCTCAGATGATAAGTCCTATAGTGCTCAGAGCCGTTTGAACCATCACCCCTATTTCAGAATTTTGTTGTCATCGTCTTGAAACCATTTAACAACATCAGGCCTTTGTGGAGACCTTTCATTCGGCTACAATCTCTCAGTACAGCACTGCAATTGCTGCCTTCCACTAACAGCACACGGCATCTGTTCTCGATAGCCGTACTGTTGACTCTTCTTACGGCTTATCAAATGACAGTGTGGATGGTTGGTTGGTTGGTTGGTTTGGGGAAGGAGACCAGACAGCGTGGTCATCGGTCTCATCGGATTAGGGAAAGATTGGGAAGGAAGTCGGCCGTGCCCTTTCAGAGGAACCATCCCGGCATTTGCCTGGAGTGATTTAGGGAAATCACGGAAAACCTAAATCAGGATGGCCGGACGCGGGATTGAACCGTCGTCCTCCCGAATGCGAGTCCAGTGTCTAACCACTGCGCCACCCCGCTCGGTTCAATGTGGATGTCATACCGTCAAACAAAAAGTGCACAATGCTAGATTTGCAGCTGGTAGCCACAGCTGGAACTAATTTGTTTTCCAGCGTAAAGTGATTCCGCATTAAAGCGTTATGTATCTACCAAACTTCGCTGCCATACGATTATTACGTCCCACACTGGACAGCCACCCGGTATTAAGATATGAGTAAAGTTAGCATCGCATCGTCCGACATGTACAATAGTACAGTGTAGGGCAGGTCACACTGCCGGAGAATAATAAAAGTAATTTTATTCTTGTATTCGTTAGCACCAATCCCGACAACTAAGGGCGTCGCCGTATTCAAGGATTTGGCAAATATACACACATCAAAATAAGTTTTGCATTACATCGGTTCCCAGAACTCCTGAAGATAGGCGTTGACTGTGGATATTGTATCACAGACACAGTGCCTTTGACTGTTCAGAGATGGCACTAAAACCGCCCAAAGATATAAACAACCATGCATATGCAGCGCCTATTAGACTGAGGGGATCCGACAACCGATCAGTTACAGTCATTCCACCAGAAAGGAGGTACACGGCTCGTGTTGTCTTTAGCTCAGCCATGCCTAGACGGTCAATACCACGGTTCGATAGCTTCCACATTGTTACTTTGTGCCAGGAAGGGCTCTCAACATGGGAAGTGTCCAGGCGTCTCGGAGTGAACCACAGCGATTGTGTTCGGACATGGGGAGATACAGAGAGATCGGAACTGTCGATGACATGCCTCGATCAGGCCGCCCAAGGGCTACTAGCGAAGTGGATAACAGCTACCTACGGATTATGGCTTGGAGGAACCCTGACAGCAACGCCACCATGTTGAATAATGCTTTTCGTGCAGCCGCAGGACGGCGTGTTACGACTCAAACTGTGCGCAGTAGACTGCATGATGCACAACTTCACTCCTGACGTCCATGGTGAGGTCCGTGTTTACAACCACGACAACGTGGAGCGCGGTAGAAATGAGCCCAGCAACACGCCGAATGGACCGCTCAGGATTGGCATCACGTTCCCTTCACCGATGAGTGTCGCATATGCCTTCAACCAGACAATCGTCGGAGACGTGTTTGGAAGCAACCTGATCAGGCTGAACACCTTATACACAGTGACCAGTGAGTGCAGCAAGGTGGAGGTTCCCTGCTGTTTTGGGGTGGCATTATGTGGGGCCGACGTACGCCGCTAGTGGTCATAGAAGGCGCCGTAACGGCTGTACGATACATGAATGCATCCTCCGATCAATAGTGGAACCGTATCGGCAGCGTATTGGCGAGGCATTCGCCTTCATGGACGACAATTCGCGCCCCCATCGTGCACATCTTGTGATTGACTCCCTTCAGGACAACGACATCGCTTGACTAGAGTGGCCAGCATGTTCTCCAGACATGAGCCCTGTCGAACATGCCTGGGATAGATTGAAAAGGGTTGTTTACGGACAACGTAATCCACCAACCACTCTGAGGGATCTACGCCGCATCGCAGTTGAGGAGTGGGACAATCTGGACGAACTGTGCCTTGCTGAATTTGTGGGTAGTATGCCACGACGAATACAGGCATGCATCAATGCAAGAGGACGTGCTACTGGGCATTAGAGTTACCGGTGTGTACAGCAGTCTGGACCACCACCTCTGAAAGTCTCGCTGTATGGTGGTTCAACAAGCAATATGTGGTTTTAATGAGCAATAAAAAGGGCGGAAATGATGTTTATGTTGCTCTCTATTCCAATTACAGCTCCGGAACACTCGGAACAGAGGAGATGCAAAACTTTTTTTGATTTCTGTCTTTAACATTGCCGCATGATGACCTACCTGTCACCGCCGTCGTGTTACCTGAGGGAAGTAGCTCCATTGCTCCCTATGTATCTGAATTTTGTTAATTTCGTAATGTTAATGAAAGTATATAAAATTTTTTTATATTACTTCCTGAGAGCATTGCCCAAAGGAATGGAAAAACGTTTAAAAATCAGAACAGGGTGACCGGTACACCATCCACGGTCGTTAATCCGCCGTGCAGATTCGTTTCGTGCTGACTCACCTCCTCATCACGCAAGCTAATTCGCTATGCGTTAAGCTATACGAGCATGTTGAACACCAACGTGAGCATTGACTGGCATTGCAAGTAGAGACTGATCGTCGTAATATTCATTTTTGTTTAGTCATGTTTGCCTGTTGCAATTTCAAGTAGACTGCAGCTCCTCTTTCCATTTCTTCTTAGGACGCCCAAAATTTCCTTTCCATTGAAGTGTATATATATCAGTTTAGGAATTCGTTCATTTGATATCCTTACAATGTGTTCATTTTCTCTATACTGCTCTATTTTCTAAAGTGTGCTTTTGACATCCGGTTTATTTCTGATTTCACTATATTTATCCGACTGACGAGTCTGTAACCATCTCTGATGCTTCAATCGTCGTTCAAGTCTGTAACTCATACAATAGAACTGGTACACTACTCGCAAAAAAAGTCAAACAGAACTAAATTCAGTTTATTACTTTTAAAATGATATTCGTTTGTGACACTTTAAAAGTGGTACTAAAGGTTATTTTGGGGAGGAGGAGGAGCGAGGTAGTAACGAACTGTTAACCCTGCCACGGAACTGTTAAGTGGATTAATGGACTATATGGAGGACGTTTATGGGAAGATAAGTGTAGATGAAAAGCGTAGTTCAAGCAATTGATTCTGTTAGTCAGACTCAGGACTGCAAACCAGAAGTATCGAAGGATTAACCACACTACTGTTTCTGCGTAACTGACAGTGACGCAGTAGGCTCCTTCTGTGCCTCGCAGACAGCTCAGTATGGAGCAACGTGTAGTGCGGGCTTCCCATGCGGAGTCACCTGAAGGCGGAGAGTGCAGTCTTGTGCTCGGCCAGACTGAGTCAGCGCCGGGGTGCGTAAGCGCCGGAAGTGCACCTGAGCGCCGGCCCTCTCGCCGGAAGTGCCGCAGTCCGCTGTCTGCAGATAGTGCGCCCGCCTCCCGATACAATATAAAGGGACCGCCCACGACAGGGGGCGTCAGCCAGCAGACAGGCAGAGCGACATGAGGTGCCTCTGGACGCTGAGACTGTTGGCAGCGGCCGCCGCATCTGCACTGCGCGGGGCTTCGGGGCTGCCGGCGCCGGCCTACCTCAGCACTGGTGAGCCTCCACCGGAGGGATACGATTCCCCACCGCTGAACGCGCCTACGAACGCTTTAGTTTCTGCGCTGGCTTCTTGTGGCTCAAAAAAACAATTTTAAATATCTTAGACGATATTGGTTTTATACAGGGTTTCTCAGTTTCACAGTTCTTCTGTAGTGGTCAATCCAAGGATTGGTTTGCAACAGCTACAATTGCAGCTTGTCTCGATTCTGTGCGTCTTTCAGCTTTTCTCTTTATTTCTTTATAGGTGTTACATCTCACATCTTTCACGATTTGATCCATGTACCTCAGCCGTGGTCTTCCTCTTGGTCTTCTTCCCTCGACATATCCCTCTGTGGTTGTGTTCTGGAGTCCTTTATGTCTTAATAGATGGCCTGTAAATTGCAATCTTCTTCTAACAATGAAACTCCAGAAGCTTCTCTTCTCACCTGCTCTTTCCAGAACCGCTTCGTTTGTGACCTTGTCGATACATTTTATTTTGAGCATGCGTCTATAGCACCACATTTCAAAAGGATTTAGCTTCTGGTCTTCCTCTGTCCCGAGAGTCCATGTTTCACACCCATAGCATGCCACACTCCACACATATGATTTCAAAAATCTTTTCCTAATTTCAAGGCTGATGCTCTTAGATGTTAAGGTGTTTTTCTTCTTGTTAAAAGCAGCCTTTGCTTGAGCAATTCTACTTCTGCCTTGCTCCTTCCATCCCTGGTAATATTACTGCCCAGATAAATAAATTTATCAACTTGTTCAAGCAGTTCATTGCCTACATGAACTTGGACTTTCACTTAATCTTTTTTGTCGCATGCGATTACTTTTGTTTGTGCTTTATTAATTCTCATATTATATTCTTCCCCCATAAGTTTATCCATTCTATTCAGTAGGACTACAAGATCTTCTTCACTTTCACCTAGGACAGCTATATCATCGGCATATCACATCTATTCCTTGGCCACGAATTACTACACATTCCATCCCTGGTAATATTACTGCCCAGATAGGTAAATTTGTTCAAGCAGTTCTTTGCCTACATGAACTTGGACTTTCACTTGATCTTTTTTGACGCTATTTTGTTAGATTCGCACTGGGCAGTCGGATTTTTTAATTAAATTATATACAGGTTCTAAGCAATTACTACAATTCGTAGTTACCTCGGTGAGATGGTTGCAGTGGCGGCTGAACGGGTATCGCCCAAGCTAGTTATTCGCATTCATACGATACGACAGTTTCACAGTAGTTTTACATTTAAATCTAATTCGCAAGCCACCTGGCGATGCGATCTTTATATACCACCGTCACTTCCCAGCTTCCCTGTTACAGTCAAGAATAATTTTTGGTAAGACTTCATGTGAGCTCGAATCTCTCAAATTTTACCTTTATGGTCTTTCCACGAGGTGTACGTAGATGGAAGCAATGTGTTGGCTGACTCGTCTAGAACCGTACGCTCTCTGAAGTTTTGCAGTGCTGGAGAACACTACTCTCGTAGCGTCTACACTGCAGAAGGATGAACATCTTCTTGATGCTTTTGCCATTACTAAAAGAAACTGAGACGAATCGCGTGGGTATTTCCTCTCTCAATCGGATCTAAGGTCCCAGTTTGCCGAAATGTGTGTTTAAGTATCGGTAGGACGAGAGTTGCAAGTTGTATTTTCAAAAATTCTACAGACTAATATTTTGTTGGATCCAAAACATCATTCTCTCGGAATAACTGGATTGACTTCGTGTTTTCGTGACCGTGAAAGTTTGGAATATTTCAGGCTCAGATTTGATTCGCACTGGGCAGTCGGATTTTTTAATTAAATGATGCGCAGATTCTAATCAATTACTACAATTTGTAGTTATCTCTGTGAGATGGTTGCAGTGGCCGCTGAACGAGTATCGGCCAAGCTAGTTATTCGCATCCATACAATACGACTCACCCACATTTCCGCTTGAGAAACTGTCAATAACAAATCAAATGGTTCAAATGGCTCTGAGCACTACGGGACTTAGCTTCTGAGGTCATTAGTCCCCTAGAACTTAGAAATACTTAAACCTAACTAACCTAAGGACATCATACACATCCATGCCCGAGGCTGGACTCGAACCTACGACCATAGCGGTCGTGCGGTTCCAGACTGTAGGGCCTAAACCGCTCGGCCACTCCGGCCGGCTGATAATAACATATTAAAGAGATTATTGGTATTAAATAGTAAGACATAAGTCAATACTTGAACAAAAATGAGTAAATATTGTCACTTACATGAGTTTACAATCATACAGACCAAGGACGGGAGGAGCAAAGGTAATGAAGTTAGTAAAAAAAAGATGAATATCAGACAAATGAGAGAGGTTGCTTCAAAAATACTTCGTAATTTCGACTTATCCTTCTAAATTTTAAAACACTATGGATTCTTGTTTTACATATAAGACTTTTGTCTTAATCATCAGTAGCACAGTGCACAATTAGGTCATTATATTTAGAGAAAAAATAATTTCATTGGCACAGGAAAAAAATACTATTACGTTGTTATAAATTCCTGAGCATTCTTCCAGTGAATCTGTCTTGCGTCCTCTCTGTAATTAATTCTATGCGGTCGTTACACTTTACACATTACATGTGCCCATTCCTAGATATTTTGAATATGTGAGTGCTTGCAGCGCTTTTTTGACAATCGTGTTATTATATAATAATGCGTTTTTCCTCCTGTTCAAACGCAACCTGTTGCACTGCCTACTGCTAATCCGTGCACCGAAGATCGATCTTCTGCAAGTCTCCTTGCATTTCGTTACAACTTTATGGCCTTGCGACCACATTAGATGCAACAACCAGTGAATAGTCCTGGTCCTTTAACAGTGCCTTGGTGTACTCCCGAAGTTAATGTTGCATCGGAAGATTTCTTTCTGTTGACAACGACGTACCGTTTTCTGCTTCCTAGGAATTGTTCAGTCCAGTCACAAAGTTGGTCTGTTATTCCGCACTCACCTATGTTGTTTAATTGATGACTGTGAGGAACTGGATGAAACAGCTTCCGGAAGTCAACAAACAAGTCTTCAGCTTGAGTGTCGCTAACGACTGCTTTCTGTCTCGTGGACAAACAGAGCGAGCTGAGCTTCATCTTGCACTAATCTTTTCATCTTCATGTAACTACGATATTCAAAATCCTCTATAATCTACTGTTTGTTTTGCATATTCTTCACCTGTTCGTATTATTTGTTCCTATTATTTACACGTTTTACTGCTTGTGACATCACTAACTTAACCATTCTTGTACGCCATATCAGGTGTACCACCAACTTGTCACACTCAGATATACCATCAACGTCCCTCTTCTTCTCGTAAAGTCTTGGATAGATTTGTTTCCTCACATAATCTTTTTGGTACTTCTTCATTTTGTACTCTATGTATCCATTTAATTACTAAAATTCTACGACAGCCCCTTATTTCAAAAACTTAGTTTCTCCATATCCTTAACTCCAATGGTCCAAGTTTCACTTTCGTACAATGGTGCACTGAAGACGCACACCTTCATGAAGTATATTTTCATCTCCAAATTTCGTACAATTACAGCCTTTTCACTGAAGAAAACTTTTTTCGCCTACGCCAATCTGCTAATGTTAAACTTAATTTCCTAGACAGGGGAATTATTTCCTTTACTCCTTTCCTATTTTGCTCTAGACTTTGATATTAAGTAACAAAAAGATATGCACTACATTTATTTGTTAAACCGTCTTCTCCTTGCATGATATTTCTTACTGATACAAGCTTATAAAGGTGTCATTCTTTTAATTTACTTTTATTTATCTTCCTTTCCAATGAATTACGTATCTTCACTTCGGTGGCATAATTGCGTTCACAACACACATAAAATTAAAATAAAATTATAAAGGTATAAAAGGAAATATCCATGTGAGACTAATATTTACAATTTACTCAAAATCGTCGACTTTGTCAAATTGGATCGCAATTACCGACATATAATTGTAAGGGCGCAATCCTTTATCAATGAGAAAAGACACGTAAAACAGTTGGATGGGTTTCACAAAAATACTGTTTAATAATTAATCATTTCGTACTATAATTTAGTAAAAAGCCACATTAGTTAGTCATTTATAGCTCATAAATCCTCTATACTACTGTTGACTCGCTTGCAGAATATCTCAAGAACTTAAACACTTTGAAACACATGTTACTCATTTCACAATTATACACCTTTTTAGTTATCGTTAGGCTTTAAGTGGTTCAGATGCTGCTCTGGAGGCCTGACTATATACCATTCATTTGGCTCCTCAATCAGTAGCTTTCTGAGTTAAGAGGTGAACAGTGGTTGCAAATAATCATGCTCCATCAAGAAGAACATACTACTGTTGAACAGCTTCAGTCATTTGAACAGTGTCGCATTGTTGGCTTACCGGAAGCTGGGTGGACATGTTGACGGATTGCTACACATGATGGTCATAGTGTATCGGTTCTGTGCCGTTGTTTTCAACAGTCGTCTATGGATTATTCCCACATCTGTAGACAAGATTCTGGACGTCGACGTAGCACAGATACACGTCAAAATCGACGAATGGTGCAAGCAACGGTGACCCATCGAACATCGTCCAGGGACGAAATCCGGGCACATCTTGGACCTGCTGTGTCATCAAGGCTTATTGGGAATCGTATACTTGTAGGAGAATTAAGTTCACATACGTCTCTGGTTAGGCAACAATCGGCAACGTAACAGAGCTAAGAGTGGCTACGCTGGTGTAGTCGAGGTGTTAACTGGAGAGTGGAGAGGCACTCTGATCTCTCAACTGATGAGAGTAGGTTCTGCCTATAAGCGAGCGATGAACATGCACGTGTATGTCCTAGACCTGGTGTGATCCCTATTCGCGACTGCTCTCCCCCACGACAACAGTCCCCATTCCAGTTTTCTAATGCGGGAGGCCGTCAGTTACAACACACGGTTGCATTTGGTGTTTCTGCAGGGTAAAGTAACCTGTGCCCTCTACCTTGAACGGGTTGTTACTCTTTCTTCAGCAGGAGGTGATGTGCTTTTGAGCGGGGCAATGCACGTCCACATATAGCTACTGCGACGCAACATGCTCTTGGTGATGTGTAGCTGCCCTGGCCACAAGATTATCAATCTGTCGCTAAGTGATACGTATCTGAAATTTTTTATTTATTCGTGTACGAAATACATCATAAAATAAATAGCTACTAAAAAATCCAAATACATAATTTAAAATGCAAAATAGGTATGTTTCTATGAAAACATACAAGTAAAATGCAAAGCATAAGATGTATTTTGCTTGGTGTTGGTTGCAGCCGTCTCGGTATAATTCAGTTGGTCCTCTTGAGTGCACACTCTGGTTGCCCCCACTAATGGACATCTTAGAAGGTGTTCCGCTTTTGGTGTTCCACAACAATCACACTTGTAAGTTTTGCGTAACCCCACCTTGCCATGCCCGTATTACGTCAGTTTACCGTTTACCGCAGTCGCCAGTCTAGGTCGGAGCCTCGGGGTATAGTTCTCCTCTGATAAAGACTCCTGGATATTCGTCTTGCTATAATGATTTTGTGGAGATTCCAGTTGGTTGTACTGGGTATATGAAACTTCGTCTGTGTACTGATGTACTGATACGACTGTTAAGGCACGCTTTACTGAAATATGTGTGTTTCATTTGGTCTGAATTTCTCGCATCACTTGTTAATAAAATGACCTTGTCCTTGACAGTGTTTTTTTGCGGCAGTAACATGTTTAACGAAGTGTAACTATGATTACATCGGGACAAGCGTGGGCGTATGCGACAATAGGAACCCAAGGTTTGCACCCTGGCAGTTATTACCTTGCTTCGCAGAGGAATGAAATGCTCAAAACATAGCTTTATAGCACCATACAGGGTTCACATCCTGATGTGGAAAGTCTCGCCGAAGAAGTGAATTATTTGAAGGCTCTTTTCCGTAAGAACAGCGAACACTGCACACTTCACTGAAAAAATACCACAGATGTAAACAAGACCTGGAGAAGGCTGTAGATACCCCATTCGACGGCGCACTATCCAGGAAAACAGGACGCTTTCTGAAACACAAGATCTGCTAATTAGTATCAAGGGAGACCTCTGACTGTGTAAACCTTACGTCTATGAAATCCTTTGCCAACACGAATTTAAAAATATACGGCAGAATATTCGTACAATTGAATGTCGCTTCCGTGACCGCTCGACTAATGCTGCAAAACGAGTTTACTGTCGCAGAGCACCTTACCTGAAAACACGGGACGCATTAGAACTGTACAAAATTTTAGGCACAGTCTCCTATTGGGACTGTGTCATTAACGAATCTGGTGAGATGCGCGTTGGGGAACGGCTGAACAACTGCGCTTACAATCTCAGTGAGGTACACCGCATAAGAAGGAGCTACTACATAACAACAACGAACTGTCTTCCTCGGTAGACGAAGTAACTGCCCGTATGTCTCCGGAATGCGTCATAAGACTCGAAGCTCAGGCGAAGCGGCGAGCAACAGGGATGGGGGAAAGAGGTAAAAGCTGCGTTATCGCCCATAGGGAGCCAGTTCAACAGCGGACGTGATTATGTCAACGTGGTTGATCGGTGAAAGCCTCCCTTTGGAGCCGTAGAGGCAGCTATGTGCGAGTGAATTATTTTGTCACTAATTACGCAGAGAGAAACTGAAGAGTAACCAAAGGCACTCGTTTGAAACCGAAGCATACATTTTCTGTTTCCTGTTTATGGCTGCCTTTCACTGAACTGTAAAGCCGGAACGCTAGAATGATATCAAAGAAAACAGTGCCATCGGTAACAGCGTCGCTCTCACATTTCATTACAATGAGTTGCATGTAGCTAACGTTACTTCGAATTCAAGCGTGCGTGTGTGCGGTAGTAAAATGTTTTCCTCTTTCGCTGCCTTTTGCAGTCGGTACTCGCAGCAGTAGCGCATATGGACCGTAATCTGGTGTGGTTATTTCACTGATTTGTTAAAATAATCTCGAAGGTTAGCTTTCAATGTTGTGGATTATTTACGATAAAGTAAAATACGGTAGAGCAGCGAAAAGAGCTTGATATGCAAACCAGTTAATGACAACTGGTCCACAAAACACAACCATAAGAATCATTATGAGTCGTTTAGGTCGTACCTTGTCTCTTCTGAAACCTGCTGAAGAAGACACCGTGACGTGTGTGTTGCTAAGGATTAGCCTTAACAAGAATGTGGACTTCTTGGAATTACAGAGAGAAATTAAAATTGATCACATGTTAAATTGGAGACAAATAATGTTGCGTTAAGTTCTGATTAGCAAAACAGTGCAACATCCATTATAACGAGACCATTTTACTCCATAGTCTGTATCGTGTTTGTAAATAAATTAGACAATCACATCCAGAAGGAAGGAGATCCGAAGTCGCCCCTGATTATTCGTATTTTATGTTCTGTGATTTACGTAAATCACACAAGGCAAAGTCTGGGATGGATGTTTCAAAAAGTCAATGGCTGGAGCTAGAATCCCGGCTCTTATGACTCCAGCATCTAGAGGATACTAAACTCTGACCCCCCCTTCTAAAAAGTGTTCTCGGTAACCTTGCTGCATCAAATTAGAATAAAACATCGAATTTCCACTGTAACTGAATCACTGTATACGAGGATGTCGCGATAAATTTCTTTCTTATCTAACTTTTTCTTCAGTTTACTTATTTTATTTTATTCTTTTTTTCTAATGCGGAGAAATCAGTGTGCATTTCAACATTACGTAGTCCCACCGTTTAAACATGCCACCTCGGGGAAAAGCAGAATGATTTCTTTGAAGAGCCTGATACACAATATTCCTCTCCCGCTCTTCCTCAAATGAGAGAAGGCCTGTTATTATTTAATACTGTCAGCATCCACCGGGAACTAACCACTAACCTTTCGTCTTTCGTTCCTTAGACCGGAGAGGAAGAGTTCCAAGAAAGTGTGCCTGTCATCACATGTCGACGCTGGAAATCGATCAATCGGGCGTATAAGCATATTTCGTGTAACATACCCAGTTGTTTGTATAACCCTGTTACACGATATGACAAGTGCACTGATACGATACCGATGGACAGTTTCCTGTGAAAAAGGTCGATAGATTGCATGCAATAGAACACTGTCAGCATCTGAAACATCTTCTACTTGGTCTTTTCAAAATTCGTCCGCTTTTTATATATACGCTGGTATTCATGGCGCTAATCTGGTTAAGGTACTGGTGGAGGAATGAACTTTGAGCTGTGACCATATCCACGCCTTTGTGATTTGTTTCTTATCGATGATTCTTCTCTTAAAACCTATACCGATCTTCAGCAGCTCGTAGTTTCATAGTTGTGCATCTTTCTGCGTTATGTTCCTAACACAATTTTCCATCGTTGTTGGCAGCAGTGTGGTCGAGCTGTTTCTTGCATTTAACGGTAGTACGAATTTTCTTATGCCATTTGTACAGTATTCCTACTACACTTTTTGTATTGCTATGTCTTTTCTGTCCTGTTAAGCCAGTCCCTATGCTCCAAGCGTGTTATCACTGCTTGTTCTTTACACATAATGTACTGAGTAAGCTATGCGATTCTTTAAAGAGGTGTTTTGAGTCTCATTTACTTTCGTGCTATATCGTCTGCTATCGTTAGCATTACTATCCATGACCCACGCAGTTTTATTCCTCGTACGAATTATTTCTTCGCTTTCATCGCTCCTTTTCGACATGCAGTCCAAACTTACCTGAGATTATCTGTAAACATGCTCTACACTCTCCACAATACGATTTTGTCTTTCATGTTCTTCCACGTATGTTACTCTCAGTAGCTTTTGGTAGGTGTTGCAAATAACTCGACTGATTTTGAACTTTGTGATAGTATCAGGATTTTCAAGGTATCACATTCTACTGTAGTGTGGCTGAACGAAGAATCATAAGTACTATGAATATATCTGAATATTTATTATTCTCTCTTCAGTTACTAGCCACGAATGCAGAAGTGCTCCGCTGTTATATTTTATTTCTGGAATTTCTGGAAGCAAATATCTTCACCAAGCAGATTTTAATTTTTTACCTGCTATTCAGAATTACTTATAATGGAATTCTACAGCATATTTAAGTGAGGTAAGTAAATCGTCAAGCTCAGTATATTGGAACTCGTCACGGGAAAGACTGACCTGGTGTTCCAGGTGTAGCAGTTGGAGAGGAGATGCCGGCGTTGGCGTACGCTGGTGCTGGGACTTTCCAGAATGGAGTGTACACCACAATGTACGACAGCTTTGGAGAACCTCTGCATAGCTTCTGGCCTTTGAACGGACTCTGGAACGGCGCAGAACTAGCTCCCTGGCGGTCAACGAATACTTTCAGGTATCGTATGAAGACCGTTCTGGGGAATGGATTGTGGGAAATTAATGTACGACTACAGGGCTACGGCGAATCTTCCTGGTTTTGGAAGGTACTACTTTTTTTCTTTTTTCCGTCCATACTAACAAGCAGCTGAGGTACTTCTAAATATTAATTCACGATATATTATGTTATAGACGAATTTCTCTTATATGCCTCACAATTATAGGAGATTAATTAGGAATTACAGTTTTTCCACTTCTTGAGCTTTGAAGTACACTTTCCTTTTAATAAATATCATGAAAATTTTTTATCTGTTGCGACACAAGCGGACGCTACCTCAGGGCTTATGGTAATCGTACCTGATAGGTATATTGCAGAAGCGAATGGGACTCTCTTTGTTTCATCTTTTCCTGTTCTTGAGAAGTGGTTATGGTGCAGAATCAAATTTATCTCACTAAGATTCTTATTATATTAATTTTTGTGTGCTATCTTACTTCTACAGTGTGTTTTATTCTGTTTGTAATGAACAAGAGAAACTACGGTTTATTATAAGAGATTACTCCTCATATTGTAAATCACTTTGGCAGCCTCTTTTCTAGAGGCATGAGGATAATACCATTTCGTTTCAAAATATTTGTAGTTGTTATTGCAAGCATTCGACGTAGTACTAAACTACCTTGTTGACTGAGAAGGGTTACCAATTTACTCACCTTAATAAGTAAACCAATGTTTATATTTTGCGGTAACTGTAGCTTTTCTTTCCTTCTCGTTAGGTTTACACAAAGAACAATAATCTGTATTGTCAATCCTACTACCCGAAACGATAGACAAATCTTAACTCTTTGTTTCCTTTTTTCTTTCCTCCTTCTGTTCTTCCAGAACAAAGAAAAAATAAATGGAAGTAAAAAATGGTAGTCAGCAATTTGTCATTCGAAACTTGATTGTTTCATAACATAGCACGACCATCCTTAAGGCAGTGCATATGCGTAGAGCTTAAAGTATCAAGAAAATGTGTATGTATACAGGGTGTAAAAAAATTATGTATGTAAAGTTTTAGAGTGTCTAAATCTTCACGAATCTCTACTGAAGAACGTGTGACAGTTTTGCAAGCAGCTTTTTTACACCCTAATCAAAAAGTAAGTGTACTAGATTTTTATATTTTTTAGAAACAGTGTGTATGAAAAAATTACAGTATACTGTTGATAGAATTGTTGACTATTTTTCCAAAAATCGCCATCCCGTTCAGTGCATGTCCCGAGCCGTGCCAACAAGATTCTTTGTGCTCTCCTGGAAGAACTCTCCCATCAGCTCCTTCCCCCACATCCACTCATGTGTGTCTTCACGGAAGTGGAAAGATAATAATCTGCAGGCGCCAAGTCAGAGGAATACGGGGAGTGGTTTAGAACATCCCACGCAAAAGAGACCAATAGCGCCTTGGTGGCTAAGACCGAGAGAGGGAGGGGTTGTGAAACAAACACCCACCTTTTGTAAGCATTCCGCTCCTTTTGTTTCTAACGCTGCTTCTGATCTTCTTCAGGTTCTCACAATATCGTTGTTGACTGGTGATCTTCCCATGCGGCAGAAATTCAAGCAAAAACACCGAGGTCATAATTTTTTGCACGAAATTTTTTCAGTTGTTTTTGTAGATAAGGGAATTGGTGTGACGCCACTGTGACGACTCTCTTTTCGTCTCAGGCGTGTAACGAATCGCCACGTTGCATCTCCAGGCACAACAGAGCCTAGAAAATCTTTACTTTCCAATTCAAGTCGCTCAATAAACTAGCGGGTACTGTTGACCCGACTTTTCTTGTGCTGCTCTGTCAGTTGTTTTCGGATCAATCTTGCGCACAGCTTCTGTTAAGCCAGTGTTTTTGTGAGTGTCTGCCATAAGAGAGTTTGGCAGTGTCGTGAACACATCAAAGGAGGTTGATCCACTTCCAATCGGCGATGTTCAGGATCACTTTCCTCAATTTTTTGCATCAACAGTCAAAATGGAAGGCCTTCTGCTCTTATATTCGTCCTGATCGTTTGTTCTGCCTTCACTAAACTTCCTACACAACTCAGACACATTAGTTCTTTTCATAGCACCTAAGTCGTAAATCTTTCTGATTCGCGAAAAAATTTCTTCAGGTTTTATTCATTCCGCGAGAAGGAACCGGATCTCAGCAAGTGGCTCTCACTTGGCGGGATTTCATACCATCTTACATGCAACTAGACACTCGTACCACCGTGTTGCTGCGATGCTAGCTCTGGCCAGGGTCCCCCCCGCCACTCCCTCTACCAGTCAGTGTTACCAACCCTCAAAAACAAAAAACCGCAGCCTGTTGTGGTTACAATACACTCACTTTCTGAACATTATATGTACATATATGCTTGGGGCTACAGTCTGGCACACATACAAGAAAACCATGAAAATGCATCAAATCAAATAACATTTCAGGTAGAAAATAGGCCGGGTACGCTTTTCAGGTATGGTATGTGCTTTCCTCGCTTATGTCAGCATTCTACTCGATAAACGCTAGGTGGGAACCGACGCAGAGCTTCCTATTATGTGCTCGGTTGGATCAAGTTTTACTGACAATGGTGACTTAGATATTGTTGATCTCCAATTGTTAGCCCATAAATGTGCTATGTGCGGGCAAGTCGCTGAGAACGATTTTTTCACTTCAGTCTTGTGCCAATGATCGAAAATGTCCAGTTGACGGGGCCAGCTGTAGATAACTTTTCCATACGAGTGGTGTCACCCCCTCCCCACTTTTCCCTCTCAGGTTGTTGCCCGCGTTAGTTCATGTTATGCACTGTATACACGTGGGCAGCCTCTCAGCCGGCCGGAGTGGTCGAGCGGTTCTAGGCGCTACAGTCTGGAACCGCGCGACCGCTAGGTCGCAGGTTCGAATCCTGCCTCGGGCATGGATGTGTGTGATGTCCTTAGGTTATTTAGGTTTAAGTAGTTCTAAGTTCTAGGGGACTGATGACCTCAGAAGTTAAGTCCCATAGTGCTCAAAGCCATTTGAACCATTTGTACCCTCTCTCAACTTGACTCCCCAAGCGGCCGCTACTGTTACGCGTCTTTCACGAAAACCTTTCAACTGTGGCACCTCTGGAGTCGCTCTCCTCCTCGCGCCTCAAGTGGCGACTGATATCGCCTGAGCATTGAACAACCCTTGCCAGTCCGTCAAATCTCTGTATATCGATACTGTCAACTTTAGATTCAGCAGGGATAAATGAAGGAGGACGTAAGGGCCTATGAGTAAAACTGCGTGGCTAGCCATGCTTTATCTCTTCCCTGAAAATCCTTGCATGAAGGGAACAGCTATTTCTTTCAAAATATGTAGTTCAAATGTGTGTGAAACCTTATGGGACATAACTGCTAAGGTCATCAGTCCCTTAGCTTACACATTACTTAACCTAAATTATCCTAAGGACAAACACACACACCCATGCCCGAGGGAGGACTCTAACCTCCATGACTGCAGCGCCCTTGACCGCTCGGCTAAGCCCGCGCGGCAAAACGTGTAGTAATAGTCATCATCACGCTCATAAAGCTGCAACGCGTTGAAGGATAAAAACAACAAAAATCACATTGGTTTGAAGTGTACTACATGCTTATACATGCAAATTATTAATATTTCAGCGCAACCGCAGAACGTAGGTAGGATTAACGCACTCTGATTCAGAAATAACATGTGGATGTTTATTGTTTGTAAGAAGATCATGTTATGTTTCTTGTAAGTAGGAGAGACATCAGTCAACACTTATCAGAATATGACGACAGTATGATTGTTCCCAATCGTAGCTGCTGCTTATAGCTGCGCAATATTGTTTCTTGCGTTTATCGCAACCCGAAGACTTTATGAGAAAATATAATCGACGGGTCTTAAAGAACCATTTGGGATCTTAACAGCCCCACACAACTAGCGCCCGAGGGGACATACTGCTCTATCGGCTGTGTACGATAGCGCAGCCACGTCAGTTGCGTCGACTCACAAAACTGGTTTGTTTGTAGCAAGACATGTGTCAACAAGAACAGCGCGACAGGAGCACCGGAGAGCAATAGGGAGACAATAGTTGCCGCTTCACTTGACGTAGCTGTAGAAGGAGGCATCACAACAGTAGCGCACCCAACAACACCAGTACTGCAGACATGAGGGGCACCAAGGCCTTGTTTCAGACGAGCCTAGGACCAGCGTGCAATATCAGGATAAACATACACCCCCTTGAATGAATCACAGGTTCCGTAACGAGTTCTGTTTGTACGAACAGATAACGATCATTCATCTCTTACTCTTCAACTTCGTCCAGATGTTTACAATGTTTCGATAATTGTATTAATTTAACTACACTGTCTACGTTACACAGTTTTGGAACGAAGGATGCACAACGCAGATCTGATTTGACTAGCATTATTTGCTTCCAGAAAGGTCTGACATTGTATTTGAAAATTGCTGTCAATAACAGTTGAGTTTTATGTGTCCGTTTATGGAGTCAAACCCCAGTGAACACAGAATATAAATACATTTTACAATTCTGTCGTTTTTAATCACTGGACCTTGAAAGGTCGTAAAAATAGAAAGTATAACGTTACTGGAACGGATGACCGTAGCCATGGGGGATAATGTTTCCGCCGCATTTGTGCTGTCCGATATCGACAAAATATTTCCAACGTTCCAGCGCTCTACCAAAGCATTCTATTATGATATCCTTCTACGTTATTTATTGAGTAAGCTGCAATCGTAATGGCCTGGAAACTATAATTTTTCAGCGAATTACATAGTGAACGACACTGAAATTTTAGTTATACAACCGCCCCTGCTTACCTTTGGTGTTTAACATTACATCATTTAATTAACTGTCAGATCATTAGAATTCTATGAAATGACACCTCATATTCTGCCAGGTTTAGCTTCCAAGCAATGTTGGTTACAGATTCTCATAATTGCGTATTTCTCTAGTTGACAAAGTTTTTGTCCTAACTTTTAGTTGCTGTTTCAATTCTTTCTTTAATAGCTGACAGAACGTACTACAATTTATAAAGAGCAATGCTTTACCTATAGTAGCTTCCTAAATCCACATTTATCACGTAATTGGTTTAAATGGCTCTGAGCACTATGGGACTTAACTTCTGAGGTCATCAGTCCCTAGAACTTAGAACTACTTAAACCTAACTAACCTAAGGACAACACACACATCCATGCCCGAGGCAGGATTCGAACCTGAGACCGTAGCTGTCGCGCGGTGCGTGACTGTAGCGCCTAGAACCGTTCGGCCACCCCGGCCGGCTACCACGTAATTACTGTAAGATCTGTAGACACGCTGTGTTATATTCAACAATAATTCGGCAGAGTTTAACGAATTCCAATAGGTTTTCAACACTTTCTGCTTTCTTGTCTTCCGTTTATTATTTTACTTATTTAGATATTCAGTATCAGCTAGCGTACCAGTGTCGTAGCATCTAAAATCATTGCTTCCTCTGTAGTCATATCGGCAGAGCTAAATGCTCTTCTATTAAATCGTCTTTTGTGGGATTGCAGCTCGAATAAAGGAGTGGTATCTTTTAACGAAACACAACTGGACAGGGATCTAAGCACATCTACTATCGCTGCTTTCCGATCACTGTGTTCCTCTATCCAGTATCTTCGAATACTAAGGTGTTCTTTCCAGGATTTCAACATCTGGTGTCTTTCACAAAAGGGAACCTCTTATTAAAATGCTAATTGTTTTGTAGTCCTTTATTTTTTATGCAATTTATACGTCATATCAGTCATTCTCAACTGATGTATCATTTATAAAAGCAGTTTTCTTTTAATTTTTTTTTACAATAATAAGGACGTATTGTGCTCCACTTGTCTGTTAGAACTATACGAACAGCATATAAGAAGACATCAGTATTTTGGGCCATAGGTGATTCTATTTGTAGTATGGTGTTTCAGTTCTATCTAAAATACAATGATGAGCCAAAGAAACTGGTACACCTGCCTAATATGTTGTAGGGTCCCTGTGAGCACGCAGAAGTGCCACAACACGAAGGGACATTGTCTCGAATGGTGTCTGAAGTAGTGCTGGAGGGACCTTACACCGTGAATCCTGCAGGGCTGTCCATAAATCCGTAAGAGTGCGATGGAAGTGGAGATGTTTTTTCAACAGCACGTTGCAGGGCATCCCAGATATGCTCAATAATGTTCATGTCTGGGGACTTTGGTGGCCACCGGAAGTGTTTAAATTCAGAAGAGTGCTCCTGGAGCCCCAATTCTGGACATGTAGGGTATCGCATTGTCCTGCTGGAATTGCCCAAGTTCATGGGAATGCACAATCGACATAAATGGATGCTTGTGATCAGACAGGATGTTTATGTACGTGTCACCTGTCAGAGTAGTATCTAGACGTATCAGGGGTTCCATATCACTCCAACTGCACCCACCTCACACTATTATAGAGCCTCCACCAGCTTGAATAGTCTCTTGATAACATACCGCGTCCATGGATTTATCAGTTTTGCTCCATACCCTTACATGTTCGTACGCCGGATACAATTTGAAACGAAACTCGTCCGACTAGGCAATACGTTTCCAGTCATCAACTTTCTAATGTCGGTGTTGACGGTCCCAGGCGAGGCATAAATCTTTGTGCCATGCAGTCATCAAGGGTATACCAGTGAGCGTTCGGCTTCGAAAGCCCATATCGATGATGTTTTGTTGAATGGTTCGCCCACGCTGACACTTGTTGATTGTCCAGCACTGAAATCTGTAGCAATTTGTGGAAAGGTTGCTCTTCTGTCACGCTGAACGATTCTCTTCAGTCGTCGTTGGTCCTGTGCTTGCAGGATCATTTTCCGGCCGCAGCGACGTCGGACATTTTATTTTTTACCGGATTCCTGGTATTCACTGTACACTCGTGAAATGGTCGTACAGGAAAATCCTCGATTTATCGCTACCTCAGAGGTGCTGTGTCCCATCGCTCGTATGCCGACTATAACATCACGTTCAAACTCACGTGCAACTTGATGACCCGCCGTTGTAGCGGCAGAAACCACTCTAACGACTGCGCCAGACTCTTGTTGTCTCATACAGGCCCTGCCGACCGCAGCGCCGTATTCTGCCTCTTTACGTATTCTGTATTTGAATATGCATGCCTATACTAGTTTATTTGGGGCTTCAGTGTATATCTAAAATAGTGAATTAACACTTACTTCTGATATGGCATTACAATTCAAATCCGTTAAGTCTCTGCAGTATACTCATGTAGTATGTTGAGTAACTGACTATGTCTGTTGAGATAGGCTTTTTTAAGTGAGTGGTTTGCAACCAGGAACGATCTAGTTTCGACGAGCGAACCACGTGTTCTGTATTTGTCGTTTAGGAGAGAGAGCGTCCGGGACAACTTTTGATGGTTTAACGCGCAAAGTATGTCGTCTCTATTTGCCAACATGAGACTCTGGTCTCCTTGCGAGTGTTAGAAATGTAGCGGGGTATGGTTTTGAATGACATCATTCCTCAGTAACAGCTGGTTTTATCTAACGAAAATCAGTAGTAGCGGTCGGGCTGAGTTACGCATAAATTTTATCTGTATTTGATATTGTTTTCAGTAGTTCAGACGTTTAGTCTTTAGTATTGAAGTAGTTCGAAACTAACTCAATCTGCTTTGAACACTCCTTTTGCTTACCAGCTATTGCTCTGACAACTTTGCTGTTTCGTTTGCTTTACCCTGCATCTCGCCTTACTGCATCTTATAAGTTATTTCAGGTTGATGGATTCTATTTCCGAGTTGTTGGGGGATCTGAAACTGTATTGCTGGTCTGTGAAAGTATGTATTACATTTATTGAAGTATATTTTGAGACATGGATAACCTCGATACATATCAAACAGAAGAAACCATCAGAGAAATTCGAATGGGACAATATTCCAAGCATAATAAGTACTCCTGTATAAATGCCATGTGATTCTACACTTCTATGAACACTCTGACGACATTACTCGTTGAAACCTGGAAGAAGCTTGTACTTCGTAGCCCACATAAGTCTTCTACAAATGTGATTTAAAATTGTAAGCAGTGTCATGCCAACATCTTATTCACGTCGAATGAGCTCTGAATACACAAGGTCGAGGAAACACCTTATAATGTCAGAAGAGAGGACAGCGGGGAACCTGAACTCGAGCAGAAGTTTTCAGATAACCATAGATGAGAAGTGCACCATCGTGGAACCAGCAGGCTATCAGTGGAAACTAATCTTGCCCCAGCCCCTATATATATATATATATATATATATATACACTCCTGGAAATGGAAAAAAGAACACATTGACACCGGTGTGTCAGACCCACCATATTTGCTCCGGACACTGCGAGAGGGCAAGCAATGATCACACGCACGGCACAGCGGACACACCAGGAACCGCGGTGTTGGCCGTCAAATGCGCAGCATTTGTGCACCGCCGCCGTCAATGTCAGCCAGTTTGCCGTGGCATACGGAGCTCCATCGCAGTCTTGAACACTGGTAGCATGCCGCGACAGCGTGGACGTGAACCGTATGTGCAGTTGACGGACTTTGAGCGAGGGCGTATAGTGGGCATGCGGGAGGCCGGGTGGACGTACCGCCGAATTGCTCGACACGTGGGGCGTGAGGTCTCCACAGTACATCGATGTTGTCGCCAGTGGTCGGCGGAAGGTGCACGTGCCCGTCGACCTGGGACCGGACCGCGGCGACGCACGGATGCACGCCAAGACCGTAGGATCCTACGCAGTGCCGTAGGGGACCGCACCGCCACTTCCCAGCGAAATAGGGACACTGTTGCTCCTGGGGTATCGGCGAGGACCATTCGCAACCGTCTCCATGAAGCTGGGCTACGGTCCCGCACACCGTTAGGCCATCTTCCGCTCACGCCCCAACATCGTGCAGCCCGCCTCCAGTGGTGTCGCGACAGGCGTGAATGGAGGGACGAATGGAGACGTGTCGTCTTCAGCGATGAGAGTCGCTTCTGCCTTGGTGCCAATGATGGTCGTATGCGTGTTTGGCGCCGTGCAGGTGAGCGCCACAATCAGGACTGCATACGACCGAGGCACACAGGGCCAACACCCGGCATCATGGTGTGGGGAGCGATCTCCTACACTGGCCGTACACCACTGGTGATCGTCGAGGGGACACTGAATAGTGCACGGTACATCCAAACCGTCATCGAACCCATCGTTCTACCATTCCTAGACCGGCAAGGGAACTTGCTGTCCCAACAGGACAATGCACGTCTGCATGTATCCCGTGCCACCCAACGTGCTCTAGAAGGTGTAAGTCAACTACCCTGGCCAGCAAGATCTCCGGATCTGTCCCCCATTGAGCATGTTTGGGACTGGATGAAGCGTCGTCTCACGCGGTCTGCACGTCCAGCACGAGCGCTGGTCCAACTGAGGCGCCAGGTGGAAATGGCATGGCAAGCCGTTCCACAGGACTACATCTAGCATCTCTACGATCGTCTCCATGGGAGAATAGCAGCCTGCATTGCTGCGAAAGGTGGATATACACTGTACTAGTGCCTACATTGTGCATGCTCTGTTGCCTGTGTCTATGTGCCTGTGGTTCTGTCAGTGTGATCATGTGATGTATCTGACCCCAGGAATGTGTCAATAAAGTTTCCCCTTCCTGGGACAATGAATTCACGGCGTTCTTATTTCAATTTCCAGGAGTGTAGTTTCTTTTTTTGGTGCTGTAGAGACAGGACAGCTGCCTCTAAACTTGAGCGGTAATGCCTGCTGCTACGACAGATATCGTCATGAAAACATCACCGTTACAACATTCACTTCTTGTTCAACTACACAATCAAGGAGATAACTCGGAGGAGCGATCCAGTGGTGTGCAGCGTTGTAGCGTCGTTTGGATGGTGGAGTGGTGATGGCAGCGACTCACCGAGGCTGATGACCACAGCAGCGCGCAGTGCTGACTAGAGGCTTCCCAGCTACATAGGAGGGGGCGCGCTGAGGCACACATAATCACGCCGTGGACCCAGCGTGGCTGAGACAGCTCACAGCAGCAGCAACAGCAGCAGTAGCATCAATTCACATGGGAAGGAGCATGCAGGAAGGATTTGCCTGCACAAGCGAAAGTGGCTGAAGGGCTGCATTGACCTAGGTTCCGACTGCAGGCCACCAGGTGGCCCGTCGGTTGGAGAGAAGCAGCCCCACAGCTTTGGTTTCAGCGCGAGCAGCAGCTCCCCAGCTAGATTCAGTAGAATCCAGAGGTGGAGACTAGTTGACCTACGTAGACACATACACCATTGCAGGTCCCCACTCGGAGTTGGTGCCTTGCAGACTACAATACTATTAGAAACGATCAGTGTTTGTACGGGCTAGGCCAGTCCTTGGTTTGCGAAAACCACAGTTTCTATCACGTAAGCCATCATATAATTATAGCTACGAGGAATTGGTGGCTGGCAGACTGCAGTACTACTATCAAACAGGAATGTTTATATAGGCTTGGTCAGTCCTTGTTTTGCTGAAGTATCAGTATCAATCAAATAAGCCGTATCGTAATCACAGCTTTGAGGTGAAGCAATCAGACCACCAACGCCCTAGTCACTCTGCCTTTCTGCTACGTCAATGCGGTTATGCCCCTTCTCCCTCAGTTGTGGTGGGCAATGTGATAACTGCTCGGCATCTTCTGGCAGTACTTTCCATATCGTAAGGTAGTCCTTGATGTCTCTTCAGCTGATCAGCGCCGGCCGTTGTGGCCGAGCGGTTCTAGGCACTTCGGTCTGGAACCGCGTTACCTCTACGGTCTCAGGTTCGAATCCTGCCTCGGGCATGGATGTGTGTGATGTCCTTAGGTTAGTTAGGTACAATTAGTTCTAAGTTCTAGGGGACTGATGACCTCAGATGTTAAGTACCATAGTGATCAGAGCCATTTGAACCATTTTTGAACTGATCAGCCCGAAGTCAACCGCTTCTGCTGTCTCTTGCATTTGCAGTGGCGGATCATGGGCCTAAACTCTGGGAAGACCAGGAAACATATTGGAAAATTCCCTTTCCTTCCCTTGTAATGCATGCGTACCTAGCGTTCAAAAATAATGACGATGACGACGACGACCACCACCACCACATCATCATCATCATTATCATCATCATCATCATCATCAACAACAACAACTACAACAACAACAACATCTATTACTACTACTACTACTAAGACGACGACTACTACTACTACTACTACTACTATTACTACTACTCCTACGAGTACTATTACTACTAATAATAATAATACTGATACTCACTTTTATATACAAACAAACTGGTAGGATGGGTGTGTGAGCGTTGTTACTTGTAAAACAAGTTAACTCGACGGATCTTCTTCTTCCCACATCTTTCGATGACATCTTCGTACAATATGTCTCGGCTTTCCAGTATTCGCAGTACTGATTTTTCTATTGAAGTACAACCAAGAGCTGATAAGCGATCCTGGGCTATACTGTTCCTGAAATAAATTTTTACATGTTGCAGACAAGAAGGACTCGTTTAAACTAAAGGACTTGTTGCAGAAAGGTTGGCAATTAAACGAAATAGTTTGAAAGCTTTCCTTTGATTGCTTCTCCCAGACTTACAGAGTGAAATTTTTCTTTATACTGGGAAGACAATGCAGTCTCCAGCTCCACACGCAGCTGCGAGCGACTGAAGGTTTTAGTGCCCTTAGTACTCCATTTACTAATCTCTGGAGTATGGCTGCTACCCATGCAGTATCGCTCTCTTCAAAATATTATCTATCGACTGTTGATTGTTGAGTTCCTCTATTATTGGTTGAAAATGCCGACGTATTCTATGTGGTTTCTTGTAGACAGTATGAATATCCGATTTTATTCTGAGATTGAACCACCAGGACTGATCATATCAGTGAATCATACTAAAAGAGTTTCAATAGCTGTCCTATCTTTGCGTGTTAGGCACTGTACTTTTCCACGTATTGCTGATGCATTGATGCGTTGGCTGCGGGAAGGGTCTCCACTTCACATCGTCTTTGTCCAGTTCACATTCTCTATAACCAAGTATTCTCCATTCACTTCCTGCATGCGTGTGACGCTTCTATGAACTTTCTAGTAAGAAGAATGCAAATCATCAAATCGTCAGTGCGTTCCAACGGCTCTATAACACACTACATATCGTTCAGTGGGCCAATACGCATACTGAACGAGAGTAATTTTCCCATTACCTCTCAGTTCCATACCACGCAAATTGAGTTTTATGTGGGTGTACGCAGTTCGTTCAGTTACACCTTCATGATCGACGGACCTTGCGACGAAGTGTCATTTGTGACAGTCGTACCCAGGTGTAACGCTCCCGCACTGAGTTTGGTAGTGTACTGAGAAAGACTGAGTATTGCGTGATGCTTTTTCAGAAAATCCAGCCCTAGAATTGCGCGGTAGCGCTCAGTTACGTGGGGAAATACTTCCATATATTCCCGAAAATTCTTTGCTCCAATACATAAACAGAGCAATCTTGATTCCAATGATACCACATCATGGTCGTATACTCCACGTAATTTGTTTCTTCGTATCCACGAAGTACAGAATGAATACAGACATTTGAGTCCCTACGTCCACTAAAAACTCATGTCCCATTCCCTTCACCATGCCCACCGAGAAACACTCCACCTCTGACTTATGCCTTACTGGTAACGCCGTCTGTCAGATGAGGAATTTCCGTTGGTTTTTAACGGACCCTTACTCCGACGTCACCCACTGCTTCCCATCCTGCACCCGACGTTCTACTGCCCCATACCCACAGCATTGTTGTGGACTATATTGTTTCCGAATGTGGCACACGTATTCATACCTATAGCACTTCGATGCTCAGAAAAGATACTCTGTTTATCCGGCAACCGAGTCATCATGTCCGCTTGCTACAGTTGCGTAGCAACCGCACTAATAGCAGCCAGATCCTTTAGAGTCTCCATTCATACCTTCCCGGACACGTGAGGCGGAATTTTTCTTAAAAATACATCTACCGCTCTGTTCTTTACCTCGTGCTGAATAATTTTATGAGACTCCTCATTCTGTGTTAACTCATACGTTTTCATATTAATTTTCCTAATCACATCTAATAACGTTTCGACCGACTCCTTTCGTTTCTGAGACAGCCCATTGAGTTATTGCCTGAAGAATCTTACACTAATCTGCATGCAGTAGCTCTGATAGAGTCCTTTCTTGAGTTACTGAAATGTGAGCACCTTGTCCAACCGCACAATATTCATGACGTTTCGCCCACAATCTTAACTTTGTTGTGTCAAAGTCACTTCGTTCAACAAACGATCCAGACTAGCAGTAGCTTCTAGACTGTCAATAAATGCTGACACATCCTCAATCTCTTTATAAGAAAAAGGTACCACTATACTAGCTTCAAATGAGTCCACAGGAGGAACAGGTACATTAATGAAGCATTTGCCTCTACTATCGTAGCTAGTTCACCCTACCTACGCGCATTATCAGCTGATGAAATCTCCCCCTGCCTTTGTAGCGTGGCTTTCAAAAATGGCTCTGAGCACTATGGGACTCAACATCTTAGGTCATAAGTCCCCTAGAACTTAGAACTACTTAAACCTAACTACCTAAGGACATCACACACACCCATGCCCGAGGCAGGATTCGAACCTGCGACCGTAGCAGTCCCGCGGTTCCGGACTGCAGCGCCAGAACTGCTAGACCACCGCGGCCGGCTAGCGTGGCATTCTTCTCCGATAGTTCGACCATCTGTTTAGCCTTTAGCCAAACTGAAAGACATGCGTATAGCTTTTATTGACTAGGAGTTCGTTACTGGAGAGTTGGCTGCCTGGAGCAAATTTTATTTGATGCAACTTTGGCGACTTGCACGTCGATGATAATTAAAACGATACTTACATCCAGTTCCGAGCAGAAAATCCCTCTCTCGGACGAGAATCGAACCCGTGACCGAGATTCAGGAACGCTCTACACAAGATCACGACCTGCTGACTACCTCTAAATAGATTCAACTGCTTTTTGCGTCATGATTGATTTCTGAGTAAAAATTTCTCGGTGTACATGCCGCGTCAAATCAGGATAAATCTCCAAGCTTTCGACCACTACCTCCATGGTCGTCGTCAGGGCTAAAACTGACTGTCGTGAACTACTTTTTTTTTTCCTTTATTGAATTTCAATTCCCCCCGAAAGGGGCGGGCTGGCAGCAGCTTAGGACGCCGCTCTGCAGCCTACAGATTTTCTGACAAAGAACAGGAGAATAAATAATAATAAAAAACAGGCGATAAAATCGGGGACTTAGTGAGTAACAAGGTGAAAAGAAAACGGGGAAATTAAAACAAGCAACAGAGGGATGATGAAGCGAATAAAAATACATACGGAGCAGACTGGGAAAACAATAGACAATTAAAAAAAAAAAAACACGGCGACAGTCTGGATTCTGTTCGCAAAGTATATAAAATTCACACCCAGCGACAGCATGGTTTCTGTTCGCAACACAACACTGAATAGTCACTAGAACACAGCACGAAAAAGTCGGCAAAGGTGACACCACAGTCGAGAGCAGGTGGGGGGAAACTGGACAGGAGATGGGAAAACAAAAAAGGGGGGAAAGGTCGTGAACTAGCGAGGTTCCCACTTTTATATGCAAATGACGGCTTCTTATTGGCTGGAATACGTCAGCGACATGGCGCGTAGCGAAGTGGTGCCCTCTACTTCCATAGATGTAGTTGCTATCCCGCGTTGCTTGCAGCGCCATCCCTTAAATCAGGAGGTAAAGTGCGAGAAGTTTTTCTCTGCGATTTTTCTTTATCCAGTGCACTCTTCCAAGTGTTGCTAAGTGCATAGCTGTTGTCTCTATTAAAGTTATTATCGCTAAGTCTAATTTCGACTGCTTCCCGAATCACAGAGTCCCAGTAATTCGATGTGTGGGCTATTACTCTGGTTTCTTCAAATAAAATCTTATGCTTGTTAAGCAGGCTATGTTCAGCCACCGCTGATTTTTCCAAATACCTGTATTTCAGGTGGCGTTGGTGCTCGATGCAGCGGTCGGCAACGGTTCTTACAGACTGGCCCACGTAATTCTTGCCGCATTCGCAAGGAATAGTATAAATTCCCGGCACTCTTAAGCCGAGACTATCTTTGACTGGTCTCAACATTTCCTTAATTTTCTTAGGTGGTCGGAAAACTGATTTTATTCCTTGCCTCTTCAGGACTCTGGCTATCTTGCTCGTTGTAGCACCGCAAAAAGGAAGCCGCGCTATGTGTTGGTCCTCTTCTTGTATGTGGCCGGCATCGTGTCTTACTTTCTTGGACAATACTGATTTAATTTCACCGGCAGAATAACCATTCCTCTTGAAAACAGTCGTCAAATGGTTGATCTCGGGACCGAGGTGGTCCTTGTCGGAAATAGTCCTGGCTCTGTGTACTAAAGTATTCAGCATAGCTCTCTTCTGAGACGGATGATGGAAGCTATGGCTATGCAGATATAAGTCTGTATGGGTTGGCTTCCTGTACACAGAATGGCCCAGTCGTCCATCCGGCTTTCGCTCTACCAACACATCTAAAAAAGGTAACTTCCCTTCCTTCTCTAACTCCAATGTAAATTTTATGTTTGGATGTACACCATTCAGATGTTCGACGAACTGCTGCAGCGTGTCGCTGCCGTGTGGCCAGATTAAAAAAGTATCGTCGACGTATCTGTAGAAGCATGATGGGCGGAGGTGAGCACTGCTCAGGGCTCGTTCTTCAAAGTCCTCCATGAAAAAATTCGCTATTGCTGGTGACAGTGGCGAACCCATGGCTGTTCCATCCGTCATTTCATAATAATTTCCACTGTATAAAAAATAAGTGGTCGTCAAGGTATGCCGGAACAACTTCAAAATTTCTGAGGAGAAATGAGCAGACAACAATTGTAATGTGTCATCCACAGGTACTTTGGTGAACAGAGAAACCACGTCGAGGCTGACCATGATATCACTTGGGCCTATCTTCATCTGTTTTATGATATCAACAAACATTTTTGAATTTTTAATATGATGTGGGCAGTGACCAACTATAGGCGCCAACAATTTAGTTAAGTGCTTTGCAAGCTTGTACGTAGGAGAGCCAATAGCGCTAACAATCGGTCTCAACGGGACGTTCTCCTTATGAACCTTTGGCAAACCGTACAGTCTTGGTAGCCTAGGTGCTCTCGGCCGTAAGTTCTTCACCAGTTCGTCGGAGAGGCCAGAGTTTTTTAGTAGCTCCCTTGTCTTCCTGCTGAGCGCCGATGAGGGATCCCGTCTGAGAACCCGGTATGTGCTGTCCTCCAGTAATAATCCAACTTTCTTATGGTAATCTGTAGCATTGAGGATTACCGTGGCGTTCCCCTTGTCAGCAGGTAAAACTACTAGATCTTCATCCTTCTGCAACAATTTCAGTCCTTGTCTCTCCTCTCTGCTGATGTTTGACTTAGGCGGCTTGGATGTCGCTAAAATCCGGCTAGTAGCAAGCCTTACGTCATCCGCTGCTTCTTGAGGAAGATGACGAACTGCTTGTTCCACTCCACTAATGATCTCAACCACCGGTAACTTACTTGGAGCTGGGGCAAAGTTCAATCCTTTACTGAGAGCCGAGATGGTAGCTTCATCAAGTTCCTTGTCAGAGAAGTTGATAACAGTGCGGTGAATGCCGTTGGACCCAGTAGTTCCTTGATCACGGTTAAGCCGCTCAAATTTATCGGCCTGTTTCGCCGTAGTCCTGCTTAAATTGGCTCTTTGGTGTGCCGCCAAAGTCATATCCACCCATTCCCAGTCCAATGGTGAGAGGACTTCGGCCAGAAATAAATGGCAACTAAATAACAGGCGAGCGTTCATGTCTAGTTCATACCTGGTATGACGTATCCTCTCCTTCACAATAGCATGGCTGGTCTTTCGTAAAATTCTGTTTACTGCAGCGCTTTTTATGTGGTGTTTGACGACTGCAAACTTCGGTACTACCTCCTTGTCACGACAGCGTTGTAAAAAAGCCAGATTGCTCAGCAACTGAGACTGTTTCACGCGCAGCTTCTCCAGGTGACGAACGCTGCGCGCTGTGTCCTCCCCGTAGAGGAAACTAATGTGGCTACGAAGTCTTTCGCGACGTATTTCCTGAGTAAAAATTTCTCGGTGTACATGCCGCGTCAAATCAGGATAAATCTCCAAGCTTTCGACTACTACCTCCATGGTCGTCGTCAGGGCTAAAACTGACTGTCGTGAACTAGCGAGGTTCCCACTTTTATATGCAAATGACGGCTTCTTATTGGCTGGAATACGTCAGCTATATGGCGCGTAGCGAAGTGGTGCCCTCTACTTCCATAGATGTAGTTGCTATCCCGCGTTGCTTGCAGCGCCATCCCTTAAATCAGGAGGTAAAGTGCGAGAAGTTTTTCTCTGCGATTTTTCTAAGTGCATAGCCGTTGTCTCTATTAAAGTTATTATCGCTAAGTCTAATTTCGACTGCTTCCCGGATCACAGAGTCCCAGTAATTCGATGTGTGGGCTATTACTCTGGTTTCTTCAAATAAAATCTTATGCTTGTTAAGCAGGCTATGTTCAGCCACCGCTGAACTCAGGAAATACGTCGCGAAAGACTTCGTAGCCACATTAGTTTCCTCCACGGGGAGGACACAGCGCGCAGCGTTCGTCACCTGGAGAAGCTGCGCGTGAAACAGTCTTAGTTGCTGAGCAATCTGGCTTTTTTACAACGCTGTCGTGACAAGGAGGTAGTACCGAAGTTTGCAGTCGTCAAACACCACATCAGAAGCGCTGCAGTAAACAGAATTTTACGTAAGACCAGCCATGCTATTGTGAAGGAGAGGATACGTCATACCAGGTATGAACTAGACATGAACGCTCGCCTGTTATTTAGTTGCCATTTATTTCTGGCCGAAGTCCTCTCATCATGGAATGGGTGGATATGACTTTGGCGGCACACCAAAGAGCCAATTTAAGCAGGACTACGGCGAAACAGGCCGATAAATTTGAGCGGCTTAACCGTGATCAAGGAACTACTGGGTCCAACGGCATTCACCGCACTGTTATCAACTTCTCTGACAAGGAACTTGATGAAGCTACCATCTCGGCTCTCAGTAAAGGATTGAACTTTGCCCCAGCTCCAAGTAAGTTACCGGTGGTTGAGATCATTAGTGGAGTGGAACAAGCAGTTCGTCATCTTCCTCAAGAAGCAGCGGATGACGTAAGGCTTGCTACTAGCCGGATTTTAGCGACATCCAAGCCACCTACGTCAAACATCAGCAGAGAGGAGAGATAAGGACTGAAATTGTTGCAGAAGGATGAAGATCTAGTAGTTTTACCTGCTGACAAGGGGAACGCCACGGTAATCCTCAATGCTACAGATTACCATAAGAAAGTTGGATTATTACTGGAGGACAGCACATACCGGGTTCTCAGACGGGATCCCTCATCGGCGCTCAGCAGGAAGACAAGGGAGCTACTAAAAAACTCTGGCCTCTCCGACGAACTGGTGAAGAACTTACGGCCGAGAGCACCTAGGCCACCAAGACTGTACGGTTTGCCAAAGGTTCATAAGGAGAACGTCCCGTTGAGACCGATTGTTAGCGCTATTGGCTCTCCTACGTACAAGCTTGCAAAGCACTTAACTAAATTGTTGGCGCCTATAGGTGGTCACTGCCCACATCATATTAAAAATTCAAAAATGTTTGTTGATATCATAAAACAGATGAAGATAGGCCCAAGTGATATCATGGTCAGCCTCGACGTGGTTTCTCTGTTCACCAAAGTACCTGTGGATGACACATTACAATTGTTGTCTGCTCATTTCTCCTCAGAAATTTTGAAGTTGTTCCGGCATACCTTGACGACCACTTATTTTTTATACAGTGGAAATTATTATGAAATGACGGATGGAACAGCCATGGGTTCGCCACTGTCACCAGCAATAGCGAATTTTTTCATGGAGGACTTTGAAGAACGAGCCCTGAGCAGTGCTCACCTCCGCCCATCATGCTTCTACAGATACGTCGACGATACTTTTTTAATCTGGCCACACGGCAGCGACACGCTGCAGCAGTTCGTCGAACATCTGAATGGTGTACATCCAAACATAAAATTTACATTGGAGTTAGAGAAGGAAGGGAAGTTACCTTTTTTAGATGTGTTGGTAGAGCGAAAGCCGGATGGACGACTGGGCCATTCTGTGTACAGGAAGCCAACCCATACAGACTTATATCTGCATAGCCATAGCTTCCATCATCCGTCTCAGAAGAGAGCTATGCTGAATACTTTAGTACACAGAGCCAGGACTATTTCCGACAAGGACCACCTCGGTCCCGAGATCAACCATTTGACGACTGTTTTCAAGAGGAATGGTTATTCTGCCGGTGAAATTAAATCAGTATTGTTCAAGAAAGTAAGACACGATGCCGGCCACATACAAGAAGAGGACCAACACATAGCGCGGCTTCCTTTTTGCGGTGCTACAACGAGCAAGATAGCCAGAGTCCTGAAGAGGCAAGGAATAAAATCAGTTTTCCGACCACCTAAGAAAATTAAGGAAATGTTGAGACCAGTCGAAGATAGTCTCGGCTTAAGAGTGCCGGGAATTTATACTATTCCTTGCGAATGCGGCAAGAATTACGTGGGCCAGTCTGTAAGAACCGTTGCCGACCGCTGCATCGAGCACCAACGCCACCTGAAATACAGGTATTTGGAAAAATCAGCGGTGGCTGAACATAGCCTGCTTAACAAGCATAAGATTTTATTTGAAGAAACCAGAATAATAGCCCACACATCGAATTACTGGGACTCTGTGATCCGGGAAGCAGTCGAAATTAGACTTAGCGATAATAACTTTAATAGAGACAACGGCTATGCACTTAGCAACACTTGGAAGAGTGCACTGGATAAAGAAAAATCGCAGAGAAAAACTTCTCGCACTTTACCTCCTGATTTAAGGGATGGCGCTGCAAGCAACGCGGGATAGCAACTACATCTATGGAAGTAGAGGGCACCACTTCGCTACGCGCCATATCGCTGACGTATTCCAGCCAATAAGAAGCCGTCATTTGCATATAAAAGTGGGAACCCCGCTAGTTCACGGCATATCGTCCCATCTGCCTCACCTCCGTCTTCAGTAAGGTCCTTGAATCCATCCTCTCCCGCCGTATCCATCAGCACCTTTCTCAACACCACCTCCTCCCCCTTACCCAGTGTGGCTTCCGACCCTCCTTCTCTGCTGACGACCAACTCCTCAACCTTGTTCACCTTCTGTCCCTCCAGCTCAACTCCCGCCGCTCCGCCATTTTTGTTTCCCTTGACCTCCAAATTGCCTATGACCGTGTATGGCATCCCAGTCTCCTCTTTAAACTCCAAACCTACGCCCTGCCTATCAATTTTGTCCGTCTGGTCGCTTCCTTCCTCTCGCACCATCCTTCCTATGTCACCCTCCACTACACCAATTCCCGTATCTTTTATCCCACGGCTGGCGTCCCCCAGGGTTCAGTCCTCTCCCCTCTCCTTTATCTCTTGTATACAGCTGATATGCCCAAGCCACCCCCACCAGTCCACCTTCTCCAGTATGCTGATGACACCGCCTTCCTTGCTCTCTATCCTACCCTTCAACGGTCTCAACGTACCCTCCAAACCCACCTTAACCAGTTCACCACTTGGTGTAAGCAGTGGTTCCTCCGTCTCAACCCCTCCAAAACCCAGGCAATCATCATAGGCCGCACCACTCGCTCCTTTCGCCTCCATGATTTGTACCTCACCCTTTATGGTCGTCCTATCCAACTCACCCCCACCCTGAAATACCTTGGCCTCACCCTTGACCGACACCTCACCTGGACCCCTCATCTCCTGACCATCCAGCAGAAAGCCCATTCCCGCCTCCGCCTTCTGAAACTCCAGTCTGGCCGGACCTGGGGATTGCATCCTTCTACCATCCTCCACACCTACAAATCCCTCATCCGTCCTATCCTCTGTTATGCCAGCGTTGCCTGGATTTCCGCCCCCACCCGCTTTTACACGGCCCTCCAAATCCTTGAACGCCATGCGCTCCGCCTTGCCTTCCGTATCCGCCTTCCTTCCCCCACACGGCTCCTGTATGAACTGATCCCCTTCCCCCACCTCCTACTGTTCCTCCAACATCTCCGCATCCTGTACATTGTCCGCAGACTTGATCCCCCCCACCCTCTGGTTTCCTCCTTCCTCTCCACCCCCCGCCCGTTGCCGCGCCTCTATCGCTGTATCCCTCCCTCTCTCCACCTCCACACCCTCCATCTCCTTCATCAGGGCAATTTCCAACGCCTCCCCCTCCCGGATGACGAACTTCGCCGTGACATCTACCCTTCCTTCCAACTATAACCTGGCCTTGTTCCCCCCCACCTCCCCAGGGCCCCCTTTCCTCTTTCCTTCTTCTCCCAGAGCGGATTTCCCTCCGTCCCCCCTCCCCTGAGACCCTGCACCCCATACCTGCCTCTCTCCTTCCCACCCTACCTGGCCCTCTCCCGTGCGCCCCCTGCTCACCTCCCCCATCTCTTCCACCCCCTCCCTTCTTCAGGTCTCCCTTATCTCCTAGCGCCTGGCAGATCCTCTGTATTGCTCATCATCAGTGTGCCACATCAGTGTTGTGTTTAGTGCTGTTACTCGTGTGCGTCAAGAAATGTGATTTTAATTGTGTCCTGCCTTGAGGTTCGCCGTCAGTGTTACATTATGTGCTATGCCATCCGTCGCTACTTTTATGCTCCAGTCATACTGTGCCTTGTGTTCTTCCAACCGTCGCCATGTGTGGCTTTTTATATGTGCTACTTTTAAACAGTTTTTTGTTATCTCCATTTTACAGTCACCCCGTTTTGTTTTGTTTTGTCTTCCATGCTGTTCCCCCTTTTTTATATCTATGTTCACCTTATTCTCTCCTTTGCTGTTTTTTAATGTCTTCTATTGTTTTGTACTGTCTTTCGGCTGAAGAGCAGCGCCTATGCTGCTGCCAGCCCGCCCCGATGGGGAATTGAAACACAATAAAGGAAAAAAAAAAAAAGTAGTTCACGACCGTCAGTTTTAGCCCTGACGACGACCATGGAGGTAGTGGTCGAAAGCTTGGAGATTTATCCTGATCTGAAGCGGCATGTACACCGAGAAATTTTTACTCAGGAAATACGTCACGAAAGACTTCGTAGCCACATGATTGATTTCTGCTTAGCAACATTTATACCTAAAGTACATTACGCATTAATTAGGGAGGGACAGATTCTATAAAATATCTGGAGTAGGGTCAATAAACGGATATACCGTTACGATAGATGACACCCATCGACACCCTGAGCACTCATGTGCCTCATGTCCATGGCGTCGGCAAGTGCTAGACGGTTGGTGTAGCAGGCTAGGAATGGTCAGTGTTGTTCACGAACCAATTCATGACAAGTAGCAGAGACTGCCACTGATGTTGGTAATTTTGGAGTATAGTACCCATATACCCGATTTTTTAACGTTGCACAATGCATGCGAATGTCGCACGATGGCGGTGCTTCTCCAGTACATCGACGTGGCCCATCGTGGATTACTGCGTCTAAACGATCTTCTTCAAACACTGAAGGTCTTCCTGATGTCAAACGAACGTCCTCGAAACGAAAAAAAAAAATTCTTGCCGTGATCTGTCGAGCGGCATTATCCCTGCTAACGGTAAAAATGTTTCAGGCTGTCTTCGCTGCTGTCACCCCTCTTTTGAACTCAAACAGAAGAATATGGCGGAAATGTTCCGATTTCTCCTTTTGGCAATCAATTTTCTAGAGTCCACAGTCACGCTAATTATTCCAAATGACAAAATGCCAGTCTGTAAACTCGAATAGCAACAGCGAACTACAGATATATAAGGCAATTGGTAAATAAACCAATACCAACCGGAATACCAACACGAAAAAGGCAAAAACGTTACGAACTTATGCCTAATGCAATCGCGTTAATGTGTTGTTACTAGTTCATTCACGTGATTGTCCATGACTAATGCACATGACGATTAATTCACGATTTCTCATCCATCGGGATAACTGATGTTTACTTTGGCAGGACAAACTGGAAACCGGCCGTCAAAAGAAGAGAAATTCCGACTCAGAGAGCTCCTATCGACCTCAGGATGGGCTACAGATGCAGGTGGGAAGTTCGTCCAGGGGATGCAGCTGTGAGCGTTCCAGTTGGGACGGCGTGCAGGTCTGCCCAGGAGCAGCCTCAAGAACGTCCGCCAACTCACAATCCCACCAGGGACGAAACGGCCATCCCTGAAAGCGATGCGTCTGCCTCCAGATATACGACATCTCTGCCGCCGCGTCTCGGGGAAGCGGCCCAGCTCGTTATGCAGCACCAAGGAGGTGAGGTCGGTGACCAGCAGGCGGACGAGCCCGTATCGGCAGAAGATGAACTGGACGCGCAGAACACGAAGGACTCGCCGGGCACTCATTCCAGGCACCGCCGGCAGGTGTCTCGGCTGGGCCGACGCGGCGCGTCCTCGTCCGCCGCGGCGGCCGCCGCCTCCGCTTCATCCGGCCCCTGGGGCTCCTCGGCTTCTGCAGCCGCCGCCTCCGCCGCCTCCGGGGGCCGTCGGTCCCCTACCTACGGCCGCCGGCGCCCAGCCTACGGCTACGGGCGAGGTGTCTACGGCCAACGGCCCGCTTATGGTCGCCCGATGCCCGGGCCGTTCTACGGTTAAAAGGTAGGTTTCGCATCTCCAGCATTCAAAAGTGGTTCAAATTCCTCTGAGCACTATGGGACTTGACATCTGAGGTCATCAGTCCCCTAGAACTTAGAACTACTTAAACCTAACTAACCTAAGGACATCACACACATCCATGCCCGAGACAGGATTCGAACCTGGCACCCTAGCGGCCGCACGGTTCCAGACTCAAGCGCCTAGAACCGCTCGGCCACAATGGCCGGCTTTCCAGCAATCATTCGATCATTTTCTCTTAGGTACAGGAAGAGACTTCAACTCGCAGTTATTTACGGAAAGGCTTTCAGCAAATACCTAAACCGCTGGTCATGTTGCTGGTCATGTTGCAACACCAGGGGAAATTAAAGCGATATGCACATACACAGATGGCGATAGTATCGCGTATACAAGTCATAAAAGGATAGTGCTTTGGTGGAGCTGTTAGTTGTGCTCGGATGATTTAATGTGAACAGGGTTGCGATTTGATTATGGTCGCAAGACAGGAATTAACAGACTTTGACCGCAGAATGGTAGTTAAAGCTAGACGCACTGGACATTCCATTTCGATAATCGAAGGGGAACTCAATATTCTGATATCCACAGCGTCAGGAGTGTGCCGAGAATAACAGATTTCAGGTATTATCTCTCACCACAGACAGCCTTCACTTAACGACCGACTCAGCTGCGTTTTCGTAGAGTTGTCAGCAGTAACAGGCAAGCGACACTGCGAAAAATAACCACAGAAATCAATGTGGGACGTACGACAACGACCCCGTTAGGACAGTGTGGCGAAATTTGTCGTTAATGAGCTGTGGCAGAAAATGACCGACGTGAGTGCCTTTGCTAACAGCACGAAATTGCCTGTAGTGGCTCTCCTGGGCTCGTGACCATATTGCTTGTACCCTGAACGACCGAAAACTGTGGCCTGGTAAGATGAGTCCCGATTTCATTTGGTAAGAGCTGATGGTATAATTCGAGTGTGGCGCAAACCCCCCGAGGCTATGGGCCCAAACTTTTAACAAGGAAGTGTTCAAGCTTGTGGTGGCTCCGAAATTGTGTGGGCTGTGTTTACATGGAATAGACTGGGTCCTTTGGCTGCACTGAATCGATCATCAGTTATGTTCTGCTACTTTGAGACAATTTTCAACCAAACATCGATGGAATTTTTATGGGTGAAAATGCGGCGTGTCACCGGGCAATAATTGTTTGCGACTGGTTTGAATAACATCCTCGACAGGTCGAGGGAATCATTTGGCCACTCAGACCGTTCGACATGAACGCCACCGAACATTTATGGGACATGATAGAGAGGACAGTAACTGCACAAATTCCGGCAGAGGCAACGCTTCCGCAATTGTGGACGGCTACAGAGCCAACGTAGCTCAATATTTCTGCGGAGAACTTCCAATGATATGCTGAGTCCATGCCACGCCGAGTTGCTGCACTACGTAGTGCAACAGAATGTCCGACACGACACTAGGAGGTATTCCATGATTTGTGTCATCCCATGGTACAAATAACTACATATTGTGCATACCCAGTATAGCGGGAAGAATAAGTGGTGAAATTCCAGTTGATCTGGTGATACACACGGTGCAGAATTTACTACACTCGGTAAGAACAGTAACTCTAGCTTGGCTCGGTACTGTATGACAGATAGGAGAGCGTCATTCCGTGCTGCTTCTACGTCAGAGTTTATCAACCATAGTGGCTGGCAAGTGTTGGCGTCCCATATTTCCGTGACCCATAAGTAAACGTTTACTATGTTTGAGAGATCTGGAGGACGGGTTGGCCTCTGTATCAGGAAAGGTTCCGATTTCACAACCCAGTAGAGAAGGAACCACTGCTCAGAATGTCGTCATATTTGTACAGAACATTATAGAAGAAGAGGGAAACGTTCTGGAAAACAAATTAAAGAAAATCTTCCCACTAAATTGCCCTGTAAGCAGAATAACGTCAATAGATTCGGCTACAAATGACGTATGAATCGCAATACGACGGCTATGGTGTGATTTCCACATTAAAATAACCGTTGCCGTTCAACAGTTGTAGCTCTGTTGCTTAGGTAAGCCCATCAACCCTGGCCAGATCATACAACGCATGGGTAAAATCCTTTTTTAATTGTCCTGAGGTCAAAAATCGCACAAAAGGAAACAATAAAACAGGTTTCAACTGCCGTTAGATGGGCGCAAGGTTTGTTCAATATGCTCTCCACCGACTTCTTCCACAAGTTGAAACTGAGAAACATCATGTTCCACAACAGACCGGACTGTATCGCCGGTCGTATTCAGAATGCTTTGCACAATGTGCGCCCTCAGTACACCTATGTTTGTAATCGGAGATCTGAACACAGCATCTATCAGATGATCCCACACCCAGCAGTCACACCGACTGCGTGAGCTGGACAACCATGCTGCAGCGAAGAGACAACTGATAATGCCAACATTTCCGAATCATCTCTGTAGCAGCTGTTTCACTGGCTGCGTAATATGCGAAGGAGCTCCATTTTGCATAAAAACGAACCTACCTACTCAAACACGCTGTTGAATGGTTGGAATGACGTTCCTTTGCAAAACACTGTCATAGCGTATACTAGTGACGCTGCAAGTAACAGGACCCACAGGACCCATCTCCTAGAAAAAGTATGACTCTACGATAATCGATGCCCACAGCCCGCATTGCAGAATGAAGCGGTACAGCTTGATGTACGAGCGGATTTCTCGGTGACCTTATTCTGCATTTAGTGTATTGAAATCTCATTGGAGATGGAAATCGGCTTCGCATGTCCACAGAATGTTCTAAGGCTATCCATTGTAATTGCGAGCCAGAACGTCTAGAGCAAACGTTTGACTTACTGATAGGTCAGCAAGGGCAGCTCCTAACCATGGGTAGTTTTGTGTGGATAGCAATGTACGATGTTTCGTATAATTTTATGCACCGTCCTCGCAGGTATGTCGAATGTTTGAATTCCCTGTGCACTAAATATTGGTACACCACCACTCGGTCCCTCCTGAAATGTTGTCGCCACCTGTTCTCTTGATGTGGGATCAGTTTTTCTCCTCTCCCTGCCCCATTGCACTTCAAAGGAAAGTACGTTTTCGAATTCGTAATCATTTTCTTCAGGCCCTTGGCAGACTTTGGACTAACTCCGTTTTTCATACCCCTGATTGTCTAGAAATTCTGCTGAGCTACTGGCACACAATTACAAAGAGCTTTACCAGCAGCGTGCTACCCTGTATTGAGACAGTCATGCTGAGCATCTAAGACATAAACTGAGGAACAGTCGTGTAACCCGCCTTTCAGCCGTATTCTGTTTTGTTGTTTTTTTTATTTCCTAAGCAGATTCAGAAGGATGTAGGCTGCAGTAGGTACTGGGAGATGAAGAAGCGTGCACAGGATAGAGTAGCATGGAGAGCTGCATCAAACCAGTCTCAGGACTGAAGACCACAAGAACACAACGCTTCTCCCTTATTCGATAATATTCCACTCATATTTGATTTCATTCTGAGCAGCGCACCTCTTTTTAACAGATTTCTGAAATTAGAACTTTAATTATAATCACCTTGTATATAAGAATTAGAATCACTGGCTATAATTAATGCCGACATCAAAAACACATTCGTTCATGTATATGGGTATATACAGGGTTAATCACCTAGCACTTCCACCGAATATGTTTAGGAAATGATGTGGTGTTGATGTGTGGTTTGCACAGAATGGATTGATAGGCCGGGGATCGTACCATTAGTCAACAGACAGACTGTAATAATACTTAGTGGATTTTGTGCAAACGCAGTCTTTTTAAATGTAACAATGCCTATTAACATCAACAAACTAAAAGTAGGTTAAACTAGAATGCCAGTGGTTTTTGTTGCAGAATTCTAGTGCGAGTCGTTTACGAGATATCGTATTGTGCGAAGAATCCACACCGACGCTCATTCGTGGTTGAAACCTGCTTAGTTGCTAGGTATGATGTTATGTTCGCTTACAGAGTGTTTGTGCATTCCGTGAGTATATTGACTTGCTAGTCAGCTAAGGCGTGAAAGTCCAAACAGCAGGTCGTGAGTGGACGGTGGGATTTACCAATGCAGAAAAGCCGACATGCCCATAGTGTATGGCGAATGTAGCAAAAATGAAGTTATTCCTGATACGGTGTATGCGACAAGATATCCCAAAACACTTCAACCACGTAGGCAGTTATTTATTAACCTCCTCAACCATTTACGTGAAAGTGGTAGTGTAACACTTAGACAACTCAAGGGAAGGATACAAGTGACGACAGAAGAGGGCGCGGACGGCATAGGGAGCGCCACACACCGCCCAGGCATAAATGTGGGACAAGATCCGTTCGTCAACCAGTCTCAGGGAACACCTGATGAAGACGCCGAGTTACGACGTCGACATATCGTGTTGGAAAGACGCGGACCACCGGCAGTAGACCCGATTCTACGAGATGACAATAAATCGCCGGGAAAGTCTTAGAAATTATACAACACGCAAATTATTGACAAAGGGAGATCAGTCTTGTTATACGTTACAGGTCAAAATAGATCATATACTTATGGCAGTATTATCTTATACTCTTAGGAAGCTGCATTTTGAGGCAGCGCAATGGGCCGTATTGTGAGTTACTTTACCGTTGGCGCGTCTAGCATTGCCCAGCCTCGGTATGGTAGGAGTCTACTGTTCGACTTCTTTCCATACTACAAAACTTAGATGTATAATTAAATAAAACAGCTTTTTGATGCAATAGCTATTCTTTAGTGACAAATTTAAATAAATTTCCTAGTTTTAGTCTCTTCAGTTCAACGAAAAAGTGTCCTCCATGTCGCGCGGCCGATACGGTCGCAGGTTCGAATCCTGCCTCCGACATGGATGTGTGTGATGTCCTTAGGTTAGTTAGGTTTAAGTAGTTCTAAGTTCTAGGGGACTGATGACCTCAGAAGTTGAGCCCCATAGTGCTCAGAGCCATTTGAACCATTTGTCCTCCATGTGTTACAGCATCTTACATAAATTACTTGTCTAGAGACAATACGAGCACATATTTTGTGCTAAAGATCCTTCACAGTTTCCAAGTATTTAAAGGAAGGACACATAACCCCGAAGAAACTGCAGTGTGGCTATTTATTTACAGGTGGATTCTACTGTACTACTGTCGTCTGGTTGACGTAATGTATTCATTATGGCTTGCTAGAGGGAGCCGTCGCGATCATATTCCATGAAACGTTGTTGCCTAGCAACGAGTGCTATTGAACTGTGCTCGAGTACGCGGCATGCCCCACCACCCCAATATGAGAGTGCTGCACACAGCGTCTTAGTGTCAATGCGTATTTCTCACTTATTGTCTTTCAATCTAGTGAGCCACAAAACTGTTACCAACTGTGACTCAGGTGCTTTATTGGAGAGTGAGCAATGTATTTCTATGTGTTCTATGTAAAGCCTAATATCATTGTCTGTCTTCTGTGAAATTAACTCACACAAGTTCAATGCATCCACCTTCTGTCCCTTTGGAGAAGACACACGCGGTTTGCTGCATCTGAGGAGACCTCAGCCTGAACATGCTGTAGTCTGAAGGCTCGGGCAACTGGCTTTCGAACGGCAGCTGTCCGTAAACTGTCAGTAGTTCTTGCTGCTGTTATAGTTGATCCACACGTTAGCTCCAGCGCAGTGTCAGGCAAGTTCCCTATGCATTTTTCTTCGACATAGGTTCCATTCGTGTCCCATCTCTCTCCATCGAGAGCTACATGAAAATGATTATGAGAACTGTGGTAAGTCCTCTACGTGGGCACTAAGACAGGATACTTCAGATGTATCACTTATCTAGCTTAGTGATGAAGCCCCATTTACGTCACGGCAAGGTAAACCTCTGAAAGATGCACTATCGGTTTGTTGACTGTCGCCGTTGACTTCGTCAGATGGAACGTCAGAGTCCAGGGAATGTAAAGGTGCGGTATGGAATAGTAAACCATCAGCTCATAGGCTCGTTTTTCGTAGACGGCACACTGAACGCGCACAAGTATTTCAATTGCAGTCTTCTAAAAGACAGTTTTCCGTGGATGCTAGAAGACGTTCCTCTACAGGCTAGGAGGAATCTGTGGTACCAACATGATGTCTGCCCAGCCCACGGTGCAAGAAGTACTACAGCGTGTCTTCAGGTATTGTTTGCAAATCGTTGGATTTGTAGCATAGGACCTGTAACTTGGCTGACCCATTCCCCGTATTTGACGCCTGTGGAATTTTTTCTCTATGGGAAAGCTGAATGACGGCGTCTACAAAGACCAACGAACTACACCCGATGATATATTCAACGACATATTACTGCAGCCTGCTCGGACATGCTAGCACGTGTGAAGCAGTCGTTCCACCAGACTGGAGGTGTGTACTGGAGCTGCCGGTGGTAATTTTGAACGCAAGCTGTGATGGTCAACTACCTCATTACTGGTCAGAATTCACATAAGCAGTCGATGAACTTGAGTTATTCTTTAGTGTGTGCTAGCACAGGTACTGTAGAAGCGTCGGTATGGGAACTTTTCAAACTACGATATTTGGTAACGTCTCGCACGAGAATCCTGAAACAGACACCACAGACATTCTAATATAGCTTACTTTAAGTTTTTTAATGCCAGTAGGCATTGTTCCATTTCAGGACGCATGTTTGCGCAAAAAATCTTTCTACGTATTATTGCAATATATTGATCGGCTAACAATACGAGCCCCTGACTACCAACCCACTCAGTGAAAACCATACATCAATAGCACTCTCCATTTTCGTAATATCTGCGGTGCAAGTTTTCGGAGATTCACCGTGTATATAGAAACACTTTTTCAACCCACTGACAATACGAGCCCCTGACTACCACCCCACTCAGTGAAAACCATACATCAATAGCAATTTCCATTTCCGCAAGATCTGCGGTGCGAGTTTTCGAAGATTCACCCTTTATATAGAAACACTTTTTCAACCCATTGGCAGTAAGCAGTGACACAAATAATACGTTATAATAACTTATGCTCCTAATCCCCACGAAACCAGTTACAACTTAACACACTTTACTTTTTACATTCTGACAGATAAACTATAGCCACTGTAATGCCGAAAATAGCACAGTAAGACACTGAAAGATTAAATAAATGTGGGGAAATAGAAAGTCAACTAGGTTCAGTCTTGCAACAACAATCCACAGAGATACGCAAGTGACTCTAGTGCGATAGACACGAAAACTGAAATAGTTGGATATCGAAATTGTTCTCGCCAGATTAAATTTTTTCTGCAGTGCTCCACACACAGTGCAGTGAACGAAGCAGAGAACTACTGACAGTTTTCGGAAAGCTGCCGTTCGAAAGCCAGTTGCCCGAGCCTTCAGACTACAGCATGTTCAGGCTGAGGTCTCCTCAGATGCAGCACACCGCGTGTGTCTTCTCCAAAGGGACAGAAGGTGGATGCATTGAACTTGTGTGAGTTAATTTGACAGAAGACAGACAATGATATCAGGCTTTACATAGAACACTTAGAAATACATTGCTCACTCTCCAATAAAGCACCTGAGTCACAGTTGGTAACAGTTTTGTGGCTCACTAGATTGAAAGACAATAAGTGAGAAATACGCATTGACACTAAGACGCTGTGTGCAGCACTCTCATATTGGGGTGGTGGGGCATGCCGCGTACTCGAGCACAGTTCAATAGCACTCGTTGCTAGGCAACAACGTTTCATGGAATATGATCGCGACGGCTCCCTCTAGCAAGCCATAATGAATACATTACGTCAACCAGACGACAGTAGTACAGTAGAATCCACCTGTAAATAAATAGCCACACTGCAGTTTCTTCGGGGTTATGTGTCCTTCCTTTAAATACTTGGAAACTGTGAAGGATCTTTAGCCCAAAATATGTGCTCGTATTGTCTCTAGACAAGTAATTTATGTAAGATGCTGTAACACATGGAGGATACTTTTTCGTTGAACTGAAGAGACTAAAACTAGGAAATTTATTTAAATTTGTCACTAAAGAATAGCTATTGCATCAAAAAGCTGTTTTATTTAATTATACATCTAAGTTTTGTAGTATGGAAAGAAGTCGAACAGTAGACTCCTACCATACCGAGGCTGGGCAATGCTAGACGCGCCAACGGTAAAGTAACTCACAATACGGCCCATTGCGCTGCCTCAAAATGCAGCTTCCTAAGAGTATAAGATAATACTGCCATAAGTATATGATATATTTTGACCTGTAACGTATAACAAGACCGATCTCCCTTTGTCAATAATTTGCGTGTTGTATAATTTCTAAGACTTTCCCGGCGATTTATTGTCATCTCGTAGAATCGGGTCTACTGCCGGTGGTCCACGTCTTCCCAACACGGTATTTCGACGTCGTAACTCGGCGTCTTCATCAGGTGTTCCCTGAGACTGGTTGGCGAACTGACCTTGTCCCACATTTATGCCTGGGCGGTGTGTGGCGCTCCCTATGCCGTCCGCGCCCTCTGTGGCCATTCCTGGCGGTGGTATCAGTCTATAGGCGCTCCATCTTCGGTTCGCGCCCGTTGCGGCTCTCTTCTGAGGTAGCGGACATCTCAAGGCGCACGATAGGTTCGATCCTAGCACTATCATGGCTCTGTTGAAGTTCCTTATGCTGTCCGCGACCGAACCATTCTCCTGGCCTTCTGAAACCGGTATGTGCCTGTGAAGCGCGTTTCCTGCGGCATCCGGCTATGAGTGTGTTGTTCGACTTACGCAATCTCCATTGCTTTTCTGCTGCGTTCAGACCACGACATGCAAAGACCAATGAGTGATCTTTAGCATTTTCATTGTTGTCCTCGTCAGATCTATTGTACGTAACCCAAGCAATATGGGTGCATTCTTAAGAGAAGGTATAATTCTCCTTTTTTATTGTTTTTAAAATGGTGGATCAGATTGCTATACCAAATGCGGCTTATAGATCTTCACTGTTATTGTCAACTTAAATCCAGTCACACTTCCAGGAAAACTGATTTAATTATCCTTCAGCCAATACTGACTAAAAGCTGTTCTAGGCTTTGTCTTATTCACCAGAGTGTTATCAAGAGGTGGAATATAAATATTCTGGTACGAGACGACGTTATGCAGCATAGCTTTTACTTAATACAGAAATATATGTATTTTTCGTTTATGTTACAAAGATTCCGTAAAAGTCTCAACGAATGGTACATGATGACTGTCGTCAATTTCTGAATTTACCTTGCGCAATAAATGCGAAAAGAATGCTACACGTTTCTAATTGTTCTAGTATATCTTCAGAAGCGAACAGAATGAAAAGACGTGAAATGACTGGCTTCACCTGGTGTGCAATTTATTGGTAAAATTTTCTACAATTTACACACTATTTTAGAAATAGCACTATGCAACTTCGATCAGTGAACCGAACAGAACTTTTGTCAGAAGAACTAGCGACAGATACTAGCAGGTAGTTGTATATCATTGTGGCATCGCAGCGCACTGTGCATCACACAGCATTTAATGTAAAATCTGTTTCGTTAAGTGAATAAATACTTTCGTTACAGGTTGATGCCGCTATGCAGGTCAGCAGAAGAAAGGCGATCCGATTGGCAGCACCATGATGTCTATGGACAATATTTATTATTTATACCACTTATTTTTCTGTATAATAAATATTTATGTTATTTCATACAAAAATAATTGATATTCTTCTACACGCAGAAATGAACCTAATTCCTACACTAAAATGTGAAGTTGTACAGTATGCCAAACACACACTTGACATGTACAATGTATGTGTTTACTTAAGGCTACGCAATCTCAAGTTTATCCTGCGAAATCGGGTACAAGATAATTCAAGTTCATGTAAAAGTACAGTTTTATATAGCTTTGCTGTTCTCTCTCGTCTTAAAACATTCACTGCCAAACCAAGTAAAATCATTAGTTATTTAGACGGAATGTTAGTTCAGGTAAAAAATTATACGTTATACCCAAACAGTTTTGGAGGCATTTTAAATCACAACGTGTCCTCGTGTGCTTCGCTTTTCAGAACATAACAACAGACAGAGCGGAAGGTAGGACAGAACCAGTCTGGTATCCGATAGTACTGCAGAACGCATCTAGAACCTCATTACATTGTTATATACAGCACAGCCAGTCGATTCGCACGGCGGTCTCTTTTGTACATTTGAAAAAAGCTTACATTTCGAATGACCGAACCATCTTCTTTAGCGTACTACACCGTAGTAACTACATCAAAGTGGTGTGTATAACACAACAACAGGTTTGTTCCAACAGATTTTGATAAAAGATAACATTTTAAGCTAATATTAATGTGCAACATCTACGAATCTTTCTAAGTATAGAGAAACGTAAGTCAGTGTGATGAACTATCTCCACTAAATTTCAATACCGTACTAGACAAGATCATCGAACGTGGCAGAAAGAAACACCTGGAACAATATGGGGAAAAAGTAAACTAATTAATATCAAATGCTGTTGTTTTGTTGATGATCTTTCCAGACACGCCATAGACAAGAGTCATGAGATCGCTATCGAGACGTGCCTCCAAATCTCTCAGGAGAAACAAACTTATATGAACTCTCAGCAGGAAGACCTAGGATGCTTCATGACGAGATGGGGCGATACTGCATTGACTAAACAAATTATTGAGATGAAATTACTGTGAATGTCAGAGAGAGAGAGAGAGAGAGAGAAATCGAGCAGACAATTACGTTGTGCACTCAAGGTTTAACCGGGAATATCTACAACAATAAATTCCTTGACACCAAAGCCAAACTTTGCCGCTACGAGACAGCTGTTCTACCAGGCGCACTCTAGGCAGTACAGATACCACCAATAATAATCAATGTCAGTGCCATCGTAATAAAACGGCAGATGTGAAAAATATTTGAGTCCAAGGTACGAAGCATGGGTAAGCAAAAGCTGAGTTGAATTCCTTAAAGGAACGGAACAGAAAAGGCATCTGAAATTTTGCCGACATACAGTGTAGTACAAAGGACCCAATAAATCAATGTACAATGGTCAGTCAACACCCAAACTGATACAAACCACTATTCATTTACTGGAAACTATAAGAGTTAAATACAGAGAGCAGACAGACAATCTTCCATCCACGCCAAAACATCTGACTGAAAAGAATCAAACTCAAAAATGTATGCCCTCTAGAAAGACGAAAATTTTTCAGAATAAAGAAGAGCTGCAGGAGAATTAGAAGACTAAAGTTGACGAGTAGTTGTACGTACTATTTACAAGACCATACGGAAACAGATTTTTGCCACAAGAGGAATCCAAGCTTCGTAGAATTTGTTGTTTTACATTAAAATTCGTTGGCTGACATATTTCAGGAAATCGATACATCTGAACTGTTAAGTGGGAAATTATAATTGCGTTTAACGTAAAGTAAAACAACCTGTACTTTGATAAATCTAGTATAATACTTCAGACACGCAAATTACACAATACTTCGCTAATAATGTAAATGGCGTTCGCTAGGTAAGGTAAGCTGTTCACTTGACAATTACCAACAGCAAAAGTTAGCAATTGTGGCGCCTTTGCATTTACTTAATATAGCTGTTAATGACTGGAGTCCCGCAAGGGGGAAAAAACGGAAATGTTGGGTAATTAAAGGTAGAGTATAAATTTAAAGGAAGAGGGCGGTCTAGGGAAGCAATAACTGGAGGCATTTTTGACGTTACGTAAAACGTAACTATCCAGAACTGGTATAAAGACATTTGCTGATGGCCTTGTTAGAGGAACTAGCCCGCAATTGCCTGAAGTAATAAATGTAACCCACAGGAAACCTAAATCTCCGTGACTGGATTACTTCAATATACGGACTTTTTAAATTTTTCAAGTCGTTATTTCTATCAGAAGTCGTTCTGGTTGTTTAACACGATAATGGATCTCAGTCATGTTTTACAGTAGTACTGCTGAATTACAAATAGCCATATTCAATCTCGGATGTCTTAATTATAGGCTGAATAACTGACATTTGATTTTCTTGCTGTGCTACTTCCTGCGATAGTGCTGATAGCACAGGAGCGTGGCAACATGTCTTTTGATCGTAACTGAAGAAGAAAGGTAAGATATGATACTGCTCCTTAAGAAGCTGTATTCAACACCGACAACTAGGACTAACCAAACTGCATCTTCCAACTCATACATGAGGATACCGTAGTTATAGTCCAAAGGAAAACATCTGGAACGTCTACCGCTGCTGGTAATGTCGATTCTCATGGTTCTGTAACCACTGCACTATCTCACTTGATGTACACATCTGGGGAGGTTTTGTATCAATATGCAATGTGTACCACAATGACTCGTTGTTGTTTTACATTAAAATTCGTTGGCTGACATATTTCAGGAAATCGATACATCTGAACTGTTAAGTGGGAAATTATAATTGCGTTTAACGTAAAGTAAAACAACCTGTACTTTGATAAATCTAGTATAATACTTCAGACACGCAAATTACACAATACTTCGCTAGTATTTTCGGTAGTCTCTGGAAAACAAATACTTCTTTCCATGTCTATAAAACGTGGTGAACGATTTTCTAGATTATTTGTGTACTTTCGTGTATTGATTTGAGTTGGCGATTACTTTAAAATCCACGCTATTTCGACGACCGACCCAGTCGTCTTCCTCAGGTGCCGCGAGTTACGTTATTACGTGTAATCGCTGCCTGGGCGTCAGGCACACTGTGATGTGTTGTTGACGTCGCGCCTCTGTGTACAGCCGAGCTCGACGACCAGCACCCGCTACGCCCTCTGAAGCTCTTTATTTTTTTGTCAGAATCCGCTCCATTTGCGTTTCCAGTCCTGGTAGAAGAGATGTCCGGCGAATATTTAATAAATTGAGTTCCGGACGCCAAGGCTTGGTTAAAGTGAAACAGCCATCACAGTTTATTAGGTTTTTCGACTTCTTTAATTACACAGTCCCAGAAACTTGGAATTTGCGTCACGATACTAATCTTACTTATTTTATTGTATGATTGTATTGTAGACAATGCTTCGTTACAGCTGATTTAATTCGTTGTTTTAACCGGGTTTGTCGTTAATGTTCCTTGCGCATCTCCTTGACTGTTGCATTAGTCCAATTCAAACAAGGCATGTGACATAAACACTGAATGTGGGTACATACCTAACTTTCACTGACCTACACTGTAGCTGACCCCTATCTTATTCTATTCGTACATTATCAAGCAATAAAGGAAACTAAGAAATAGTTTTGAGACGTAATTAAAAATCAATGGCAAGAAATAGAAATTCTGAGTTTTGCCGATGACATTTTAATTTCGTCAGCGAACGACTTGGAACAGCAGTTGAATGGAATAAGTAGTGCATTGAAAAGAAGTTATAAGATGAACACCAACGAAAGTAAAACAATGACGATCGAAAGCAGTGGAATTAGATCAGGTAATGCTGAAGAAATTAGAAATGAAAGTAGATGAATTTTGCTATTTTGGGCAGCAAAATAACTGAAGCATTTGTGTAGAGTATAGTCTTGTTCGGAAGTGAAACGTGGGCAATAAACGGCTCAGACAAGGAGAGAATAGGTAATGAAATGGGTTGCAACGGAATATTGTTGAAGATTGATGGGTAGATTGATTAACTACTGAGGAAAAATTATGGCCCAACTTAACTGAAACAAAGGATAGGTTCACAGAAAACATCATGAGGCTTGAAGACATCGTCAGTGGTAGTGGAGGGTAATGTGGCGCTTGACAGTTATAGAGCGAGACCAAGGGGTGAATACAGAGGCAGAATCAAATGAATACAGGCTGCACTAGTTATCTGGAGATTATGAGGCATGTGCAGGATAGAGCAGCGCGAAGAGCTGTATCACGCCAGTCTTTAGGGCCAAAGATGACAACAAAGACAAGACATCTAAGACATTCCTGGCTTTTCTCTATGTTTCTGAGTTTGAATTTTTCCCTCAGAACGGAAAGTGGGAATGTGGGAAAGTCACATTTACAACTGGGCTCACTTCGTGCATGACCTAAGTCAAATGCAGGTCTACGATTCTTTATGATTTACTTATGTATTCATTTATTTATTTACGATTTTCTTTTAGTCCTTTATCTAGATGCAAGAGCGGATCATATACTGCACGAGTTAGTAGGTATACAAGAATATAACATATAACATTTTGATATAATTTCGGATGAGTTAGTATAACTAAGCATTATACTGTTTAAGAAAAAAAGTACACAAAATATATACTTAAAATATAAATAATTCTGAAAATCTACATACTACCCTTTGTCTGTTTGATTCACAGGTATAATATGTTCGACTGGAATCCAGAAGACACATGCTGCTGTTCTGCTTTACTATGCTACAATGTTATTTTCTAATTTATAATTCTAGACTACAGTATGATGCACAACCAATCTCTGCACTACACTCTACTACTACTGTACTTGGTAAGTGAACGAAACTAGATGACTTATTTGTCTGGAGCCTTAGAGCCTGGAACATTGAGGGGCTACTCAGTATTCAGAGGGGCTGTACCGCTGAGCTGCCAAGGTGAGATTCGTAGATGGCCGTCACGATGTCAGGAAATCCTTCCTCGTCATCCACGAGGCTCATCTCTTGGCGGCTTCCAGAAAGTTACAGCAGGTGAATACTCTTCCTTGTTGCATGTCATTGTCATTATCTGGGATACAGGTTTTATGGTCAGTCTCCGTGTTTGAAGAGTAACACTTAATCATAGGAACTAATTGCAGGAAAATTCGACGATATGTAACACGCATAACGCTAAGAAACATGTCGAAAAACTGATGTTTCCGGAACTGATAGTGATTTACGATCTGGGAGTAGTAAGGAGCCAAGGAAAAATAAAATGTCAGCGCAACGTATGGGGATATAATGTATAAAAAAACATCCTTACTTACTTAGTGCTATCCGAATTGGGCTCTGTTTAACTGCGCGAATAATACCCCCAATACAGTTTGCATCAATTTTGAATAACAGAAACTCTTATTCTCAATAAGTGGTTTACTACCTACGGAAATGATAATAAATTTAAGTATGGTATGTAATCAAATCACAAATTTATTAGTTGAAAACAGGCTGAGCAATGTTACTAACCTAAGACATTACAATACCAATCAAATAAACTTCTTTAACTAACTGCGCTACCATTCGCACAACGGAAACTCTCTTCCTTATCGCGCCCCTTTCCATAACTTATGTTGGTTGCTACTGGTCACGCAAGTAGTTGTTCTACTGAATCTTCAGCTACACGGACACAGAATAAGAGAGCTCAAGCAAAGAGCTAGTGAAACACGTACGCATTTACAATTACAGTGCCCTATTTTGCCAGCTGTTTGCGCTAATATAACGTAATTCAGTGTGAAGATCACGATGGTCGTCCCAGACACCGGCGTGATGTCGTCTTTCCCCTGTAAAATCTAGACTTTATCTAAAAACGTGGACGTAATTTCCGTCCGCAAACTCCTGACTGTAAGTTGTTCGATTGCGGAGTTCGTCACGAGTCAATAGACAATCTACTTACACAAATGCCAGGAGTAGTTGGTAGACTGTTGCATTCGATCGGCAGAATCGAGTACAAATCTTTCTTCTCAGAACAACAGATGATTCTGCCTTTGTGGAGATGTATGCACTAACTTTGAAGAATTGGAGAGGGATCACAAGTCGCAGTGCCAACAATATCTCCAAACCTAACTACATCTAGGCCTCCACTCGCGGACGAGACACTACGTGTGTACCCAGCACCACACCAGAAAAAGCCTCGTCTCATACCACTCGTTGCCGCCAAACTTTCCAGTTCCTCTCACATGTATCCCTACGCGTTTTCGGCCAAGCAAGACTTTGAAATTTCCTCGCATTTCTCCCACCTTTCATGGACACGCAGTATTTGTGTCCCGTTCCTACCGTTATATAGCCGCAGCGGCAAGAAGCAGTCTGTGTAGCATGTACGTTCTCTCTCTCTCTCCTTACACCTGTCTGGTCTCAGGCTCGCCCGGTGCCCCCGCGACCACTGGTGACACTCTGCCAATAAAGAAGCCGCTGTATGAAGCTCCGGCCAACCGCCCGCCACCTCGCTTGTTCTACAGCTCAAGACAGCTCTTTCCTGTGTCAGTGCAAACTAACTTCCCAATGATAACAGGCAAAGTTCTCAAAATCTTTGCCGGTATAAACCTTGGTTTTACTATTAGTATTATTCTGCCTAATGGCTATACCCGTCGGTGTGGTATTTGTCATTTACTTTCTGATTTGATGTCACGTAAGGTTCTTAAATCTGCCACCTTGCATCAGTAGTAAAATTATCTATCGATCTGTCCCAGAGACCAAGTTTGGGAACGAATCGTTAGATTCTGAGAAATCCCTAAACATTTATCATAGTTTACTCAAAGAGATTCTAAAATACGCATCGGCAAACAGGTGACACAGGAAATAATATACAGGGAGATCCACCTGAATCGCGCTGTATATATACACGTTTGTGAAGTAGGAATACAGAATATATAGAAACATCAGTAAATACCAAAAACTAAAAAAGGTTTACATGCACGGCTATAATCCAAGCACTAGTTCGGAAAATCCGGGAAAGCAGAAATTTGAGTTAATTTACATGTTTGTGAAGACAGACTGTTCCATCAATAAAAATCAGTTACATGAAAGACAGACTTTAAAAAACTGACGCCGACAAAAAATTTATAACTTCATACACACGATTATGAATCAGCCTATATCATGAATATGTCTGATCATAGAAAGCAGATAATTTAATATTCACGCGACCGTAAAGCAGGCTGTGCGGTTTACCAAGCACTTTTTTGAGCTACGAATTCTCAGACAAGCGAAGCGGCTGGAGCATACAAATTAGGCAAATACAGCAACGACTCGATTTTGGCCGACCTTCTACTCAAAACACACACACAGTGTAGAAATTCTTGCTGTGTTATACAACATAAACATGAGGACATACAACTGACTCCACTTGGTTTGGTAGTATCAGATAAGAAAATAAATATTAAAAGGCACTTAAATACAGGAGGTAACAGACACTAAAACCTTAATTTAGGAAAGACATACGCCTCCTGCAACCGATACCCTCTTACAGTTAAATGAGCATTTGTCTGAGCCAGATTATTGTGGCCAGGATGCTGATACATAATGGCATCGGCCAAACATGGCCTGTAGTACAATCGTAATCAGTTTGATGTCAAAACAACAACTGATACTCAAATGTGATAGCACACGTAGGCGAATCCAGACCAACACCACAAAAAAAAAAAAAAATGCTAGTGCTCGATGCTCGTCAAGCCACAGGCAGATATAGTCGCAACGCCCCAGTAGATGAAGGCTCGATCCGCAAAGTAAACATCAACAGTACGGACACGGTGAGCATCATCGTCCACCTACCCCCCCCCCCCCCTCCCTCCCGGTAGCTGAGTGGTCAGCGCGACAGAATGTCAATCCTCAGGGTCCGAGTTCGATTCCCGGCTGGGCCGGAGATTTTCTCCGCTCAGGGACTGGGTGTTGTGTTGTCCTAATCATCATAATTTCATCCCCATCGACGCGCAAGTCGCAGAAGTGCCGTCAAATCGAAAGAACTGCACCCGGCGAACAGTATACCCGACGGGAGGCCCTAGTCACACGAAATTTATATACAGTGAGCATCCAAAATGGCTCGAACGCACTACCCGACCTTAATATTGTTGCAGTTGACTACCGACGGTGTTATCGGAAAAACGAGGTGATGTTACAATAAACCAGTAGAGACTACTGAAAACGCATCGGATTGTGAATGATTCCAAGACAGATGTGCTTACATTATCAATTGATTTAGCGTGTCCTCGTGTAATATCACAATTAAAATCACGACCAAAGAGGTCTCAGTCGCGGGTGCAATAATATTGTGGTATGAAACTTCGTGGCAGATTAAAACTGTGTGCCGGACTGAGACTCGGACTCGGGACCTTAGCCTTTCGCGGGCAAGTGCTCTACCAACTGAGCTGCCCAAGCACGACTCACGCCCCCTCCTCACAGCTTTACTTCTGTCAGTATCTCGTCTCCTACCTGTGAGTAAAGCTGTGAGGACGGGGCGTGAGTCGTGCTTGGGTAGCTCAGTTGGTAGAGCACTCGCCCGCATAAGGCAAAGGTCCCGAGTTCGAGTTTCTGTCCGGCACACAGTTTTAAACTGCCAGGAAGTTTCATATCAGCGCACACTCCGCTGCAGAGTGAAAATCTCATTCTGGAAACATTGTAGTAGCCTAAAGCAAGCCATCACGCTATGCGAGGTTCTACCAAAACAGCCAAACCCCAGCCGACCGTAAGTGCTTCGATAAGCGCTGAAGTGATAAGGAATACCACTCAGTCCATGATAAGAAGATTGCGGCACTGCGTTGATACCAATGGTCATCACTTCGAACACTTTTGTAAACGGACGTTCATGCCACCTTTTGACCTTCAAAGTTCAATTGGCTCTGAGCATTATGGGACTTAACATATGAGGTCATCCGTCCCCTAGAACTTAGAAATACTTAAACCTAACTAACCTAGAACTTAGAACTACTTAAACTTAACTAACCTAAGGACATCACACACATCCATGCCCGAGGCAAGATTCTAACCTGCGACCGTAGCGGTCGCGCGGTTCCAGACTGAACCGCCTAGAACCGCTCGGCCACATCGGCCGGCTTTTGACCTTACTGTTACACATCATTGGATTCGTCTCGATAGGCCGAGCGGTTCTAGGCGCTTCACTCTGGAACCGCGCGACCGCTACGGTCGCAGGTTCGAATCCTGTCTCGGGCATGGATGTGTGTGATGTCCTTAGGTTAGTTAGGTTTAAGTAGTTCTAAGTTCTAGGGGACTGATGACGTCAGCAGTTAAGTCCCATAGTGCTCAGAGCCATTTGAACCATTTTGCAAGCTAAAGATGAAACTGGATGGAAATTACTCGGATGTGTTTGCGTTGGTGCGATGTAAGGCATTATTCGTCTACCAGGTATAGCAAATGGCTCATCTTTATCGTCGCTCCATATGATAAGTTTGGGCTCACAGTACTGTTCCTGAATGCTAGTTCCTCTTGATGACAATGAATTGTGACCATTTACAACCACATAACATGTCTGCCCATATATAAAAAGTGTTGATGTCCATTCCTTACATCCCGCACTTGACCACCATCTCTGAAGCACCCCCACCTAGCAACAAAAAACCAGCGTCATATTATGACCCCCGTTGACCCATGCAACTTCTGTCCCACAAACTTTTCAACTACTATCGCACTTTCGGAGTTATTATAGGTGTCAATAGTTAGTGACTCACCCTGTATATCTGCAGGGTATCAACGTGGGCGTGCGGCTTACTGGTGTCTCGTGGCAAGATCACATGTTATCTAACTGTCAACCACGTATACCCTTCTTCTACATTATATGTGTTACCGCAGCATGAAAGATCAACTCACAGCTGGGATTTCCTACCATCGATGACCAGTAGGCGATTACGCGTCATCCATTAGGAACTGAGACGTAACTTGCAAAACAAAGAGGACATGTCAGTACTGTTCATTAAATAAATGAAATGGCACGCTCAAAAATACACCGACGTATGTTTTGTATGTTTCTTCTTACTGTGATATACTCCTGGTGGTTTCAGAGAAAAAGAAGCAGACGGTTTGGGGTTTGCGCTGTTCTTTTAGGAGAGCGCGGCAGCTATTTGCTCACGTCGGGACTCTGCGTGGCCGTATCTGCGTGCGCGGCTCCAATTTCACGGTCCGCCGGCGACAGCGGTCCGCGAGTTCCTCGGCCGCCACACAGCGACGTCTGCTGCGGTGGCGGCGGCTGCCCAGTACGGTACAGGCATGACGGCTGGAGACACCGGCACCGGCCACGGTTGCTGCTTACAGCCTCTGAAGAGGTGCAGCGCTCGAGAGTCACTAATCAACGCTGGTGGATATTAACTGTGGTCATACCCTTGGCCAGGTCTTCGTAAAGGCACTGGAAACATGGACTAGGCACCAGGCAACGTATCAACTTTCATGCGGCTATTGCGCCATCTACTGTCTTTTGGTAACCGTTTAATTTCTTTGGTATCTACTGCGACCAACATCCTTCATAATATGTTTTTGTTTTTAGCACGTCCTCGTACCTACGCTAAAAACTAAAAAGCAAGTACACCCTTTTAGAAGTTTCGAATTTACTCAAGATTCCTTGATGGAACAGGGCATACGGAGTACATGAAATTATGAGGTAGCAGTATCGACCCTTGCTGAAACACCCAATTTAGTATGAGGTGTAGCCTCCACAGGCGACAAACCAAGCGCTGACTCTGGCGTCAAGTCGATCATACAGATGGCGAATACTGTCCTGCGGTATGTTACGCTAAGCCTGCTCGACTTCTTCACGTAGTTCTGTAGGAGCTGTTGGCTGACGAGTCGCACGAGTCACTTCTCACCCCATCATATCCCACACGTGCTCGGGTGGAGACAAGTTCGAAGATCGTGCTGGCCAGGGATACTGCTGCCCACAGGTGCTAACCAGTTCACAACGGTTAGTGCTGACAGTCTCGGTTCACAAACCCTCTCACCTGGGTTGTGGTCGATGCACCATCTGCCACTGGTGCCCTTACAATATGATGATCCTGGAGGGAGTCTGTTCTGAGGGGACGTTCAAAACCTCGTCCATGGGTGTGAGAATGTTCAAGTGACAACTGTCACCAAAATCAATCAAAAGCAAGTCCAACTTGTGTGGCAATTCTCCGAAAAGACCATCCCGCTGCTGGGAAGGCCATAGTTTGACCCCTTTCAAACTCGCAACAGTTGGTTGCAGGAAGCATGTATGTATCTCCGTGACATGGTTGCCTTGTTGCTTCACTCGTTCGCAGCACACTGAGCCTTCTGGCAGTGAGCATTCCCTACTAAAGGGTAGACACAGATGGCGCTCTAGTAGCTGTGCCATTGTACTATCTGTTGGAGGATGACGTTGAAACCATTGCAAGTACACCTACTATTCACCAGGCGGCATATGCTGCCATCGGATCAAAATCCACCGGGCGGCATATGCTGCCATCGGATCAAAAGAAACTTCATTCCGTATGCTTTAATTCTTTTTTCCTGCGGTGTGTCTTCAATGTTGGTTACTGTTACAGTATTTTGCTCACTGGCGCTCCTTCGAGCATCATTCCTTGTCTACTAATTGTTACAACTCTTTGTTTCGTGGTTTACCCGTCAATAAAACTTGGGATAAAACTAGCTGAAGCTGAAACTCGGGAAAAAGTTTGGGTTTTAAAGAAATGTAGGAATATATGAGATAGAACTGACTCTACGACTGATCGTGGAAGGTAGGCTGCAGAAAGGTAGACCTGCTTTTATAGCATCTCTAGGTTTAGAGAGAGCTTTTGACACTGTTTACTGGAATATCTGGAAATCTGAAGGCAGCAGATATAAAATACAGGCAGCGAAATGTTATAAGAGCACCTCCTCCTCTTGTACTTAAACCTTCTATAGTGACTATGAGTGATGCCCTCTTTACATTTTTTAGTGATCTGCTTTTGAATCCGACATTGACTAGGTGTAGTTGATAAAGTACAAATTCAAATGACACCCTGTTTATTAATAAAGAGTGCAGCTTTATACGTCATTTATATATCTTGGCTATTACCTGTTACGTGCCACAATTGGACGACTGAAATTATCAAAGTGTGATAAGTTACTGAAAATTTACGTCGTAACCAGGCTGTGGTTCGCAGAGATGTGGCATATATGGCTTCTTTGCTGCACCTTATTAAAGATGTTGTTGTCGTCAGAGATGAATTTTATATTATAGCGTATGTTGCACTCGCATCCCTTACGACAATCGGTACATTTAACGGTACTGTATCCTTACAATGATATTTACGACTTTTACAGAAACCAGACTAAGTCGTAAGAGCCGAAGGACGTGAAAGGGATGCAGTGCTGTAGTGTAACCTATCTCCTATGTTATTTAGTTTCTCCTTTAAGAAGTATTCAAACGAACTAAAGAATAAAAAAAAATCACTGGGAACGAATCAAATGTCAGGCGGAAGAAATAAAGATCTGGAGGTTTGCCGATGACATTGAAATTCTCTCACAGACAACAAAGGGCTTGGAAGAACCACTTGAAATGGATAATGTGTTGAAACGAGATTATAAGATCAATATCAGCGAAATATGGATAGTTGTAGAAATAACTCAGATAATGATGGAATCAGAAAATGAGACCCTCAAAGTGGTACTTTTCTATTTGGGTAGCAAAATATATCACTATGGCCCAAGAAGAGATGATTTAAGATGCAGAGTGGCAGTAGGAAAAACGACGTTTTTGAAGAAGATAATTTGCCAACATTGAATATAAATCTTGTCGTAGTTACGCAGAGTTAAAGAGGTTTGCAACGGACAGACTAGTATGGAGATGCGTATCAAACTAGTCTCTGGTCTAACACCCATGGATGCCAGTAAAACAGTAATAAACACCAAGAATTAATTGTTCATGAAATACACAGCTTGAAGTATTGACATCCTATGTAACATGCGTCGATGGGCTGACTTGAAGGAGGAATCCGTCCGGTACGTGCTGATCGAGGGATAGCTCACAGGTACATCAGTGGGACAGCTCCTGGGATGTCGTAAGGCCATTGACCCTTCGCAGCTAGATCTCACTATTGTCTGCACTGTCCAATGCGGCTAGCAGGTTTGAAGGGCAGGGCCACGCTGGAGACTGCACACAGGGAAAACACCAGCCGGCAGCAGAGTCTGCCTTCAGGAGCAGGTATCAGGTAGCCATGAAGGCTGGCCCCTCATGTTAATAGAAGAACAGCTGCACAAACCTGTACGAGAATTAGAGATCCTTAGGATTGAAGGCAGCAGCTGTGGTAGCGGAGCCCTCCAGCGGCCTGGTGGTCAAAGGGCCCTAAGTTCTTCTCATCAAACTCAGGAAAGATGACAGCACTGTGGCTAACATTGTTGAAGTCTCCACGGTGGTACTTGCCGTTTCGCAGAAGCTTGTAGACAACTAGATGAGCAAATGGCAGACCGACAAAGGTTCTCAATTTGGGGTGATTGGCAGCTGACTGAGATATATCCGCTGGAAACGAGCAATATTTATACGAGCCTGGCCCGTAAGACAATATTGACATCACCTGGCCAGCTTTTCCCATATAGTGAACTTTGCTGAAGGCTTCGCGATTTCCCAACTAAACGTTTCAGCCGCTCTGGCAGGTGTACTGAATAGTTACATTATGTCCATCTTATATATTCTTGATCAGTTGTGTACCGTTATCAAACTGATGGAACCTCTCACGGAACCTCTTTTCATATGACGTTGTTTTGCTGCATTGTCACCACATGGTTCAGTGTCCTGGACATGGTCATTCCTCAACACTTCTCCCTTCCGTGCCTTCTCGCGTTACCGGTGAAGACATCTTAACTTTTACTTGGCTGCTCAGTTATAATAGTTTGCGGCGCAAAAGAACACTAACATTGCTATTTGCTCACTTACACTTTTTGTTTTCTTCGAAAGCTTTTGTCACTGACTACACTGCTTGTTCTATGCACACATTAAAAGCAATGGAAGGACGGGGGGAACATTAACGTCCGACAATGACGAGATTATTATCGACAGGGCACGAAATCAGACAGGGGATTCATGGGGAATTAAATCTGCCATTCCGTTTCAAAGGGTCCATTCTACCATTTGGCTTAAGCGATTTAAGGAAATTGCATAAAACCTAAGTCTGCGTGGCCACACAGAGATTTGAACGGCAGTCCTCTGGAATGTGAGTCAAGCGTCTTACTACTGTCCAACGTCCCTCGGTAAAACAACGTTGGGTACAATACAAAAACCTACCTTACCGTTCTTAACATCATTCTGTCATTCGAAACGCGTAGAGTGTTATTAAAGGAAATGAAACCGTCAAAAATGCGATGAGATTAGATTAGATTAGATGTAGTATTTGTTCCAGTAAATCCATAGTGAGGAGATCATCCAGGATGTAAAATGTGTCAAAAATAAGAATACAGAATAAATATTTCAAAGAAAACGATAGATGACAACGTACTTTTTTCAGATCCCAACTGAAATGGTCCTCTTAAATTTGTAATCAGTCAAAAAGGTTGAAAATTTTATCAATTAAAAGATAATAACAAACTTGACACAAACATGTAAATATCTAGTACACCAGGTTTCATTTGACAGTACACTGAAGAGCCAAAGAAACTGGTACGCCTGCGTAATATCGTGTAGAGCCCCCGCGAGCACGCAGGAATACCGCAACACGATGTGGCATGAACTCGACTAATGTCTGAAGTAGTACTGGAGGAAACTGACACCATGAATCTTGCAGGGCTGTTCAAAAATCCGTAAGAGTACGACGGGATTGAGATCTCTTCTAAAGAGCACGTTGCAAGGCATCCCGTATATGTTCAATAATATTCATATCAGGGGAGTTTGGTGGCCAGCGGAAGTGTTTAAACTCAGAAGAGTGTGCCTGCAACCACTCTGTAGCAATTATGGACGTGTGGGGTGTCGCATTGCCCCACTAGAATCGCCGAAGTCCATCGGAACGCACAATGGACATAAGTGAATGCAGGCGATCATACAGGATCCTTACGTACGTGTCAACAGCCAGAGTTGTATATAGACGAATCAGGGATCCCATATCACTCCAACTGCACACGCCCCACACCATTGCATAGCCTCTACCAGCTTGAACAGTCCCCTGCTATCCTGCAGCTTTCATGGAATCATGAGGCTGTCTCCATACAGTTACAATTTGAATCGAGACTCGTCCGACCAGGCAACATGTTTCCAGTCATCAACAGTCCAATGTCGGTGTTTATGGGCCCAGGCGAGGCATATATCTTTGTGTCGTGCAGTTATTAAGGGTACACGAGTGGGACTTCGGCTCGAAAAGCTCATATCGATAATGTTTCATTGAATGGTTCGGACGCTGACATTTGTTGATAAGCCAACACTGAAATCTGCAGAGATTTGCCGAAGGGTTGCACTTAGGTCACGCTGAACGATTCTCTTCAGTCATCGTTGTCCTGTTCTTGCAGGATCTGTGTCCAGCCGCAGCGATGTCGGAGATTTGAGGTTTTACCAGATTCCTGATATTCACGGTACACTCGTGAAATAATCGTACGGGATAATCCCTATGACTTGCTGTGGTGTGTCCCATCGGTCGTGCGGCAACTGTAACACTACGTTCAAACTCACTTAAATCTGGATGACCTGCCATTGTAGCAGCAGTAACCAGTCTAAGAACAGCACCAGACACTTGTCTTATATAAGCGTGCCGACCGCAGAGCCATATTCTGCCAGTTTACACATGTCTGTACCAGTTTCTTTGGCGCTTCCGGGTACTTAGGCTACTGTACCCATGCATGATTATACAGAAAAGTCATTTCATAGCAATTGTTACAATTATCTCATTACTGCAAAAAAATTTGTACGAAAGTCGGATTCTTCGCAACACTCGCATTATTTGATATTACCAACAACATCAGTCGACCCTGCTAAGAAATTCATTACTGGAGTTGTAGGAATTGTCCATCAACAAATCTTCTAGTTTCTTCTTAAACCGAACTTTATTAGTAGTAACACTTTTATGGCTGCTGGCAAGCTACTGAAAATATGTGTTCCTGAGTAATGGACACTTTTCCAGACCAAGGTAAGGGACTTCAAATCATTGTGAAGATTACTCTTGTTTCTAGTGTTGATACCATGAACTCAAATGTTGGTTTGAAAAAAAAAAAACTGGTATATTTTTGATAACAAGTTTAATTGAGGAACAAAAAAATTGGGAAGTATTAGTTAGCCTACACAACTGATTCTCATTACACGTTTTTCTACTAGAAAAACTTAAGCTTGACTTAATGAGTTACCCCAAAAAATTATCTCGTATGACATCAAGGAATGAATGTAAGAAAACTATGATAGCGTTTTTATTTTTACATCACCCATGTTTGACAACATTTGCATTACAAATATAGATTTGTTTAGGTGCATCCTGCAAGTTGAATTTATTATCAAGCTATGATTTGAAAAATTTAACATTGTCAACTTCTTGCATCTGCTTGTCATACTTTGGACATACAGTGGCGGGAAACCTCTTACAAGTTCTGAACTGCATACGGTGTGTTTTTCAAAGTTTAGTGACAGAGGACTGTCTAGGAACCGTTTATTAATGGACATGAATATTTCTCTGAGACTGTATTTCTTTTGCAATTGCAATATTTGTATCATCTGAAAACAAAACAAACTTTGCATCTGGTAATGTTACCGAAGAAAGTTGATAGATATACACAAGTTCATGAGCCCACACGAAGCGTAAATGGTTGCGAAAGCATACTTGACCTTTTGGCAACAAATAATCCTGGACAAATAGTGAGTATTGTGACGAATACAGGGATTAGCGACCACAAGCCAGTTTCTGCTAGGCTGAATACCGTAACACGTACAACCCTCAAACAGAAACGCAAAATATATCTATTTAAAAAAGCTGATAAAAATGCTCTTAACGCCTTTTTAAGAGACAGTCTTCACTCTTTCCGATCTGACCATGTAAGTGTAGAAAAGTCGTGGAATGTTTTCAAAGAGATAGAATCGACTGCAGTTAGAAGATACATACCACATTAATTAATAAGTGATGGTACTGATCCCCCATGGTACACAAAACGGGTCAGATCGTTGTTGTAGAAGTAACGAAAAAATCAAGCCAAATTTAAAAGAACGCAAAATCCCCAAGACTGGCAGTTTTACAGAAGTTCGAAATATGACGCGTACTTCAATGCGAGATGGTTTCAATAATTTTCACAACGAAATTCTGTCTCGAAATCTGGCAGAAAACCCAAAGAGATTCTGGTCATACATAAAGCACACCAGTGGCAAGACGCAATCAATACCTTCACTGCGCGGTAACAACGGTGAAGTCACTGATGACAGTGCCACTAAAGCAGAGATATTAACACTGTTTTCCGAAACTCCTTCACCAAAGAAGACGAAGTAAATATTCCTGAATCCCAATCAACAACAACTGCCAAGATGAGAAACATAGAAGTAGATATTCTCGGAGTAACGAAGCAGCTTAAATCACTTAATAAAGGCAAGGCCTCCGGTCCAGAGTGTATACCAGTCAGGTTTCTCTCAGAGTATTCTGATAAAATAGCTCTATATTTAGCAATTACATACAACTACTCGCTCACAGAAATATCCGTACCTAAAGACTGGAGTGCTATCGACAGGGGATGTCAAACTGATTCCATACTTTTAGATTTCCAGAAGGCTTTCGACACCGTTCCTCACAAGCGTCTTCTAACCAAACTGCGTTTCTTTGGGATATCGCCTCAGTTGTGCGATTGGATTCGCGATTTCCTCTCAGAAAGGTCACAGATCGTAGTAATAGACGGAAAGTCATCGAGCAAAACAGAAGTGATATTCGGCGTTCCCCAAGGAAGTGTTACAGGCCCTCTATTGTTCCTGATCTATATTAGTGACATAGGAGACAATCTGAGTAGCCGTCTTAGATTGTTTGCAGATGGTGCTGTCATTTACCGTCTTGTATAGTCATCAGATGATCAAAACAACTTGCAAAATGATTTAGATAAGATATCTGTACGGTGCGAAAAGTGGCAGTTGACCCTGAATAAGGAATATTGTGAAGTTACTCACATGATTACTAAAAGAAATCCGCTAAATTTCGATTACGTGATAAGTCACACAAATCTGAAGGCTGTAAATTCAACTAAATACTTAGGGATTACAATTACAAATAACCTAAACTGGAACGATCACATAGATAATATTGTGGGTAGAGCAAACCAAAGACTGCGATTCACTGGCAGAACACTTAGATGGCGCAACAGCTGTACTAAAGAGACTGCTTACACCACGGTTGTCCGCCCTATTCTGGAATATTGCTGTGCGGTGTGGGATCCGCATCAGGTGGGATTGACGAATGACATCAAAAAAAGTACAAAGAAGGGCAGCTCGTTTTGTATTATCGCGAACTAGGGGAGATAGTGTGACAGACATGATACGTGAATTGGAGTGGCAATCATTAAAACAAAGGCGTTTTTCATTGCGACGGAATCTTCTCATGAAATTTCAATCACCAGTTTTCTCCTCCGATTGCGAAAACATTCTGTTGGCACCCACCTACATACGGAGAAACGATCATCACGATAAAATAAGAGAAATCAGGAATGGCACAGAAAAATTTAAGTGCTCGTTTTTCCCGCGTGCCGTTCGAGAGTGGAACGGTAGAGAGACAGCTTGAAGGTGGTTCATTGAACCCTTTCCCAGGTACTGTATTGTGAATAGCAGAGTTATCACGAAGATGTAAAACTGCTGGTGCAGTGAGAGTCGTATTCGTATCACTGAAGATACTTGGAATGACTGGTCCGAGATCTTCCATGACAACATCTACTGAAGACGATAATCACATCTTTCCAGTGACTGTGATGAAATACTTGTTACACAGTTTTGGAAGACTGCACACATCCTTTGAACAATGTATCATTTACTCTTAATGTTATCTGCTCTTCTCCATCTGAGGCTCTATCAGTCTTGCAGTGAAAACATAGTGCGTAGTGGGGCGATCACTCTGTTGTAGAAATAATTCAGAAGCCAAGATCGCTTAAACACTGTTTACTGGATAACCGGTTTCAACACACTAAAGGTGCCATCAACGGATCTGAATGTAGATTAACATTTGCAAACCATTTGTAAATAACGATACACGAGACAGACCAGCTGATATAAAATCATTGTCACAAAAAATCAAAAAACAACTGCTCTCATGGTCATTCTTGTCCATAAAATATGTAAAACCGAAGTCACAAGATAAAACTATTTGATACATGACCGCATCTCAACTAACAACGGTTACTCGAGCAGCGGCTGTGGTTACCCTTGACGCTGTATCACAGGCAGGAGCGCCTGCGATGGTGTACTCAACGACGAACATGGGTGCACGAATGGCAAAACTTCATTTTTTCGGATGAATCCAGGTTCTGTTTACAGCATCATGATGGTCGCATCCGTGATCTGTGACATCGCGGTGAACACACATTGGAAGTGTGTATTCGTCATCGCCATACTGGCGTATCAACCGGCGTGATGGTATGGGGTGCTATTGGTTACACGTCTCGGTCACCTCTTGTTCACATTGACGGCACTTTGGACAGTGGACGTTACATTGCAGATGTGTTACGACCCGTGGCTCTACCCTTCATTCGATCCCCGCGAAACCCAACATTTCAAGAGGATAACGCACGACCGCATGTTGCAGGTCGTGTATGGGCCTTTCTGGATACAGAAAATGTTCGACTGCTGCCCTGGCCAGCACATTCTCCAGATCTCTCTTCAATTGAAAACGTCTGGTCAATGGTGGCCGAGCAACTTGCTCGTCACAATACGCCAGTCACTACTCTTGATGAACTGTGGTATCGTGTTGAAGCTGCATGGGCAGCTGTACCTGTACACGCCATCCAAGCTCTGTTTGACTCAATGCCGAGGCGTATCAAGGCCGTTATTACGGCCAGAGGTGGTTGTTCTGGGTACTGATTTCTCAAGATCTATGCACTCAAATTGCGTGAAAATGTAATCACATGTCAGTTCTAGTATAATATGTTTGTCCAATGAATACCCGTTTATCATCTGCATTTCTTCTTGGTGTAGCAATTTTAATGGCCAGTAGTGTATATTCAGTTTTACGGTGTAAGTTTTCATAGGAACTGCATTCTCCGAGTTGAAATGTTTTTCTTTTTCTTTCGAAATCCTATTTTAATCCAAAGTATGCTTATGGTGTATTTAGTATTGAAGAGTGCTCAGTATTGAAACTTTATAAGGTTGCCATTAATCAATGAATAAAGAAGAAGATTCCAATTTGTAGCTCACAGAAAAAAGACCACAACCTTTCCGACAGATGAAACCGCCTGCACCTTTTTGATGAAGGATCACTGGCTTCCACGCATTGCTGTGGTTGATGTTTCGTTTCTATCGTTAAGTGTTTGATCAAAGCCTCAATGATAGTAAGAAATAACGACACAAAAGCATTTGGTTTCGTTTTACAAAAATCAATCATAAATGACATTGGACTGGAAATCAGGCACCAACTTCTTTGAGGAAGTAAGGAGCAGACTCTTAATAATAGGTCACAGTACAGCTTTTAAGGAATTTGATATAGTGCTCTACTCGATTTGATGCATCTAAACGACACACACACACACACACACACACACACACACACACACACAGAGCGTCATATAAAAACACATTATTGCACAGTGTACAGTAGCGTAGTAAAAGGAAAATTACTTTGATATCAACGCTAGGTCCGTGGCAGGAAAAGAACACAGCGTATTCAACAACCGGAAACGTATCACGGTGTCTGGATATTAAAATGTAGACTTTTACGGCAGGAAATATCATGTCCATTATAATTACCCAGGCTGTTATGCCGTGGTCGGTTGATGAATTCTGTGTCGATTCCCAACGTTTCGTCTCCGACTGCGGGAGACATCTTCAAGGGGGTCCGTAGCTCGATGGAAGGTCCAACGCACCCACTGGCTCGCTACTGACTGCCGCTAAATTCCGCGTCCGCGCGCTCCCACGCCGCGGCGTGACGTCACGTGTTTTGAAAACGTCAGTGCAATTGGCCGCTGTCCGTCGCCGTCGATCGCCATTGCCATCACCCAGTAGTGGACGGGTGGTACACATCTTCTTTAACACCGGCATCCATATACCGTTTAATTTCACGCCCTCCTCCTTTCGGTTGAAATTGTTTGGGTGTTTAGCGATTGCGATTGCCTCCCTGTAGAGCCTTTCGTAATGTCCGCTTGTGGCCGCTAGTACTTGCGTCTCCTCGAAACGAATATTGTGGTTCCCTGGCTGGAAAGCATGCTCCGCAACAGCTGATCGTTCCGTTTCTCCTCTTCTACAATTTCCCTTGTGCTCTTCCAAACGTTTAGAAACCGTTCTTTTAGTGGTACCCACATAAACATCACCACAGGTGCATGGGAACCTATACACTCCAGCTTTTTCCAATGGTTTGCGAGCGTCCTTGGCAGGCTTAAGGTATTCCTGTATCTTCCTGGTGGGCGTGTAAATTACGGTAATATTCCACTTCGTCAAGATCCTCCCTATTCTTTCCGTTACATTTTTAACAAACGGCAGGAAAACCTTAGATTCTGCAGTAGCCTGTACGTTAGTATGATTTCTGCGTGGCTGCCTCAACGCACGTTTTATTTCGGCGGACGAATATCCGTTCTTCATTAGTGCATTGTGGAGATGTTCCATCTCAGCGTCGAGCAACTCAGGTTCACAAATGTTTCTAGCTCTGTCCGCTAACGTCTTGATAACACCCCGCTTCTGTTGTGGGTGGTGGTTCGAATCCCGGTGCAAATAACGGTCCGTGTGCGTGGGTTTGCGGTATACTGAGTGGCCCAAACTACCATTTTCGTTTCTAAAAACAAGCACATCGAGGAAATGTAATTTGCCGTCTACCTCCTCCTCCATTGTAAACTGAATTCTCGTGTTTATACTGTTCAGATGTTCGTGGAACCGGCTTAGTTCCTCCCTACCATGTCTCCATAGCACAAACGTGTCATACACGTATCGGAACCAAACATTTGATTTTTTGTTGGCAGTACCTAAGGCCTGTTCTTCGAATTTCTCCATAAAGAAGTTTGCAATTACGGGACTTAGGGGGCTTCCCATAGCCACGCCATCTGTTTGCTCATAAAACTGTTCATTCCACTTGAAATGCGTGGTCGTCAAACAACACTTAAACAGTTCTGAAATGTCGGCAGGAAAAATTCGATCCAGCTGTTCCAATACATCATTAAGTGGAACCATGGTAAACAGCGATACCACATCGAAGCTGACCAATATGTCCTCCGGCTGGACCACTATGCCATTCAATCTGCTGATGAAATGTGTCGAATTCTTTATATGAGAGTCCGAACAGCGTAGTCAAAAACTGGCTAACGAGTAGGTGGGCGAACCAATGGCACTTAGCAGCGGTCTTAACGGCTCATTTTCTTTATGAATTTTGGGCAATCCATAAAGCCTCGGTTGTAGCGCAACCGAATTGCAGAGACCTTTCTGTACACTCTCTTCAATGGAGGACTTTTTTATTAACCGCGACACAGTTCTGAGAACGTTGTTAGTGAGGTCCTTATTCAGCTTCCTATATGCTTGCGGATCCAGTAGATCAGTAATTTTACTCTGATAGTCGGCCACATCCATAACCACCGTTGCGCTTTCTTTGTCAGCTGGGAGAACCAAAATACTATCGTCGTCATTCAGGAGTTTTAAAGCTCTTCTCTCAGCCACAGTTATATTACTTTTCGGCGGTTTTGCATTGGCTAATATTCTCACTGTTTCTATACGGATTTCTTCAGCTGTTACAGAATCCACACTGCGAATTCCTGCTTCTACACTGGTTATAATTTCTTCCGTGGGCACAAAACGCGGACTAACAGCAAAATTTCCTCCCTTGGCAAGCACAGATGTCTCATCGTCAGATAACGAACGTTTGGACAAATTGATAACGGTCCGGGAAACGTCTAAATGCCGAACAGTCTGATTAGGTAGCAAATTATCAAACTTCTTCTTCTGTCTACTAGACGTTGTCAACATACGCTTCCCCATGGTATCATGCAGTAGTCTATCAATTTTATCCCAGTCACCGCTGCACAGTTTATTACTGATCGTAATATGGAGAGACATTAACTTACAGTTTGTGCTTGCAAAGTCCCGTCGGGTCTGCTGAATGCGCTCTCGCAGTAAGGCCTCCTCAGTCCGTTTGAAAATGCGTTGTGCCTTTCCCGAATAGAACAGTCGCTTTATCTTTAGAAACTTCGGTATAACGCCGAAGGCTCTGCAACGAGACAGGAATGTGAGGGAACACAAAAGCTGCACCACAATATTCGTTTCGAGGAGACGCAAGTACTAGCGGCCACAAGCGGATATTACGAAAGGCTCTACAGGGAGGCAATCGCAATCGCTAAACACCCAAACAATTTCAACCGAAAGGAGGAGGGCGTGAAATTAAACGGTATATGGATGCCGGTGTTAAAGAAGATGTGTACCACCCGTCCACTACTGGGTGATGGCAACGGCGACGGACAGCGGCCAATTGCACTGACGTTTTCAAAACACGTGACGTCACGCCGCGGCGTGGGAGCGTGCGGACACGGAATTTAGCGGCAGTCAGTAGCGAGCCAGTGGGTGCGTTGGACCTTCCATCGAGCTACGGACCCCCTTGAAGATGTCTCCCGCAGTCGGAGACGAAACGTTGGGAATCGACACAGAATTCATCAATCGACCACGGCATAACAGCCCGGATAATTATAATGGACATGTCTGGATATTACAGTTCTGGCAGCTGAGTGTGATTACGTCTCCGGCCACTCCAGTGATATGGAGACGTATGTTATTTGTACGGTTCAAAGTTCCATCTCATACCACCAGCCTAGAGGGAACACGCCACGTGTGGAATGGCCTTTAGCCGTTTGATGCCTATCAATACCCGGACGGTGCACACACCAACCGGTTTTTATTTCGTCATTAAAGCCATAGTTACACCTAGTCTCGAATACAGCTGGCACCCTATTTTGTGGACCTGAACTCTGATTTTGACTCTGTTGGCTTGTGGACTGTTGTGAAAGACGACTCTGACTTCTCATTCTTCGGTAATGGCGTAATAATCTACTACGGCTATGGAGCAACATATATAGCAAGCTTTCCCATAATGAATTGTGTAAAGGAGACGATAATTAATAGCCTGAAAGTGCTAGGATGCCACTAAGTTCCCTGTGAATGTATAATTTCGAAATGGTTATTTGAATAGTTGCTTCTAGGTTTTATGTTAAGGAATCTCCAGTGTTTCAAGTGATTTGATCCTTAACAGTTTTCCTTGCTTGATGCAATCTCATAAGGTTTTCTTGTCTGCTACAAACTTAAAATGTTGGTTTATATATTTAAATGTGCTGTTGTAGCTGCTATACCATATTTTGCCCCAAGCTGTGATCCTTCGTTTTCAGACTTGTTTGCCGGTATTTCCTTCTCTGTTCCACTTATCTAGGACAGATACAGAGTCGCCACATATATCTGGGCTTATGATTAGCTTTCGAGTACAAACGTGGAATCCAAGAGTAGGCGAATCTTGCAGATCCTTGCAGATCCTTGCAGATCCAGAGAAGGTTCTCGTTATATAAAGTATTTTAAACTGTCAGCATTATTTGGGCTGTATGGATTCACAGAACAATGAAGAACTTCACAGTGATCATTTATATCCATTAACCTAGTTCACAAAAATCAACATAATTATGGTTATTACGATGGCGTACCTCTGTGGCAAACAAATTAGGTTTCTCTTTAGCTTTAATTGCACATGATGCTGCAGCACAATTTTCTGTGTCATGAGGTGACAACTATCATGATATATGGTTCTATTTTTATCATCCTACGTTTCAGACCTGTTCAGGTATATTTTACAAGAATATTGGGAAACAATACGTTTTGATGCTTACTAGCTGTGACAGAAATGGAATCTTAGTCTGAAAGCAACTCTCAAACACATACCTACTCATACTGGTCGCGGCTGAAGGAACCAATTCTCCATTTGGAGCTAGCATTTATTGCATAAGCATACAGTTAATGACGACATTTGTAATCCCCTACTTGCTATTTGTACCTTTTTATTTAAATAAATGATGCACGTGAAATGTACAGATCTCTTGTAGTTAGCGCTATCCCAACTAGTTCCAATAACAACGAAGGTATTAATGAAGGGGAAAAATGAATTTGGTCCTTGTCTAACCTAAAGCAAAAGACCACTTGTTGGGACCAGTGTAGTCATTACGTGGCTCCACAATATTTCGAAAGCAAAATATTTAATTTGGTATTAAACAGTAATAGATAGCCTTAACTATGGCTTCAACACAATCCACAACACATTCAGTGAAAGTGCAAGTTTCCTTTTTATTAAAATGTATCATACACTAACCTCTATCCTGAAAGGCATTTGGATTGACCCTTGCGAAGCGCTGTGTGCAAGACACACACACACACACACACACACACACACACACACACACACACATAGCCCAAGTTGAGAGAATTTCGGGCGCCAACAGCTTCATGTGCCGTGTGATGTCCCTCTGGTTTGAGGCCACTAAGATGAACACTTGGGCAAGCGTCTTGGGCACGGAGTCCGGCGAAGGTTTTCTGGGCATATTTTTGGGTCGATTTGAATCCGTAGCTGACTTCGAGTGCCGTCTTAGTGCGTAGTCTGGTCAGTCAGATGTTAATATCTGGTGACCGTGGCCACATCATTGCCCTGAAGCTTCTTCACTGTGGATTCAGCAATATCTGTTGAATTGTCGGTTTGATCGGAGGGTATTAAAATAGTATGCGGGGTCGTTGCTGCAAGACATACACATGCTTAATGAATGGAGACCGTTCATCTACGTTGAGATGATTGATTTGGTTCCGCACCATAGGTCTGCTACTAAGTGTTGCAGTGCACTATTGAGGCCATAATTCGTGGTATTTTTCCGTAGACACACTCCGGTCGGCGAATTTGTTGCACCGTTTCTGTTACTACGAGCTCCTTGGACTTGCTGTTTTGACGAGTGTTCACTATGGTTAGAGAAATCGTCTTTTAGTGAAAAGATATACTACTGTGTGTGCTGCGATTAAGACAAATTCTGTCGAAGCACCTGGGCAGGAGGCTACACTTTAACTAGGGACTTCGTGTGGTGGGTCTTGTGCACCATCAATAGGCGTGGAACAAGGCCAGTGTAGCCTGTGTCTGATGCCATATCCTAGCACGGACTACAGCCCACGGCAGTTGCTCTGGCGTTGTCGTATCGTAATGCTCTTATTGTGTGTCTGGCTTGAGGCTAATAACAAGCCGTAGGTCGTTCCTTCTCTATCTCTGTATTCATTACCATAAGTCTCCTACAGAGACGTTTTATACTCCCATGCCGGCCGGTGTGGCCGACCGGTTCTAGGCGCTGCACTCTGAAACCGCGCGACCGCTACGGTCGCAGGTTCGAATCCTGCCTCGGGCGTGGATGTGTGTGATGTCCTTAGGTTAGTTAGGTTTAAGTAGTTCTAAGTTCTAGGGGACTGATGACCTCAGAAGTTAAGTCCCATAGTGCTCAGAGCCATTTGAACCATTTTTATACTCCCATGGTGGAGCGTGACTGCTTATTTTTACACATGTTTGCTGGCCGTGGAAGACTGTATTTGATATCATTGTTCAGACTTGTTTCTTCGGTGCCACGGCAATAAAACCGGAGGGTTGCCCCATTAGTGGCAGTGCCTGTGAAAGAAATACAAGCCGTATGTATTCTCGTGAAATCTATCAGGAAGGATCTTTTCCACGTTCAGTGTGACCAAAGAATTGATGATTTGTAATTTGATGAAGCACAACTGGCGAGGCCTTTTGATACTTTTGGCAGTGTTGTATAAGAATTTTTCTTTTCCCTAATGGGCTGCCCGCTAATTCTAAGTTAGATGCGTGTGCACACGCTCCCTTAGGGAAGCGTACTAATTAGTCATCAAGCATAAGTGATTTCCATGGAGTTTTAACACTCCCTAGTGTACCTATCGTAAGGGGTGCTAAGCTATTTAAGATCTACTGCGGGAAAAATAACTAGTTTCGGCTGACGATTTAGCATATAGAGAGCATAGCGCGTAATGGCGTGCCGTTAAAGCGGTGCATTGTGCACAAGTAGTTATGTGTTGTGTTGTCCTGTGGTGATTGGTGACCAGAGGTGCATTAGCTGTCAGATGTGGTGTAAGTTGTAACTGTGAGGTAGTTCTTGTCGACGAGAAATTTGGTATTTACTTGTCCTTGAATGTTTTAAGTATAAAACCTGTGAAAGCAAAAGTCAAGTTTTGATATTATGTATTAAATTGCATATGTGTTATCACATGATTAATCCGTCGAGTAAAAAAGGTCTGCCGGTTTTGAGTTTGGTAATTTTGCTTAACTAAAGCTGTTATTAAAGAACGCCTGGCCGCTTTTCCTGTTTGGTAATTTTACTTACTGAAGCTGTTATTATTGAAGACCTGCCTATTCCCTTAGTAAATTAAGAGCTGTTATATAATTTGGGTTAGTTGTAACTGTTATTAATTAAAGCCTACCTGTTTCTATTTCCCTGTTATTGAGATCTGATATCTTACTCAATCTGTGTTACAATGAACTTAAATTGTGTGATTCTTGAGTTTCTCCCGGCGTATTTGATAATCAAAATATCCACGGGAATGCTGCCGGTCTATAGTGTCCAACGGGCACAATATTTCGGCGATCAAACATGTCGCCATCATCAGGTGAACTGACGGACTGAGCTCCTGTGAACGTACCGGCACGGAGATCCGTACGCTATGGCTGCTCAGAGGGAACTGGGTTCGGTCGCGGCGGCGGCCGATTTAAATACCCTCCGCCCGCGGCGCGCTCCCTCCGCCGTCCGCGCCCAGCGCCACGGTCGCGCGGTGGAACAGATTGCGACGGCGTCTGAGATGACGTCGGTGTGATGGCTCTGTCCGCCGTGGTCGTCACAACTATACGTCTGCTCGATTTACTCTTGATTAACCCGATCGCTGGTTCCCAAGCCTTGCTAAGATTATAGCCACAGTCCCGGTTTATGAGGTCGTCATTGGTGCGAATTTCGATGGCCTCTCTAACAACGCTGTCCCAGTATCTCGACGTCTGTACCAGAATCCTCGTGCGGTCATACTCCATGGCGTGATTTTCCGACAAACAATGTTCAGCGACCGCCGACTTGCTCGGATACATCAGTCGAGTGTGCCTCTGGTGTTCACGGCATCGATCCTTGACGGTACGCATCGTCTGACCAATATACGACTTGCCACATTGACACGGAATCTGGTACACGCCGGCCTTCCTCAAACCGAGGTCATCTTTGGCGCTCCCCACCAGTGCACGAGTTTTATTTGGAGGACAAAACACAGTTCCGACCCGGTGTTTCTTCAGAATGCGGGCGATTTTCCCCGAGAGTGCGCCTGTGTATAGAATAAATGCAGTGCCTACCTCCTCCCTCGTGACTTCATCCATCTCAACAGGTTGTGCTGCAGTGGTTGGGCGGAGAGCACGTTGAATCTGCCACTCTGAGTACCCATTTTTTCGAAATACAGTTCTCAGATGTTCCAATTCCTGGGGTAGACTCTCTGCGTCAGAGATAGTGCGCGCCCTATGTACTAGAGTTTTAAGTACCCCATTCCTCTGTGAAGGGTGGTGGCAGCTGTCTGCATGCAAATACAGATCAGTGTGCGTAGCCTTCCGATACACCCCATGACCTAGGGTGCCGTCAGCCCTTCTCTTGACCAAGACGTCAAGGAAAGGTAATTTACCCTCCGTTTCAGTCTCCATAGTGAATTTGATGTTGGGGTGTATGGAGTTTAGATGTGTAAGGAAGTCAAGGAGTTTATCCATACCATGTGGCCAGATGACGAACGTGTCGTCCACGTAACGGAAAAAGCAAGTAGGTTTCCATACGGATGACGACAGGGCTTCCTCCTCGAAGTTCTCCATGTACAAATTCGCTACCACCGGTGAGAGTGGGCTACCCATGGCGACTCCCTCCGTTTGTTCATAGTATTCTCCATTAAAAAGAAAATACGTGGAAGTCAAGATATGCCTAAAAAGTTCAGTGGTCTTCTCATCAAACTTCTGACTAATCAAGTCTAGTGACTCTCGCAGGGGTACCCTCGTAAACAAGGAAACGACATCAAAACTCACCATGATATCTGACTCATCCAACCTGAAGCTATCAAGGCGTTTAACAAAATCCACGGAATTACGGATGTGATGAGGGCATTTACCCACACAAGGACTTAATATTCCCGTCAGGTATTTGGCCAACAAATATGTAGGTGCCCTGATGTTGCTGACAATGGGGCGTAATGGTACCCCCTCTTTGTGAACCTTCGGGAGTCCGTATAGTCTAGGCGGTACCGGACCTTGGGGTAACAATTTCTTAGCGTCACCGTCCGGTAAATCTGCGTCTTTGAGAAGCGCCCTCGTCTTGTTCTCCACCTTCTTTGTAGGGTCAACGCTGATCTTCCGGTAGGAATCGTCATTTAGCAGGCTCTGCATCTTATCTGTGTAGTCCTTATGGGAGACAACAACTGTAGCATTGCCTTTGTCAGCTGGTAAGACAACAATTTCAGAGCGCTCCCTCAGATCACGAATGGCCGCCCTCTCTTTACTGCTGATATTTGACTTCATCGGCTTGGATTTCGTCAACGCACGACAAGTTTCACGACGTATTTCCTCGGCTGATTCTGGCGGAAGTCGAGCTGCAACCTGTTCAACAGCACTAACAATTTCTGCGACCGGAGTGAACTTGGGGGTGGGAGCGAAGTTGAGACCTCTCTGCAAAACCGAGACCGCATCATCACTCAACACCATGCCACTCAAATTGATGACAGTCTTGCACGGAACCTACAGGGATGGTTTGTCAAGGAGACGTGAGAACTTAGCTGTTTGACGTCCTGTAGCCTTCTTATGGGCGGAATCAGCTGACACCCAGGTGACACCATCAATCCAATCCCAGGAACAAGAAGTGAACTTACTAGCCAGTTGCAAATGTAGTTTGAGTAATTCCTGTGAGATAAACTCAAGGCTCCGGCGGGTGAATTGCACTCTCTCACGTACCAATGCGAGGCTGGCTCGTTTCTTGATTCTTTTAGCTGCTGCAGAATCGATGTGATGCATAACCTTAGCAAAATTTGGAACAACATTCTCGGAACGACATCTCTTTAGAAAGGCAAGAGTACTTAGCCAGCCTCGCATTGGTACGTGAGAGAGTGCAATTCACCCGCCGGAGCCTTGAGTTTATCTCACAGGAATTACTCAAACTACATTTGCAACTGGCTAGTAAGTTCACTTCTTGTTCCTGGGATTGGATTGATGGTGTCACCTGGGTGTCAGCTGATTCCGCCCATAAGAAGGCTACAGGACGTCAAACAGCTAAGTTCTCACGTCTCCTTGACAAACCATCCCTGCAGGTTCCGTGCAAGACTGTCATCAATTTGAGTGGCATGGTGTTGAGTGATGATGCGGTCTCGGTTTTGCAGAGAGGTCTCAACTTCGCTCCCACCCCCAAGTTCACTCCGGTCGCAGAAATTGTTAGTGCTGTTGAACAGGTTGCAGCTCGACTTCCGCCAGAATCAGCCGAGGAAATACGTCGTGAAACTTGTCGTGCGTTGACGAAATCCAAGCCGATGAAGTCAAATATCAGCAGTAAAGAGAGGGCGGCCATTCGTGATCTGAGGGAGCGCTCTGAAATTGTTGTCTTACCAGCTGACAAAGGCAATGCTACAGTTGTTGTCTCCCATAAGGACTACACTGATAAGATGCAGAGCCTGCTAAATGACGATTCCTATCGGAAGATCAGCGTTGACCCTACAAAGAAGGTGGAGAACAAGACGAGGGCGCTTCTCAAAGACGCAGATTTACCTGAGGGTGACGCTAAGAAATTGTTACCCCAAGGTCCGGTACCGCCTAGACTATATGGACTCCCGAAGGTTCACAAAGAGGGGGTACCATTACGCCCCATTGTCAGCAACATCAGGGCACCTACATATTTGTTGGCCAAATACCTGACGGGAATATTAAGTCCTTATGTGGGTAAATGCCCTCATCACATCCGTAATTCCGTGGATTTTGTTAAACGCCTTGATAGCTTCAGGTTGGATGAGTCAGATATCATGGTGAGTTTTGATGTCGTTTCCTTGTTTACGAGGGTACCCCTGCGAGAGTCACTAGACTTGATTAGTCAGAAGTTTGATGAGAAGACCACTGAACTTTTTAGGCATGTCTTGACTTCCACGTATTTTCTTTTTAATGGAGAATACTATGAACAAACGGAGGGAGTCGCCATGGGTAGCCCACTCTCACCGGTGGTAGCGAATTTGTACATGGAGAACTTCGAGGAGGAAGCCCTGTCGTCATCCGTATGGAAACCTACTTGCTTTTTCCGTTACGTGGACGACACGTTCGTCATCTGGCCACATGGTATGGATAAACTCCTTGACTTCCTTACACATCTAAACTCCATACACCCCAACATCAAATTCACTATGGAGACTGAAACGGAGGGTAAATTACCTTTCCTTGACGTCTTGGTCAAGAGAAGGGCTGACGGCACCCTAGGTCATGGGGTGTATCGGAAGGCTACGCACACTGATCTGTATTTGCATGCAGACAGCTGCCACCACCCTTCACAGAGGAATGGGGTACTTAAAACTCTAGTACATAGGGCGCGCACTATCTCTGACGCAGAGAGTCTACCCCAGGAATTGGAACATCTGAGAACTGTATTTCGAAAAAATGGGTACTCAGAGTGGCAGATTCAACGTGCTCTCCGCCCAACCACTGCAGCACAACCTGTTGAGATGGATGAAGTCACGAGGGAGGAGGTAGGCACTGCATTTATTCCATACACAGGCGCACTCTCGGGGAAAATCGCCCGCATTCTGAAGAAACACCGGGTCGGAACTGTGTTTTGTCCTCCAAATAAAACTCGTGCACTGGTGGGGAGCGCCAAAGATGACCTCGGTTTGAGGAAGGCCGGCGTGTACCAGATTCCGTGTCAATGTGGCAAGTCGTATATTGGTCAGACGATGCGTACCGTCGAGGATCGATGCCGTGAACACCAGAGGCACACTCGACTGATGTATCCGAGCAAGTCGGCGGTCGCTGAACATTGTTTGTCGGAAAATCACGCCATGGAGTATGACCGCACGAGGATTCTGGTACAGACGTCGAGATACTGGGACAGCGTTGTTAGAGAGGCCATCGAAATTCGCACCAATGACGACCTCATAAACCGGGACTGTGGCTATAATCTTAGCAAGGCTTGGGAACCAGCGATCGGGTTAATCAAGAGTAAATCGAGCAGACGTATAGTTGTGACGACCACGGCGGACAGAGCCATCACACCGACGTCATCTCAGACGCCGTCGCAATCTGTTCCACCGCGCGACCGTGGCGCTGGGCGCGGACGGCGGAGGGAGCGCGCCGCGGGCGGAGGGTATTTAAATCGGCCGCCGCCGCGACCGAACCCAGTTCCCTCTGAGCAGCCATAGCGTACGGATCTCCGTGCCGGTACGTTCACAGGAGCTCAGTCCGTCAGTTCACCTGATGATGGCGACATGTTTGATCGCCGAAATATTGTGCCCGTTGGACACTATAGACCGGCAGCATACCCGTGGATATTTTGATTAACTTAAATTGTGATGCCAAAAGTGTTATATCAACAAGGTAATAACAGGAAGTGACACATGATGGCACATGGGCTCTAACGTTTCGCCTTACATCCCTTTATATATAATTGTAGGTTTCACGCCCATTATCCAAGTGAAGGAAAGAATCTGACCTGACTGGAACTCGAACACAGTAGCGCGTGGCCTATGGAGTTACTATTTTCTTTTATAAAAGTTTACAAGCTGACGTGGCATCTCGGACATAAAGGAAGGATCAGTAATCACTTAGGAACCGGGGGCGCAGATACCATGAGAGGGCGCTACGGCCACTTTTGGGCTGGCATCGTCGGAGATGGTTTAACTGGGCAGTGTATTCTCCCAGACCGACTTGATAGTCGCACGTACCCCTTATTCCTGCGAGAAGTTCTGCCGGACATATTGAATAATGGGCCTGTATGACCACCACGATCTCCCGATCTGTCCCCAATCGAGTTTTTCCTGGGGGGTACACGAAGAACCCTGTGTATGAAACACCTGTTGCATCGCCGGAGGACCTAGCGGGCAGAATTGTTGCCGTAGAAAGATGTGTTCGAGAAACACCAGGTATCTTGAGAGGGTGCGCCGTTCAATACATACGTGCCTCGATACAGCTGGACAAGACTTTCAGCATCTCTTTTAGTAGACGTCCATTTGTAGCATGTGAGAAAATCGCTGCAAGGCCACCGAATAACCCCAGTTTGCCTTGGCGACCCCAGGTTCTTGTGGGATTACTGATACTTGTTGAATGCCTGATGTGCCGTATTAGTTTGTAAACGTTTCTTTTTTAATCACTCTGTACAGGCAGCAGACTAAGCACTAGACTACGAGCTGCAGACTTGGAACTGAAATGAACAGGTTTCCAGATACCAAGACAACACCGAACATTCCCTCATTGTAGTCATAGGGATTGCACGTTCAACCACCAACCAGCTATCGGTTCAGGTGCCTCTTCACGTTCTTGCTGTTCCTTTGCCCCAGCCACTAACAGCAGTCTCCCCATTCATCCTCTATTCATACGGGGTCGCTCGTCCATGCTGCTATTCGTCCCCCAAGGCATACGCTCCTAGACAAAGAGGTTCCATTTTTTGCCGATCAACTTAGGAACCACCCACTCCGGAAAGAAGACAACTGCAGATGCTGCCCGCTCCATGCGTCAACTCAGCTCACAAGTGTTATTCGTCACCTTCAGTACACGGCCCAGCACTGGCTTCGAGTCGTCGCTGGTTTGCTATCACTCCTCGGACCACTAACGCTGTCGGTTTGACGTGCTCGCCGACTCGCGATGGCGCTATGGTCAGTTGCCTTGCCCACTTTCTGCCGTGACGGGAACACTTTACTAGCCTGGTGCCAACTGTAGGGCGAAGTGGGACTTCCACTGTGCCGTGTGCCCCTAAATTACGGTACATCATTAAAGGTTACAAAATTTTCAAAAATGCACGTCACTCATGTTACCACTACATATGTTTATCACAGCAACTGGAATCACTCAACAGAGGAAAGTCCACTGGACCTGACGGGATACCAATTCGATTCTACACAGAGTACGCGAAAGAACTTGCCCCCCTTCTAACAGCCGTGTACCGCAAGTCTCTAGAGGAACGGAAGGTTCCAAATGATTGGAAAAGAGCACAGGTAGTCCCAGTCTTCAAGAAGGGTCGTCGAGCAGATGCGCAAAACTATAGACCTATATCTCTGACGTCGATCTGTTGTAGAATTTTAGAACATGTTTTTTGCTCGAATATCATGTCGTTTTTGGAAACTCAGAATCTACTATGTAGGAATCAACATGGATTCCGGAAACAGCGATCGTGTGAGACCCAACTCGCTTTATTTGTTCATGAGACCCAGAAAATATTAGATACAGGCTCCCAGGTATATGCTATTTTTCTTGACTTCCGGAAGGCGTTCGATACAGTTCCGCACTGTCGCCTGATAAACAAAGTAAGAGCCTACGGAATATCAGACCAGCTGTGTGGCTGGATTGAAGAGTTTTTAGCAAACAGAACGCAGCATGTTGTTATCAACGGAGAGACGTCTACAGACGTTAAAGTAACCTCTGGTGTGCCACAGGGGAGTGTTATGGGACCATTGCTTTTCACAATATATATAAATGACCTAGTAGATAGTGTCGGAAGTTCCATGCGGCTTTTCGCGGATGATGCTGTAGTATACAGAGAAGTTGCAGCATTAGAAAATTGTAGCGAAATGCAGGAAGATCTGCAGCGGATAGGCACTTGGTGCAGGGAGTGGCAACTGACCCTTAACATAGACAAATGTAATGTATTGCGAATACATAGAAAGAAGGATCCTTTATTGTATGATTATATGATAGCGGAACAAACACTGGTAGCAGTTACTTCTGTAAAAATCTGGGAGTATGCGTGCGGAACGATTTGAAGTGGAATGATCATATAAAATTAATTGTTGGTAAGGCGGGTACCAGGTTGAGATTCATTGGGAGAGTCCTTAGAAAATGTAGTCCATCAACAAAGGAGGTGGCTTACAAAACACTCGTTCGACCTATACTTGAGTATTGCTCATCAGTGTGGGATCCGTACCAGATCGGGTTGACGGAGGAGATAGAGAAGATCCAAAGAAGAGCGGCGCGTTTCGTCACAGGGTTATTTGGTAACCGTGATAGCGTTACGGAGATGTTTAACAAACTCAAGTGGCGGACTCTGCAAGAGAGGCGCTCTGCTTCGCGGTGTAGCTTGCTCGCCAGGTTTCGAGAGGGTGCGTTTCTGGATGAGGTATCGAATATATTGCTTCCCCCTACTTATACCTCCCGAGGAGATCACAAATGTAAAATTAGAGAGATTAGAGCGCGCACAGAGGCTTTCAGACAGTCGTTCTTCCCCCGAACCATACGCGACTGGAACAGGAAAGGGAGGTAATGACAGTGGCACGTAAAGTGCCCTCCGCCACACACCGTTGGGTGGCTTGCGGAGTATAAATGTAGATGTAGATGTAGATTACCTGTAGCAGAACTAGGATTTGGAGTGGTGGTGCTGGGTTCGGAGGAGGTGAAAATTTCAAAATCTTTATTTACACACAAAAAAAAAAATCCAAGTAAATACCACCCAGAAAGAGAAATATGGAAATTTGTGGTAAGTTCCTATGGGACCAAATTGCTGAAGTCATCGGTCCCTATTCTTACACGCTACTTAATGTAACTTAACCTAACTTATGCTAGGGACAACACACACACACACACATGCCCGAGGGTGGACTCGAACATCTGACGGGGGAACACCGCGAACCGTGCAAGGTGCCCTAGACCGCGAAGCTACCCCGCGCGGCACACCTAGAAAAGGTGCGCTTCCAGTTACCATTCACAAGTACATTTATTATTTAAGAGATAACAGTCATAAGAAAGGTAAAATATCATCAAAACTACAGAAATTCAATCTCCATTAACAATAGCTCAAGAATAACAAATTAATCCAATAGCGAATTTATCTTCATGTAAGCTCACTCACAACTTGAACAATTACCCTTGCATGAACTTATTTAAAATATTAACAATCTCTTAACGCTCTTGAAACGTTTACTAAAATTTATCCAAAGCACTCAGCAGTCATTAGTAGCTACAGCATAAAGTACCAAAGCCACAAATGGGTTTCATACCACATCAGTTATTAACCAAGGGGAAGGTTGTCAAAATATGGAGAAACAGTAACCACGCTCTGCAACAACGAAAGAAACAACTCTTAGAAATCTATCTGCTGGATAACAGCGAATAACTCACTATTCCAACAAAACTTGTGGTCAGTGGCAAGCAACGATTCAAATGCAGTTACATAGATTTTCATGACCACTGTCTCCAAATTAACTAAGTACAACACAAATTAAGAGTCCGCTGAGTTAGAGAGGCACTTCCCACAACTAATCACTGACTGAACCAATAAGAGAACCAACAAGACCCAAGAACTCCCTCGTAATGCAAATTTTTCCATTGACAGAAAGCGGAGCAGATCGACACGTATACCAGCTTGTTGTTAAGAAGTCGAGCCGATGGATCTAATTCAGCCGGCATCCGACACCTGGTGGAGACTTATTGAGCCCTTCTATCGCTTCAGACGATGTGCACTGTCACGTGGATGATTCGAGGAAGGTGACTGGCGCCGCCTGCCGCAGGTTCGAGGGAGAAAATAGTAGGTTCGAATGGTTCAAATGGCTTTGAGCACAATGGGACTTAACATCTGAGGTCATCAGTCCGACTAGAACTTAGAACTACTTAAACCTAACTAACCTAAGGACATCAAACACAGCCATGCCAGAGGCAGGATTCGAACCTCCGACCGTAGCGGTCGCGCAGTTCCAGACTGAAGCGCCTAGAACTGCTCGGCCACAACGATCGGCAATTGTAGGGGACCGAATAGAAGAAAAGGTTACAGGTGAATATGGGCTTGGGTAAGAAATGCGAGAGCAGAAAGACTAATTGATTTCTGAGTAATGAAATTAGTTGCTCACAAGAACAATATACAGAAGAATGGAAAAGAAAATTGAGGGTGTGTTAGATGACAATCAGTCTGGCTTTAGAAAAGATAAAGGCGGTTCTGACGTTGCGGTTGATAATGGAAGGAAGAGTAAAGAAAAACCAAGACACGTTCATAGGATTTGTCGACCGGGAAAAAAGAGTTCGGCAATGGAAACTGGTGCAAAGTGTTCGAAATTTTGAGAACTATAGGTGTAAGCTATAGGGAGAGACGGGTAGTACGCAATATGTACAAGAGCCAAGAGAGAATATAAAGAGTGGACCACCAAGAACGAAGCAGTCGGATTAAGAAGAGTGTAAGACAGGGATATAGACTTTCCCACCTACTGTTCAGTCTGAACATCCAAAAAGCAATGGTGGAAATAAAAGGAAAGTTCAGAAGTGGATTTAAAATTCGAGGTGAAAGGATATCAGTGATGCAATTCGCTGATGACATTTGCTATCCTAAGTGAAAGTGAAGAAGAATTATGTGACTTGCTGAATGGGATGAAGAGTCTAATGAGTACAGAATGTGGATTGGGAGTAAATCGAAGAAAGACGGAAGTAATGAGAAGAAGCAGAAAAGAAATAGCGAGGAGCTTAACATCAGGATTGATGGTCACGAAGTAGATGCAGTTAAGTAATTCTGCTACCTAGGCAGCAAAATAACTGATGACGGAGGGAAAAAGGTGGACATAAAAAGCAGACTAGCACTGCCGAAAAGGGCATTCCTGGCCAAGAGAATTTTACTAGTATCAAACATAGGCCTTAATTTGAGGAGGAATTTCTAGAATGTACGCCTGGTGCACAGCATTGTATGGTAGTTAACCATGGACTGTGGGAAAAACCGGAACGGAAGAGTATCGAAGCATTTGTGATGTGGTGCTACAGCAGAATGTTAAAAATTAAGTTCTGTGCAGAAACGGAGAGGAGAAGAATATGTGGAAAACACTGACAAGGAGAATGGACAGGATGATAGGACATCTGTTAAGATATCAGGGAATGACTTCCAGCAAATACTTGAGGACGTAGAAAAGTGCTACTCTGAGATGAAGAGGTTAGCACAGGGTAGGAATTCGTAGCGGGCCGCATCAAATCAGAAAACTGATGACCAAAAAAATAAAATGGAACACCTACTTCCGTCTTTACGATGTTATTTATTACATGACCACCAGTTTCGGTGTTTCAGTGCACTTCCTTCAGGCCAAGAGTTGGTAGTGACAGTTGGAGACACGACGTCGTTGTTACAGGTATTCTGCGGAAACCAGTTCGTAGATGTTGGTCGCTGATGAATCGTGTATATGATTGGAGTAAACCGCCTCAGCGTCAGTTAAGGCCTGGAGATGGTGCACTTGAGCACCGAAACTGGCGGACATATAAGAAATAATGTCGTAAGGACGGCTGTAGGTGTTTCATTTTATTACATAAGTGAACGGTCAGAGTGCCTCAAACATCCCGTTAGAAGGATGTACATACAAAAAAAAAAAAAAAAAAAAAAATTGCCAAATGTGGCCACAGTGTTAGTCACGTGTCACCGAACCAACTAACTTTCTTTATAGTAATCATAGCATTAGAACCATAATTCATGTCGGTGTCCACGAGCCGAGAAATATTTTTCTTGCTAACCGCGCCGCACCAATTCGGACATGACAACAAGACTTAACACGAAACTTCAGTCTTATAAAGTACCACAGTCCATACCCAGTTTGGTTTTATTCAGATAATTTTATGTTAACTGAACCTTCCGTCGTTTCTTGGTATCACAATATTATAATAAATGACAAGCGCTAGTTTGCTTTTGCTCTACAGTTTTACTTTTACTTTGTTAACCAGTCTTCGGCTCACAAGTCCATCTTCAGACATTTACTAACTATTGTCGCCAAAGGCGTTACATGTTTGTAAACGGCACTGGAAAATAAGTTACACATCTAGGTTGAAACTGAAACATACATTAAATAAAATCTTTGACAGTAAGGTGGTAATGGAATGTAAAAAGTAAAAAGTTGAACAGTAAATAAATATAAAGGGAGAAAACAGGAAAACGTAGACACGAAACTGGAACAGTAAGCTTACATAATCGTTTACATTAATAAACAAGACCAATAAAATAAAAGAAGATTAGTACTTGATAAGGCTACTTCAGGAGGTATAAAACATGCAGAGTGATACACAGACCAATTAAAAGAAAGAAATATCGATGTAACTATAGAATATATGAGGAACGTACGCAGGATAAACAGAAATTAAATGCAGGAAAATGGCGGAGGGTGAGGGAACATACAGTAAATGCCATCTCTGAGAGTGTGTTGGTACTGCATTTTAAAAAGTAAAAAGTTGAAAAAATATACAAATATAAAAGGAGCAAACGGGAAAAAACATTAACATTATGCTCAAAACCTTGCTTTTGTAACAGTTTGCGTTAAGTAAATGAACCGAGTAAGACAAAAACAATACTTGATGAGACTACTTCAAGAAGTATTAAACATGGAAAGTAATACAAGTACCAGTTAAAAGAAAGACTTAACAATTGTAATTACATTCTTTACGGATTACATAAACAATTTCAATAAAATAAAAGATGTGAATGAATACAGGAAAATAAGGGATATGTAGGAACAGTCAGTTTGTGAAGCAAAGAAAAACAGAGAGGATTATGTGAAGTTCCGAAGAGGGGAAGTATTAAGCTGTCTCTGGTAATTTAAGATTATACCTGGACTGTAAGCTTTTTGTTAATTTACAGGACTTCCAGCAGGTTAAGTTCTTTGCCTTTCTTAGCTATTTGCAGGAAATGGGACTCCGGCTGCGACTTACGGCCCTCACCCAGTACATGCTCAGCAAATGTGAAGCCAGAATTGTGCAACCTCCAGCCGCGTTCATGTTCAGCCAGCCGGGTGGTTACGTCTCTCACTGAGTGACCAATTTTAAAACTCCTAGCAGTCAGAACGGGTAGTTTCGTATATCCCAACACTGACTAATAACTGGATCTTATCTTTGATATTGAAAATACACTAGGCTGTGGTGATCTTAACATAGTAGGAAAGACTATATTTGGAGGATTTCAGCGTTTTTGCTACAATCTGTGATACCTCTCCTAGATATAGTAATGTACACCGCTTATTGCAGACAGTGGAAGAGGCAGCAGAGGAGGAGTGCAATTTTCAGTTTTTTTTCCCTACGCAAGATGTGGTGAATCAGGATGGGATTGTAGCCACTGATTAATTTTATTGTGTCTAACTCTGCTTTGAAATCATTTGTGGACACTGGAACAGATATGAGACGGTATATCATTAAGTTGAAAACTGCATGAACTGTGGGGTGTCGTGAACAAGGAGGTATTACTGTGTCCGTAGTTTTTGTTTTTCTATAAATTTTGAAACACTGTGTCTGTGTACTGATGTCAATGGTGCGATCTAAGAAGTTTATGGATTTGATGCCAATCTCTATTATGAACTGAATATTTTTATATTGACTGTTTAGGTTTTGCCAAAAATTGTTGATCTCTTTTGTAGTGCCAGTCCTTTCTATATATGTAACTTCCAGTGTCGTTTTCAAACATTGTAACTTCTTTGGCGACAATAGCCAGTAACCGTTTAAAGATCGCCTTGTATGCCGAAAAACACAGTACAAGTAATACTGTAGAACAAAACAAACTAACGCTTTTCAATTATTACAAATAACTTTAGTTAATAGAACGGACATACCGTTCAAATTAATCCTAGTTGGAGTATCATTTGAGTATGCACAATTATTTGTCCTCCTGGCAGTTCATCAATCAAACTCTGTTTCGATGTGTCGTAAACAATGCTATACATTCAAGTTGCAATTCCACCAGAAATTGGATACCCGCCAGTGCTGATCTTATACTTTGAGTCCACTACTGCATATATCCATTGAACGACCTAGCGAACCGCAGGAGACGGTAACCGCGCCCTCGAGTGAGTATTTATTCACGACTCACACCGACTGACTGCCTCGCTCACCCTGGGCCCCGCACTGCGCAACCACCCACGGTTGCTCTCGCGTCGCGGCAACGATTCACCGACAACAAGGTGTGCCGCATAGCGGTACAACGTGGAATAGCACAAGATCATCACCGAACCCTCACCATGTTTCATTCTTGGGACATAAAGTCGACCAGAAGTTGGAAACAGTATGCAACAAGTCTCATCCAAACGACTGGCTTTTTTCTATTGCTCTATAGTCCAGATATTATGGCTTCTGGTCCACGTTATACTGTTACGGGTATATACAGCATTGATGAGTGGTTTTGGAATTACTGCTCACCCTGCAATTCAGTGTTTTTGGAGCTCTCTTCGTCTTGTTTTGGTGCGACATTCGTTCCTGCAGTGACTTTTGCAGCTGTCGTCCTCTTTTCTTTCGTCTCTGTCCTCTTCAGTGACGGTCTATTGCGATCACCCAGCAGACGCTTTGCCTGCGTGGTTTTCCGCTTACCTGTCGGGTATAAATTTTCGATACCGCGCCCCTCAAATGCCAATCACTTCGGCTACCCTGGTTGCAGGATCAGCCACTATAGGAGAACCAACAATTTGATCGTGTTCGAATTTACTTAGCTCTGACACAGTGCACTCACAATTACAGAGAACACTATTCTGAACACGACTGACACTTGCAACTTACTGAGAACTTTACACAGGCGCCGAAAGTGGTTAAATACAACACAGTAACTTTCAGATTTGGCTAGTATCTGCCTTTATGTTCAAGTGTGCGTTTCTCACACTGTTTCCAAGTCCAACCCCTCTATATATGTGGTGTGAAGTTTTCTTGTAGAATTTTTTCAAACATCCATCCGACCACAATAAATGTTTAGAGTTACAATCATATTACTTCGCGCCAAAATTGTACATTTCAATTCCACTTCACGGCAATATTGTCCGCATGTGTACCGTTTTTTGCTTTAGTGCTCTTAATGTCCTCTTAAAGCAAAATGTCAATCTTTCATTATCCTGTTACTGACTTTTTATATAAGTCAAGATATTTATCTTTATCTCTCTAATGTTACAACTAAAGCACGTAAGTTCTTGGTTTTTTGACTATAACATAATTTCCTTGTGAACAGAGAACGAATGAGACTATGCGATGGTAAAACTAGTATTACAGCAATGACTCATTCTAAGGGATTTGCAGACTTTATTCCTTCGAATGGCGAGATAATCAAGGTGGCGATCACTTATGCTGCGCTGGGTCTACGGACGGTTCGTGTCTTCAGTTTACCTTTCGAAATAACACCACACCTTATTCTACATCCACATCTACGTGATTACTCTGCTATCCACAATAAAGTACCTGGCAGAGGTTTCAATGAACCACCTTCAAGCTGTATTTCTACCGTTCCACTTGCGAATGGTGCGCGGGAAAAACGAGCCCTTAAATTTTTCCGTGCGAGCCCTGATTTCTCTTATTTTAACGTGATGATCGTTTCTCCATGTGTAGGTGAGTGGCAACAGAATGTTTTCGCAATCGGAGGAGAAAAGTGGAGATTTAAATTTCATGAGAAGATCCCGTCGCAACGAAAAACGCCTTTGTTTTAATGATTGCCACTCCAATTCACGTATCATGACTGTGGCACTATTTCCCCTATTTCCCAGTAATACAAAAGCATCTGCCCTTCTTGAACTATTTCGATGTCATCCGTCAGTCCCACTTGATGCGTATCCCACGCCACACAGCAATGAGCCAGAATAGGGCGGACAAGCGTGGTGTAAGCAGTTTCTTAAGTAGACCGGTTGCGCCTTCTACGTGTTCTGCGAATGAATCGCAGCTCCATCCACAACTTCATCTATGTGATCGTTCAAATTTAGGTTATTTGTAATTGTAATCCCTAAGTATTTCCTTGAATTTACAGCCTTCAGATTTGTGTGACTTATCGCGTAATCGAAATTTTCGGATTTCTTTTAGTACTCATGTGAATAACTTCGCACTTTTCTTTATACAGGGTCAATTTCCACTTTTAGCACTATACATATATCTTATCTAAGTCGTTTTGCAATTCGTTTTGGTCATCTGATGACTTTACAAGACGGCAAGTGACAGCATCATCTTCAGAGAATCTAAGACGTTACTCAAATTGGCTCCCATGTCGTTAACATAGATTAGAAACAACAGAGGGCGTAAACAATTTCTTGGGGAAAGCCCGATATTACTTCTGTTTTACTGGATGACTTTCCGTCTATTGCTACGAACTGTGACCTTTCTGACACGAAATCACTAATCCAGTCGCACAACTGAGGCGATATTCCATAGGCACGCATTTTGGTTAGAAGACACTTGTGAGGAACGGTGTCGAAAGCCTTCTGGAAATCTAAAATTATGGAATCAATTTGACAGCCCCTGTCGATAGCACTCATTGCTTCATGAGTATAAAGAGCTAGTAGTGTCTCAATAAATCGTTTACTTCGAGGTAATGTTCGAACGCAGTATATGTCCCATAGCCCTGCGGCAAATCTACGTTAGTCATATGGACCTGTAATTCAGCGGCTTACTCCTACTTACCGTTTTGTGTATTGGCGTGACTTCAACAATTTTCCAGCCTTTCTGTGAGCGAGCGGTTGTGTATAATTGCTAAATATGGAGCTATTGCATCAGCATACTCTGATAGGAACGTGTCAGGTATGAAATCTGGACCAGAGGCCTTGCCTTTATTAAGTTAAAAATCACGTCACGGCCAGTTCTGCCAGTAATCAGCGAAAAGTTGACGTCAATAACGGTGTACAGAGCGTGAAAAATGAGCTAAGAAACACATCCTGTCGTCATTCTAGTACAAGGAATATGGGACATAGTACTTAGAATGGGAAGCTGCTCACTTTTGCGACTTGTGGCAAAACGAAATATATAAAACGTGTGCTAACACGATAAATCAGCTCAAAAATGCTGGCGTTCATCCAAACACAGACCAAGTTCCGTCAGGAACCAGACCCACGTATGCAAGCAAACTCATCTGGTACAAGTTTAGTGCACCTACGTTTTAAGGGAGAAATCCGTTCAAATGCGATGTCTCAGCAAAAGTCATGGTGTCAGTCAACAACGACGACAGAAGTACTGCCGCTCAGACAAAGAAAGTATATGAAAATTCGGCGCTGGGTGACGCACGCGTCACGACTATGTGTCCCTGAAAACAGTTAACAAAGAAGTGCGGAACGACGACAGCAGGAAAATCACACTGCCACGCCTCTGTACCACGCCTCTGGCGTTCGCATAATCGCAAACAACCCAGAGCAGAGAGACCAAACATGAGGGAAACAATCATAACTCTCTAAGCCTAAAACTAACAATACGAGCCTCCTGCAAACTAACAACACAAACACGGAAGACCGAAGTGTGCGGCGTGCAAACTGCAGAAGCGACGCAGGGATTGATAAATTGCAGAGAACATACAAAATGGTCAGAAAAGAAGAGAAAATTAATTCATCACAGGTGGAAAGTAGATGACGATGAAGCAGTCATGAAAACCGATGTACAGGAGGCCAAGCGTATGGATAAGGGAGACACCCACACACCAGGGAAATGCTCAGAATGGTCGGAAGACACAGAAGATTTAAGTCAAGGACTTCTTGATGTATTTTAAAATATCTGCAGTCAGTATAAATAGACTTGCCTCTAATATTTAAGTCCAAAGCTTCAAAGAATACGTCCAACTCATCGACTTAAATGCAGACTTACATCCGGGTGTCAGATAGTCAGTTCGGTACCAAATGTTGCAAGTCGATAGAACACTAATCAAAACTTCGATATAGTTTTGGATATGCGCTGTCGTCCAGGAGAACATATGTAAATGATAGATAATATTTACCACATGACTTACGGACCAGGAAAAAAGGGTAGCAGTGAGCATCTGCCGCGTGGAGCTCCTGAGCGGAATTCCCTACAATGTTAGTACGACAACCAAAGAGTCCCTCGTTCGAAACCCGGTCATACTAAAATTATTACCGTAGTACGCGTGTAACTTGCATGGGACAAGATGTTCCTGACATGTGAAAAGACTGTTCGGAGTTTATAGATGTACACGACGGTGCTGTCATCTAGCAGTCAAATATTCTTCTTCTTCTTGTTATTATTATTGACACTATTATTACTATCAATACTTCCACACGTGTGATGCCATTGTCATTATTCTTCTATTTCCATTGTTTGTGTTTATTAAGTGAAACTGCAAATGTACTCTACAGGTTAGCCACTTTGGTAGCTGCTTTCAGGTAAACGAAGCGAAAGCGGACTGCCAATAGGATATTGCTACAAACTCTGACAGCCCTTTCCCATGCCACGAACATGTTATATCACATAAGAGTTTCACATGTACTACAGAAAAAGGGGAGGGAGGTGCCGGCCGGAGTGGCCGAGCGATTAAAGGCGCTACAGTCTGGAACCGCTCGACCGCTACGGTCGCAGGTTCGAATCCTGCCTCGGGCATGGATGTGTGTGATGTCCTTAGGTTAGTTAGGTTTAAGTAGTTCTAAGTTCTAGGGGACTTATGACCACAGCAGTTGAGTCCCATAGTGCTCAGAGCCATTTGAACCATTTTTTTGGGAGGGGGGTGGAGAACAGGGTTCCAACCCGGGAGCCTTGGAACGAAAAACTACACATGTACCAATTTCCCCACAGGAACTCTACACAACAGGCGCTCAAAGTTACGTTTTGGGTAGAAGCAAATGGTAGATAAATCTGACAATTATAAGAGATCCTTCCTTGACTGAGGCCACTGAATAATTTTTGAAGCAAAGCATTCCAAACGTTTCTAGTCGCACGCGACCCAGCTCATAAAACCACGACTTTACAGATGTATTGTACAGCATAAAAAAAAACTATGCTTACTTGCGAAAGCCGACAGTGAAATTTTACGTGTAATAATGCATTGCTATCCACCAGATGTACCAATACTGTTTTCGTCTTTTAGTGATGACACTTTTGCGATCCGAAACCGATAAAGGAATGAATTTATTTTGGTACAGCTGACGGTTCGTAATTAATAATATCATTTATTTGACATCTATAGACCCTTGCTTCAGGAAAATTATAAATGAAATACTACTTTGCCTTTCTACGTGACGACTAATGATTCGTACTTGAGGACAACAGTTAAAATAAAAACACTATCCGGACAACCACTGGAAGAACCCAAAGTTAGGGCGCGCAACATGACGGACGTAGATGACGGAAAGGTCTCCATCCATCATATTATTAGAAAATCGGAAAGGGCTAGAAAAAAGTTTACTACTAACCTGAGAGACCCACATGGAAATGTCTACAAAGTCCAGGCCACCATTATACAGGACCTCACCAATTATTTTACGGACTTGTCCACCGTAAATGAAACTAATGAAATAATGCAACAGGACATGTTAGATTACATCGCATTTATGGTCACCGAGAATGAAGTGGGCAAAGAGTAAAAAAAATCTCTTAAGGTCCAAGGTATAATCAAAAACGCGCCAAAACAGGCTTGGACCTTCAGTTTTGATACCTACTCGTATTTGGGCCAGTACGCACTGAAGTTTGTAACCATATATTTATACCAGACTCCTTTCATTGTGCAGAGCGTATAATAGTGTTAATGTCCAAACCAGCCACAGCATCACTTTTCCCGAATATAAATTTTAAAATTTTCCCACATATAGTTAAAAGCAGAACAAAAGAATCTTTCCTCGAGTTAAAGGACATTACCAAACGATCGCAGTTACGGATCGTTCCTGTTAAACACATTAGCCGTGTGCACGAATCTACTTAGCGTGGGAGTCCAAAACCAAGGAAGCACTTCCCTTTTCGACAGGGCTTGTGATCGAGTTAGCGACACGCTGCTGCTCAAAGTAATTATCAGATTGGGCTTCAACGAGAAAGTAGACAAAATGATCGGACAATGAATGCATATCTGGCACCTTCACCAAATAAACACTAAACAGACATTTAATATGATCGATGAAGTGGAGCCGTTGCTGAGGAATCTTTATATTTCACTTTCAGGATGGACAATCTTTAGTAATAAATTAATCTGCCATGCGTTCGATGACGACGTCAGCATAGTCATCATCTCTGACCAGGATCCACAAATGGATTGAGAAATTATAATGATGTACACTTCAACAAGCAGTATGAAAAGAAATTCTTTTACTCTTAGGTCCGCAAAAAGAATGTATCAAGTCCAGCTGGTTGCAGCAAACAGACGCTAGTAAGCATATGAGAATCATAGTCACCGAAAACTCCAAGGTAATGTCGGAAGTGAACTAAAATGAGAAGCACAGTACGATAAGAATAACTTCCAAAGAACATAATGTCATGACGGTATGGGGGAAACTGCAGTGGCCGACTTTTACATGCATAGCGAATTATATATTATTGCATCCATCTTATGTCTTCCACACCAGATGACCCTAACGCTCCTAGACTTCGCTGTTTGCGACAACGATATGTCTTCAAAGTCGTCTTCAGCACCACTCAGCTCAAGTGCCCACAAATGGGAATGGGGTTAAGAAATGTCGAACAGCAATACAAATAATTACTATCAGCAAAGCTAAATACCAAACAATTCGACACCATTAACAAGCAAAATGTTCATCTATCTTGATACGAGACAATTCCAGTAAATATACCACTATAATCTCAGAACTGAACCACGTGCCTGAGTTTTGCTTACAGATAAAACTGATGCAAGCGATGGACTCCAGTTTATATCCTCTTACCACGGAAAAATTATACACAGTATCCATAACGGAATCCGAACGGAATCCAACTGCACACAAATAATCACATGTAAACTGGAAGAATGTTTGAGAAAATTTAAATAACTCGAGTCTGAGTAGCAAACAGAAATAATTCGAGTCCGAGTTGCAGAGCTGGTGCAGTACGATATGACACAGTAAATGAGAATATGTCTTTAGAAGAAAGGATGTACAAAATGATCTTAAGACTTCCTCCTAAGTGCACGAAATGTTACACATCTTTACTGACCGGAACCAGACTCTGATTTGGACTTGGACTAGGAAAAACTTAGGAACTGCCAACAGGAGCAGCGAGAACGCCATAACAATGCAACAGATCACAAAGCTTGTTCCCAGAGACGAAAAGCAGCTGCTATACTTGGCTCACCGGCAGTTACGCCTAGTATATTCTAACAAGGGAATTGCCGTCACTCCTAGACTCGACATACACTCCTGGAAATTGAAATAAGACACCGTGAATTCATTGTCCCAGGAAGGGGAAACTTTATTGACACATTCCTGGGGTCAGATACATCACATGATCACACTGATAGAACCACAGGCACATAGACACAGGCAACAGAGCATGCACAATGTCGGCACTAGTACAGTGTATATCCACCTTTCGCAGCAATGCAGGCTGCTATTCTCCCATGGAGACGATCGTAGAAATGCTGGATGTAGTCCTGTGGAACGGCTTGCCATGCCATTTCCACCTGGCGCCTCAGTTGGACCAGCGTTCGTGCTGGACGTGCAGACCGCGTGAGACGACGCTACATCCAGTCCCAAACGTGCTCAATGGGGGACAGATCCGGAGATCTTGCTGGCCAGGGTAGTTGACTTACACCTTCCAGAGCACGTTGGGTGGCACGGGATACATGCGGACGTGCATTGTCCTGTTGGAACAGCAAGTTCCCTTGCTGGTCTAGGAATGGTAGAACGATGGGTTCGATGACGGTTTGGATGTACCGTGCACTATTCAGTGTCCCCTCGACGATCACCAGTGGTGTACGGCCAGTGTAGGAGATCGCTCCCCACACCATGATGCCGGGTGTTGGCCCTGTGTGCCTCGGTCGTATGCAGTCCTGATTGTGGCGCTCACCTGCACGGCGCCAAACACGCATACGATCATCATTGGCACCAAGGCAGAAGCGACTCTCAACGCTGAAGACGACACGTCTCCATTCGTCCCTCCATTCACGCCTGTCGCGACACCACTGGAGGCGGGCTGCACGATGTTGGGGCGTGAGCGGAAGACGGCGTAACGGTGTGCGGGACCGTAGCCCAGCTTCATGGAGACGGTTGCGAATGGTCCTCGCCGATACCCCAGGAGCAACAGTGTCCCTAATTTGCTGGGAAGTGGCGGTGCGGTCCCCTACGGCACTGCGTAGGATCCTACGGTCACGGCGTGCATCCGTGCGTCGCTGCGGTCCGGTCCCAGGTCGACAGGCACGTGCACCTTCCGCCGACCACTGGCGACAACATCGATGTACTGTGGAGACCTCACGCCCCACGTGTTGAGCAATTCGGCGGTACGTCCACCCGGCCTCCCGCATGCCCACTATACGCCCTCGCTCAAAGTCCGTCAACTGCACATACGGTTCACGTCCACGCTGTCGCGGCATGCTACCAGTGTTAAAGACTGCGATGGAGCTCCGTATGCCACGGCAAACTGGCTGACACTGACGGCGGCGGTGCACAAATGCTGCGCAGCTAGCGCCATTCGACGGCCAACACCGCGGTTCCTGGTGTGTCCGCTGTGCCGTGCGTGTGATCATTGCTTGTACAGCCCTCTCGCAGTGTCCGGAGCAAGTATGGTGGGTCTGACACACCGGTGTCAATGTGTTCTTTTTTCCATTTCCAGGAGTGTATTTCGTTAAGGAGCACCATAGACTGCTGTAGAGTAAACAAAAAGATAAAAATTGGTGCAACAAATTCCTCGCTAATACCATTTATGTAAAGTCAGGAATATTTATTATTGAAAGAAAAGAAGTTAATTTTGTCAGAAACGGACGTTGTAGTCAAAGTTATTTACTATGAAGAAAATCCCTATACTTTATCAGAAAGCAGATTTTGTAATTTTTAATTTTTTATCTTATTTGTAATTACTAAGAAACTTCAAGGTGAAAGGGTCCAGCCAGGCGGCTCCCCCCGTCGGAGGTTCGAGTCCTCCCTCGGGCAAGGGTGTGTGTGTCGTCCTTAGCGTGTTACTTTAAGTCAGATTAAGTAGTGCGTAAGCATAGGGACCGATGACCTCAGGAGTTTGGTCCAATAAGACCTCTATATAGGGGATACTGATTTGAAAACTTGTCAGGAGATTGCTTTCTGCATACGCCTATTAGAGCTACGGGTTTTGGTGAAATAAACGCCTGTGCTGCGCAGTTTAGCGTTTTAATTCAGTGCAAATATTTCAGGTTTATAACGAGCGTTTACGAATGGTACGATTTAACATGCTTCTTACTGTGCGATACATAGTTTCCGTTCACTGGGCAAGGAACTGGTTTCTCAGTAGTACATCCGAATCGTAATCGAGGCAAATTATATTCTCACTCATTTAACTATTCATAATGTTTTCGTAGAATTCCTGAACAATTTATGGGTTAATACTTTATAATGTGGCGGCATTACTGTCATGTATGTTTGTATGGAATGTATGAATAACTCTATTCTTCCCTGCACCACGAGTTGTGTCTTGAGCTGAAGTAGTCATTAATTTGAACACAATCTCTCCGAATTTATTTACGTGTCCTTACCACTGTTAGACTGATAGCTGAGACATAATGATTTTACATAACACGCTTTCGTGTATTTTACAGTTAGGTTGCAGTAGAGGTTCCAATACGATTATTTGCCTTCAGCAGGCGTGTTTATTCAAACGAGCAGCTTCCACCATCAGCACTATTTTTTCAGCACCACGACTGGTCCTAGCTCCTTTGCGTGGTCTTGCAGATTTTTGAAGGTACGTTGCGTCGAGATATTCGTAGTAGCCGACGATATTTCATGATCCATTCAATGCTTATTGTAGTACATTCTAATTTCTGTTAGAACTGTTAGATAGCACTGAGACAAGCATATTCGTGGCACATGCCTTTATCTATAAGATGGAGCATTTACACATTTCGTAAGACAGCTCACGAACTTTCTGACAGTACAGTTTACCATTAAAGTTCATTAAATGTTCATTTATGCCAATGGCTCGACACGTTCGGCAAACAAAACTTTCATTTGTGAAATTATTCTTAGAAACGTACTCAGATAGCTTTCAATAAAATTTAATGAGTCGAAACTTATCTTTCGTCAAGTGGCGTACGGTTACCTTTCGTAATATCAAGTTCATAGCGCTAATTTTTGCTAAATCTCCACTTAAATTATAATAAAAAACACGGGCAGTGGAATTACCATCTTGTTCATTGTACTTATAGGAAGTTCATTTACTGAGCACTTTCTGTCGCTGACTGCCTATATATTGAAAGATGTTAGTGTAGCCGCGCGGTTAGAGACGTCATGTCACTGATTGCGCGGCCCCTCCTGTCGGAGGTTCGAGTCCTCCCCCGGGCATGGGTGTGTGTTGTTCATAGCATAAATTAGTTTAAGTTAGTTTAAGTAGTATGTAAGTATACGGACCGATGACCTCAGCAGTTAGGTCCCTTAGAAATTGACACACATTTTAAAATTTGAACTCATAGGTGCCTTAATTAAGAAGAAGAAAGGAAGGAAGAAAGAAAGTAAGATCAGCGATTAAATTTCCGTTGACATGAAGCTCATAGACATTGGAACAAAACATCTCATAAGATGAGGGTGGGGAAACAGACCGGTTATGTTCTATTAGAGGAGTCCACGTGGGCATTCACGCTTTTCGATACGACGGAATCAGAGAAAACCTAACTATGGATGTAGGCTACCACTATAGTGCCTTGAAAATATGTCTCCTTTCCAAACCAGCCAACTAGGAAATAACACTGCCGGAAAAAAACAGTACAGCCTTTTAATGGTTTCCAGTTCAGATTTATTATTGCAACAGTGAATATGGAGCACACTAAATTACTACATTTACAGATCAATAGCAGATGCCGGTCGACCAATGCTGAAACAGCAGTACTAGGACGTGGTGTAGCTTCTACGGGCGGCAATGGAAGCGCTGACTGTGGCATTCAGTCGATCGCACAGATTGCGCATACTGTCCTGGGACACGTAATGCCACGCGTACTCGACCTGTTCACGTAGTTCTGTAAGAGTTGTTGATTGACAAGTCGTCCGAATCGCATCATATTCCACACGTGGTCGATGAGAGACAAGTCCGGACATCGTGCTGGGCAGGGAAGTTGCTGCGCGTCCTGCAGAGCACGTTGACTTTCACAGGAAGTGTGTGGGCGAGCGTGATCCTGTTGGAACAACATATCACTTTCCTGTTGCAAGAACTGCAAAATTACGGCTTTAACTAAATTCTTCACGTTGCGAGCGGTGGTTAGCGATCCCTCCAGAAACACTAAAGATGAACGAGAGTTGTAGCTTATTGCGTCCCAGATCATAAGGCATGGAGTGAGGCCAGTGTGTCTTGGAGTCTACGAGGCATCGCCCCAGATATACATCACGTCTGAGGAAACAGAAATCACACTCGCGGAGGCAGAATCTGGTTTCCCTGCCGAAGACCACGGCGTGCCACTCCATCTTCCATGTGTTCCTCTGGCGGCACCAGTCGAATTGTGTACGTTGATGCTGTGGCGTGGGAGGAAGACGGACTAGAGGTGTGGGTGCTCTTAATCCAGCTGTGGATGACGGGTTTGCTACAGTTTGTTTTGAACGTCTGGGTTCACAAGCCCTCTTCCTGTGCTGTGGTAGCTGTACGGTAGACCACTGCAGCCTTTACGATGAAACGAATCTGGCTACGGTCTGTACTGCTCTGGACGTCCGGAAGCTCGTGTTACAGGAGTGAGAATGTTAACGTGACCACTGATACAAGAATCGTTATACTGTTACAGCACGTCTAGCTTGTGTGGCAGTTCTCTGGAAGGACCAACCCAGTTCTCGGGAGGCCATAATTTGACCCCTTTCAAACCCGTTCAGTAGGCTGTAGGAAGCACTAGTGTGTCTCTGTGACATGGTTGCCTGCTTGCCTCAAACGTTTGCTCCACGCTAGGCCTTTTGACAGTGAACATTCCCTATTAAAGTGTAGACACAGATGGCACACTGGTATTTATGCTACTACGTTATATGTTGGCAGACGACGTAGAAACCATTATCAGTACTGAGCGGTGCACGGCTCTGTTCATGCCATTTATTGTTTGTCATCTTCTCTTGTCGGTACTGCCGCCTCGTTTTCTTATTCGATTTACTGATGTCACTAAGTTCCTGTCTTACCTGCCCGTGAGTGGCAGCAATAACGCTTATCGATAAGAGCACTGTCGTATTATCTAGTATTTCCGGCTCGTCGTGTGTCGGGAGTTCAGTCGGGGGACGGAGCGGCAGGCCGGCCGTGGTGGCCGAGCGGTTCTAGGCGCTTCAGTCTGGAACCGCGCGACTGCTCCGGTCACAGGTTCGAATCCTGCCTCGAACGTGGATGTGTGTGATGTCCTAAGGTTAGTTAGGTTTAAGTAGTTCTATGTTCTAGGGGACTGACGACCTCAGATGTTAAGTCCCATACTGCTCAGAGCCATTTGAACCATTTGGACAGAGCGCCAGTGAGGCGAGGACAGCCAATACTTGCTGACCACTGGCCACACACACATGAACGGTCCGAACGGAACGACCGCTGGTTGGTCGTTCGGTTGGTCGTTTCATTGGGCGACATGTATTTGGTCTTTTGACCATTTCTGGGTCTCGTCAGTTGGTCACCTTGTCGGTTTCTTCCTCGTGCAGAGATGTGTTCGCCGATGGGCAAGAGTTACCTCTGCATGGTTGGGTCCGAACCAATGTTCCCGGGTCGCCGTGTCTCCGAGTTCCGAACGGATATCGAGCTGAGTCGGGTTGCGGCTGCTGTGACCTCCGGACAGCCCAGACTCGCTCGACCGTTGACGACACACATAATTTGAGTTGGGACGGCCTTGGTTGGTAGTTCGGTCGGTCGTCTCATCGGATGACGTGTATTTGGTAGCCGACCGCTTATGGAAACTCTCTGTATGTGTGACTTCTTATTTCTCCATGTTCCACGGTGATTGGTTTTAGGATTGTCGGAGTTCTTGGTGCAAGTGTTTATGTGGAACTGTGTGTAGCTTCTGTGATTTGCACTGAGCAGTTATCAGTGCTGTCTGCGTACTGGAGTAGGAAGTCGGTTGTTTGGGACAGAGCAGCGAGTGTGTTTTCCTTGCCGTGTTGATGCTGTCCGGCACATCGTGTAGCTCGACAGTTTTTTTTTTTTTTGTGGGGTTATTATGCCTTGAGTGTGTTTAGACGCCAATTGTCAAGTTGTAGTGCGGCCGAGATCTTCGTCATCGCTGATATTTTCGGTTGTCGTGCCGTTGGTCGTGTGGAAGGGAGTTGATTAGATAGTTGGTTGGTTCTTCAGCCGCCCCTAGGTCGTGCTGCCACCCGATTATTTACTGCTACGTTTGGATGCCTGTCTCGCCTAAACTGTTGTTAGAGTTTCCTCCCCAGGCCGACTCTTAGAACACTTCAGAGGACCACTGTTTTGTTCTTTGTGATTGTGATTTTCTTTTATCACAAGTCCTCTGCAAGGCCTTCAGCCGTGTATTAATTTTGTCTGTTCTGTGTACAGTAAATGGCCTTCAGCCGAACTTTATGTGAAGTATTTTAAGATTAGGCCTTATGCCGTGTTTTATTTAAAATTCTTGTTTGTTCTGTATTTAGGTCTTCAGCCACGTTTGTTTTAAAATCTGTGGCTTTTAGTCACAATGTGTAAATTCCTGTCTGTAAGGTTTGTCTTTAATTATCTTGAATTCTTAAAATGGCCTTCAGCCGTACTGTGTAAATGCTTACTTTAAGGTTTGTCTGTAATTACTTTGAATAATACACTCCTGGAAATTGAAATAAGAACACCGTGAATTCATTGTCCCAGGAAGGGGAAACTTTATTGACACATTCCTGGGGTCAGATACATCACATGATCACACTGACAGAACCACAGGCACATAGACACAGGCAACAGAGCATGCACAATGTCGGCACTAGTACAGTGTATATCTACCTTTCGCAGCAATGCAGGCTGCTATTCTCCCATGGAGACGATCGTACAGATGCTGGATGTAGTCCTGTGGAACGGCTTGCCATGCCATTTCCACCTGGCGCCTCAGTTGGACCAGCGTTCGTGCTGGACGTGCAGACCGCGTGAGACGACGCTTCATCCAGTCCCAAACATGCTCAATGGGGGACAGATCCGGAGATCTTGCTGGCCAGGGTAGTTGACTTACACCTTCTAGAGCACGTTAGGTGGCACGGGATACATGCGGACGTGCATTGTCCTGTTGGAACAGCAAGTTCCCTTGCCGGTCTAGGAATGGTAGAACGATGGGTTCGATGACGGTTTGGATGTACCGTGCACTATTCAGTGTCCCCTCGACGATCACCAGTGGTGTACGGCCAGTGTAGGAGATCGCTCCCCACGCCATGATGGCGGGTGTTGGCCCTGTGTGCCTCGGTCGTATGCAGTCCTGATTGTGGCGCTCACCTGCACGGCGCCAAACACGCATACGACCATCATTGGCACCAAGGCAGAAGCGACTCTCATCGCTGAAGACGACACGTCTCCATTCGTCCCTCCATTCACGCCTGTCGCGACACCACTGGAGGCGGGCTGCACGATGTTGGGGCGTGAGCAGAAGACGGCCTAACGGTGTGCGGGACCGTAGCCCAGCTTCATGGAGACGGTTGCGAATGGTCCTCGCCGATACCCCAGGAGCAACAGTGTCCCTAATTTGCTGGGAAGTGGCGGTGCGGTCCCCTACGGCACTGCGTAGGATCCTACGGTCTTGGCGTGCATCCGTGCGTCGCTGCGGTCCGGTCCCAGGTCGACGGGCACGTGCACCTTCCGCCGACCACTGGCGACAACATCGATGTACTGTGGAGACCTCACGCCCCACGTGTTGAGCAATTCGGCGGTACGTCCACCCGGCCTCCCTCATGCCCACTATACGCCCTCGCTCAAAGTCCGTCAACTGCACATACGGTTCACGTCCACGCTGTCGCGGCATGCTACCAGTGTTAAAGACTGCGATGGAGCTCCGTATGCCACTGCAAACTGGCTGACACTGACGGCGGCGGTGCACAAATGCTGCGCAGCTAGCGCCATTCGACGGCCAACACCGCGGTTCCTGGTGTGTCCACTGTGCCGTGCGTGTGATCATTGCTTGTACAGCCCTCTCGCAGTGTCCGGAGCAAGTATGGTGGGTCTGACACACCGGCGTCAATGTGTTCTTTTTTCCATTTCCAGGAGTGTAGTTTGGGCCTTCAGTTGTCAGGATTTTTCAAGTTTTCTTAAGATGGTTTTCTGTTATTGTAAATGCTTGTCGTTAAAGGTTGCCTTTTATTATGCTGAAAAATGATTTGGCTTTCAGCCGAGGAATTAATTTAAATTTTCCTTAATATGGCTTCTAGCCGAGATTTGTAAATGCTTACCTTTTAAGGAATTTCCTTTGCTGAACTAAATTATTACTTGGGCCTTTAACCAAGAAGATATCTTCATTTTACTTAAGTAAGGTCTTCAGCAGTTTGTCCAAATTCTGGTGCCTTAAAAAATTATTTAAGGATTTTTAATTTTCCCTAAGTAAGGCCTTCAGCCGTTTCTCTAAAACCTTTTGTTTTGGAAGTAATTACTGGAAGTTTATTACTGAGAAGTTACTTGGGCCCTCAGCCGTGAACTGATCCTTGTTGTTTTAAAGAGTAAACCGTGCATTGTGTTTGGAGGAATAAAGTTCTGTGTTCTTGTGTAACTAACAGTAAGTAGTCTTGGCCCCTTTCCACAACCTGCTCCGCTCCGTCTTTCGGAACCAGATTTCAGGTGCATCAGTACTCCTCTGGTGACAGATGCAATCATCGGATCAAAATCGAAGTCTTCTTTCCAGGTGTAATAATTTTTCTTCCGGTAGTGTATTTGCCTTTGGATGCCTCTCTCCTGACCAGTTCCAGAATAGTAAATACACTTTAACGATTCATAAGCGGGGTGAGTACCATTGTATATAAAAAACGCTGCGAACGATAAAGCTTTTTTGGTGCCTTATTTTACACTAAATTATTACTTAAGTAAGTAATAATACTTGGAGTCTCTAGTCCATGAAGTGGGTGCGTGATACCGATGTACAGGCTTCTCTGTTCTGATAATGTTATAATATTCGTGCATTTTAACACCTCTCACGTATTCAAGAGACTTCGGGAGCAGCAAACATTTTAGCAGAAAATATGAACGCCAAGTTAGTGCTCAATTACACAATCTTTGCAGAGTTGATATTTACAAACTTCGCACCATGTTTTGCCGAGATACGGGGAGTTTCCCCGAGTCCTCTGCTTCGGGTTCTGAAAATAGTGACAATTTACGAAGCTGTAGGAGTTGGGTTGATGTCGACTGTAGCGTGTGCAGGCCGTACAGTTCCGCCATTGTTCCGGCGGCGGTGTTTCGGTCTTAACACAACAAGGAAACCGAGCGGCATTGTACTCGACTAACCGAGCTTGCATACGTTCTCGCTAAGTAATAGCTACCTTGTTTGCTGGGGCACAATTTGCAGCGAACTGTGTAACACCGCAAGGGAACACTGTTATGAAACTTGTTGCATTTTGACTTTGTATCTACGTACTTACCCGTGTAACAGGAAATAAATACAGTAATTCTGATATTAGAGATGCATTTACATCACATCTAGAGCCTAAAATTCTGCATAAAATGGATTATTAGATGAATTTTCATTGTAAGGAGGGAAAGAAGCCATTGCCAAAATTCGTTCAGTACGTCATGTATCGTTCCGAGCAACGAAACTCGTTCGGTGATGTGTTATTAGATATCGCAAATGATCTTCAGGAATACGAATGATCACTTTTCTGACATTTCTTGTTTTCTAATGAGAAATCTGTTTCGTGGTAGTCGATAAACCGTTGTGAAACTGTTGGTAACTGTCATCATTACAGCCTCTAAGATTTGCCTAAAGTAATTGCCTGGTAGATATCGCAAATGATCTTCAGGAATACGAATGATCACTTTTCTGACAGTTATTGTTTTCTAATGAGAAATCTGTTTCGTGGTAGTCGATAAACCATTGTGAAACTGTTGGTAACTGTCATCATTACAGCCTCTTATTTTGAAAGCTTTCCCGATATTCAATGAACTTGCAGTTTAAACAAACCGTAATGTAGAGTAAATGGATGTTTTAACTCAGAAATTTGTGTTCGCCTGCATCATTTATAGCTGTTACAACTTGCAACTGTGTAGTGTTTCTCGCATGGTTTTGATATTCAATGGCCGGCCGGTGTGGCCGAGCGGTTCTAGGCGCTACAGTCTGGAACCACGCGACCGCTACGGTCGCAGGTTAGAATCCTGCCTCGGGCATGGATGTGTGTGATGTCCTTAGGTTAGTTAGGTTTAAGTAGTTCTAAGTTCTAGGGGACTGATGACCTCAGAAGTTAAGTCCCATATTGCTCATAGCCATTTGAACCATTTTGATATACAATGACAGTGATGTGATATTTCTCAAAAAAAAGTCTTCAGTAGTCGATATGTTAGCCACAGAGGTTCTGAGTACAATCGGTGCGATCTTTGGTTGCCAGCAGCTCTGTCATTTCCAGTGTATCATTCAGGGATAAATAAATGAGAGAGTAGTATGTTGGTGACGGTGCTGAAAGATCTTGAAATAACTAGCAGAATACAGATATTTAAATGCAGAGGATGTTGCTTTTTTGGGACATAATTTTGTAAAGACTGTTTTGAGAATGTGAAGATATTCAGGTAATGTCCTCGCTGCGTTGCCTGCTCACGCGTAATTTATGATGAATTTTGACAGAGGCAAATTATTGGCATGAGTTGTCTTTACTGGATCGGGTAAGTTAGTTTGACTGTCGAAACGAGATTAAGCAAAATTATCTGCTCACATGGTTTTCACCCAGAGTTTTCGATTCAGCACTCCTTTACCGTTGCAGTAACTAACAACATGGCAGAATTGTATTTTTTTACAAGAAATGAATTTCGAGAATATTGTAATTTTTAAGATCTCAGAGTATCACAATACAGCTTCTGAATACTTGTCTCTTCTACATCATTTAGTAAGTTCTTTACCTTCACCGTCTCCTCACGAAAACTTGTTTCGTAATCGTGTCTTGTCGCACTGCACTTAGCGGGACAGCCATTAAAAGTAAAGTACGATGTGGTTAGTAAAGCTGCATTTCCTTGCGTTGTACTTGGGCAAAGTTTATTTTCTTTAGCTTGCTTGCTGCTGCGCTGCACAACATTCATCACTTTCAAGTAGTACCGAGTTTCCGTTGCTGTGAGGTAAGTCACAAAGTTTGTTAGGGCCAGTTTAATGTCACAGTCAGGATACATTAAAATCATTCACACTTTAATCTGAATTAAAAAATTATTGTTAGGTTCGATGTAGGTAAAGTTAAGTTCAGAACTCATTTCTTTGACAAACATTGTAGTTCTTGTGCTGTAGTGTTAAATGTTCGCATGTGAGCCATTTACAGTTCGGTATTTCATTTGGCCAGTTTTAGTATGAAAATATGCACGGCAGTTTTTGCAGAAGCATTTTGGAGAGCTATTCTTTCAGAGTTCGGTTTGTAATTTTATGCAGAATTTTTCCTTTATTAGTTTGCGTGTGTTGGAACTGTAAGACAAGCACTGTGTCAACACGCACTGTAGCACTTTTTACTGCACTACAAAATACAGTATTTCACAGGGTAGCTTATTTAATAAGCAAATTTACATTTTCTAATTATTTTACATAAAAATTAGTTGCAATACAGTTACACGTTTTGAGACTCCTTTTATCAGATAGCATAAGCATACAACTTGCATTACTCAGCGGCACATTACAAAACAAACACACAAGAAAGTTAAAGAACAGAAAACCAGTTAATGTACACAACAACAAAAAAACATAAATAAGATAGAGACAGGTACAACTGTCGGACGTATGACAGGATACATGCAAACTCATAGCTAAACAGATTCTTGCACACATGAGATGCATTATCTGTCTTGACAATTTTATACTGAGTTGTAATTTTCTAAAAACAACGTTTCACTTCTCTGTGGGTGGTATTTACTGATGATGAATTGTATTCTGTCTTTTTAGGTTTCTATAGCCCTACAAAAGATAGTCACATCACCTCAACGTTTTAGGGACTGCTGAAAGGAAAAATCAGTTTAAGCAAAACAGGCTTCCAACCAATTACAGAGCAATAGATGGTGATCAGGCGACACCTTTAAGAATTTCCGATTAGTTATAAACAACTTATGAATATTGTTGTATATTTTAATCATGTAATGTGGATAGGCATGTCATGTAACTGAATAGTAACACCAAAAAAATACAGGAATATTGCTTATTCCCGACATGCTGTCAGGTGGAACCTCGACCAACACAATCATAAAAAAAACTTATAACTGCGACTGGCGTTGGCGTTTTTACTGAAAAACTTTCCAGAAGGATGTTTATCATCTCTGAAAATTCAGCTGAGGACCAGACTTCATGCGGCTTTCTTTACCAGTACTTTCAAAGTGCTTTACTTTTAAATACAAGGAAATAGAAGGGAAACCAGATGTAGGGAAAATAAAATGAATTAAAGTGCTATTTTGTGAAAACTTCTATACTAACGTCTCAAGGCAGTCTGCTTAAAGCTGTTTATTTGTTACTGTGAGGTTTAAATTATGTCCTTCTGACGAGCATCTACCGACTTCTAGCCTGTTAATCGAAGCTGGGATTGATCTGCTGAGGTATGTTGAAGGACTCTTGAATATTTGTAGTCTAATTTCAAAAACTCTTTTTGGCAGTAATCTATCATACAGATCATTTACATAGTTTGACAGAACATCTTTGGATTCATACTCGCTTGAAACGGATGAGGTTTGGCCATCATCTCATTCTGGAGCAGGAAAGGTGGCAAAACTTTCGAGTAATACGAAGAATTGTCTCTTGACAATTTTAGAATTATGACTTTGCCTCCTTCGGCTAGCCTCATTGCTTTACTGTCTCTTTGTGTACCATGGGTGGAAGATATAGTGTAAACTAGGAGTGAATTTTACATTAGATGCAAAGAGCATGCAAGAAGATTAAAGTTCAGGACAAATAATTGAATTTTTGCCAAACATTTACGTCAACATCAGCATAAAACAACCACTAGAGAGTCAGATATGGAAATAATAAGGATAAATAAGAATAAAAATTTCACATAGTTACTACATTCAAAAGACTGTAAAAGAAAACAAACAAATGACGAAAGGTCAGAGCGACACTGAAAACCACACACTTTTTAAATTATTTGACCAATTACCATAATAACTGTAGACGCTCATTCGTTAAAGATTCGAACTCCATGCATAGAAGAGCTCCAAACGTCCGATTAATTTTCATACAATTCAATAGGTAAAATGTTTGACGTTAAACATGTAACCGAGAAAAAATTCGATAAAGGTCTGAAATTATGATTCACATTTGTCTGAAGTCACTAAATGCTCTAATTATGAAACACTGGATGAATATAGTTTGGTTACTTTGAGCTCCATTTTAAGAAAGAGCTCGTTTTCAACTCATCTCAATGTTTATGACGTTATATCTTCTGAACTATGTGTAGTACAATTATATAGTAATGTAGGTACATACAGTGGAATCTCGCAGAATGTCTGCAAACCTTCTGGCGAAGACTGTTGGTAGTAAAGAATTATCAAATTAAAGCATCATGTTTCATGCTGAAGTTTTACTACATGAACTTCAAGAACGTAGTAAGCAATAAACATTTTTCCTTTCATCATTTTGTGGGGGGAAGGGTTGAAATGAGAAAAAGTTTTGTAAACCTTTGAAAAAGTTTTTTGAACGTCGCTAGGTGCTCTCATTTTCAAATACTGCATGAATAAGGTCCGGGTATTTGCGCACTGTCAGTTCCCCTGCCTCAGAGCATACACAGAGTTGCTAACCGTAATAGCTGTATTAATGTGTTAAACTTTTATCGTAAGATTATATCTCTTAATGAGCGGATTATGGGAGCATTTTAAATTCGGTAAATTACTATGCGAAATACTGAAAATCAAGTTTTCTTACCTGTGTAAATCTTCAGACAGGCAACCCGCAATTGGTATTTGGCTCCACGTCATCTCTAATTTACACGTACCCACCCACCCACCCACCCACCCACACACACACACACACACACACACACATACACATACACACACATGCACCCGCGACACACACATGACTAAGAAAAAATACTTGATTAAAAAGTTATTAATACGGAATTCCAGACAATGCCATGAACAGCTGTTATGAAGCCACGCTGAAACTGTAAGAAGCTCACGAAACCGCTGTGTTACGGAATGTGGAACTGCTTGTGGCGCACTTTTAGTTTCGGAAACTGTCAGTGTTAAGTAAACTGAAACCTTGCATGTTATAAACTTTTCCACGTCTGTGCTTTTCAAGTAGCCGTTATTGCGCGTTTTTAAGTGGTACTGACAGGAAACACATCATAATTAGTAAATTAAAGTCTTTCATGATTTCTTCAATTCTTAGGACTATTGAACAGTGTTATTCTTCGGTTATCTACATGATTAGTATTATTAATAAGTTACTGCTAGGTGTCATGATTGGAGGAATTTCAATAACGGCATATTTCCAATGGAAAACTTGTTTGTCTTAAAAATAACTGTAAATAGCTGTAGTTCACAATATTCGTGCATCATGTCTTCTAAACCTCAAAATAATTAAATATGCTTGAAATATACTTCTCTCTGTGTCTCTCTCTTTTTCTCTAACTAACAGACACACAAACATACACGCATATGCAAGCGCGCGTGCGGGCATACGCATACCCAACCATGCACATTTAGTTCGCTGTAAGTTTTCTCATGCACCTCTAATTAAAGTGTAATTTTCCCAGTGTACGAGTGAATGGTTTCGTGCTATGCTGTCCGCCATAGTGCAAGGGTTACAGTCGCTAGCTCGAGGCTTCAGGGTCACTGGTCCGATTCAAGCTTCTTGCAATTATTTATGAGTTTTGGGAGGTTCTGTGGCTTATTTATCGAATTATCTAAGCCGCTAGAACATTCTGTATATATGGTATCGGCATTGTGTTAAATCTGACTTTCCATAGAATGCCTAGGTTATGTATTGAATGCCTAAGATCGAATATCAGTGTAGGAAAAATTTCATGCGTTGCTTAGATATTGTATACATCGCCGGATTGTTTGCTGGTAAAGTATATAATAACCTAAACGCGTAATTTTTTCCCGTCACTACTGTTTCCTGTGGCGCGCGGGTCTATGTTTAATGGTTGCGAAGAGAGCGTGTTGTTGTACAACGTTCAATTATCACGCCACGAATATCGTCATTATACTTCCCCTACTGTGTAGCATCCGGCTTGAAGTTTCACAGATTTTCTCCCGTCACCCTTTCCCGTTGTTCTTGTACCACCATCTTGGAAGAGAGCGTAGTGCCATGGAATCACGCCATGCTAACATGCAACGACGGTTCTGGGATGAATTATCTCAGTTAAATGCCAATGCTGCTAAAAACTGTTTTCCTAACCGAAATTAGTTACAGAAAGGTAGTCAACGATGTCTAAAAGGCTAAAAAGACCATGAAGAAGGGACCACAGACTATGGGCTGCTAAAACATTATGTCGTAATGTTGATCGAGAATAAGTTGATCTATTCTCTTAAATAAGGTACGAATGCTATTGGTATTGGACGCTGGGACAGGATGCTGAAAGAACTTTTACGTAAGTATAATAACATCACTCGTCCTGTACATTCACCTTGTGAGCTTGACAGAAGAAGCAAAAAACTGTTAAAAAAGGTGTTTTGATCAAGCCAATGGTTGATTTCGGAGTCAGTTTTCCGATGTCAGGTCAATCTCATCGATTTTCAGTCCCATCCTGAGAGAGATTACACATTTGTGATGCTCTACCAATATCTTCTCACCAAGTTTGTAGTTCTCAGGGCTCTGAAAACAAAGAGAGTGGAACGAATAGCCTACAACCCCATCGAAATATTTACGTTGCTCGGTACTCCAACGATTCTACAGTCCGATCAAGGAAGGGAATTTGCAAACAATGTGGTAAGCAGCCTAAAAGAGTATTATTAGCCTACCTTGAAAATCGTCCACGATAAGCTGCGCCACTCACAGTGTCAGAGGAGCGTCGAAAGAGCGACCCAGGACATTGAACATATGCCGTGTGATTGGATGCGAGATGAAAGAACTGGCTGCTGAAGTGACGCACTACGGGTCGCCGAATTTATGAAAACCAGAGCTGTTCATTCTGAGATTAACAGGTCACCATACGGAGCTCTGTTGGGCTGCAAATGCTAGACTAGGTCTCTCACACCATCCCTGCGTAACGACGTTTTACAAGTTGTAGAGACTGAGAAAGAGCTGGACAAAATATAAGAGAGGGTACAAACAATACAACAGCAGAAAGAAAGACGAGATGAATCGGTGCTAGAGGCCATACAAGACAAAGATGAGATGCCATCAATAATGGATGAAGCCATCGTAATTGAAGAGCCTTCTATTTGTGTGGTTACCAAAAATACTTCTTTTTCTGATATCTGTTGCATCTGCTTAAACGAAACCAGTGGTGCTCATACACGTCAAAAGTGTGGCCGAAAGGTTCATGCCAAATATCGACATTCTCTTAAAGACGATGACGGCGACGAAGTAGAAGATTAGGGGGTTAGCATTTTGTGCAGTGTTTGCTTCAATATTGAGAAAGCTATCCAAAGTAAAACGGAATCGAAACTGGACCTTGAGGTTCTAGATTCTGAAAAAAAAGGAAAAACGGAGAGATTCTGCCAAAAAAATTCCTGCTGTGCCTTTCAGTGCCACTGTTCGACCTCCGATTCCCGACGTCGACAAATGGGGGGGGGGGGGGGGGAGACTCAAGCAGTATATTGGCAGTTGTTATGAACGGGACGGAAGTTGGCTTTAAGTGACTTGGAACTGCAGAAGGAATCTTGAAGCAGTTCTACTCAAGATCAGAACTCACTGTACGCCCGAAGAATGAAATACCTCTTCGATCTGCAGCTGCTTCGCATTTCACAGGAAGTGATCAAGGATTCACCCGCTGCAAGTGCAATTCATAACTTCACGGTAGTGTTCCTTGCTGCAACAAGTAGTTCATGCTAGTTCTGCTTTGTGTTTTACCGATAGCAATAGTCTGTCCGCATTCTTCTTTAAGTCGTGAAATACAAGATCAAATTTCCAAAATGTAATATGTGTTTTCTTGTGAATAAGAGAAGTGAGTACTTTCTGTAACAAGTACTTCAGTCTCAGTTCTGCTTTCATTGTTTTCCGGTAAGAATATCCTGTACTTTATTTCGTAGTTTCATTCTTTTAGTTTCATACACGTGTTAATTAATAAAGGAATCTCGTCACGAGCTTTTTTAACACTGTGTAAATGGTACTGGTCATTTTGTTTGATGCCTAGGAATTGTATAGAGTGCCTAAGAAAAGTACATAACATTTTCACAAAAATTTACGTTCGATAGTTTTTCCTAAAACCGTCAGGTACTGTATAAATTACCTAGACATTTTATAGAATATAGGTATTTCACACAATGCTGGTAACATATATATTAGTAGACGACCCTCTGAAGACACAGCCCGTTCAGCTCCACAGTTACTTTCTGTGATCTCCATAAACGTGCTTTCAGTGTGAATTGTAAGTTTTTGTTGCTGACTCTGCTGTCATAACTGATACGGATTGTCCGTTACACAGTTTGGTGGAGAATGCTGGTATCTGGGACGCAGATATCTTAATGGCTCCAATAATGTTACCCAAACGCCGTCGCCTTCACCAGCAGCAATCCGAGTACAAGCATCACACTTCTCCGGGGACTACATTGTGAAGATACCGATGGATACAGCAGTGGTTTTGGGTGACGTTCGCTAGGATGCGAAGTAAATTGGCACAGGGATTTGTCCTTGACGCCGAATACAACAGGCGGGAAAACTTTTACTTGGACGGCGCAGCTCAGCTGCGAAAACGAGGACAAGAGCTGGCACAAACATCGAGGAGAAATTAAGACATTTTGTGACCAACCAATGAACAACTGAAACACTTCTTTTGAAGGTTGTTACTACATCAGAGAATTATATCAAGTGTTGCATGCACATTGATACAATGCAACAGCAAAAAGCAAGCTGAAAGATTTTCCACATACTCCTTAATATTGCACCGTAGCAATCATGGAAGACTACCAGGTTCTCGCATCGTTAATATGACTAAGAGTTCGGGAAGAGATACAAGTGTTTATGACACGTGTTGCTGTCGATCCTATAACGGCAGCTAATAACAAAATCTAATAACAAAGCCAGCCGGGAGAAAATATCATCACTAGCTGAAAATGAAGGCTTTTAATCATTGTTACTAATATCTCCAAGTCAGATCAAGACCGTGAAATGAATCTAGAAACTTTATACTTATGCCAATATCGGCTGACAAAGTCCGTCAGTTCCATGTGACGTTAATACGGCAAGTGGTTCGAAAAGAGATACCAGTATTTATTAATGTCGAACCGATAAAGGCGAAGATTAAAAAAAAATTGGATGTTGAACCAATCCCGGGTAGATGTATCATAGCTAAAACAAAAAGAGAGTCGTTAATCACTGTTAGCAATATCTACGAGACAGACGAGCGTTGTGAAACGGAGCTGGAAAATTCAGACTGATGCTACAAACAATTGACAACGTCTATAGCTCCAACCGGCTACCTCGTCAAAATTACACATTTGGAGACCAGAAGGCATCATAGGCGTATACGCAGGACTGGGCCCCTGCATTCTCAGCCACACCTGTTTAAGGCACTACGTCTACGCCTTGCGGGTTGTCGCTTCTTATTCCTGCAGGTGCTCCGCCTTCGGAGACGGTTAAGCGCCTCGCCAGTACATGCCGTTCTTGGATTCGGTGCTGATAGTAAACATTCTGTTTATAAACTGAACGGTGACAGGCAGCACCAGAGACTGCTACTATGGTCCATAGGCAGCGCACGTTGCAACTACGGCGTCACTGCTGTCAGGGACTACCTTACGTCCATGGGCCATGTGATCCCGAAGAGCCCGCGGATATTCCTCAGCCTTCGTAAACTGAAGCCGCGGCGCAAGCTCCAGTAGGCAGTTGTTGTCGCAGCTCCGGCTATAGGCCACTCACGCTTGTCGCCTAAGTCGTCCCATTTGTTAGAATTTGCCGACTTTGCACTACGCCGCACCACTCTGCTACGTCACGACATATTCGCGGCCCAGTGTTACGGTATAGTTGTACTACAGCAGCGACTACGTGACGACCTACGTCACGACCTCATCACGACTCAGGTCACGACAGACCTTTGGCTTCGCCACACTCCTACTCATCAAGAACGATCATTTTGTTATTACTGTTTACGAGTAACTTTACTTTTCTGTTGTAAAGCTGCGATAAACGTACATTGTATGATGTCCTCCTCGTCGTGTCCGGCGACAGCGACTCCGTTAGTCTTCTCTGTCCTTGTTGTGGTAGGCTCGGATGTGGCTCGCGAATACGAATTTCGCTTTGAATATCCTGTTGCATGGAGCACAGTGAAGTTGATCAGCAGAGTTGTAAGTATACGTGTAGACAGGCTTGAGCTGAGATTTTCGGAGCTCTCTTTTAGCATCCAGGTCAATTAGACGCTTTTGCTCGAATTGTTCGATGCTCTTATGTACAGTTGATCGCCACTCCGATCGGCGCAATGCTAGCTCCTCCCAACGGTTGCTTGGGATGCCACAGGCTGCAAGGTGGCGTTTAATGGTGTCTTTATATCGCAGGTGTTGACCACCTTTCCTCCTCTTCCCGCACGAGAGCTGCGAGTAGAACACCGCTTTAGGTAGCCTACTGTCATCCATGCGTACTATGTGACCACTCCATCTCAGTTGATGTTTCATTATTAAAGCTTCAATACCAGCCAGTTTCACGCAGCGCAAAATCTCCGTGTTTGGGACACGGTCTTCCCATTTGATGCGCAGAATTGATCTCAGACATCGAAGATGAAATTTATCTAGCTTCTTAATGTCAGCTTTGTAACAGCACCAGGTTTCCGAGGCATAGAGTAAGGTGGATAATACTACTGCTTTGTAGACTGCAATTTTTGTTTGTAGTTTGAGATCATGTGATTTCCATACTCGGTCATTAAGCTTACCGAAGGCTGAGGCTGCGCTGGCTATACGCGCTGCGATTTCCGTTGTCAGGCTGTTGTCACTTCTAATTTGGCTTCCCAGGTATTTGAACTTTGACACATTTTGCAAGGGTTTGTTATTTATCTCAATACTAGAGTTATCTGCATTAAGACCTCTAAAAGGCTGTTTGAGAACTTGCGTCTTAGTGATGCTAATGGCTAAGCCAAATCTTCTGCAGGAGGCATTTAGCAGGTTTATGTAAGTCTGAAGTATAAGTAACTGTGGAAACATCAATTACCTGCACACAGTACGGACTACAGTCCAATCTATGGACGTAAAAACATGCTGCTATTTTTGAGTTGTGGACGTGTTGGTATGTCGTCCACCTCTGTAAAGAAAGATGAAGAAAGTTCAACGACTACTACACTGCAAGCCAAAAAGCACTAGCCCAGCTCAAGACATGCCATGAAACTGCAGATGACTGCAGCAAACCTGTGGAACGAAGCCCGTCGTCGTACCCCGTTCAACGTCGCTGTCCAACAGACCACGGTAGTACCAGCTCATCGTCATACAGTGAATCCAATCGGTCACCCAGATGCCAAAATCAGGACAATCAAATGAGGTGATCATCTATTGAGGTAAGTCCTCCTCAACGACAGTTGCCTAAATGTTACAGTATCACATTAATTGTATCAACGATGACCAACCTGTCCAGGCACTAGACGGTTCTGTGTTGTTATTTTCTGTGATACTAGATGGTTACCGTAATCACCTGAAGATTTTGTTCCGAGATTTACAGTCCACTGTGTTGAAGTCAACAATTTCAAAATATTTCCAGCCGACATTATTTGTCATTTCACCAGAATGCACCGAAAATGCTATCCTTAGTCGGGACTTCTTGCAATCATCATAAACAGTCATAGACTGTGGAAGACTGGCACTCTAGATTGGCGACGCTATGATTTATGTGCGTAACTGTTTGCGCTTCAAGAAATGCTTATCCCTTCTCAATGAGACGACGAGCTACAGTCAGTGGGCTGGACATTCAGTGAAGCTAATAACGCCCTAGCCGAGTGCAAAAAAGTATTCAGCCTCACAAAAGAAATTTGAATAGCCAGCGACTGTTGTATTTCTCGTAAGGAGAGAAGAAGAACTCTGCGCCACCATTTGTTATGAAAGCTGCAACTCGTCTCTGAGGATGTACTTAGAAATACTCAAATCAGTCTACGGAGGTCACCTCAGCGCCGTCAGTGAGGAACAGTGCTACGCTACCGTTACTGGAGAAATCTGGTATCCAGGCACCAATAGGTCCCAGCTTCGTCCAAGAACGACGTCAGCATGTGTTGATCGAAATGAATCGATTTTCACATTCATCCAAGTTTTTCGGGTACATTCAAGTACAGACTGGAGAAAAGAAAGACTAAATGAGCCAATTTTGAACTCCATATCAATGCCCGGCATCATTCATCCCCTCCCCTCTTCCTCCAAAGAAAGTCCAGTCCAGCAACTTTCGAAAACATTGTGAAGAATACTGTTTGACATCTACCTATGAAACTGTCTTTCCTCGGAGTCAACAGAAGAACATCTAAGTCTCTTGACAATTGTCATGAATGTACGACTTTTCCCTGAATCCGAGAAAATTCTCTTCGTCATTACAAAAAGTGTATTGTGACATCTACTTATCTTAAACATAGTTGATCTTGATCCAGAAAAAGTAGCAGCCATGTCAGATTTTTCCAACTCCTCAACTTTTACGATATGAGAAGCTTGCTCAGAATGTGCTGCTACTACAGTTGTGTCATGAGCGCGGCGCAATAGAATTATGTATTATAATATCTTTGCATGACTCTTTATCGCTTTGGTGTAAGTAATTATTGTTGATATAGTGTAAGGAAGTGGAGCGTCTCATTTATTTCCTTGGAGCTACATTGAGTATTGCGGCGCCGACACCCGGGAAGAATCACCGAAGCCGACAAATAGAAGGATATCTGCGAGCAAAACTTCAACTTTTGCCAACAAGGAGGTGCAGACACGCTGTCACATTAAGGTATTACGAGCAACATTACATTCACGCTCGGGGAAAAGCGCTACTACGCGCCTGTTACGATATTCGCCTTGACTGATTTTTGAGAAAATTACAAGTCCATTACTGCTAATAACATTGCTGTGGACATTTACCACGGATCTTAATATATTGAAGATCGACTTAACTTGCGATTATTACTATCTGTGGTTGATCTCTGCACTGCATTTATCTCCAACAGCTATCACGTTTTCCTTAGTTGCTGGTGCCATAATTTTAATTTGTACACGACAGATACTGTCTTGTGATAATATAACTAAGTTCTGACAGCCCTAGACATGTCGACGGAAAAGCTACATATTCTGAAAAGAAAGCTAATTCATCAGAGATCAAATATCGGTCTCCACGTCACCGCTGTCGGAGAATTCTCAGCTGAGAAACCGCTCTCCGAATTTAGACCTGTAAGGCTCATTACGACGACACGGTGTCAGTTGTACTCCATACGATTATATAAAAGAGCTTTTTCCAGGTGAGGATTATAATACCGATACATTTGTGTGTGAGGATTATATTGATAAAGCGCGCCCTTATCCTCATGCCCGATGGTACTAAGAGGAACCTCTCTGAGTCCATGTCATTTTCAGGCACGAATAATGTAATCAGTATATCCAACGCAGTTTATACGACAGTCCAGTTACCCTACATTAAATTAGAGCTCTTCTCAGGAGATGTGGAGAGTTGGCCTAGATTTAGGGTACAGGATCAGTGGATAGCAACTCCTATTTGTCCACAACTAATACGCCAGTATTCCTTCTAGGCTAAATGAAGATGCCTGTCGATGGTATAGCCGTAACCGTGTCTTCTTACGAGAACTAAAAGAAACTTCTGCAGGTACAGTGCAAAGACAGCAACAGGATCAATCAGACGCCCCTAGATTATTTGGAAGTCATTACGCCTACTCAATTCAAACCTCCAGAAAGGCTCGATTTCAGAGACATAAAATGTAACCGAAAAGTAGAATGGTTCAAATGGCTCTGAGCACTATGGGACTTAACTGCTGTGGTCATCAGTCCCCTAGAACTTAGAACTACTTAAACCTAACTAACCTAAGGACATCACACACATCCATGCCCGAGGCAGGATTCGAACCTGCGACCGTAGCAGTCCCGCGGTTCCGGACTGCGCGCCTAGAACCACTAGACCACCGCGGCCCGAAAAGTAGAGACATTAAAAGCATTAGGGGAAAGAGTCAATGCGCATAGCAGAGTCTTAGTTCCGAATATATTGCGCGCCTTCGATTCAGAAATTTGTCGTCGTTGGATAATCCACAGAAAAAGACATAAGTTGTCCAAAGGAGAAGTTTTGAGGTTAATGGAGTTCCTAGCAGAGAAAGTAGACGGAGCTCTTATTGCTCAGAAGAATAGTAGTGAAGAAGCGCTACCAAATTCAAAAGTGCTTCTGCTATAAAGACACAGGCTAGATAAAGTCGCTCTAAATGCAGTAATGAACGGACTCCAGAATCGCATTGAGTGTTTTGCGCACAACGCACCATTATAGCCGATATCACTCAATCTTTTCTTCAACTTGCTCTTCACTCGGATGACCGAGACCACACGAGATTGGTATGGTACAAGGTCAGTGTCAATGAAACTTTACAATCCATTCAGACAAGGGAGACCACTGTTCACCGCCTCGAACGCCTTCCTTTCGGTTTTTCAGGTAGCCCCTTTCTGTTATCGGCTACTCTTGGGGAATTGGCAATCGCTTTCAAGTGAATTCCCTGCAGCTGCAGTCTAAATACATAAAAATGTGTGTATGGATGACGTTGCGGCTGTAACTGTGGAACAAGGCGGACTGGTATCTATCTACTATGAACTGATATCGTTGATGCAACTATGGCTGCCATTGTAAAAATGGGCAACAAATTCACGGCGCTTGAAGTGGGGTTGGCTTGTTTTTGGGGAGGAGACCAGACAGCGAGGTCATCGGTCTCATCGGAGTAGGGAAGGATGGGGAAGGAAGTCGGCCGTGCCATTTGAAAGGAACCATCCCGGCATTTGCCTGGAGCGATTTAGGGAAATCACGGAAAACGTAAATCAGGATGACCGGACGCGGGATTGAACCGTCGTCCTCCCGAATGCGAGTCCAGTGTGTCACGGCGCTTAACTGAAACCTGTAAGGCACTAGGAAAAGAAATCTAAGGCCATCAGTCCTCTAGACTTAGAAGTACTTAAACCTAACTAACCTAAGGAGATCACACACATCCATGCCCGAGGTAGGATTCCAACCTGTGACCGTAGCAGCAGCGCGGTTCCAGACTGAAGCGCCTAGAACGGCTCGGCCACAGCGGCCGGAGCGTGCGTGACAATTCTCAGTTCTGGATACATTTAATGTATCTATACACAGGTGTCTCTCAACCTCTGGGAACAAAACGTTGCGGGTTCATGTTTCTTGCGACACTTCTGACAGAGTATATGGTGGAATTTGTAAGTCAAGTGTGAGGAGAACAGAATTACTTATATACCATTGACGAGCAGTAAAACCGTTTAGCTCTAGTCAAGAGAGTAATAATCCCACGTCTACAATTGCTTGCTACGTTGTTGGGTACCAGAATATTGCGTTATTACTGCAATGCTACCAGCTGTGGCTTTGGCAGTGCCACGTTTTGGACAGACGTCCCCATAGCCCTAGTGTGGATGGAATCAGAGCCCGACATCTGGAATAGGTGATTTTTGTAATTCAAACATACGCTTCATCATATCGATGGAGACATTTCTCAGGAAAGTAAAATCCAGCTGATTAATTTTAAAGAGGAGTTCCTCTGAAAACACTACAAGGTTTATCTGTCTCTTACGAGACTGACGCGACGTGCTTATCTCAACAGTCATCCAGTGACCAGATGTCCCTCATGAATTTACCACTCGTGCTTCCTCGTTAAAATAGAAGAAATCATAAAAGCCTTCGAAAATAGCACCAGTCCATACTATAAAGCTAGAAATAAATTCTATTAGATTTAGTTCTTATTGGAAGCTATTATACATAGCTGCATGTGATCTTCGCTTCCGAAGGAAACTTGTCAACAGAGAAAACTTATGGCGAGGATTTACTGCGGAAGTAATGGCAGCATATCACACTTTTTGCGTCAATTCAGTCTATACAGAGCGCTTTCTCCTTGGAAAAATAGGCGTTAATGCATAAACTACCACTGCCCAAAGGTTCGAAAATCTAAAATCTAAATACATAGTTACATGAAGACCTACTATGTCTAGCAGGTTGTCCGCAGTATCCGGAATTGACTCCAAAAGAGCGGCATCCATTCATCCTGCAAGGAAATCACTATTTCACAAAAGGTGTTGACAATATATATGCATATTCGTATATATCAACTTGGGGATCGTTTTCTACGTAGCGTAGACCATTATTGTGGCTTGTTCATGCCCGTCGTGCTATAAAATCTGTTCGCCATCACTGTCTACACCTAAAGCTACATCTACGCTCTGCAGACTTCTGTGAAGTGCGTGGCAGAGAGCACGTCCCGGTGTACCATCGATTACAGTTTCTTCCCATTACATTGACGTAAACAGTGCGGGAAGATTGACTGGATAAATGTCTCTAATCTTCGCCTCATGATCCATATGGGAGCTACATGTAGGGGGTTGTAGTGTATTTCTAGAGTTCTCATTTAAAGCTGGTGCTTGAAACTTCTAGAGTCTAGCAGTTCCGTTCCATCAGCACATCTATGGCACTCTCCCAATGATCGGAGAAACCTGTGACCATTCGTATACGTTGAATTTCCTGTTGGGTAGGGGTCCCACGCACTTGAGTGGTATTCTAGAATGCGTTGCACAAATGATTTATAAGCAGTCTCCTTTGTAGACTACATTTACCCCATATTTAACCTATAAAACAACTGCTTTACTTGAGACTGAGATTATGTGATCATTCCATGTCATATACATGGGTGTTACATTCATTTATTTGTATGAGTTGGGCGGTTCCAGCAGTGGCTCAAAGATAGTTAGAGGCTGATACGTTTTTTCGTTTTGTGAACTGCACAGTTTTACATATATGAATATTTAAAACAAGTTGTCAGTTTTTGCACCAGTTTGATATTTTATCAAGGCCTCATTGAATGGTTATGCACCTTCTTTCAAATAGTACTTCATTATACATAAATAACTGCATCGCCTGCAAAAAGTCTGATGTTACTACATTAGTGGCCATTAACATTGCTACACCAAGAAGAAATGCAGATGAGAAACGGGTATTCAGTGGACAAATATATTATACTAGAACTGACATGTGATTACATTTTCAAGCAATTTGGGTGCATAGATCCTGAGAAATCAGTACCCAGAACAACCACCTCTGGCCGTAATAACGGCCTTGATGCGCCTGGGCATTGAGTCAAACAGAGCTTATATGACGTGTACAAGTACAACTGCCCATTCAGCTTCAACACGATACCACAGTTCATCAAGAGTAGTGACTGGCGTATTGAGACGAGCCAGTTGCTCGGCCACCATTGAACAGGCCTTATCAATTGGTGAGGGATCTGGAGAATGTGCTGGCCAGGGCAGCAGTCGAACATTTTCTGTATCCAGAAACGCCCGTACAGGACCTGCAACATGCGGTCGTGCATTATCCTGCTGAAATTAAGGTTTCGCAGGGATCGAATGAAGGGTAGAGCCACGGGCCGTAACACATCTGAAATGTAAGGTCCACTGTTCAAAGTGCCGTCAATGCGAACAAGAGCTGACCGAGACGTGTAACCAATGGCACCCCATACCATCACGCCGGGTGATAAGCCAGTATGGCGATGAATACACGATTCCTATGTGCGCCCACCGCGATGTCACCAAAAACGGATGCGACCATCATGATTCTGTAAACAGAATGTGGATTCATCCGAAAAAATGAGGTTTTGCCATTCGTGCACCCAGGTTCGTCGTTGAGTACGCCATCACAGGCGCTCCTGTCTGTGATGCAGCGTCAAGGGTAACCGCAGCCGTGGTCTCCGAGCTGATAGTCCATGCTGCTGCAAACGTTGTCGAACTGTTCGTGCAGATGGTTGTTGTCTTGCAAACGTCCCGTTCTGTTGATTCAGGGATCGAGACGTGGCTGCACGATCCCTTACAGCCATGCGGATAAGATGCCTGTCATCTCGACTGCTAGTGATACGAGGCTGTTGGCATCCAGCATGGCGTTCCGTATTAACCTCCTGAACCCACCGATTCGATATTCTGCTAACAGTCATTGGATCACGACCAACACGAGCAGCAATGTCACGATACGATAAACCGCAATCGCGATAGGCTACAATCCGACCTTTATCGAAGTCGGAGACGTGGTGGTACGCATTTCTCCTCCTTACACGAGGAATCACAACAACGTTTCACCAGGCAACGCCGGTCAACTGCTCTTTGTGTATGAGAAATCGGTTGGAAACTTTCCTCGTGTCAGCACGCTGTAGGCGTCGCCAGCGGCGCCAACCTTGTGTGAATTCTCTGAAAAGCTAATCATTTGAATATCACAGCATCTTCTTCCTGTTGGTTAAATTTCGCTTCTGCAGCACGTCATTCTCGTGGTGTAGCTATTTTAATGGCCAGTAGTGTATTAATATTGTCTAGAAACTGATTAAAATACGACATGAATTGCAGAGGCACCAACACACTTGCCTGGGGCACACCCGAAGTTACTTCTACATCTACCATTCAAGATAATATGCTACTTCCTCCATACCAAAAAACCCTCACTCCAATCATAAATTTTGTTTGGTACCCCATATGACAATAAGTGTGGATGTGGTACTGAGTCAGGTGCTTTAAGAGAAACAAGATATACTATATCTATCTGAGTGACTTAGTTCAAAATTTTCTGTACGTCATGTGCAAAAACGGCAGTTGGGCTTCGCATGATCGAAGTTTAAGTCCATACTGTTGGTATGGAGGAGTTAGGTTAGTTCGAGATATATCATTATGTTGGAGCTCAGGATGTGTTCTAAGATTCTCCAACAAATCGATATAAAGGGTATTTGACGGTAGTTTTGTAGTTCACATCTACTACCCTTCTTGTAAATGGTGTGACCAGTGCATCCTTTCAACTACTAGGCACTGATTTTTGTTCGAAGGATCTGCGACAGATTATAGATAAGAGAGACTTACTCAGCTGAAAGTGCCGTGCAGAGTGCGTGCCATGAGCTTTGTTCAGTTTCAATTATTTCAGTTGTTGCCCAACACCACTGCCTCTATCACTTATTTCACTTATCTTTTTAGTGGTACAAGGATTAAATTTGGGCAACGCTCCTGGGTTATACCACTCAAAGTAGCTCATTGTGTTGGAGGTCAAGTAACAAGCGTCCCCACTGCCCACAGGATGTGTGTCGTCACACTAACCCTTTGAAGCTTTCGTGATGGATTTCACACTCTGGTGGGGAAAAATGATTGGTTCGGTAAAATAATGCCTCGAAGCAGTCTGGACGAGGAGAGGTTTCAAACTGTCCTTCCAAGCATCGAAGCCACACTCAACTCCAGACCTGTCTCTCAGGCTGATGACGACGTACTCACACAATCTCACTTCCTGCTAGGAGGAGGACTTCCTGCTTTACCGAGAACAACTGAGTTCTCAATATCAACCGATTTTGTAAAAGAATTCAAAATCCCGCAGAAAGTAACAGACGGATTTTACATTCGTTGAAGCAAAGACTACTTATTGCTAGTCAGGAGCTTTCATCGAGTTCAGATCTTCTGTAGGAGCTAAACTATCTGAATCGGCAACACTGTCCTTCCCCAAGAGATGTCTTGTGAAGACGTATGTGGAAAAGGACGAAGGTAAAGGACCTACGACTGGTGGGGAGGGAGTTTATCGGACAGTTATTCTCGCTACTACGGAGTGAAGAGAGGTTAAGAGGCCAATCCAACTAGTTATACTGTTGGAGTTTGCTCAGGGTGTGGAGGATGTCGATGAGCAGTAGAATTAAGTATTACAGTATCATTGTACACCCTTTTCGTTTTGGTACAAATAAACATTTCTTTTGTTGTTGAAGGAAGCGGAGCTTCTTACTTACTTACTTGGATCTACACTGAACAGTCATATAAGATTTTATTTACAAGTTATTGCCATTAGAAGAGCGATTGCACGGAGATAAAAAATTTTGTATGTGAAATAACCAAGAGCGAGCTTTCTTTATCCTTAAGGTGGCGCTGATATCTTCATCAGTCCTATCATTTGGAAGGAGAATGCAGAGACAGAACTACAGAATTACTGGATACGTCCAGTTTTATGCAAATCCAAAAAGTCTTTTCAAGAATGAAATCTTATTAATGCAAGGTATTGTCCACGTCTGAGAAGCACTCTGCAACTGAGAAAGAGCACCTAGCAGTTGTTTGCTAGGTATGACAGACGACGCGGCAAAGCACTACCTCGGCAATAACTTAGAACTCCGGGGTTGGGTAGGATGCGGCCAAGTCGCGGTCCAAAAGTCACGGCTGCAAACACCAACGTAGACTCGCGTGTTTCGCAATCAGCTGCAAAAATAAATCACACGCGAGGCAGTACCCTCAGTCAGTAACAGAATATACACTAACAAATAATGAGACTAGCTTCAGCAAGATAAAAAAAAATGGTTCAAATGGCTCTGAGCACTATGGGACTCAACATCTGAAGTCATCAGTCCCCTAGAACTTAGAACTACTTAAACCTAACTAACCTAAAGATATCACACACATCCATGCCCGAGGCAGGATTCGAACCTGCGACCGTAGCAGCAGCGCGGTTCCGGACTGAAGCGCCTAGAACCGCTCGGCCACTGCGGCTGGCATTCAGCAAGATAAATACGACTCTTAACCACAGATAAAACTTAAATAAATAAACTAATATATATGCCTTCACAAGGCTTTTAATAAGATCAGGGGAATCTCGCTATGTCTGACAGACATAATTAGAATGGATTTTGACTACACAATAAATACACACATCAAAAAAGTTTTGCATAACCCCAGTTCCCAGAACTCATGAAGATAAACGTATCATAGACACAGAGCAGATGTCACTAAACCCGCCGCCCGCATCTCGTGGTCGTGCGGTAGCGTTCTCGCTTCCCACGCCCGGGTTCCCGGGTTCGATTCCCGGCGGGGTCAGGGATTTTCTCTGCCTTGTGATGGCTGGGTGTTGTGTGCTGTCCTTAGGTTAGTTAGGTTTAAGTAGTTCTAAGTTCTAGGGGATTTATGACCACAGCAGTTAAGTCCCATAGTGCTCAGAGCCATTTTTGAACTAAACCCGCCCAAAGATGTAAACAACCATGCATGAGCAGCGCCTATTAGATGGAGGGGGTCCGACAGCCGATCAGTTCCAGTCTTTCCACCAGGATGGAGGTATTCGGCTCGTGTTGTCTGTAGTTCAACCATGCCTAGACGGTCAATACCGTGGTTCGATCACGTCCGCATTAGTTTGTGTCAGGAAGGGCTCTCAACAAGGGAAGTGTCCAGGCGCCTCGGAGTGAGCTAAAGCGATGTTTTTCGGACATGGAGGAGATACAGAGAGACAGGAACTGTCAATGACATGTCTCGCTCAGGACACCCTAGGGCTACTACTGCTGTGGATGACCGCTACCTACGGATTGTGGCTCGGAGGAACCCTGACAGCAACGCCACCATGTTGAATAATGCTTTACGTGTAGCCACAGAACGTCGTGTTACGACTCAAACTGTGCGCAAGAGGCTGCATGACGCGCAACTTCACTCCCGACGTCCAAGGCGAGGTCTATCTTTGCAACCACGACATCACGCGGCACAGATGTTCCCAACATCATGCCGAATGGACCGCTCAGGATTGGCATCACGTTGTCTTCACCGATGAGTGTCGCATATGCCTTCAACCAGACAATCGTCGGAGACGTGTATGTAGGAAACCCGGTCAGGCTGAACGCCTTAGAGACACTGTGCAGCGAGTGCAGCTAGGTGGAGGTACCCTGCTGTTTTGGGGTGGCATTATGTGGGGCCGACGTACGCCACTGTGATCACGGAAGGCGCCGTAACGGTTATACGGTATGTGAATGCCATACTCCGACCGATAGTGAAACCATATCGGCAGCATATTGGCGAGACATTCGTATTAATGGACGACAATTCGCGCCCCCATCGTGCACATCTTGTGAATGATTTCCTTCAGGAAAACGACATAGCTCGACTAGAGCGGCCAGCATGTTCTTCAGACAAGAACCCTATGGAACATTCCTGGCATGGATTGAAAAGGGCTGTTTGTGGACGACGTGACCCACCAACAACTCTGAGGTATCTACGCCGAATCGACTTTGAGAAATGGGAGAATCTGGACCAACAGTGCCTTGAACTTGTGGATTGTATGACACGACGAAGACAGGAATGCATCAATACAAGGGGACGTGCTACTGGGTATCAGAGGAACCGGTGTGTACATCAATCTGAACCATCAGCTCTGAAGGTCTCTCTGTATGGTGGTAGAACATGCAATGTGTGGTTTTCAAGCAATAAAAATGGCGGAAATGATGTTTACTTTGATCTATATTCCAGTTTTCTGTAAAGGTTCAGAAATCTGGTATCGCATGTCGTGGAAAGGAGCCAAGATCAGTTACTGTTAGGTACACAAGAGCACAGAACTTTATTACTCGAAAACATAGTGCACAGTTTTCTCTTTAAAACAACAAGGATCAATTTACGGCTGAGGGCCCAAGTAACTTCTCAATAATAAGGTTTAAATAATTCCTTTTAAAACATAAGGATATACAGAAACGGCTGAAGACCTTACTTAAGTAAAATTAAAATATCTTCTCGGCTAAAGGCCCAAATAATATTTCAGATCAGCTGAGGGAATTATTTCAAAGGCAAGCATTTACAAATTTCGGCTAAAAGCCATATTAAGGAAAATGTAAATTAATTCCTCGGCTAAAAAAAAAAAAGGTTCAAATGGCTCTGAGCACTATGGGACTCAACTGCTGAGGTCATTAGTCCCCTAGAACTAGTTAAACCTAACTAACTTAAGGACATCACAAACATCCATGCCCGAGGCAGGATTCGAACCTGCGACCGTAGCGGTCTTGCGGTTCCAGACTGCAGCGCCTTTAACCGCACGGCCACTTCGGCCGGCCCTCGGCTAAAAGCCCAATAATATTTCAACATTATAAAAGGCAACTTTTAAAGACAAGCATTTACACAATACTACAGAAAACCATCTTAAGAAAACTCGAAATATCTTAACGGCTGAAGGCACAGACAATTATTCACAATAATTAAAGACGAACCTTAAGATAAGCGTTTACACAGTATTGCTGAAGGCCATTTTAAGAATTCAAGATAATTAAAGAGAAACCTTACAGACAGGAATTTACTCATTACGGCTGAAAGCCACAAATTTTAATGTAAACGCGGCTGATGGCCTAAATACAGAACAAATAACAATTATAAATAAAACACGGGAGAAGGCCTAATCTTAAAATACTTCACATGAGGTTCGGCTGAAGGCGATATACTGAACATATAACAGACAAAATTAATACACAGCTGAAGGCCTGGCACAGTACCTGCGACAAAAGAAAATGACAATCACAAACAAGAGAGCATTGGTGCTCAGAAGTGTTCCAAGGGTCGGCCTGGGGAGGAAACTCTAACAGTTTAGGTGAGACAGGCAGCCAAGCGTAACACTAACTAATCGGGTGGCAGCACGACCTACGGACGGCTGAAGGACCAACCAACAACCTAATCAATTCCCTTCCACCCGACCAACGACACGACAACCAAAAATATCAGCGAGGACGAGGATACCCTCTGTCGCAACCGACGGACTGGCTACTCCAGTACGGAGACAGAATTCATCTGCTCAGTCGAAATCATCGAAGCTACACACAGTTTCACGTAAACACTTGGACGAAGAACTCCGACAATCCTAAAACCAATCACAGTGGAACACATACAGAGAAATGACAAGTCACACACACACAGAGTTTCCATAAGCGATCGGCGACCAATCACACGTCGTCCGATGAGACGACCGACCGAACGACCAACCAAGTTCGCCCCCACTCAAGTTACGAGTGTTGGAAACGGTTGGGCGAGTCTTGGTTGTCCGGAGCTCACTGCAGCTCCAACCCGACTCAGCTCGATGTCCGTTCGGAACTCGGAGACATAGCGACCCGGGCACACTATTTTGGACCCGCCCATGCAGAGGTAACTGTTGCCCATCGATGACGACATCTCTGCACGAGGAAGGAACCGACCCACGTCCGGCAAGATGACCAACTGACGAGGCCCAAAAACGGTCAAAAGACCAAAAATACGTATCCGAATGAGACGGCCAAACGAACGACCAACCAATGGTCGTTCCCGCTCCAATCTCCTTCCGTCGGACAGTTCATGTGTGTGGCCAGCGGCCGGCAAGTACTGGCTGTCCGCGCCTCTCTGGCGCTCCGTCTCCGACTGCTGCTCCGTCCCCGACTGAACTCCCGACAGACGACGACGAGGAAAAGTCTCCGGAGATAGTACCACATTGCACTTAACGATAAGCGCTGCTGCTGCCACTCACGGGCAAGCAAACCAGCAACTTGGTGACGCCAAAACAACTGAATAAGAAAGAGGCGATAGAACGATAAAAACAAGATGACGAATAATAAACGGCATGACCGCGAGCCGCGCACGGCTCAGGTTTCGTACCTCTCGGAACCGAGGTGATGCAAAACTGTTTTTGATGCGCGTACATATACCTCTATCTAGGTAAGATGATAAGAGAGTACACGTAAGTGAGAAGGTGGAGGTAGAAACAGAGCAGTGGCAGTTAAACCCCGTACTGCTAAAACGCCTTAAGAAACACTAATTGAGGTGAGGTTAAGCAAAACAGAAAATTTCACTCAATAGTAGCCCTAAGTAACTCAGTTATGACTAAAACACATCAACATAGGTTAAAATAAATGCACTTTACTATATCGCAGTTAAATTTCAAATTCATACCCACTACCTGATGCAGTACCATGACATTGCCCCCGGGTACAGTGCCACTCACCGGTGTTACCACTCCATTTCATAAGATCGCACCCCAAGCGGGTGCACACAATCGGTTTACCATTAACAGAATCACGTGGCTTCAAAGGAGACGCATTAACAACTGTTGGCCACTCTCAAGCCAAGGCACACTGCAGAACAAACAAATTCATATTATTCACTGAACAAGACAAACATTGCGCGAATTTTACTTTCAAACAATAAAACCACATGGCCAGAATATCAATAGGTAGTATGTTACGTTGCACTCTCCCCACAGGCAATTATCCTTTTAACTCATTTTGAAATAACAGGAGGAGGCCTCCGTCACCGGAGCTCCGGAGCACTAACTTCGTCACCTACTTTAGCGGCTGCCCATCATTCGACAAGTCACTTTGCGATCCTGCTGGGCACATGCGTTGTCAAACCCAAATCAGCCCAACCAAACCCCGCCGCCTGGCACTGCTGCTCCAGCCCTCTTCCTTCCGTCACGTTCCGTTCATAACTCACTGCCTCCACGCCGAGCCTCCACACCTCAACCAGGAAAACGAACGATAAGTCACAAGGGAGGTGACTATCGATACCAGTGCCAGAGGCAGTTAGGCCAGTAACCGAGCCGCCATGTCTCAGTTATGACTATCCATAAAAATTTATGCCTGAGAGATCCATCATGCCAATTGGCAAGATGAGTGTTCAAGCTTCAGGGCTCTGACTTCACAGTAAGATGCACAATTGAAGACCAACACAAGAATGCTGCCTTCCTCAGAGTTCAATCTAGAAACGTTACAGCGCTGGTAACAGCCCCGTCATTGCTGCACTAGCAGATGTTGCAGCTACACATAGGTAAGATCTAAAATTGCTGCAGACCATACAGGCCTTAGAGAAAGTGAATGGCTTCTGATGAACAGACGGAACATTGTATGAAAGGGATTATCACTCAGTCGGACAGAAATGTTTGGCTTCCAATCCAGCTCATTGTCAGCTTGCCATACGGAAGTATTCTCACGGAGATCTGGAACTAGCACATTTGAGGCTGTGGAGACCCATGACAGAAGTAGGTCAGTACTGATCTAGCGCACATTATCGGTACCATAGCAGAGAATGACAACGATGGAAGCTTGTGTCTAAATTACCCACAGGGCACCTGGAGCTAATTCCTCCAGCAGTTGATAATTTCAGGGTATTGTAACGTAAATCATACATACATAGGTTTCTCAAGTGAAAAAATGACAACAAAGAAATAGCAGTGTACGCTGATATGTCACCCACCAAACTCACACCAAGGCTCTAATGACTGCTGAAGCTCCGGGTATTGTCAGGTTATTTGTAGAAGAAATATCTCTGAAGCATGAACCACGCCACCTGGTGTTCTGATCTTTGACCATGGAAAAGTGCTTCAGTCAAGACTGATATAAAAAGTACTTCCACGATGCAACATCATCCACCTGCAGATGTATAGCCACACAGAACGTTTCAATGAGACATTGGCGGATATGCTCTCACCGAAGCATCGCCTGAGATCAGCAGTGGCACTGGTATACTGTGGATACGTTCTGAAAAGTAATGCCTCCGAATTTCTCACGTGAAAACTCTTAAAGCTTTTTAAATAAAACAAACTTTATTTACATTATACATCTTTATTCTTAATGAGTACATATTTATTTTTGATCATTTCTTCCAATAAGAGACCAGTTTGTTGATACTGTGGAACCTCACCTCTGCCGCATCGTTTCATCATTATCAAAGTGAATTCCTTGAAGGTATTCTGCTGTTTCGGAAACGGATGAAAATCGTATTGGACAAGTCGGGACTGTATGTAGAATGATCAACAACAGTGAACCCAAGGCTTCGGATTTTTGCAGATGTCGGTGCCCTCGTGTGTGATCTGGCGTTGTGATACTGAAAAAGAGATTGCTCGATGTGTGGACGAACTCTTCGAATTCGAGCTTTTAGTTTTCTGATGGTATCTCACTCACCGACATACACTATGTGATGAAAAGTATCTGGACATCCCCAAAAACATAAGTTTTTAATATTAGGTGCATTGTGCTGCCACTTACTGCCAGATACTCCATATCAGAAACCTCAGTAGTCATTAGACATTAGTCATTAGACACCGTGAGAGAGCAGAATGGGGTGCTCCGCGGAACTAATGGACTTCAAACATGGTCGCGTGTTTGGGTGCCACTTCTGTCATTCGTCTGTACGCGTGATTTCCACACTCCTAAACATCCCTAGTCCCACTGTTTCCTATGTCATAGTGAAGTGGAAACGTGAAGGGGCACGTACAGCACAAAAGCGTACAGGCCGACCTCATCTGTTGACTGACAGAGACCGGCGACAGTTTAAGAGGGTCATAATATGTAATAGGCAGGCATCTATTAAGACCATCACAGAGGAATTCTAAACTGTATCTGGATCCAGGCGGGACGTGAGAAAACTTGGATTTCTTGGTCGAGCGGCTGCCCATAAGCCACACATCACGCCGGTAAATGCCAAACGACGCCTTACTTGGCGTAAGGAGCGTAAACATTGGACGATTGAACACTGGAAAAACGTTGTGTAGAGTGACTAATCACGGTACACAATGTGGCGATGTGATGGCAGGATTTGAGTGTGGGGAGTGCCCCTTGAACGTCATCTGCAAGCGTGTGCAGCACCAACAGCAAAATTCGGAGACGGTAGTGTTATGGTGTGGTCGTGTTTCTCATGGAAGGGGCTTGGACCCCTTGTTGTTATGCATGGCACTGTCACAGCACAGGCCTACATCGAAGTTTTAAGCACCTTCTTGCTTCCCAGTGTTGAAGAGAAATTCGGGGATGGCGATTGGATCTTTCAACACGATCGAGCACCTGTTCATAATTCACGGTCTGTGGCGGGGTGGTTACACGACAATAACATCCCTGTAATGGACTGGCTTGCACAGAGTCCTGACCTGAATCCTATAGAACATCTTTGGGTTGTTTTGGAACGCCGACCGTGCCAGGCCTCACCGACATCGATACCTCTCCTCAGTGCAGCACTCCGTGAAGAATGGGCTGCCGTTCCCCAAGAAACCTTCCAGCACATGATTGAGCGTATGCCTGCGAGAGTAGAAGCTGTCATCAAGGATAAGAGTGGGCCAACACCATTCTGAATTCCTACATTACCGGTGGACGGCGCGACGAACTTGCAAGTAATTTTCAGCAAGTTGTCCGAATACTTCTGATCACATAATGCAGTTCCGCTACACAGCGCCACGTTGCACATACATTTCGGATCGCTGCAGCGGCCGAGAGATGCAGCATCCGTCAGTAAAGCCTCGAAGTCAACGAGAATATGTGTATGACGTGTTTTACCTCAACAGAATAAAAATTTTGGAGGAATTACTTCTCAGCATGCACTGTCATGTCACATACGCCAGGCACTGATTTTTTTGTCTGGAAATTTTGTTTCGAAATTAAAAATACTCGGCGTCCCTTAATTCTGACCAAAGGCTTCGTATCTCCCTTGGCTGTAAGGAAAATGCCGAAACTGGTGTTCACAATTTAGACTCCCTCTGCCCCACCAAACGTTCGTTTGGTACTTGGGTGAAAAGTACCTGATTATAATGGGTCTTTATCTGAACACACTCCTCTGTCTGCAGAATGATAGACATAAAAGATGCCCTCAGTGTAGGCTGACGTTGAACAGAGAGGGTGGGATACAGCACCCCGAAGTTTTAAATGCCAGCTTGAAAAATAAAAAAAAAACTTCGACTATGAAGCTTCTCGACATATTCATCCCTCAGTTGGACAAATTTTTCCCAACGATGCTTCAAATGTCAGGGGCCTTAGCTCTAGAATTCATTTTTGCTGTTCAGGCATTAACAGACATTAATCTTGTCGTTGTTCTGGAAATACCTGTTACGCAATGATTTCTTCCTTCAAGGAAAGAAGAAGTCACCTTGTGCTAAGTCAGAAGCAGGAAAAATTTAGTTTCCCCAAGAAACAACACGTATGACTGTGTCCCGTACAGACTAAACTGGGTCATTATCGTGGAGGCAGAATACCTTATTCGACAGGTTTCCGCGAAGCTTTCTTTTGACAACCTTGTCAGGAGAGTTTGGTGTTACAGGCCTGTGGCAATGTGCTCCGTAAGAGCACTACACTATGGCAGTCCCCAAATACAATCGGCATCATCTTGCTCAATGATGGCTGGGGCTTCACCTTTTATGGTTGTAGCGAATTCACACGTTCCACTACTTGCTTCGCTCCTTTCTCTCGAGGTCATAGTGATACACACAGTACTCGATGATGATGATGATTAGGCAGCTCCGGAAGTGGGCCTTTTTATTAGGTGTGAACAACTGCAGAACTCAGCTGGTGATGACATTCTCATATTCGAAATACGGTGCAGGGCGATGGAAACAGATTTAGGACTATTTTTTACATTTTCACTGTTGCCTCGACTGTGGCACACCAGCCTTGGAGTGCAACGATCTCCGCTTCGCTTGCTACTCCGATTTATAAACAAACAGATCGTCTGTCTTTCCAAACTGTGTGGCATCACGCTAACTGTATGTGCCACATATCTACTGCGTATGATGCCACAATCTTTCAAAAAGTCAGCATGCGTTGTTGCAGTGATTTCCCCTGCAAATACAGAAAATAAATGTTTCTTATCAATGGCTGTTTTATTTTGTTTTGGCTCCTCCAATGGCATACTTCTGTACGCCACTGGCACCAGTGGTGCAGACACGCAAACGGCAATTAAGAAACTTTATGTTTTGGAGGTGATGACTACGCGACAGCTGCGCAGGGAACTGTAGAGTTACATCATTTTTCCTGACACACAGTCGAGAGACTGCAGCAACGTTGGATACTTTGTTCTGTTTCATGATTTATTTATTTATTTAGCATATAGCTTACGGAATTATATTGTACAAGTACAAACAGTTAACTTGATACAAGATAAGACGAATCATATAAATCAATAAAAGCAGGTCATCTACATATACACTCCTGGAAATTGAAATAAGAACACCGTGAATTCATTGTCCCAGGAAGGGGAAACTTTATTGACACATTCCTGGGGTCAGATACATCACATGATCACACTGACAGAACCACAGGCACATAGACACAGGCAACAGAGCATGCACAATGTCGGCACTAGTACAGTGTATATCCACCTTTCGCAGCAAAGCAGGCTGCTATTCTCCCATGGAGACGATCGTAGAGATGCTGGATGTAGTCCTGTGGAACGGATTGCCATGCCATTTCCACCTGGCGCCTCAGTTGGACCAGCGTTCGTGCTGGTCGTGCAGACCGCGTGAGACGACGCTTCATCCAGTCCCAAACATGCTCAATGGGGGACAGATCCGGAGATCTTGCTGGCCAGGGTAGTTGACTTACACCTTCTAAAGCACGTTGGGTGGCACGGGATACATGCGGACGTGCATTGTCCTGTTGGAACAGCAAGTTCCCTTGCCGGTCTAGGAATGGTAGAACGATGGGTTCGATGACGGTTTGGATGTACCGTGCACTATTCAGTGTCCCCTCGACGATCACCAGTGGTGTACGGCCAGTGTAGGAGATCGCTCCTCACACCATGATACCGGGTGTTGGCCCTGTGTGCCTCGGTCGTATGCAGTCCTGATTGTGGCGCTCACCTGCACGGCGCCAAACACGCATACGACCATCATTGGCACCAAGGCAGAAGCGACTCTCATCGCTGAAGACGACACGTCTCCATTCGTCCCTCCATTCACGCCTGTCGCGACACCACTGGAGGCGGGCTGCACGATGTTGGGGCGTGAGCGGAAGACGGCCTAACGGTGTGCGGGACCGTAGCCCAGCTTCATGGAGATGGTTGCGAATGGTCCTCGCCGATACCCCAGGAGCAACAGTGTCCCTAATTTGCTGGGAAGTGGCGGTGCGGTCCCCTACGGCACTGCGTAGGATCCTACGGTCTTGGCGTGCATCCGTGCGTCGCTGCGCTCCGGTCCCAGGTCGACGGGCACGTGCACCTTCCGCCGACCACTGGCGACAACATCGATGTACTGTGGAGACCTCACGCCCCACGTGTTGAGCAATTCGGCGGTACGTCCACCCGGCCTCCCGCATGCCCACTATACGCCCTCGCTCAAAGTCCGTCAACTGCACATACGGTTCACGTCCACGCTGTCGCGGCATGCTACCAGTGTTAAAGACTGCGATGGAGCTCCGTATGCCACGGCAAACTGGCTGACACTGACGGCGGCGGTGCACAAATGCTGCGCAGCTAGCGCCATTCGACGGCCAACACCGCGGTTCCTGGTGTGTCCGCTGTGCCGTGCGTGTGATCATTGCTTGTACAGCCCTCTCGCAGTGTTCGGAGCAAGTATGGTGGGTCTGACACACCGGTGTCAATGTGTTCTTTTTTCCATTTCCAGGAGTGTAGCATCATTCAGCTGCCCCTACCTATGCCATTTTATGCAACCCCAATGGCAGAACAATGTTGTTGGCCACTTCACTCTAAAGATATTAAGTACATTATCAATGTCGCAGAATAACTGGTAAAGTGTACGAAGACACATTAAACGTATTGTACAAATTTTGTTTATGAAACTACTTTAGCACATTAACGCAGTGAATTATATATTAAACATTTCATTGGATTATATCTGGGAAAGCTGTTACTTCTGTACTTCCAATTTTGATATCTCCTGTTAATTTAGTTGTTTGGATGATAAAACACACTGTACAAGGCAACGTCTCTGAACCATTTACGAAAGATTAAGTACTATTTTCGGAATAAACTTACAAAGACATCCAAAACCTGTATTAGTGTACCAGTAACTATACAAATAAAGATGGGAGACACTTAGCTAATTGCGGCGAAAGTAAGGCATATCTTGGTCCAAAAATTCCGTTTAACTCACGGTCAATCCTCACTTGTATTTTTTACGGTATGATTCGGTTTACTAACAGACACCAAAAGAGGGAACTTATGTCGATTATGTGGCTGTCGTCTGTTTGGATACCTTTCCTGATACAGACATACTGCGGGATGCATAAAACGACATCAGTAATGACAGCTGAATCACCGTGTATATACACGTATAGGTAATAATGAAAGCTGCAATAGCTAAAAGAAGTTGAGATATCCATTTTTCACCGTTTTTGGACATGCGAAGACTCTAGCCACTTAATTGCTGAAGGTTTTGCGTCTACGAAGTCTTTATAGGTACCCATGAATTTTTCTTTTGGGCACTCGTGGAAAGTGTGCCGCAGTGTTTGATCAGATGTTCTGCCGTCGACTGGTCATCATCGCTAATTCCCCAGTTGTGTAGCGTTACTTCTGACACTTAGTGGTCCGTTCTGGTACGGTTGAGGGAGCTCCATATTTTTCTTGGTTCGTTCTTTCCCTGGAGGTTGGATGGTCGGATCTATTTTATCATCTTATGACCATAGAAGGACGACAACTAGTTTCTCCATTCATCTCTTACAAGGACCTATTTGATTGCGAGGTGGCAAGTTCAATCTTTAATAAGGCCCATTTGAAAGCGTTGTGTTAATAATTATGACACGGAAAATGTTAGCTGCTAATGACTCACTATGTGCACCAGGAAGGCGACGGAAGATGAGCATCTGGGATGTGCAGAGATGAATGTTCGCAAAATGGACATCATCGACTTTCAAGATATATTCGACACAAACCTTTAGCTTGCGCCATGAATACCAAATGAAAAATGGCGCGCCGTAATGATCCCGAAGGTTTGCACCATCAAGATCAAAGGCGAACTTCTTGGGGACTACAAACCGTGCAAGACGTTCTGATATGTACCCACTCTTAACGAATACATGTAGAACCCTATTGTTGTAAACGGGTGATGAGAACTGATGGAATGTGATAGCATGCAGCTGAGCGCAAGTAGTCTGTCGTGGAGCTTATCGTGAAACTGGCTATCGTTTAAGACGTAGCTGCAGATAGTGCGATAATATGTTTTGTAGGCACGGAAAAAACAAACATCCAAACGGTCAATTAGTCCAGTGGTTAAAGGTGATGTGAATTGCAATGTCACACATTTTTCAAGAGGGACAGTTTGCTCCAGAGGTAAATGATTTTTATACGCAGACCAAGAATCAAGCAGAATTAAGCTACTTTATCGAGCTATTGGACAAAAGCAGTGCTCATGCCAAAGTTGTAGTTCTCTTACATACATTTTCCCTTTCTTGATTGCTGTGACGTAAATATTTTCTACTGCCCTTGCAAGATTACGCACACGAGAAAGAATCGTAAGGGACAGACTACCTCCAGCTTCTCGTAGCACAATCATTTTCCATCCAGTTTACCATCCAGATTAACAGTCGGTATAACTGAATACGAATGCGTCAAGGCTTTGTTGCTAGTTGATCTTGATGCAAATCTCTTGATGTCTCTAATTTCCAAGTTTCCTTTCATACGCATTTCCTCTTCTAATCCTGATTGGTCGGTGTTGGAAACCAATTCCTTACTGAATGATGGGATACGTTTATTTATCTGATCAACAAATGTTCTGGCCGATTTCGCAGTTTGCTATTCACCGTCAAGTTTACGATATGTTTGAAATTTCGTCGTTTTACCTCTTGGGATTCTGTAGCACTGTTTGAAGCTCTGCAATCAACCACTGTTTCCTACGAAATCACTGTAATGTATGTCACGCAATTTGATCTGCATAGTGTCCTGTACCTTGTATCGAGCACCCTTGAAACGCACCAACACCAGTTTTTGTAACAAGTGTTCTTTGTCCTCCCTTCAATATCCGTAGTTTTTCTTACGTACGTTTTCGAAATCAGTTCATAATTGTATCTATTATCATGCTGTGGATGATTTTCCATGTACGTAATTATGTTTAGTACCCGCTCCTTGGACAAAGAATGCCATTTACTACATTTCACTGGAGTCGGTATTTCTGGCTCTTCTCTCTCAAGAGTGACGATCTGTTGGCTCGGCACCTGTTTCATATCACTTTCACTTGTTAAGCACGTATCGTCATCATTATACTCCGCATGTACACTGTCCGCACAGTCGAGCGTATACGACAGCACACACTCCATCTGGCTCGTCTTGCAGAAACGCTAATATTTCATCTTCCCGTTGTCTCTCGTTCTGAGAAATTCCTTGGGTTCGTTTGTGACGAAATGTCAACTTCGGCAACTTCGTTCATCGTTGCCATTGCTCTGCTTTGTATCAGCATCACTAGCACTGTTGCATAGTTGTGAGTTACTCGTTGAGTGAGCAATGCAACTACGCTCCGTAGCTTCATTCTGTGCTCACCATTGGATACCTCCAGTCTTGTCCCCTGTTGCCATTAGCAGCCGATATTGTCGACGCGTGGTGGACAATATGTGCAGCGCCGAATGCCGCAAACATCGTTGGCCGTTTGCAACTTTTCACTCAAGGGGTTCCTTTTTAGATTATAGCTTTTTGGGGCGAGTTGACCATAGTTTCCCGTATTGGTTCTCTAGACTTTACTCGGGTGCTTTGTAAGCTGTTCATTCTTTAATAAGTTGTTAGCTCCCTCCATGTTTCGAGTTTCATGCAACAATGAGTTGCTGCTTTTGGTCGGCAGAGATTTGGAGGGGCTGTATTGACGAGTACTAGCAACCTCGGTATTGGTGTGGCTTTAAACATTTCTGTCACGATCCCCACGTGTCATTTAAATGGATATCCATTTTGTTGACTTGGTTAGTTCTACTCCAAACAGCCAAACAGGAGGGTAGTATTCGGCGAAAGTATACACAAGTGCTTGTGCTTTCTTTTTAAAACGTTTACATTAGATCCCCAGTTACCAGCAGCCGGTTTCCTTCATATCTTTTTTCTTGATTTTTAGCTTTTTCCCTGTTAGTTCTAGATGTTTCGTAACTGTCAGGTATCAGTCGAGAGTCACACCTCAAAAAACAGGATAGCTGCTTTACTTGATGGTTCAGACCCCGATTTCATTAAACAAGGAGGAAGGAGGGCACGGAAATGGCTACTATAACTTTACAATGAAATACTGGACAGCAGAAAAATCGCTGACCGATTTAAAAATGCAAAATCTATTCCTATACTCAAACCAGGAAAACGTAAAGAGGACCTGGCGAACTGCATTACTAAAATTTGTTACAACATGATGCAAAGATCTCTGTATAATGAAATGTACGCAGTAATTGATACTATAAAACCCTGCCCTCCACGCCCTATAAAGTCGATAAAGCTGACTTAATATCGAGGGTACAAAAGAATGGAGACGAAATACATGACTTTCGCACGATGTTCTATCATATTCCTTAGGACCACAAGCTTTGTGTAAATTGAAACCTCCGTTACATTTATTAGGTCTTCCGACATTTCGATTGAATCCTTAATTCTGCTGTTCGAGAAACTTGACATTTGCACCAGCATCGTGCCCTGTCGTTTTTCATTTCATGATTATTTTTGAAGAAGTGTTGGGCATCAGGCGATTTTCTTGGTTGTGTCACTGGTGCTCCTTGCAGATCCTCTCGATTCTTCCAATTTCTCAACTTGAGACGTGCCATACTCTCATGGACTACGTTACACAATTTTTTGTCTTTGTTCATGGGAGTGAAATATAGTGGATACTGTGGAACCAACAACTCGACTGTTCACTGGAATCCACACCCTTAATCAATTACTGAATTTTATCACCTTACGTATCGTTCACCCTGTATAATAACATCACGACTTAAATGTAGGATACTGGGCTGGTACCATAAGTCCGTTGTCGACATCTCTTCTGGTGCGCTACTGAAAAACAGATAACAAAATACGTTGGCTACTATTATTTCTGCAGTCAGAATGCAACGCCCTCTATCGCTGCTGTATGGTGGCTCAGTGTATACTGGACAAATTATGTTGAACTTAGTTGTCTTCGCCACCTCTGCACTGAAGACAGTTATGGTTTTCGCAGAAAGGCAGATCAGACTTTAGTTCTGGCAGGTTCACTAGCGGGCAGTTGTCGGAGCCGGAGCGCAGCTGTCGTTTTTACGATGGACCGGCCCTTTATTGGTGTGTTCGGCGTGGAAATGCTAATGCAGAGCCTGCTGGCGTGCTTGCCGCACTCGTATTGAATATCCATTCTCATTACAGAGGCAGGGCACGCACCCAACCCAGGCAGCGCGTATGTGGCGACGACTGGCGGCCGCACGCGGAGTCAGTTTACTCGACAGCTAGCGCTTTCTGCTCGCAGAATTTCAAACTATCTCTGCAACTTACTTAATGTCAGCTCAAATATTTACACAGCGTCAGAACAAACAGATCGCGTCATTTTGCCATTCTGCGACTGAAATCAATTACTTAACGGGGTAGTTTGTCGAGTGCGCGCTGCTTTCGCACAGAGGAATCACTGCGAAGTGAAATTTGAACACTTCTGTCAGAGGAAATTGTTTCCCGTTTTTCATTCAAATGTTTTTCTGTTAAGTGAATTAGGATTTTGTCATACATTTTTTCATATCGGCGAGGATGAAATCGCAAACACGAAGGCAGCGTTCGCAAATAGCTGTAAGTTTCAACTCACATCGACACTAATATTTCTATACCGCCTTGCTGCGAAAAACAAGTGGTAAACAAGAGGTAAGCAATCAAATATTCCGCCACGAATTAATAACAAGAGCCTGGAACAGGATCGCTATTGCTCACTGGGTTGTGTCCAGCATTCTTCTTTTTCTGGACTATTTTTTATGTATGCGTATGACTCGTATTTTAAATTTCTATTCATATTAGTTTTACCCTGCATGCAACTAATGTGGGCTATGACTCTCTACAAACAGATTATCTAGCAGATACGTTTATAATAATATAATTAAAAAATGAAGAATTTTCAAGATGGTTATGAATGAATTAAAATCCACAAGTTTAATTTTTGTGGAACCAAAAATTAACACTAAAGACCTTTAAGGAAAATGCTGGCCACGCGTAAGTATTGTTGTCTAATATATAAGTGACTCGCGGACACAAATTGCATTTCTTATGCGAGAGCCTATGACAAGTTCTACGGTATATGTTATATTGATTTGCGGCCTGTGGTCGTTATACATACAGTGAAATCACAAAAGGTATGGGATACCACCTAATAATGTGTCGGACCTACTTTTTCCCGGTATAGTGTACTAACATGACGTGGTATGGTCTCAACATGTCTTTGGGAGTCTCCTGCAGAAATATTCCATAACTGCGAAAGTGTTGCCGGTGCAGAATTTTGTGCTAGTACTGGCCACTCGATTATGTCTCATAAATGTCCGATGGCACTCACGTCGGGCAATCGGGGTGGCGAAATCATTCGCTCTAATTGTCCAGAATGTTCTTCAAATCGATAGCGAACAATTGTCATCCATAAAATTCCATCGTTGAATCGTCTCCAAGTAACCGAACCTAATCGTTTCCAGCCAGTGATCGGTTCAGTTTGACCAGAGGACCCAGTCAATTACATGTGAATATAGCCCACACGATTATGAAGTCACCACCAGCTCGCACAATGCCTTGCTGACAACTTCGATCCATGGCTTCCTGGGGTCTGAAGCACGCTCTAACCCTACCATCAGCTCTTAACAACTGAAATTGGGACTCATCTGATCAGCCCACGGTTTTTCAGTCGTCTTCGATACAACCGATACGGTCCCGAGCCCAGTAGGGGGCGCTGCAGGCGATGTCGTACCGTTGGAAAAGATATTAGCATCGGTCGTTTGTTGCCATAGCCCATTTACACCAAATTCCGCCGCAATGTGCAAACGGATACATTCGCCTTACGTTGCGCATTGATTTCTGCAGTCCTTTCAAGCTGTGTTGCTTGTCCGTTAGCACTGACAACTCTACGAAAACACCTTGCTCTCACTAGTTAAGAGAAAGCCGTCATCCACTGCGTTTTCCGTGGTGAGAGGTAATGCCTGAGGTTTGGTATTCTCGGCACACTCTTGGCACTGTGGAATATGTCACGCGTCTAGTTCCAAAGACCATTCTGCATTCAAAGTCCGTTAATTCTTGTCGTACGGCCATAATCACGTCGGACAACTTTTCACATGAATCACCTCAATACAAATGACAAAAAAATGGTTCAAATGGCTCTGAGCACTATGGGACTTAACATCTGAGGTCAGCAGTCACCTAGAACTTAGAACTACTTAAACCTAACTAACCTAAGGACATCACACACATCCATGCCGGAGGCAGGATTCGAACCTGCGACCGTACCGGTCGCGCGGTTCCCGACTGAAACGCCTGGAACCGCTTGGCCACACCGACCGGCTAAAAATGACAGCTCTTCCAATTACTGTTCTTTTATGCCTAGTATACGCGATACTAGCGCCATCTGTATAAGTGCATATTGCTGTCGCACGACTTTGTCACTTCAGTTACCATTACAGAGTACGTCTCTAAGGAAAGTTGATTTATCGTGGGTGCGGAGCTCGTATTTGGGTTAGATGGCCAGTTTGAAGCAATTGCGTGATCATAACCTTACGGAATCCGAGTCGTGTACACCATCTCCATTCGAAATGAATCGTACAAGAGCACGAATTGCGGCCTGAACTGTGTACAAGTGTCTCTTAGAAAGTGTCCTCAAAGCAAAGTCGTAGAATTAAAAACAATCAGTGTCCTTTACATCTTTAATTCATGTTATCTTTTCATTAGACGTAATGAGTGACTATGTAAATTCCAAGCACGTCTGGGGATGCTGCAAGCGCGCGGCCAGAAGCAATGGTTTCGAACGTGACATGGTTATAAGCTATCTCTTTTACTGATTCCGTTGTCTTACAAACTGATACGGGCAGAAAAGGGAGGAATATGTATGTTTTGTCCACAATGTTTGTAATTACAATAAAATTTAGCTTATAAAATTAAATAACCCCGAAGAAAGGAAAAATGAAGACGAATCTTGAAAATAACCGCGATAATTGTGAGAATGTGGCGTTCTATCTTCTGGGATGTACTTTAATTTTCATGAACCCTCTATATCTACGCAGACAATCAGCTACAGTGTCGGCCTAAAAAGATAGGCTTACAGGAGCATTTTACAATCAGGACTCGTTATGTATTACAGGCATATTTGCTAGTTTTGTGTGCAAGATGTAACGTCTGACGACTCCAGAGAACGGAAGACTCTGAGCTCGGTGGTCCTAGTGCTGTTCCTGACACACCAATTCCCACAGAAATATTCTATGCTCATTATTTTTTTTAGTTTTTCAGTGTTAACACTGAAGCGCTGGCTACCACTTTGTAAGTACGCTGTTTAGGTTTTTATGTTGGTAACGCCACGTAGCGCTCTATATGAAAATCACTGACTGTGCTGTGTGCAGTCTGTGGCTGGTTTGCATCGTTGGAATTTACTACTGTAGTGTTGGGCAGTTGGATGCGAACAGCGCGTAGCGTTGCGCAGTTGGAGGTGAGCCGCCAGCAGTGGTGGATGTGGGGAGAGAGAGATGGCAGAATTTTAAGAGCGCATGATCTGGACGTGTGTCCGCCAGAAAGAGTAAATTTGTAATACTGGATATCATGAACTGAAAGATATTATGACTTTTGAACACTATTAAGGTAAATACATTGTTTGTTCTCTATCAAAATCTTTCATTTGCTAGCTATGCCTATCAGTAGTTACTGCCTTCAGTAGTTAGAATCTTTTATTCAGCTGGCAGTATTGGCGCACGCTGTATTGCAGTAGTTTGAGTAACGAAGATTTTTGTGAGGTAATTGATTCATGAAAGGTATAGGTTATTGTTAGTCAGGGCCATTCTTTTGTAGGGATTTTTGAAAGTCAGACTGCGTTGCGGTAAAAATATTGTGTGTCAGTTTAAGCATAGTCATTCATAATTTTTCTAAGGGGCCGTTCGGGCCTGCCGAGCGCTGAGGGCAAACCCGTGGTGCACTCAGCCCTTGTGAGGCAAATAGAGTAGTTACTTGACTGACAAGGGAACCTCCCCATCGCACCCCCCTCAGATTTAGTTATAAGTTGGCACAGTGGATAGGCCTTGAAAAACTGAACACAGATCAATCGAGAAAACAGGAAGAAGTTGTGTGGAACTATGAAAAAAATTAGTAAAATATACAAACTGGGTAGTCCATGCGAAGATATGCAACATCAAGGCGAACGAACGTCTAGGAGCGCTGTCGTCCCGTGGTTAGCGACAGCAGCTACGGAACAAGAGATGCTAGGTTCAAGTCTTCCCTCGAGTGAAAAATTTAGTTTTTTATTTTCAGTTTATATGTCAAACTCTTATGTTTTCATCACTTTTTTGGGAGTGATTATCACATCCACAAGAAAACCTAAATCGGGCAAGGTAGAAGAATCTTTTTACCCATTCGCTAAGTGTACAAGTTAGGTGGGTCGACAACATATTCCTGTCATGTGACGCACATGCCGTCACCAGTGTCGTATAGAATATATCAGACGTGTTTTCCTACGGAGGAATCGGTTGACCTATGACCTTGAGATCAAATGATTTCGGTTCCCACTGGAGAGGCACGTCCTTTCGTCTACTAATTGCACGGTTTTGCGGTGCGATCGCAAAACACAGGCACTAAACTTATTACAGTGAACAGAGACGTCAATGAACGAACGGACAGATCATAACTTTGCGAAAATAAAGAAAGTAAAATTTTCAATCGGGGGAAGACTTGAACCAAGAACCTCTCGTACCGCAGTTACTCACGCTAACCACGGGACCACGGCGCTCCCGAGCTTACATTCTCCTTGATGTTGCCTATCTTGCACATGGACTACTCAGTTTGTATATTTTACTAATTTTTTTCATAGTTCCATACAACTTCTTCCTGTTTCCTCGATTGATCTGTGTTCAGTTTTTCAAGGCCTATCCACTGTGCCAGCTAATAACTAAATCTGAGGGGGGGACGATGGGGAGGTTCCCTTGTGAGAAGTAGCGGCTCTGGTCGCGAAAACTAACAACGGCGGGGGAGCGGTGTGCTGACCACATGCCGCTACATATCCACATCTAGTGACGCCTATCGGCTGAGGATGGCACAGCGGCTGGTCGGTACCATAGGGCCTTTCGAGGCCTGTTCGGACATAGTTTTTCAGCTATATTGAACTGAACTCACCGTACGGCTAGGAGAGGCCACTAACATATACTCCTGGAAATGGAAAAAAGAACACATTGACACCGGTGTGTCAGACCCACCATACTTGCTCCGGACACTGCGAGAGGGCTGTACAAGCAATGATCACACGCACGGCACAGCGGACACACCAGGAACCGCGGTGTTGGCCGTCGAATGGCGCTAGCTGCGCAGCATTTGTGCACCGCCGCCGTCAGTGTCAGCCAGTTTGCCGTGGCAAACGGAGCTCCATCGCAGTCTTTAACACTGGTAGCATGCCGCGACAGCGTGGACGTGAACCGTATGTGCAGTTGACGGACTTTGAGCGAGGGCGTATAGTGGGCATGCGGGAGGCCGCGTGGACGTACCGCCGAATTGCTCAACACGTGGGCCGTCAGGTCTCCACAGTACATCGATGTTGTCGCCAGTGGTCGGCGGAAGGTGCACGTGCCCGTCGACCTGGGACCGGACCGCAGCGACGCACGGATGTACGCCAAGACCGTAGGATCCTACGCAGTGCCGTAGGGGACCACACCGCCACTTCCCAGCAAATTAGGGACACTGTTGCTCCTGGGGTATCGGCGAGGACCATTCGCAACCGTCTCCATGAAGCTGGGCTACGGTCCCGCACACCGTTAGGCCGTCTTCCGCTCACGCCCCAACATCGTGCAGCCCGCCTCCAGCGGTGTCGCGACAGGCGTGAATGGAGGGACGAATGGAGACGTGTCGTCTTCAGCGATGAGAGTCGCTTCTGCCTTGGTGCCAATGATGGTCGTATGCGTGTTTGGCGCCGTGCAGGTGAGCGCCACAATCAGGACTGCATACGACCGAGGCACACAGGGCCAACACCCGGCATCATGGTGTGGGGAGCGATCTCCTACACTGGCCGTACGCCACTGGTGATCGTCGAGGGGACACTGAATAGTGCACGTTACATCCAAACCGTCATCGAACCCATCGTTCTACCATTCCTAGACCGGCAAGGGAACTTGCTGTTCTAACAGGACAATGCACGTCCGCATGTATCCCGTGCCACCCAACGTGCTCTAGAAGGTGTAAGTCAACTACCCTGGCCAGCAAGATCTCCGGATCTGTCCCCCATTGAGCATGTTTGGGACTGGATGAAGCGTCGTCTCACGCGGTCTGCACGTCCAGCACGAACGCTGGTCCAACTGAGGCGCCAGGTGGAAATGGCATGGCAAGCCGTTCCACAGGACTACATCCAGCATCTCTACGATCGTCTCCATGGGAGAATAGCAGCCTGCATTGCTGCGAAAGGTGGATATACATTGTACTAGTGCCGACATTGTGCATGCTCTGTTGCCTGTGTGTATGTGCCTGTGGTTCTGTCAGTGTGATCATGTGATGTATCTGACCCCAGGAATGTGTCAATAAAGTTTCCCCTTCCTGGGACAATGAATTCACGGTGTTCTTATTTCAATTTCCAGGAGTGTATATGAACGCGGTGACATCCTACCGGAATTCGTCGGCTCGAAAACTGTTAGTGAGAGAAAGTTTCGTCACCAGCTTTTAGCTAGCAAGGTGAGCAGATGTTCTGCCGTGAAGCTTCCTGTCTCATGAAATCAACGAAGCAGGCACTGTAGGTCGCAGTCGTCATAACAGAGAATGGATCTGGCAGAAAAGATGTCGTAAGTAGATTCCCAAACCGAAAAACAAAGAAAGCTCCAGTTACATCAGATATTGATACACGTAAGAGGAAGAAGTTACTGGGGATGTGAGTCTGTTGGTCAGCATTGTATGTTCCTGAAACTTGGCTCATCAGAATTTCGTGGAAGAAGAAAGGAGAAGCATTTACATTAGACTGCCTGACAAAAAGTCAATCACCCAGAAGAGATGAAGGAAACGAAATGAAACTTAACGTGTTGATAGGCTATGTGATGTTATTTCGGTGATTACTAAATCGAGTCAAACTTACAGTGTGATAGTTAACAACATTACCATCATGATGTTGCAGCCCCTTCTAGCCTGGATGCATGCACTAATTCGCTTGGGAAGAGTCGTAAATCCTTAGTATACTCTACAGCAGCAAGCTGGACAACAACTGTTGTCATTGGTCTTTGGTATGCTGGATACTCGCACGGAGCGGAGATGAGGTCCGAGCTGGTTCACACTTGTTCTACTCCAGAGGAGCATTGTCCTGTCGAAAGATGGCATCAGACACTGTTGCATGAGAGGTAACATGTGACGCAAGAAGCCCGTTGTGTCATCAGAGTTTCCTCGGTCTCCAGGCGTAAGCTAAAACCATACCCGATGGCTCCCCACGCACCATGATACCAGGAGTTACAGTGCTGTGCCCCTCCAAAACAGTGCAAGACTGAGCCCTCTCGCCAGGTCGCCGCCATGGTCGCCGACAATAGTCACCCGGAATGTGGCAGAGTCGCGATTCATAGCTGAACACAGTGCGACGCCATTGAACATCGGATCACGCCAGTCTGGCCAAGACACCATCGCAAACGCAGCAGTTTGTGTTGTGGTGTTGATGGCAGCCTACATATGTTGTAACACTTATATCGATTAGAAGTATGTTTATATTATGTAACTGTGTATCTGTAATTGCGAAGTGTGTATTCTTTGTTGATTAAGGTCATTGATTTGTGACAGAAAATTTATTGTAATGTATGTATGGAAAAAGCTAAATGATATTTAAAATAATGAAATTTTACAATATGTGTGTATTTAGAAGAAAAACATTGTGTACATTTGATGCTGGTTCATGCTTAGGGAATTTGTAAAACGTAAAAGATGTAGGGAAGTCCCTCCGCACCTGAAGTGGCTCGGCAACATGTAAAAGGTGATTTTGGCAGTCGAAATGGGCGGCTATTTGGTGTGGCTAGCCGTTGTATGGTACACATCGGCGATGCCAAGGGAGGCAACTGGAAGCCGCTTTGCAAGTAATTTTGCTTCGGATGTGGATTTGGCTGTTGCATGGTACTCTCGGCAATAAGGAATGGCTCTAACACATTAAAAATTCGTCGTCGCCAAGAAGAAATTGTATAGAGTATTCAAACATCGGGAACCGTGAGTACAGTTATCCGCCACGTCGCTTGCCACAATGTCGCTACTACTCCACCAACTTCATGCATACAGATATATATCAGAGCATGGACCAGCTAATTTGTATGAGTGATTTTAATAATAATCAAAGTGCTATGCCGGCCGAGGTGGCCGAGCGGTTCTAGGCGCTACAGCCTGGAACCGCGCGACCGCTATGGTCGCAGGTTCGAATCCTGCCTCGGGCATGGATGTGTGTGATGTCCTCAGGTTAGTTAGTTTTAAGTATTTCTACGTTCTAGGGGACTGCTGATGACCTCAGCAGTTAAATCCCATAGTGCTCAGAGCCATTTGAACCAGGTGCTATTTTTTTTTTTTTTTTTGGTCATCAGTCTACTGACTGGTTTGATGCGGCCCGCCACGAATTCCTTTCCTGTGCTAACCTCTTCATCTCAGAGTAGCACTTGCAACCTACGTCCTCAATTATTTGCTTGACGTATTCCAATCTCTGCCTACCTCTACAGTTTTTGCCCTCTACAGCTCCCTCTAGTACCATGGTAGTCATTCCCTCATGTCTTAGCAGATGTCCTATCATCCTGTCCCTTCTCCTTATCAGTGTTTTCCACATATTCCTTTCCTCTCCGATTCTGCGTAGAACCTCCTCATTCCTTACCTTATCAGTCCACCTAATTTTCAACACTCGTCTGTAGCACCATATCTCAAATGCTTCGATTCTCTTCTGTTCCGGTTTTCCCACAGTCCATGTTCCACTACCATACAATGCCGTACTCCAGACGTACATCCTCAGAAATTTCTTCCTCAAATTAAGGCCGGTATTTGATATTAGTAGACTTCTGTTGGCCAGAAATGACTTTTTTGCCGTAGCGAGTCTGCTTTTGATGTTCTCCTTGCTCCGTCCGTCATTGGTTATTTTACTGCCTAGGTAGCAGAATTCCTTAACTTCATTGACTTCGTGACCATCAAACCTGATGTTAAGTTTCTCGCTGTTCTCATTTCTACTACTTCTCATTACCTTCGTCTTTCTCCGATTTACTCTTAAACCATACTGTGTACTCATTAGACTGTTCATTCCGTTCAGCAGATCATTTAATCCTTCTTCACTTTCACTCAGGATAGCAATGTCATCAGCAAATCGTATCACTGATATCCTTTCACCTTGTATTTTAATTCCACTCCTGAACCTTTCTTTTATTTCCATCATTGCTTCCTCGATGTACAGATTGAAGAGTAGGGGCGAAAGGCTACAGCCTTGTCTTACACTCTTCTTAATACGAGCACTTCGTTCTTGATCGTCCACTCTTATTATTCCCTCTTGGTTGTTGTCTCTTCCTATAGCTTACCCCTACTTTTTTCAGAATCTCGAACAGCTTGCACCATTTTATATTGTCGAACGCTTTTTCCAGGTCGACAAATCCTATGAAAGTGTCTTGATTTTTCTTTAGCCTTGCTTCCATTATTAGCCGTAACGTCAGAATTGGCTCTCTCGTCCCTTTACTTTTCCTAAAGCCAAACTGATCGTCACCTAGCGCATTCTCAATTTTCTTTTCCATTTTTCTGTATATTATTCTTGTAAGCAGCTTCGATGCATGAGCTGTTAAGCTGATTGTGCGATAATTCTCGCACTTGTCAGCTCTTGTCGTCTTCGGAATTGTGTGGATGATGCTTTTCCGAAAGTTAGATGGTATATCGCCAGACTCATATATTCTACACACTAACGTGAATAGTCGTTTTGTTGCCACTTCCCCCAATGATTTTAGAAATTCTGATGGAATGTTATCTATCCCTTCTGCCTTATTTGACCGTAAGTCCTCTAAAGCTCTTTTAAATTCCGATTCTAATACTGGATCCCCTATCTCTTCTAAATAGACTCCTGTTTCTTCTTCTATCACATTAGACAAATCTTCACCCTCATAGAGGCTTTCAATGTATTCTTTCTACCTTTCTGCTCTCTCCTCTGCATTTAACAGTGGAATTCCCGTTGCACTCTTAATGTTACCACCGCTGCTTTTAATGTCACCAAAGGTTGTTTTGATTTTCCTGTATGCTGAGTCTGTCCTTCCGACAATCATATCTTTTTAGATGTCTTCACATTTGTCTTGCAGCCATTTCGTCTTAGCTTCCCTGCACTTCCTATTTATTTCATTCCTCAGCGACTTGTATTTCTGTATTCCTGATTTTCCCGGAACATGTTTGTACTTCTTCCTTTCATCAATCAACTGAAGTATTTCTTCTGTTACCCATGGTTTCTTCGCAGCTACCTTCTTTGCACCTATGTTTCCCTTCCCAAATTCTGTGATGGCCCTTTTTAGGGATGTCCACTCCTCTTCAACTGTACTGCCTACTGCGCTATTCCTTATTGCTGTATCTATAGCGTTAGAGAACTTCAAACGTATCTCGTCATTCCTTAGTACTTCCGTATCCTACCTCTTTGCGTATTGATTCTTCCTGACTAATGTCTTGAACTTCAGCCTACTCTTCATCACTACTATATTGTGATCTGAGTCTATATCTGCTCCTGGGTACGCCTTACAATCCAGTATCTGATTTCGGAATCTATGTCTGACCAAGATGTAATCTAATTGAAATCTTCCCGTATCTCCCGGCCTTTTCCAAGTATACCTCCTCCTCTTGTGATTCTTGAACAGGGTATTCGCTATTACTAGCTGAAGCTTGTTACAGAACTCAATTAGTCTTTCTCCTCTTTCATTCCTTGTCCCAAGCCCATATTCTCTTGTAACCTTTTCTTCTATTCCTTCCCCTACAACTGCATTCCAGTCGCCCATGACTATTAGATTTTCGTCCCCCTTTACATACTGCATTACCCTTTCAACATCCTCATACACTTTCTCTATCTGTTCATCTTCAGCTTGCGACGTCGGCATGTATACCTGAACTATCGTTGTTGGTGTTGGTCTGCTATCGATTCTGATTAGAACAACCCGGTCACTGAACGGTTCACAGTAACTCACTCTCTGCCTTACCTTCCTATTCATAACGAATCCTACACCTGTTATGTTGGGGGTTGGCAGGAGAGCCAACCCGGGTTTGAGAGGAAGCCGTAACGAACGCGTTTTAGCTCACGCAGGCTGGCGTGAGGTCTGGAACAGGTTAAGGAAATTAGACTAGCAAAAAAGGACGTAGCTGTGGAATACTTAACTTTAATCCATAAGTTGTGAACATCGCTCTTGACGGTACATGTTTTACAGCATCAATAGTAACTGGTAATGGCGCCTTGCTAGGTCGTAGCAAATGACGTAGCTAAAGGCTATGCTAACTATCGTCTCGGCAAATGAGAGCGTATTTTGTCAGTGAACCATCGCTAGCAAAGTCGGCTGTACAACTGGGGCGAGTGCTAGGAAGTCTCTCTAGACCTGCCGTGTGGCGGCGCTCGGTCTGCAATCACTGATAGTGGCGACACGCGGGTCCGACGTATACTAACGGACCGATTTAAAGGCTACCACCTAGCAAGTGTGGTGTCTGGCGGTGACACCACATGTTATACCATTTTCTTCTGCTGTTGATATTACCCGATACTCATCTGACCAGAAATCCTTGTCTTCTTTCCACTTCACTTCACTGACCCCTACTATATCTAGACTGAACCTTTGCATTTCCCTTTTCAGATTTTCTAGTTTCCCTACCACATTCAAGCTTCTGACATTCTACGCCCCGACTCGTAGATCGTTATCCTTTCGTAGATTATTCAATCTTTTTCTCATGGTAACCTCCCCCTTGGCAGTCCCCTCCCGGAGATCCGAATGGGGGACTATTCCGGAATCTTTTGCCAATGGAGAGATCATCATGACACTTCTTCAATTACAGGCCACATGTCCTGTGGATACACGTTACGTGTCATTAACGCAGTGGTTTCCATTGCCTTCTGCATTCTCATGTCGTTGATCATTGCTGATTCTTCCACCTTTAGGGGCAATTTCCCACCACTAGGACAAGAGAGTGTCATGAACCTCTATCCGCTCCTCCGCCCTCTTTGACAAGGCCGTTGTCAGAGTGAGGCTGACTTCTTATGCGGGGGTCTTCGGCCGCCAAGGCTGATTATTTATCAAAATTTAGGCAGTGGCGGGGATCGAACCCGGGACCGAAGACGTTTTGATTATGAATCAAAGACGTTACCCCCTTTTTTTCCTTTTTTTCATTTTGTTCGTTGTTGATCGTTGTGTTTGGTCGCTGCGGACGTCGGAAGACATCCTGTTCAAGTTCGGTGGCGGATCCCTCCACTCAGTTTTTTTATTACAGAGGCCAACCGGCTCTCTGACCGAACACGCTGAGCTACCGTGCCGGCTACCGCTAGACCACGGGTACATAGTTGCTGTAAACCTGTGCCTAGAACCATAACTTTTATCCTGATCATGAACATATGCAGAACCCTTTCCTAAGCATTTATAAAACCGAGTATCCTGTTTCAAATGCACTATTATTGTTTGTTTACGTTTGTCAGATGTGCAAGGATTATTAAAAGTGAAGCTAGTTAGAATTTTACTAAAATACTCTCAACTTATTGCAAAGTAACGTTTTACAAAAATTCCGTGCCAGGCTGTGTAAATGTTACTGTCTAAAATACCTGCTTCACATGTAGATGATAAAATGCAAATACGTTATACTCATTTGAAACTTAATTTATCTTTGATTACTATCATGAACGAATTTTTGAATTTAATTGAGCTCAATATTGATTAATTTACCTTGAAAAGTAAAAACATAAACTATTACAAATGAAGCTAAGAATCAAATTTAGTTGAATTGAATCTTGATACTGAAATAATAATAGAGTTCGAGTAGTGATACAATAGCAGTTTATGGGTCCCCACTATTCTCTTTTCATATTAGAAAGATAATTCGAATATTATGCTATTAAGGAAATTTGATACATTTCTATAAATGCGAGTATAAAAATTGTAATTGCAGTATTATTTATTTTTATTTGTGGTATTTATATGTCGGTTAACTTAGAACACCCTCCTGGCCAATTTTAGTTCTGCGCTTCTTGCGCTAACATTTCAGTACTGATCCAAGTAACAATCTTCAGTATAGCTCTTATTGGTGTGAGTTTGGTATAAATTTTGCTTTCTATGATTACTAGTACGTGCAGTATTGCTGACTGCTGCTACACACAGCTCAGAGTGCCCTGTGCCTGTTTGTATCCTGTGTACTATCCCAAGGGAAATATTAGTGAAAGTAACTTCAATAACTAATATTTCATTTTCTTAAACATATATTTCCAAATTCATGTGCCTAATTGGGCTGGCGACCGTTCATTTTTTCATTCGTATACGAAATTTACTACTTTCATTAAACCCCAAAGTTTAAAGCTTGTTTAGTTTTTATGTTAAATTCACCATATTCAAAATTACTGTCCGGTGCCTTTATCAACAAAATGGCTCTGAGCAGTATGGGACTTAACTTCTGAGGTCATCAGTCCCCTAGACTTAGAACTACTGAAAACTAACCTAAGGACATCACACACATCCATGCCCGAGGCAGGATTCGAGCCTGCGACCGTAGCGGTCACGCGGTTCCAGACTGTAGCGCCTAGAACCGCTCGGCCACCAGAGGTCGGCGTGCCTTAATCCGTTAGACATACACGCACGGTCAAAATTATAAATCCTCTCAGAGGGTAACATTAGTTTGTGTCACGACAGGCTAGGGTTACAATGTCACAGTAATTCCCTGGTGCAGCTGCTGCTAGTGTCCGCAAATGTGATGAGGTTATAACGTACTTGGTGCACAGTATGACGAACCTTTCTTGTAGTTGTCAGAGATGGGCGATTGGAACCTTGCCGACAAGATGCCTACCCTCACGTTCCCATGCAGTCCAACATCCGGCCACCGTCTCACGAATTCCCTTCAACCCTATTTTCAAAGTCTGTCAGGTGCTGATAACGCTGTCTCAGACGAGTGTGCAATGTCTCCTTGTCCAGTACAGTAATCACTCAACATGCCCCTTATACAGGGTATTCGAAAATTCTCGTTACAAGTTTCTGACACTTTTATAGGCGTTATCGCCATCATAAAACATGTTGGAAACTCAACCATTTCTACAAGTAATTGATTAAGCGTTGTTTTGCAGTTCCACTCATTAATAGACTAAGAAATTTCTCCTGTACTCACTGACGGGTATTGCTCAACGTGATGCTGTACGGTCTCTTCCATTGAGGGTGTGCTGCGTCTCCCTGGAGCATCATAGTCAAGCCTGCTGACGGTGAAGGTACCCTTTCTCGGAACCGTTGCGTAATTGTGGCGAAAAGGGTATGTGATGAAGTCGAACATTTGGAGAACGATCATAGGAAAAGGCGATGAGCAGCTGTTCCATGACGGCGAGCTTCGCTATTCTGGAGGATGATGTCAGTGTATTCTGCAAAAGTGTACTGAGCCATGTTGCCCTAACACTCAGACACACTTGAATGAGGCACGAATCAGGTCAGAGAGGTAGGACAGACCTCAAATGACATCAGCCGATCAGATGTAACTACCCCTCTACCATGACTATCGTGTTACGCACGTAAATAGCAAACATGTTTTCAAGCTGCTGTGTCACGGAAATGGTAGCTTCCGAATCTGGTTTCCCATTGAAAATATTATATACTGACTTCCCTGTACGAGTCCTAGCAGTTAGTAACGGGAATTTTCGAACCCTGTCTATACCCTTACCGGGCCTAGTAACAAAACTAAACAGAAACAACGCCAATGTACTCTGGTGGGTTCTACATGTTACAGAGGATATCAGCTCTAACCATTTATATACCCACCGATGGCCTGTACGTGTACGAAGTTACATTGACTTTCAGGGTCACATCTTTTGGTTTTTTCAGACACTGTATGTTCTTATAGAAGAACGTTTATATAGATAAAATACTAAATGAAGAAGTATTGTAGTGAACAGATAAGGGAAGATGTCTCTGGAAGATCTTAACGAAAAGAAGAGTGGTACACCTACTACCGAACAGTGAACATGACGCAGGAATGACCAGAATAGAGGAGAAAAATTAGTGATAGACAAAGACTGGAATAAGAAAAATAACTTAGAGCCGGTGTTATAGTAGTTACAAAGATATGAGAAAATAGCGAGAGCTAGAGAAAGTAACTGAGAGAAAGTTATCGAGTAAAACAGGAGTAACATCCGGCATTCCCAAAGGAAGCGTTCCCTCTACTGATCCACGTTAACTATTTAGAAGACAATCTGAGCAGCCCCATTGGATTGTTTGCAGATATGCTGTCATTTGTCATCACTTAAAGTCATTATATGGTGAAGAAGTTTAAGACAAGATATCTGTATGGTGCGAAAAGTAATAACTGACTCTAAATAATCAAAAGTGTGAAGTTATCCACATCATAACTACATGGATCCGCAAGTTTTCAGCAACACGACAAAGTACACAAATCTAAAGGCTGTAAATCCATCAAAGCATTTAGGGATTACAATTACAAGCAACATAAACTGGATCATAGATAGTATTGTGGGGAAAACAAACCAAATACTGCGATTTATTTTGAGAATAGGCAACAGGCCTACTAAAGAGACTACAAAGAGGGGCAGCTCGTTTTGCATCATCACGAAAGAGGGGAGAGAGTGACATAGAAGTGTTATGCGAATTAGGGTGTTGCTCAGCAGTATCTTCTCATGGAATTCCAATCAACTACTTTCTGCTTAGAGTGTCAAAATAACTTGTTGGCGCCCTCTTATGAGAAAATAACTAAAAATCGGAACTAATACGGAAAGTTTTGCTTTTTCCCACGCGCTCTTCGAGAGTGGAACAGTAAAGAAATAGGTTGAAAATAGTTCCATAAAGTCTCTGCCATGCACTTAATTGTGAATTGCCGAGTAATTATGTAGTTGTAGTTGTAGATGGAGGGCAATAATGAGAAACTGATTCATCAGTTGTAGTGGAATTTAAAACTACGCTGGGTCCTTCATCAGAAAGGAAAACATTCTACATTATTTTAGTAGCACTCATCTGTAATCTACTCACAACAATTTCAGCTTAAGATGTAAGAGTCATACTAAGAAAGAAAGGTGCCAAAATTCGGAAAAAAATTAAACTTTTAATTTAGGAGGTTGAGCTTACCCTAATGACGGAGTCACCAGTCGATATTGCAGTATGAGTTTACTTAACTATCCAGAAGAACTAATGACATTATCCTGGAGATGACAACAGTGCGTCATACTGCACGCAGTTATTTCACAGATGAGCATGGGAAACTACTGTTTATTCAGAGAAAAGAGTAACTGGGAAATAACTGGGAAGAGTATCGCGTTATCTGTGTGGCAGTTTTCCGATCGCCCGGTATTGTTAGCGTATGGTTTGTGATACGTTGCGCTTGTAACAAGAATGGCTGAGATTCATATTCTCAAGTTGCCTCACCGCATCACCAGCCCGTATTCTCATACAATTTCTCCACTCGCTGCTCTCGGCTCTGCATCGTTTCCCAATAATTTTGCGGCAGCTGCGGCCGTTAAAGTAAATTGTCAGCAGAGAGTTTAAAATTTAATCACTGCACCATACGAAGAGAGCTTACTGGATGGCAGCATTTTAGCGATCTGTCCAACTTCGTTATACCGAAATGTGAGTGAGATGCCAATTGCAGGATACAGTAATACGAGACGCTAGAAATGTGCGTTATGATTGGTAGTTCGAATGTCGACTCGGAATGACGCGCATAGTAGAAACGAATCTTCACCGGACGAATCACACTCGAAGTGTATGAAATGCTTCACGAATTTGATGTAGGCTCAGGCAGTGGATTAGCTACATTAATTGTTCCACTGAATAATGCGTAGCTGTCACAAAAGTGTACAATATGTGAGCAGTGGAAGTTCGCACTCGTGACACATGAGTATACTTTGTATTCTGCATGTAGGGTCTGCCATAGTCTGCATCAAATGTTTGTATTATGTTTTGTGAATCGTGGAGCCATTGCACTCCGCCGTCTTCATATCAAATATTTGGCTACAGTTATTACACTGGCCAGTTATATTAATGTGACCACATGCCAAAAGGCTGAATAACCACAGACTACAGCGAGACCTACAGGAATAGAGCCAGTGAGGTTCTGGGGACTGACATGGACTCCAGTGCCGTGAGCAGCTATACAATCCGTGATGTGAACAGCCTGACTGAGGTGGTCCTACATATTTTCGACTGGGATTAAATCCGGGGAGTTTATTGAGTAGGATAGTACAGTAAACTGACAGTGGTTCTCTTCAAACGACGCTCGTACACTCCGAACTGTGCGACATGTTGCGTTATCCTGCTGGTAGATGCCATCGCACCGAGAAAAAACAAGCTACATGTAGGGGATGACATGGTCCGGAAGGATAGATGATTCTTGTGTTGATCCACTGTGCCTTCTAGAATGACGAGATCACCCAGGGAATGCCCTCCTGCTTGGGCCCAACTATTGTTGCAGCACGTTTGTTTTTAGATGTTTCACGACGTACACGCTAACGGCCATCTGTTCGATGGAGCATAAAACATGATTTGTCTGAGAGACCAGCTGTTGCCACTCAGATGACGTCCAGTTTTGGTACAACCGTACAAATTCCGGCCTTCGTCGCCGATGAACACCAGTCAGCATAAGTGCATGATCCAGGCGCCTCCTGTGAAGGCCCATACGCAGCAGCTTTCTCTGAACGGTCGTTGAGAAGTCACTGATAGTTGCCTCTTGGTTCATCTTGGCAGTCAGCTGCTTAACAAGCACACTTGGCCATCTGTTCCCCACTAAGCATCTCTGCAGCCGTTGTTCAATCCCTCATCTATGGCCTAATGTGCATCACAATTAGCGCCGGTTTTGGAGAACGCCATTTTGCTATGCACCGTATACTTTAATCACGACGGCGCGCGTACAGTTTACAGACTTAACCGTTTCGGAAATGCTCCACCCTTAGGCATTTTGGACGTTCTCTTTCCGCATTACGACAGCTAGTGAACTGTTGGCCGCGTCCCCCGTGTTTTATTTTCCGCCCGCTGCTAGTGATCCCACACGCTGTCTGTGAGGCCTTGTTGCACGCTGATATCTAACATAGGAGTGGTGACTGGACAGTGTGTATATTCCATATGTAGAGAAGAAGGGAAGGAAGTGAAGTGTTTAAAATAACAACAATGAGAATGTCAATTGGGCAACGTTGTGATAGGAACTCGGAAAAGGTCAAACTTACATAATACGAGAGAAACAGGAGAAAACTTAATCAAGAAGGTCAGATGGGGATTTTAAAGGCCTTTTTACTAGATCTGAGTGCGAGGCAAGAAACGACAACAAATTTTACACTCACATATTCGTAGTATGTTCTTAAAACTGTACTTGAACTCGTCTGGAGATATATAAAATGGTTCAAATGGCTCTAAGCACAATGGGACTTAACAACAACCTAAGGACATCACATACATCCAAGCCCGAGGCAGGATTCGAACCTGCGACCGTAGTAGCAGTGCGGTTCCGGACTGAAGCGCCTATAACCGCCCGGCCACAGCGGCTGCCGGAGATATCCACAGTGACGGAAAAACTCGCAACACCAAGAAGGAGTTGTGCGACATGAAAGTTGGTGGGCGTCTTTCTACATCTGAAAGATGATATCTGTTTAAATTTCGCGCAAGTCGCTTAATAATGGCGCTATTAGAGTCACTATGAGTATGTAAATTATTTTTGCTTTAAATACACACTGTAACGGTTGTGAGTGTTAGTTACCTTTGAGACTGGACGCGATGAGTTTATGTTAATCACGTATGCCTTTAAGGTAGCAAAGACACCATTACATACAACTCCCTGAGTTTAAACGAAGTCGTATAATAAGGCTACGAGAAGCTGGATGTTCCTTCTGCGATACCGCAAAAAGACCTGGCAGGAATGTAGTCAATGTACACGATTGCTGGCAGCGATGTTCGCGGGAATGTACAGTTCCAGGAAGACCGTGACCCGGACGGCCATGTGTCACTACCGAGAGGGAAAAGCATCGTGTTTGGCGTTTGGCGTGCGTCTCTGGCACATCGTACTGCGTCTGCAACAGCAATTTCAGCATCATCTGGCACCACAGTGACACAACGAACCGTTATAAATCGGTTGCTTCAAGGACAGCTCTCAGCCAGATGTCCTGTAGGGTGCGTTCCGCTGACACCAAACCACCGCCATTTGTGACTTCAGTGGTACCAAGCGAGAGCTCATTGCAGGGCAGAGTGGAAGTCTGTTGTGTTTTCTGATGAAAGCTGGTTCTGCCTCGGTGCCAGTGATGCCCTTGTGTTGGATAGAAGGGGGCCAGTTGAGGGTCTGCAATGAACCTGTCTGCGTGCCAGACACACTTGACCTTGACCTGAAGTTATCGTTTGGGGTACGATTTTGTATGACAGCAGGAGCACTCTCGTGGTTACCCACATGAAATTGGTACGTCAATTTGGTGATTCGATCTGATGAGCTGCCGTTCATGAGCAGCATTCCAGGACAATGCTCGCCTACAAACAGCTGTTGTAACACAGCATCCTCTACAGGGTGTCAACATGTTGCCTTGGCCTGATCGATCACCAGATCTGCCTCTAGTTAAACACATAAGGGACATCATCGGACGACAAGTCCACAGTCATCCACTACCAGCGTTAACGGTCTATTCATTAACCGACCAAGTGCAACGGGCACGGATCTCACTCTCACAAAATGACATGCGTCACCTGTACAACACAATGCCTTCACGTTTGCATTCTTGCATTCAACATTTTAAAGGTTACATCTGTTGTTAATGTAGCAGCATTTCACTTTTGGAATGGCTTATCTCCAGCTTATCTATGATCTTTCAGTATTAATCACTTACCTATCTTATACAGGGTGTTACAAAAAGGTACGGCCAAACTTTCAGGAAACATTCCTCACATACAAATAAAGAAAAGATGTTATGTGGACATTTGTCCGGAAACTCTTAATTTCCATGTTAGAGCTCATTTTAGTTTCTTCCACCTATGCTCAATGGAGCACGTTATCATGGTTTCATACGGGATACTCTACCTGTGCTGCTAGAACATGTGCCTTTACAAGTACGACACAACATGTGGTTCATGCACGGTGGAGCTCCTGCACGTTTCAGTCGAAGTGTTCGTACGCTTCTCAACAACAGATTCGGTGACCGATGGATTGGTAGAGGCGGACCATTTCCATGGCCTCCACGCTCTCCTGGCCTCAACCCTCTTGACTTTCATTTATGGGGGTATTTGAAAGCTCTTGTCTACGCAACCCCGGTACCAAATGGAGAGGCTCTTCGTACTCGTATTGTGGACGGCTGTGATACAATACGCCATTCTCCAGCGCTGCATCAGCGCATCAGTGATTCCATGCGATGGAGGGTGGATGCATGTATCCTCGATAACGGAGGACATTTTGAACATTTCCTGTAACAAAGTGTTTGAAATCACTCTGGTACGCTCTGTTGCTGTGTGTTTCCATTCCATGATTAATGTGATTTGAAGAGAAGTAATAAAATGAGCTCTAACATGGAAAGTAAGTGTTTCCGGACACGTGTCCACATTACATATTTTCTTTCTTTGTGTGTGAGGAATTTTCCCTGAAAGTTTGGCCTTACCTTTTTGTAACACCCTGTATAAACAAATGTATTCCTGAAATTTCATTACTCTACATTAATTACTTTTTGGTGTAGCGATTCTTTTCCGTCAGAGTATAAATATGAGCCAGCAGGAAGGGTAAATTATGTACGGATCTTCGTAGTTATCGTAGTTCTTATCTGCACTACGTTTCTGCTCAAAGCTCTGTCTTTTCCTGCAGAGGACAGCGGTAAACGCTCAAATTTTTGTAAGTGTGCACTGAAGAGAGCGTTAATAATGACAGCAAATATTGTATGAAAAATCAGGAGGCCATCGGAACAGTTATGACTCCATAACAAATAGTAGTAAATAGTCAATAAAATTCTTCTGGGTAAATATTTTTTCGAAATTGCAGATAACCCACAAATATTAGAAATATCTCTCAACTGGCAGCACTAAGAAGAAACTTTATGGCGCTACGGAACAGCAGCTCTAGAAATATCTTAGCGCTATATCCAGTGCTGTTTAGAGAGTAAATGAGGGCTCGTAGTTTGAGGCTGTAAGGCATAGCTGGAGAGATCAATTGTTATGTCAATCACCTACGCACAACCTGTAGCACCACATAATTTCATTGTGACAAGGACTGCAGTTACAGTATTAACTCTGGTGAAATGTGAAAAATTAAATTTGGTGCTAATGATCAACCTTTGGTTCAGACAGGTTCGTCACATAAACTGCACAAAAGCTTACTGAACCGTCCTCATAAAAAGTACAGTATTTTTTTTCACCGGAGACCCCAAACCCGTTACGTCTTGCTTTCGTCTCTGTAAGAGTAAATCCGCATTATTCTCACATCCTTAGTATTGTTCAACTGTACTTGCTGTGCGCCCTGTCGTGAAAGGGATAGTAATGCTTGCTGAGTTTCTCAGCATTCCATAACATGTTGGGACACAAAACATTGATCATATGACTCGTAATGTTCATCCGCACTGGGTAATGGCTCCTAGGTACCCGACGGAGAACGTAACTCAACTGTGTACTGACTTGTGGTGGCAACTGGGAGAGCTGTGTTGACCCAGGTACTGCTCAAGTGTCTCCGTTCAATCAATTTGATACCATGAGCCCTGGCGTCCATTAAGAATAAGAGTATAAACCCCTGAGTAGTAAGGTGTAAGAAGAAGGGAAAGAGCAGTTTTCTGCCACAGCTAAATTCGTATGTTCCTGGAGTGAGGAGCTTGTCTGTGTCGTCTTTAGAAAAACCCAGGAAATTTCTTAGCTTATTTTTGCTGTAGTGGGTGGGTTTAATTCCTCCACGGACGCCGTGTCTTGTCCACTACATCTTTATTTGTCATTATTTTTGTTACTCAACAGAGAAATTTTGCCCAGTTTCACAAGGCCTAAGTTTTCATCCTCTGCTTCTTTTGAATCTCTCCCACGTTCGTAGTTATCCTGATGGCGAAAATCTGTTTTTGAGCTGTTAATACACTTGTATGTATCACCTCCGTCATACTTGCTGTTAACTTGTTCAGATATAGGAATTTTCATTTTTTGTGGTGGTGGTGGGGACCAGGACAGAGAGATTGCAAGTAATACAACGTATTCTTGCAGCCTCACGAACACCGATACAAGGGCGAATGACTGTGGGTTGCAAGTTTCAGGAGCTGATCCGGTCACCTCCCGAAAGGGTTGTTTGCCCCTGCAATAACCCGGCAGTTTAATGTCTCTCCGCAGGTCGTTAAAGCAGTGGGGACCGAGGAACAGCTTCACAGATGTCTCAAACTTTAGTGCTGACGGAAGAAGTTCACTGTGTACAAGCTGTTGAGAAAACATGTAGTTAAGAGTTAAATCTGATCTGTTTTGCGGACTCTGTAAGTAATTATAAGAGAACGATATTTGCTCCTTTGTTTCGTAACCTCTGTGTAACGTCACTTGGCAACTATAATAACTTAGCACTAAACTTAGAAAACGAAGGAATCTGTTCCTTTCTTAACCCAGTTGCGAAATACTCACTTGCAACTAATAATCACAGAATTTAAACTTAGTCCCAAAAGAGTATGCAGAGTACTTATATTGCAGATGATTGATGTCACTCTAAACAATTTTTAGTAAAAAAAAAAATTTAAAACGATGTTGTAGTAATTGAACCGTTTCTTGATGGATAGTTCCTGGAACACAAAGCTTGGCGTGAGGGGGGCGTGGCGCGTTTGTCGCGAGTGCCGTTGATGCCGTTTTTCCTGGTAGAGGCAGTGTGTGAAGCACCACAGACAGCGTAGATCGGCGGGGCCATGGGACGGCTGTTTGTTGTACCGCCCGTCAGTTGGTCTGGCTGAGCATCTTCCGGGCGCGAGGGATCTGCACTAGGATCGAGGGAGGACACATTATTCTTTTGGCAGAAGAGGTCTGGAGGCGAGACGTGGGCCGTCATCATCCACACATCTTCCGGCCGCTCCAAGTTTTCCATTGTTTGTCATCGCACAGTGGCCATGTATACTCGGTGAGCCACTTCTAGTTGGTTGCTTCGTTGCCGAGACCACGCGGCTTTCGTAAAGACTGATCTTGCTCTCCTGTGAGAGCGTGATAATTGGGACAGCGCGTGTTTGCGCCCTGATGCTTCTACATCGGACTAGGTTCATCCTTCCGTTGTTGTTGCTCTCTGTTCCCGCGTATGGCCAGGAGATTTGATGAGCGTGTCGCTCAAATCAAGACATGGTACCTTCTATTGGACAAATGTCATAGAGCTGTTGTTTGGTGGTGTGTTTTAAATTATTGGGGTTCGTGAACTGTTACAATCTTTAGCGCGTCATTATTTAGGACGTTCAAAGTATATTTTTGTCTGGTAAGTTGTGCATTAAGTTGCCAAGTTATTTGGAGACTGCAAGCTTATGTGCCTCATCTTGTTGCATGTATTTTGGTGCGTTATAGTTCAGAGCCAAGATTGTATATACATAGGTGAGGTTGATCAGCCTACCGTCACGTCTTCCTTCCACCTGTGTTTTCCGTCCCCCGCCACAGTTAAGTTTTTACCGTCTCCGCCCCGTGACGGGATCTGAAGCTGAATGTCCGTTGGCCGCTGAACTACTTCACTGTCAGGTGTAAGTGGGATTGACTGCCTTGCCCAGTTACTTTTTTATCTACGTTTTTTCTTGCTTTACTTAAAAATTACTTATATGTTCATCAGGCTATCATTGTATGTTTGTGCCTTGAGGTGTGTTACCACTAGTTGCTTAGAAAAGGAGAGTGGTGAGCAACGTATGGGGACTGCCCTAAATAATTTCGGGTCCGTTCGTCCGGATCACATTCCCTGACGTATGGTGGTTTCAAATCAAGGAGCTTTAATTGTTTTTGTTCTCTTTTAATGAACCCCTTTTAGGTAGATCTCAAATATTTATTATATTTTAGTCAAACACATTCACAAAATGTTTGTGGACTACGTATTTCAAGACCGTTTTCTCAGAATCTTTGAAGAGACTGTTATGTAAATTCAATGGCTGGGACATTATCTCGCTTCTATTATTAAAATTTGATGTAAATATTTCAAAAATTGTAGCCAATGGCACACAAGATTTGAACATTTTTAAGAGAAATAATCATTTGTAATAAATTTAAATTTTCATACTTAATGTTCCGATGAATGACTGTTGGAGAGTTGGGAGTAAGTATTTGAACTGACACAATAAGCTTTTGTTATTTGATATCAGTCAAATATTTGATAAATGATTGATCAATTATCAGTAATTGCTTTAAAGTAATTTTATTTAAATTAGGAGTTTTGTGTTAATATGTCAAGGTCCTGCAAGAGCAGTTGAACGAAATGGACAGTAAAATATGGAGTTTCAGTCTTCGATCGCTATTCTTTATTTCCAATTACCGGTTTCGGGCTAGCTGCCCATCTTCAGATCATATGTTGTAGTTACAGAGTAACTTGTCCGTACAGAACACACTGTTCACTGTCATAAGTAAAGTAAATTTACTTTACTTATGACAGTGAACAGTGTGTTCTGTACGGACAAGTTACTCTGTAACTACAACATATGATCTGAAGATGGGCAGCTAGCCCGAAACCGGTAATTGGAAATAAAGAATAGCGATCGAAGACTGAAACTCCATATTTTACTTATTGAACGATCGCGGAATTCCCAGTGAGACAACTATGTCTAGTTTTGATAGAAATGGACAGTGTCTTGAAAGGAGGATATAAGATGAACGTCAACAAAACCAAAACGAGGATAATGGAATGTAGTCGAATTAAGTCGGGTGATGCTGAGGGAATTAGATTAGGAATTGAGACACTTAAAATAGTAAAGGAGTTTTGCTACTTGGGGAGCAAAATAACTGATGATGGTCGAAGTAGAGAGGATATAAAATGTAGAGTGGCAATGGCAAGGAAAGCGTTTCGGAAGAAGAGAAATTTGTTAACATCGAGTATAGATTTAAGTGTCAGGAAGTCGTTTCTGAAAGTATTTGTACGGAGTGTAGCCGTGTATGGAAGTGAAACGTGGACGATAAATAGTTTAGACAAAAAGAGAATAGAAGCTTTCTGAATGTGGTGTTACAGAAGAATGCTGAAGGTTAGATGGGTAGGTCACATAACTAATGAGGAGGTATTGAATAGAAGTGGAGAGAAGAGAAATTTGTGGCACAACTTGACTAGAAGAAGGGATTGGTTGGTAGGACATATTCTGAAGCATCAAGGGATCACCAATTTAGTATTGGAGGGCTGCTTGGACGGTAAAAATCGTAGAGAGAGACCAAGAGATGAATACACTAAACAGATTCAGAAAGATGTAGGTTGTAATAGGTACTGGGAGATGAAGAAGCTTGCACAGGATAGAGTAGCATGGACAGCTGCATCAAACCAGTCTCTGGAATGAAGACCAGAACACAATGTCAAGGTCTTGTTGGCCTAACGAATAAAATTATTTTGCTGGCAAATGTTAATGAAAATCTTCATACCAATGATGTTCAACCCTTATTTCGCCCGATCCTTCCAATCCCAGGCAACCTTACGCCAACAGTGTATACCAGTAACTTGGATGTTTTATGTTGCCTAACATAAAATTTATTCCAGTGGTAGATCTACATGGCATGGTACTAGTACAACACAAAAATACAAATAAAGGTAAAGAATGCGCTAGAAATGTATGTATTGGAAGCGTTAGTTTTTCATAGCACAGACATTGTCAGTGACTCGATCATCAAACTGTACAGTTAATAATGAATCCTGTTAGCTCCAAATGACGTAAATTTGATTTATATGGCACAGAAAGCGAGGTGATATTAACTCAGTTAGGCACAGAATTGGAACTAATCTCATTGAAAATATGGTTTTTGTTTAGGTGGAACTTTTTTTTTTTCATCCTGCATACCTGCATACCGATGGAGCTCAAACACTAAAAGCAGAAAGCAACTGGTTATTTGAATTTCGAATTCTTCCTATGAAACTCGGAATTTATTTTATAATTATTCTTAAATTATATTGGGTGAACCACTATAATTGGTATTACATTCCTAGAGCTAAAAACTGAAAACAAAACTATTACGTAGAAAATATTCGATGTGTTGAATGTACTGTACGACCTACTTTGAACACATAGAACGCAGCGAATAGTTATGTTCCGTTCTACATTCACTGTTGACCATACAGCCATCTCCTCACTGAATGGGCAGAGATTATCTTCGTTTCTCTTATCATTGTTCCACTAAATTTTCAGTGTCCTCCTGTAGCTCAACAACTCAGATTATTCGTTTGTCTTTATTTACGGTTTTCTCGGCAGCTATGATTCTCTTTTACACAATGCTACACTCCTGAAATATTCTCATTTCTTCTTATATTATTTGCTATGTTTGATGCTAGCAAATTTCCGTTGGCGAGGAATGAGCTTTTTGCCTTTACCTATTCATCTTCTTATGTACTCTTTCCTTCGTCCGTTGTGTATTAATTACCTTTCGAGGTAGTAGTACACATTCACTTCGTCCCCATTTTGATATTATGTTTGTAGTTAAGCTCATTTTTGTCGTTCTTTAATAGTACGTCCTTCCTTTCTTTTACTCTCAACCCATGTTTTATGCTAACTAGACATCCATTCAAGAGATCCTGTTATTCTTTTCAGTTTCATAGAGGATAGCAATGTCTTCTGTGAATCTTAACGTTGACCTGCTATCATCCAATCCAAATTCTGAACCTTTCTTTTATTTTCTTTATTATTTCTTCGATATATAACTTGAACAGAACAGGACATTGTAATTCTAATTTGCACGTTTTATAATTCTAGCACTTTCCATTCTTAATGTTTAGTCTTGGTTCTGGTGTAAGTTGAATGTTACCTGACTTCCTCTATTTTCTTTTGAGGATTTCAAATATCTTGCATGATTTTATCTCGTCGAAAGCATTTTCCAGTCCGACTAATCCACGGAAGTATTTTGAGTTTTCTTTAAGTCAGGCTCTTATTATAAAGTGCAACCGCAGAGTGGTCGAGCGGTTCTAAGGACTTCAGTCAGGAACCGCGCTGCTGCTACGTTTGCAGGTTCGATTTCTGCCTCGGGCATGGATGTGTGTGATGTCCTTTGGTTAGTTAGGTTTAAGGGGACTGATGACCTCAGATGTTAAGCCCCTTAGTGCTCAGAGCCATTTGAACCATTTTTGCATCCTCAGAGCTGTCTCTCTGGCCTTTTCTCCATTCAAACGCCAAACTGATTCTCACGTAAAAGTTCCTCAATTCTCTATTCTTCTTTTCTGTATTACTGTGATCAGCAACTTACGTGCATGAGCAGACAAGCTGACTGTGCGATAAATCTGGCACTTTTTTGCCAGTGGTGACGAACTATCTTGTGCGACTGATAGAAAATATTCCGAAGCCAATCACTGAGGTCAATATGTCCGATTTGATACCCATATCTTTTCTGCCTAATTTTCAGACAGTTCCTTCGTCTACTACAGGCCTTCACGGTACACCTTCCATCTGTCCTCTCTCTTATAAGCGTTGAACATCGTACTTCCTTTAAGATTCTCAATGCTTTATTTATAAAATTCAAATTTTAATTTTTCATTTTACTGAATCTGTCAGTTCGACGTCTAGTTCGCTATGTTTTTTAGCTTCTCTATATTTATTATGAGGTCCTACTTCCTTTTCCTGAATATTACCTTCTTTCATCGACAAACTAAAATTGTTCTCCCTTTACACCCATTTTCTTCGCCGTAACCTTGCTTATACCCACGTATGCCGGTTCAACTTCTTTGTTTACCCTTTCCCCCTTTCCAGAACTGTCCATTCCCTCTCGAGCGAAATATAGAATACCTGCCTTGGTTTTCATTACAGCTGTATAAACACCAACATAGGATTATGATCACGTACCATCATTCATCAGTACCTCAGTATCTCACACTGTATCGCTGCATAAACAGATTCTCATCACATACCCTCTTTCATCAGTACCTCAGTATCCCACTTCTTTGTTCGTTGATTTTTCCTGACATTTCTCTTTACTTCTGGCAAACCTTCATAATTACTAAATTATGGTCTAAGTCTATAATTGCTCCTGGTTACGCATACAATTTCTGATTTCAGAATCTCTGTCGCAGCATGATGTGATTCATCTGCTATCTTCTTCCGTCTCCTGGTCTTTTCCAAGTATGCATCCTCCTTTTGTGACTTTTGAACACTGTGTTCATCTCTACAAGTTACGTTTATTGCAGAAATCAAGAAATCTTTCTTCATTGTCATTGATTCTTCCATACCTATCCGCATTATTCTTTCACTTATATAAAGTTCCAACTTTCATGATTATTGTTTTCACCCCCTTTATATACCGAATCACTTATTGTGTTTGTGCTTGTGGCATGGGCATGTATATCTGAAGTATGGTTGTTGATACTGGAATGGTATTCAATATCGAAACAGTGTCTGGATAGAACCCAACATCCAGGACGTTCACGCAAGGAAAATTTATCCGTGGATGGTGAAAATTGCTATGGAGTCTTTATCTTTATTTAAGCAGAGAATGCCTAAATTCAACGTGGCCATGCTTTCCCTGGAATGATCAACATACGGTACATGAAAGAAAAGTATTCGTAGCACCGAAAGTATTAGGACGTTATTAGTAGCCATCAATGTGGAGTGTGTCCAACCTTCCCTGTACGACGACTTGAACTCTGCTGGGGACACTTTCAAAGAGTTCTATGAATATCCATAGATATATCTTTATGTCTCTCTGTTTTTATTCATCCAGTATCGAAATATTTTGAACTGATGTGGTATGTTAATTAGGCTAAATTTACAATGAAATCTCATCGCTATGGCTGTGCCGATGCTAAAATACTGCAAGAATTTATATAAATGTCCAAATTTTTTGAGGTGTGTGTGTCTTCATTTAAGGAACACAACAAGAGTCGTTACTTTATGTTTTCTGCACTGATATTCTCTTTGCAATCTGTGAATGTTTACGTTTCACACAATATTGCTGCGTAAACAGATTCTAAACAGAATACAATTTGTTGTGTGTTTTGCATTCTGTACTGCATATCATCGTAAATTCAAAACTTCACAGTTGGCTGTTGAAGGTGCTATATTTGGGAAAGGTAGCGTCCATTGGGTTTGGCCCGCTAAACAGGTTTTATGTTTCATTACATTTGCGGATTGAAATGCGTTACGGCCTCCATTTTGCTCACTGTCAATAGGAAGCGAAACGATTTAATTATACAGCTACACATATTCCGAACAGAGAAATTAAATATAATTTGCAGCGCGCCGAGCCATAAATCAACGTCCAGTGCTGTTGAAATTGCAAGTAATGTTTGATTTCATTGGACGCGTGCATTGCTTATGAACCATGTACTTTTAACGTAGGTGTAACGTAATACCGACCAGAAATTTGATGACGTGAGGTTCGCTCTTGCGAGAGCAGTTGTCTTGTTTGTGGAACCGATTCCCATTAGGTCTGCGAGAGCGTGAATCTCGGACGGTCTAACATTTGAAAGCTTTTAAGACGAAGCATATCTACATCTACATCACTATCTTGCAGTTCACATCAAAGTGCTTGCTACAGGAGTCACAAAACCACTTTCATACCATGTATTGACCTTTCCACGCTCGAATAGCATGCGAGAAAAATTAGCACGTAAGTCTCTCCCTGAGAGCTTTGATTTCTCTTATTACTGTGGTAATTTCTCCCTATGTAGACGGGAGTCAACAAAATATTTTCATACTCGGAGAACAAAGATTGCGACTGAAACTTTGTCAAAAGATCTTACTGTAAAGGAAAACGCCTTTGTTTTAATGATTCGCGTATCATATCCATTACACTCTGTCCGCTTTTTCTCGCCCCTAATACCACGCTATCTACGGGACGTTAAACTCTGATCAATTTTATCCCATTTCACGATAATACAAAAGAAGTTGCCCTTCTTAGAACTATCTTATACCTCCCAGAAATACTCTAGTAGAGAATTGACAAGAGTAATGTAGGCAGTCATTTTAGTTTTTGAGTTGTATCTTCTAAATGTTCTGCCAATAAAACGCAGTCCCTGGTTCACTCCACCATAATATTTTCTGTACGATGTTTCCAAAATTTAAGTTGTTCGTAATTGTAATTTCTAGAGATCTAGGATCAGCAAATTTTTAAACTGTTTATTTATCATGTAATCGAAATTTAACGGGTTCTTTTTTAGGACCTATTTAGAGGATTTCACATTTTTCACTGTTCATGGACAATTGCCACTTTATCACCTTACAGAACCTTGTCTAAATCAATATATAATTCCTATTGATCTTCTGAATATTCTGCTAGAGGGTAAACGACAGTATCACCACCAAACAATCTACGAGGACGTTCCCATTGTCCACCAGATCGTCTATACAGACTGGAAACTGCAGAGTGCCTATAACGCTTCCTTTGGGAACACGAGATATTGCTTTTGTTTCACTCGCTGATTTCTCATCAGTTATTAATATCTTTCTATTAAGGCTCTCATTCCTTAAAAAACATTTTTAGTTTCTGTGAGTCCGCAGTTTGTGATCTAGTGGTTAGCGTTGCTAGAAAAATTCAAGAAACTGGAAGTGCGAAGAATAAAATACGCCTAGGAAAATGAACAACAGGGGATGAGATAATTGCAACTTACATTTTAACAGATTTAAACGTAGTTTATACATAAAATAATTCTCTATCAACTTTACATGAAACCATTTCGCAGCACTTATTCATATTGCACAAATCGCCAAGTACTGTAATCACGACGCCGACCCAAATAATGCGTGTTTTATAACATGGCTGAATCGCATCACTTGGAAAGCAACAGATGGAAACAACGTATTTATTCATGTAATAATGTCAATGTATTTCTACTGCAACGATATCCATGTTTGAATACCATCGAATGTAATCCTAGACAACGCGACAGTGAAGTAATAAATAATGATAGATGAGTTACGACATTGCAGCCTAAGTAACTCAATAACATTAAATAAAATGCAATGCAGCATACATAACAATTAATTACGATACGAATTTTTTGCGTGCGTTTCAAATGACAATGCTGGTAAGTGCGTGCAATGTATCGAAACTAAATTTTATGACGCTGGTTGTCACGTTGTCACTCAGCACAGAGGAACATAAATAATGGGGCGAGAATGAAAACCAGGATGGAACACAGTGTTTAATCTGAACTTCGACGATATTTTTACCAAATATGTTGAAGTTAAGCGGAAAATTCAAGTTTAAAAATTGGCTAGTCCCTATCTAAAGCTGCAGAAGCAATACCGACGTATTATCGGTACCGACCTGATGAGGAAGCGGTAGTTGGAACTAACTGCAGCATGCCCTGTTCCAATTAAAAGTCTTCGACGTGATTGTTTGATGGTTAGAGCATCGTGATAAGGATAATGAGCATTTTCAGCGAGCTCATTCCAGAGTTTAGCCAAACAAACTCATGCACATCCCTTCCGCTTCACTATCTGGGAGTATGCAATAGGAGTGATTTAAAATGGAATGATCATATGAAGTTGATCGTCGGTAAAGCAGATGCCAGACTGAGATTCATTGGAAGAATTCTAAGGAAATGCAATCCGAAAACAAAGGAAGTAGGTTCCAGTACGCTTGTTCGCCCACTGCTTGAATACTGCTCAGCAGTGTGGGATCCGTACCAGATAGGGTTGATAGAAGAGATAGAGAAGATCCAACGGAGAGCAGCGCGCTTCGTTACAGGATCGTTTAGTAATCGCGAAAGCGTTACGGGGATGATAGATAAACTCCAGTGGAAGACTCTGCAGGAGAGACACTCAGTAGCTCGGTACGGGCTTTTGTTGAAGTTTCTAGAACATACCTTCACCGAGGAGTCAAGCAGTATATTGCTCCCTCCTACGTATATCTCTCGAAGAGCCCATGAGGATGCCCACACAGAGGCATACCGACAATCCTTCTTTCCACGAACAATACGAGACAGGAATAGAAGGGAGAACCGATAGAGGTACTCAAGGTACCCTCCGCCACACACCGTCAGGTAGCTTGTGGAGTATGGATGTAGATGTAGTAGATTGGAAAAAGACTCAACTGCATATCGTGCAATACTGACTTCGAAGAGAATAGACTGTGCCTAACTCGTTTCATACAATTACAACTAACTTAGGAAGCAAATAAACTGTCAATACAAAACAGCATGTAGACTTTATACAGGTTGTTCCACATTTGCTGTTGCAGTCGTAGTTGATAAAGCTTTTTTAAGAAACCCATGTCTGGCAATGTACCGTTTGATGTAAAATAAGTTTGAAAATAAGATCACTTTCACACCTTCCCCTTCACACTACGGTTTGTAATGGCAGAGCTGCACAGTGAATGTATCGGAACGTTTCCCGGATCGCTTTTGGCTATCAAATGTCATTTTCGTCAGCCTACAACATCGGCCACAAGAGACAGGTACGTCCGAATTGGTATTTAGAAGGGTTGACTACGCTACCTCGCAGATGCATGCCTGGGGTTTTTGGACTGTATGTGCGAAAGATAACGTCGCAAACATTTCTTCTGCAACGAGCAGCACGGATGACACATGTAGGAGCTTCTGTAGAGCACACATGCCAGAATTCATTGTCTCCTCTGTGTTGGTTCCATAAGCAGATATATTTACAAAAGTCCCGAGGGCATTCACTGTTGGATAACGTACTTATTGGATATATTTGCTTCTTATTTCCTCATCTCCCTACTTCAAAATAGGAAACTTAAGCTTTCTGTCGCTAATTGCCATTTTCTGTGATTTTTCTGTGGAGAAAGATCATTACCCGCTCCACAGCGAACCGTTTCTGCTATGTATAGGCTGTACATCCTACAGTGCGGCATCCCTTCTCACAGCAGTGATTTACCAGTGGCCTATTCCGGAAGGGGCTACCTGCCCAGGTGACAGAACTTCAACCAAGCCTGCTAAGCCTGCTAAGCCTGCTGCCTTGGCTACCTTGGCCAGCAGGAGGCAGAGGTCACTGGCCCCGTGGGCCTGGTTGCCTGCAAATAGTTCCACGAATTCAAATAACTTAACGGAATGCTACAGATTAACATCGTCAACAGCCGCTGTTATTTTGCAGGGGCACAACTTCTAATTTTCAAAGCAAGACTGCAGCAAGTAAGCACTGTGCAGTAGAATTTTTTAAAGGATAAAACACACACACACAAACACACACACACACACACACACACACACACACACACACACACACACACACATACGCACAGACACACACACACACTGCGAACGCTAGAGCCATCACACAACCTAAGATGGCCAACGTCAAAAATTATTGATACTAAACTAAACTCCGCAGTGAAAATTATTAACCAGTGGGTTAGGTAGCAGTAACTCTCTCTCTCTCTCTCTCTGTTTTTTGCAGGATTCCACGAGAATTTAAACAAAAACTTCCACCTCTGATTATCAGATTACTTTCTAATCTAATTTCGACTGCTGCTTTAGTAACACTATCCAAGTAGGTGGGAGTTCACGCCAGATTCACCGTGTTGGTGTATTTCATAGGCTGGCCGGTGCCAAGACAATTTGTAGCAATAACTGATTTGCTCAGATGTTATAAGAAAATGTGGCGTGTATACTCGATACACCATTCCTCCACAGTTCTGATGGTTTGGCCAATATATGCTATGGCACAACTGTAGGAAATACGGCAGAAACCCGCCATACGCAAACCTAATCTTAGATAGCGGTCGATAAACACATTTCACATCATGTTTCCGAAAGATACGAAATGGTTCAAAGGGCTCTGAGCGCTATGGGACTTAACTTCTGAGGTCATCAGTCCTCTAGAACTTGGAAGTACTTAAACCTAACTAAACTAAGGACATCATACACATCCATGCCCGAGGCAGGATTCGAAACTGCAACCTTAGCGGTCGCGCCGTTCCAGACTGTAGCGCCTAGAAACGCTCGGCCACTCCGGCCGGCTTTTCGAAAGATGCGAAAAATACTATTGTAAATACTCCCTGTGTAAGGCAGAAAGGCTATAAATTTGGGTGCCGTCGCGTCATTAACAACACGACTTTTTAGCACACTTGAATTCTATCCACCCGCATATTTGTTTCATGTTGTAGTTGGAAAAGGATAGGTGCCTTCGCTTCCTAGACGTGTTGGTGAGGAGGAACTGCGGTAAATTTGGACACGCCGTTTGTAGGAGGCCTAGCCACACTGCCTGGTACCTGCATGTTGTTAATTGTCGGCATCCGGATCAGACTTGGTTCAGAGGGCCCGCATCATCTCGGCCACTGGGAGTTTTTCAGCTGAGCTAGCCCATCTTAAGTTCAGAATGATTATAGTGAAACGTGTGTTGCACTATCGACCAACCCTATACCGAATGAATGATGATAATACTGAGATGGCACCCAAGTCTATATACCTTTTGCGATGCGCAAGGAGCATTTCCAATCCGATTGACCGTAATTTACGGAAATATAATATGAAATATGTTTTTCGATCATCATACAAGATTTGGGACCTTTTAGGTTTCGTAAAGAATGATCTTCGTTTGAATAAGACAGGTGACTACAGCTTCCTTATAGTTGTGCCATATGTGTAGGTCATGCTGTTCGCGCCCAGTAGCTGAGTTGTACCGGCACGGTAGCTCAGTATGTTCGGTCAGAGGGTTAGGCGCTCTCTGTAATAAAAAAAAAAAAAAAAACTGAGTTAATCGACCAACAACGAACTTAAAGGGATGTCTTATGACGTCCGCCCCGAGGAGATACAACGAACGAAAGCGAACAAAAATGAGATTAAAATAAAAAAAAAGTGGTCAGCATGGCAGACAGTTAATCCTAAGGGCCAGGGTTTGATTCCCGGCAGTGTCGCAGATTTTTTCAGCTCAGGGAGTGGGTGTTGTGTTTTCAAAATCCTCATCATCTCATCCCCATCGACGCGCAAGTCGCCAAAGTGGCGTCAAATCGAAAGACTTGCACCTGGCGAGCGGTCTACCCTACGGGAGGCCCTAGTCATACGACATTTACATTAATTTTATTGGTCATCCTATCAGGACTGTGGAGGAGTGGTACTGAGAATAAGCGTCATTTACGCTTACAACCGATGAATAACTACGCTATTTGAGAACGTTGGCCGTCCGGAGTGGCCGTACGGTTCTAGGCGCTACAGTCTGGAACCGAGCGACCGCTACGGTCGCAGGTTCGAATCCTGCCACGGGCATGGATGTGTGTGATGTCCTTAGGTTATTTAGGTTTAATTAGTTCTAAGTTCTAGGCGACTGATGACCTCAGAAGTTACGTCGCATAGTGTTCAGAGCTATTTGAACCATTTTGAGAACATTGTCTTGGCACCAGTCGTCCTATGGAATATAACAACACGGAGACTCTGGCATGCCTTATTGAGAATGTGTTATTAAGGAATCAGTAGAAAATAAATTAGCAATCAGTCTTATAAACAGAGACGGACATTTTTGTTTAAATTCTGCGTGGAATGCGGTCTCCCCCTTGTCAAAAAGCAGGGGGACAGAGTTAATGTTGCCTCACCTGTCGATAACTTCTGTCGTCCGTCATAATTGGTTGTGTGATGACGCTACTGTATACAGTGTGTGTGTGTGTGTGTGTGTGTGTGTGTTTTATATTTCAAGAATTACTCTGCAAAACGAGATTTTAAATCTTTTGCATGTCGCTTACTTTCTACAGTTTGCCTTGAAAATGACAGCGTGTGCTCTTGTAGAAATATCAGCGGTTGTCGCCACGTCACCCGGTTACATTCTCGTAAGTTGCATGAACATTGCATACGTCGTTAGAAATGAGATCTCATATTTCCACTAGTATCTGTACAATGTCTTGGTATCTAAGTGGCGCAAAACTTCCGTCGAGCTCTGGGCCGGACACCAACCGCTCTTTGAATTCTTCAATCAGTCTCATTTTTTTTCTTTATTGATTTTCAATTCTCCCCGAAGGGGGCGGGCCGGCAGCAGCTTACTACGCTGCTCTACAGCCTACAGAATTTTTGTAAATAAAGGAAGAAGAAAGAAACAAGGAAAAACAGGCGATAAAATGGCGATTTAAAGTGAAAAATGGCGTAAAATTGCGGAAAGTTAAAACAGAAAGCAAAGGGGGTTGGCAATGTAGATAAAAGACACAGGAATCAGACAAGTAACACAGTAGACACACAATTAAAAAAACAAGGTGACAGTCCGGTTTCTGTTCACAAGTAATAAAAAGCACACCCAGCGACAGTATGATGGCTGTTCGCTACACTTCCCAAAAGACACAACACGGAGCACGCACTGGAAAAACACACTGTAAAACACTGCACGAAAAAGGCGGCACAAAGATGGCACTCCCGACCCAAGGCAGATGGGGGGGGGGGGACCTGGAGTAGTGGGAAAAACAAGGAGGGAGGAGAGGAAAAAACGAAAGGGTGGGGAAACCAAGAAGGGAGAGGACTAATAAAGGGGGGAAGGGCAGACGCGAGAGGGAATGGGAGGAGGCAGAGGAGGGAAATGTAAAAGGACGCGGGGGAGAGAAGGGGGAAAGAGAGGGGAGGTGGGGAAGAAAGAGGATGGAAGTGGGGGAGAGGGAGCCCAGGAAAAGGACAGAGGAAAGGAGGGGGAGTGAGGATCAGAGTTGATAGGAGGGATAAATGGAGGGAGAGAGGGCATCATCCGGGAGGGGGAGTGGATGGAAGCCACATTGGGAAAGGAGATGTAGGGTGTAGAGATGGAGGGTAGGGGGGACACAACGGTGAAGACGTGGCAGGGGGCGGGGATGGGGAGGAGAGGAGCAACCAGGGGGTGAGGGGGTTCAAGACGGCGGGAGGTGTAGAGGATGCGGATATGTTCGAGGAATAGGAGCAGATGGGCGAAAGGAATGAGATCATAGAGGATCCGCGTGGGGGACGGGGGGCGTATACGGAAGGCAAGACGGAGTGCATGACACTCAAGGATTTGGAGGGACTTATAGAATTTGGGGAGGGGGGGCAGATATCCAGGCAGGACTGGCATAACAGAGGATGGGACAGATTAAGGATTTGTAGCTGTGGAGGATGGTAGAGGGGTGCAACCCCCACGTCCGGCCAGAGAGGAGTTTGAGGAGTTGGAGGCGGTTGTGGGCTTTGGATTGGATGGAGCGGAGATGAAGGATCCAGGTGAGGTGACGGTCAATGGTGAGGCCAAGGTAGGTGAGGGTGGGGGTGAGGTGGACAGGACGTGCGCAGACAGTAAGGGAGAAATCCAGGAGCCAGAAGGAGCGAGTGGTACGACCTACGATGATTGCCTGGGTCTTGGAAGGATTGAGTTTCAGGAGCCACTGGTTACACCATGCAGCAAAAAGGTCAAGGTGATTCTGGAGAAGGCGTTGGGACCGTTGGAGGGTAGGAGCGAGGACGAGGAATGCCGTGACATCAGCATATTGCAAGAGGTGTACTGGGGGGGGGGGGCTGGGGCATATCTGCCGTGTACAGGACGTAGAGGAGAGGGGAGAGGACAGAGCCCTTGGGCACACCTGCAGAGGGGTAGAAGGTGTGGGAATTGGCATTATGGATGGTAACATAGGAGGGGCGGTGGGAGAGGAAGGAGGCCATCAGACGGATGTAGTTGATAGGAAGGGCGTAGGTTTGGAGTTTAAACAGGAGACCGGGATGCCAGACATGGTCGTAGGCCTTTTCAAGGTCAAGTGAGACGAAAATGGCGGAGCGACGGGAGTTAAGCTGGAGGGAGAGGAGATGAGTGAGGCGGAGGAGTTGGTCATCAGCAGAGAAGGAAGGTCGAAAGCCACATTGGATGTTTGGGAGGAGGTGGTTTTGGTGGAGGTGGAGACGGATGCGCCGGGAAAGGATGGATTCCAAGAGTTTGCTGAACACCGATGTGAGACAGATAGGACGATAGGAAGAGGCATCAGATGGAGGCTTGTTGGGTTTGGAGAACATCAGGGTATGGGAGGTTTTCCACAGGTCGGGATAGAAGCCAGTGGCAAGGATGACATTGTAGAGGGTGGCAAGGAGGGAAAGGAAGGAGGGAGGGCAGTGTTTGATGTGGCGGTAGGTAACGCAGTCGTGGCCGGGAGCAGTGTTGCGTTTAGTGCGGAGAGTGAGGCTGATGTCCTGTGTTGTGATGGGAGTGTTAAGTGCAGATGGTGGGGTATGGCCCAAGTACTGGAAGCTAGGAGCAAGGGGAGGAACAGAGGTATTCGTATGGTCTATGACATCAGGGAAGAGGGAATAATCAAAGTGGGGATCATCTGGGATGGAAAAAACATCAGAGAGGTGGGAGGCAAAGTGGTTGGCCTTACTGAGGTTGTCAGGAAAGGGACGGTCATTAAGGAGGAGAGGGTACTGGGGGGTGGGGCGGTTCCCAGTAAGGCGGTGGAAAGCAGACCAATACTTGGAAGAGTTGATGGGGAGCATGGTGTTGAGTTGTGTACATGTCTGGCGCCAGGCTCGGCGTTTCTTCGCAGTAAGCAGGTGGCGGATGTGTCGTTGTAATTGCCAGTGGCGGGTAAGTGTATCCCGGTCACGAGTGCGGAGAAAAGAGCGGTAGAGGCGGCGGGACTCTCGAAGGAGAAGGACGGCCTGTGGAGGCAGGGCGGGGCGGTGAGGGTGGATGGCTTTGCTGGGGATATGGGTGGCGACGGCGTCCGACAAGGTCTGGTGCAGGAAGGCAGCAGTGCGAGGGATGTCATCAGGAGACTGGAGGGTAAGGTCGTGGCCGTCAACCTGGGTGTGAATGGAGTCCCGGTAGGCATCCCAGTTGGCACGGGAGTAATCATGGACAAGTTTAGGAGGGACGGCAGGGCGAGGAGCGTTGCGGGGATGGCGACCATTAGAGATAGTGAGGAGAACAGGAGCATGGTCACTGCCAATGAGGTCAAGGACATCTGCAGTGATGCGTCCAAGGAGGTTGGGAGAGGCAAGGACCACATCAGGAGTGGTGTTGGATTCGGGCCGGGTGTGCTGAGGGAGGGGAACCAGGTCGCCCTGGAGAATGGTGAGAAACTGATGCCACCGCTGGAGGTCGGCAGGATCATGGCTGTGGATATTGAGGTCGGCGGCAATCACGTAGGTGGAGAAGGTGCGGTCAACGTGGGCCAGGAAATCGTACGGGATGGGGGTGCGAGGGCGGACATAAATGGTGACACAGGTGATGGTAAGGGTGGGGAAGAAGAGGCTGAGGGTGAGATGCTTGGCAGGATTGCTAAGGAGAGGTTGGGGCCGGACAGGGAGGTGCTTGAGGTGGCCTATAGCAACTCCGCCACGCACCAGAGGGTACGGATTATCAGTGCGGTGTAGGGTGTAAGGAGCCGTGGAGACGGAGATACGGGGTTGAAGGAAGGTTTCATTGAGGACGAAGGCATCCACGCGGTACTGACGGAGGGTGTGGAGGAAGAGGAGTTTGTGGGTGGGCAGGGAGCGAATGTTGTGGTAATCAGTCTCAGTCAGAACCCACACTATATACGACGCCATGCCGCACCATTCAACGCCGATAGCGTGCGGCATTTTGAGCATTTATTGCATTAATGTGATATTTACAGATAATGACGCTGTAACAGCATGCGTTCTCAGAAATGATAAGTTCACAAAGATACACGTCTCACATTGGAACAACCGAAATAAAATGTTCAAACGTAACTACGTTCTGTATTTTATTTCAAAAAACCTACCTGTTACCAACTGTTCGTCTAACATTGTGAGCCATATGTTTGTGCCTATTACAGCGCCATCTATCACAAAGCGAAAAGAGTGGTCCACCTAAAACATTCATATTTCTTTACGTACTACACGAATATCTAATTGAAAATGGGAGTTCCTATTTAAAAAAAAAAACAGTTGATATCCGTTTGACCTATGGCAGCGCCATCTAGCGGGCCAGCCATCGAGCCATCTGGTTTCCCCCCTCAAGCTAGACAAGTTTCGTTCTTTGTAGTTTTTTCGTTTGACGCTTATTTCGTGAGATATTTGGACCCGTCACGATCAATGGACCACCCTGTATAGTGGCAACATACGCATAGTATATATTTTTCGTAGTCTTCTTGTCTAGATCGGGTTTATTCTGAATTATCTGTGTCACAGTACTGTTTATTTTCTTTAATGTGTTCTAATGAATCCGCTCTGGATTTAATTTTTAAGCTACATAAGGCGTTTCAGTATTTCTTAGCCAGTTTTGGTATCTGGCACGTCTGGTCAGGTGGTCCATTGATTGAAGGTGCTTTACAGGTCAGACGGTGTGTTCAATTTTTGAAACAGGTTCCATGTAAGAGTAATAACTGTTATTATTAAATCTTCTTTCAGCGCTACCCTTCTTGTGTGATTGAACTTATTTGTATTTCACAGGGTTTTACAAAGTGTATTTCTTGGTTGAATGTGCTTGGGCAATTTTCATTATTCAAAAACTTCTAGTATTATTCAAGGTATTGTTGGTTTTATGTTTTAAGAGTTTTTTTGGGATGCCAGGGCTGTATTACTTATTTTTATTTTTAATTCTTTTTTTTTTAAATTGTGAATTTTGGTCTTGCTTTTCTAAATTGTGAAACTTAATCGTGGTGCTCTTCAGCGTTGAAATGTTAAAGGCGCTAATTTGTATAGTGTTAATTTAAAGTATGCTGCAAAAATTTGCTGAATATTTATCGTAGAATTAATTTTGAGAATTTGCTGAATACAAATTTTAAAGGTAAAAGAGTACCCACAGTTTAACCCAGTCCCACTACCACCTCTAACGGCATGCATTATTAGCATAGTGTAGTTATGGGTATGACGAGCAGTGGGTGGTAAATAGGATAGTTTAGCGTCTTAGTATATTAGAGTTTTGGAGTGGGTTCCGTACTGTGACAAATACTAATCTGTTTACTGTTCTGTCTCAGTATGACTTCAGGGGAAGTGAAGGGAGTGACCGATTTGAACAGGGAAGAGTTCAAGTGTGATACAAAAATCAGGAACACGAAGATCGTTGGAAGCGCAGCTGAAATTGCGCGATATCTTCGCGGAATGTTCGACCGCCACAGGATATGAAGCTGAAAGTGGTGAGCGAGGCTGTCTCCCAATATTCACTCTGTTTTGGCTGAGCTAGCTTAGTGATAAGTGTATCAGAAATGAGTGAGCCTTCTCGTTCTCAGTTTGGTAGAGACCAGTCGAAAGTGTAGCAGTACATGAAGATAGTCGAAGATTTCCACAGGTCAAGAGTGTAGAACAATTTCCCAAATCTATCACTTCATGGCCGAGTGAAGTACAATATCTAAAAGATTGAACTCAGGCACTGTTAACTAAAACCTCTGAACATTTTGATTGTGCACGGTATTACATTGGTGAGGTGGAAAATAGAGAAAAGATGGAATTGGGATAAGGGCAACCCTGTCTGAATTATTGACGAAGCTGCCTAATCTCTTACTAGGATTGTTCCATGAATGTGAGCTCCTATCAGTTAAAAGTAGCAAGGATACTGAACGCCAATTACACTTCTATTTAGGTTTACAGCATCACGGAGAGGTGCTGGTATTGAAGGATCTTCAGTTTCATCAGTTATTGGTACCAAAGGTTTGTTGCCATTCACAGCAGGTGTTACGGGAAGGCACGGAAACAAAATTACCATTTGCCCAATTTAATGAGCTTATTTTCAACCGGCAATACACCATGATCTAGTTGTACTTTGGTATACATCCTTCTGACGAGCAAATAGAAATTTATGTTAGCAGAATGAAAAGAGGTGCTCAATGCATGTTTCTCTGTCTCCCGAAGAGAAACATGCACTGTTCTGCCGAAGAAGAGATTGTTAATAACATCTTAGAAGGTTTTTGGTTGGCATATGCGTTTCCTCTTATCTACTTATATGTTAGAGGTGGCGCTAAGACTTCACTTATGAAACATAAGCCAATTTTTGTACTGATAATTTTTTATTCACAATTTTCATGTTCTTTGCGCTAACTGGTGTGGAGTACTGTTAGTCTGCTGTCAACAGTTGAAGATATTTTACCAAAATCTGTGATTTAAAGTCATAGCTACTATATGTTCACTTTATCTCTCTTCCTGTTTAGTTTGTTTAAAAACGAGTACACGTTGCGAACATAACGAAACATATGCTGAAAACTACCGTCTGTTCATTTCTGCCAGCTAGAAACTCGAATAACTGTAAGTAATCACTTATTTACGAAAAAAAAGGACTTTATATGTTTCATAATGTACAAACGTCGCACATCAATAGTAAACTGTATCGCTCTAGATTCCAGTTAATTTATGATTTTAATGAAAAATTACTGTAATCGAAATAGCACAGAACTATTTAATCACAAAAATATTTCACATCATTGCCTCTGAATATTTCATAAAATATTTCTTATTCTTAAAAAACTTTTGGCAGATCTAAATCTGATAAACATTTAAAAAACATTAAATTGAACTTACAAATCTTAGCACTATAAATTCCCACAAAACTATAAAAATATTAACAGATTTAAATCAGAATTAAAAGAGAGTTGAAAATTAGTACATTAGCCAACATGAGATGAGCGGCCTGAGCACATCCCACGCATCACACAATTTCTTGGTTCAGTTCAAGCCCTAAAACACCACAGGATACAAATTAAAATCATGTAACAGAAATAAATTACAGATTGCAAGCGAATCTTTGTCCTTGGCACAGCGAACTTAAAGCAAGAAAAAAATGTGGCTGTTTAACACACGAGTGCTTTAAAGTTAACAGATTTCAGGAGATACAAATGTTTTGTAACAGCTTTAACGACTGAGCATTGAGAATGAAACATACGTACGATCTAAAAGAATCAGAATTTACGCTTAACCAGATAATAATGGAACTGGCAAATACAAGCTATTTTACTACTGTCTTCAGAATAGAACATCATCCGATTTCCAGGGATGCAGATCCACATTAAGTACACAGGCCAAAGTAGCAGTCCAACGAAAGACTGGCAGAGCTCTACGTTAGGACCCAAAGGCCAATTTCGGTGAAAAGGTCTCCGTAGACGAACACTGTTTTTCACCAATCACATTCAAAACTAAATGACACAACAGACAAGATGCTCACCATTTGTCTCTAGCCAATCTGCGGAACACAAAGTAATCAGAGATCAACCTAGTCATGGCAAGAAATGTTGCACCTAGAAGTCACCCCGTAATCTCGAATGTAACACTTGTCTCAGAAAGTGAGAACAGGCCAGTCTGACCACACACTCACACAGGCTAAGTCGCTGTCTCCATTGTTGCATTTCAGGGACAGGCTGGACAGCCAGTCCTAAGAAGAACTACGCTCGACCTGTCGTATCACAATCGTTCTTGGTTCAAATGGCTCTGAGCACTATGCGACTTAACTTCTGAGGTCATCAGTCAAACCGTTCTTGGTAATTCCAGCCGACTCGACTAGCACAGTTAAAATCCACACGGCCCGCTTCTCAGGAAGTGTCTCCAGATTCCTCCATAACGTTTCTTGTTGAGGAGACTCATTGTTTTCTCGCTGGTCGGTTTCTCTCGGCACCTCGTGGTAGCACCCGTGCTAGACAGCGCCCACTGGCACCCTTGGGGATGGAAAAAACCGATACCGGTACCTTGGTTCTGAATAACGGGTATCATTCAGTATTTATTTAGTCTCGGTTATAAGAGGCATTTTTCATTTTTACTGATAACCAGTTATGAGACGATGTGCCATAGTTGTCGTAGTAAAATGTTCGGTTTTCGGATAAAACTTTCTCTGAAACGTGTTTGGTAGGAAGTTAATTGGCCTCTGTAAGACTGGTATCGTCTTAGAATGATATTGTTTCTGATTAGATGAGTCAATTTACAGATAAACACGTTATAGAACGAGTATCTATGGACAGTCTGGAGAATAAATATTAGCCAGTGCTTTAATTCACTACTGAAGTTATAGTTACTACCATGCATTTGTTCCTGGTAAATGTTTTATTTTACCTGTTACTTAACTTATTCATCGAATTTTTTGAAAGCGCGCTTTTGATTTTGTCTATAAAGAAAAATTCTGTTCCAATTCCCATTAAAAAGTAATGATTCATATTTGATTAAACTATTGATTTTTCTTCTGAAACAATTATAGAAAAATGTTGCAATTTCCACAAAAATTTATTATTTGTCTGTCACGTCTAAGAAATAATAAGAGCGAAACAAGTGACGGCAACAGTGATAAATTAGAGATCAACAGTTCATTCATAGTTTTCATGAAAATCATAACTTAGATGGTCTTCTGCCTGTATCTACATAATATGCCTAGTGCATCTTGTCTAGGTTATTTAAAGTCGCTGTGGCAAGATAAATGAGTAAAATGTTCGTATTTGATATGATGAGTTCCTCACCACTCCTAAGATTCATGCTCCCTATGGTAGAATGCACTGTAGATTAGTTTACGGAGTGGTGTATACGTGGTTGTAGACGCTGTGCGGTACTCCACTTGCCAGGATTTGGCGTGAGAACAGTGTGGTTATTGCCGTACGCCGGGGCACACGGTACGTTTGTTAGCAACAGACCTGCGAAATCGCCTCCAACGAGCGCGACATGCGTCAGCATTCCCTCCTCGCTTCCGCGCCCATCCACTTAGGTTGCGCGACGCGCCGGCTACCCGCGACTCTGAATGATTTCATCCGCGCCACACGTGACGGACACGGCGTGGCGCGCAATGGGAACATTTAAATGCATTGCAGCGGCTGCGTGGCTGCGGTCAACGAGACAGCTGAGCGTCGCCGCAGGTTGATTGCTGACGTAACGGCCGACCGGCGTGGGCGGGAACTGCGCCGAGCATGTGCAGTGGCGCTCGGCTCATTTGCGTCTGTCGCTGCCGACTCTCCCAATTTGAGCGGCGGCCGCTCTGTCATATTTCTGCGGGAGCAGTGGGCACTGTCACGTCGCAACTGGAATCACGCGCCACGGACTGGCGCTTGGACTAGCCCCCTGTGCAGACAAGAACACCAGACAAAATACAAGGTCGGTGAACTGTCTCGTAAACTAAGGGAACAAGAGGTACGAACGAAGTACCTTTACTGGACTTCACAGTAAAACTATTAGCTGCGGAACCCTCCTGACGTCGGCTACAAAATTATAGGAAAGTGTCTGCAAATGCTTCTTGTGGAATGACTTGAAGCACCGGAGTCCACATGTTCATACGAGGACAGAACAAAAAAAATCTAATATCTAATAGCAAGAAATAACTAACGTAGGGTAATGAAATCACGGAAATATGTTTCTCTAGATACATTTAAGTTACTAGTTTTACGAGGTGCATTCAAGTTCTAAGGCCTCCGATTTTTTTTTTTCTAATTAACTACTCACCCGAAATCGACGAAACTGGCGTTACTTCTCGACGTAATCACCCTGCAGACGTACACATTTTTCACAACGCTGACGACATAATTCCATGGCAGCGGCGAAGGCTTCTTTAGGAGTCTGTTTTGACCACTGGAATGTCGCTGAGGCAATAGCAGCACGGCTGGTGAATGTGCGGCCACGGAGAGTGTCTTTCATTGTTGGAAAAAGCCAAAAGTCACTAGGAGCCAGGTCAGGTGAGTAGGGAGCATGAGGAATCACTTCAAAGTTGTTATCACGAAGAAACTGTTGCGTAACGTTACCTCGATGTGCGGGTGCGTTGTCTTGGTGAAACAGCACACGCGCAGCCCTTCCCGGACGTTTTTGTTGCAGTGCAGGAAGGAATTTGTTCTTCAAAACATTTTCGTAGGATGCAACTATTACCGTAGTGCCCTTTGGAACGCAATGGGTAAGGATTACGCCATCGCTGTCCCAGAACATGGACACCATCATTTTTTCAGCACTGGCGGTTACCCGAATTTTTTTTGGTGGCGGTGAATCTGTCTGCTTCCATTGAGCTGACTGGCGCTTTGTTTCCGGATTGAAAAATGACATCCACGTCTCATCCATTGTCACAACCGACGAAAAGAAAGTCCCATTCATGCTGTCGTTGCGCGTCAACATTGCTTGGCAACATGCCACACGGGCAGCCATGTGGTCGTCCGTCAGCCTTCGTGGCACCCACCTGGATGACACTTTTCGCATTTTCAGGTCGTCATGCAGGATTGTGTGCACAGAACCCACAGAAATGCCAACTCTGGAGGCGATCTGTTCATCAGTCATTCGGCGATCCCCAAAACAGTTCTCTCCACTTTCTCGATCATGTCGTCAGACCGGGTTGTGTGAGCCCGAGGTTGTTTCGGTTTGTTGTCACACGATGTTCTGCCTTCATTAAACTGTCGCACCCACGAACGCACTTTCGACACATCCATAACTCCATCACCACATTTCTCCTTTAACTGTCGATGAATTTCACACCACGCAAATTCAGAAAACGAATGATTGCATGCTGTTCAAGTACGGAAAACGTCGCCATTTTAAGTATTTAAAACAGTTCTCATTCTCGCCGCTGGCGGTAAAATTCCATCTGCCGTACGGTGCTGCCATCTCTGGGACGTATTGACAATGAACACGGTCTCATTTTAAAACAATGCACATGTTTCTATCTCTTTCCAGTCCGGAGAAAAAAAATCGGAGGCCATAGCACTTGAATGTACCTCATACAAGTTGACAGAAAATCCATTTCAAAGGTGAAATGTTGGTTCATTGATAACCTGTGTAACTAGCAGAATATTAAATGCAAGAATGAAAATGTGCATGAACTGTTTCATACACGTGCCCGATGTCAGTTTGCGGGATAGAGCTCCATGCTTGTTGCACTTGGTCAGTCAATGCGGGGACGATTAATGTTTGTTGTCGATGACGCTGAAATTGTTGCCCAATGGTGTCCCATACATGCTCGACTGGAGGGAGATCTGGTCATCCATCAGGCCAAGGCAACAAGCGGACAGCCTGTAGAGAATCTCGGGTTACAACAGCGGTGTGTGGGCGAGCGTTATCATATTGAAAAGATCCCCCCTTGAGTGCTGTTCATGAATAGCAGCACAACGTGTCGAATCACCAGACTGACATACAAATCTTCATTGAAGTTGCCTGAGATAACCGCAAGAGTGCCCCTCCTGTCATACGAAATTTTATTCCAGACCGTAACTCCAGTTGTTGGTCCAGTGTAACTAGCACCCAGGCAAGTTGGTAGTAGGCGGTCATCTGGCCAACAGTAGCACCGAGTCAGAACCGGCTTTCATCAGAAAACACGAAAGACTTCCACTCTGACCTCCTAACATCTCTCGCTTGACACCACTGAAATCGTGCCGCGCGGGATCAGCCGAGCCGTCTAGGGTGCTGCAGTTATGGACTGTGCGGCTGGTCCCGGCGGAGGTTCGAGTCCGCCCTCGGGCATGGGTGTGCGTGTGTTTGTCCTTAGTATAATTTAGATTAAGTAGTGTGTAAGCTTAGGGACTGATGACCTTAGCAGTTAAGTGCCGTAAGATTTCACACACATTTCAATTTTGAACTGAAATCGCAAACAGTGGTGGTGTGAGGTCACTGGAATGCACGCTACAGGGCACCTGGCCCGGAACTGTCCTTGAAGTAACCGATTTGTAACGGTTGGTAGTGTCACTGGGTGCCAACCTGCTCAAATTGCTGCTGCAGATACAGTACGATGCGCCAGAGCCATGCGCCAAACTCGATGGTCTTTCCTCTCGGTAGTGACCCTTGGCGGGAGCCCGGTCTCCTTGCGATCCCACATATCCGTGAGCACCGCTGCCAGTAGTCATGTAAAGTGGATACATTCCTGCCATATCTTCCTGCAGTATCGCGAAAGGAACATCCAGCTTCTTGTAGCCCTATTACACAACATCGTTCAAAGTCAGTGAGCTACTGATAACGGCGTCGTCGTCTTAAAAGCAGTCTTGACTAACATCAACTCACTACGTCTTACCTCAAAGATAACAACAGCTCACAGTGCTTATTTAAAGAAAATCTGATTTTTATCCTCGTTGTGGCGCTGCTAGGGCCACACTTAAGCGACTGGCGTGCAATTCGGATAGAAGTCATCTTTCAGATGTAGAAACACACCTACAAATTTTCGTTTGTCTTACAAAACTCTTTCTTGGTGGTGGAATTTTTTTCCATCAGTGGTATTCCTGCTAGAGCAGTGAGGAGAGTTATGTCGCAACTGGAACGTTGCGTCACAGGATGGGCCTTGGACAGGCTTTCGGTCCAAAGAAGGACACCAAATAAAATACAATGTTTCTGAAAAGTTTGGTGAGTGGTCTCAGAAAATTAAGGAAACAAGAGTTACAAACAAAATACCTTCACTGGACATCAGAGTAATTAGAACACCTCTGAAGTCGGATGTAAAACAGGTGGAAAGAGTCGGCAAACACTTCTTGTGGAATCGCTCTAAGCACCGTAGTCACGTGTCGCTGGATATCAGAAACATCTGCGAATGTTTTTGAAAAATAGTGTTTTCACTCTCATTGCTGGCCGGCCGTGGTGGCCGAGCGGTTCTAGGCGCTACAGTCTGGAACCACGCGACCGCTACGGTCGCAGGTTCGAATCCTGCCTCGGGCATGGATGTGTGTGATGTCCTTAGGTTACTTAGGTTTAAGTAGTTCTAAGTTCTAGGGGACTGATGACCTCAGAAGTTAACCCTTTCACACCCTCTGGCTACAAATGTGTACATAAACTTTTACCGTGTCGCCGCTGCAATACAAGTATTTTTTCCCAATGGAAACCTGAGCTACACATTTGTGAACGTTCAACCTTTTCATCATGCGCAAGTGTTGCCAAGTGTCGGGCATCACTATGGAAATATCAGCAAGGCAATGCAGCAGTGCGCAGCAGTTCGTGAGCACCAGAATAAACGGATGTGTTTGGTTCGCTATATTCCATTGTACAATTGAATACTGTTGTTGTTATTTTGCATTGTAATTATTAAATGATCATATTACTATTTACTACAATAGAAAATACTTCTTAATTAGCTATTTTAGGCCATAAAATGAAGCCATGTGTACAAAGTATGTTTTGAAAAATGTACATGTATGTGTATAAATCTTGCATCTAAAATCATTAAAAATTCGCCTAAGAGCATGACCACATAAAGAAAAATTTTCTTTCCTTCAGAAAAAATCTAGGTCTAAAAAGGTTAAGTCCAATAGTTCTCAGAGCCATTTGAACCATTTTGTCATTGCTTAGTTTCAGCTTTCCAACTTCATTCTCAACGAGGCCCGCTGGTCAGCCGCATGCATCCATCGCACTCGTATCATTGCGAATTAGAGCCCAAAATGGAGCAACGCATTAATGTGAAAATTTGCTTCGCATTAGGGAAAACAGTGACGGACACTCGTGGTTTATTAGTGCAGGTGTACAGTGTTGAAGCACTGAATAAATTGTATGTGTCTGAGCGCTTTAAATGCTTTAAAAGCGGAAAGGACTGTGTCAACGATGAGCCACGTTAGGGTCTACAGTCACAATCCCAGACAACATCGAACGAGTGTAAGGGATGCTGTCTTTGAGAATGAGAGCATAAGAGTTGAAGATAAGCAATTATTGTTCACAAACATTCGAAGCGCGTGACCACACTTCTTCCAGCGATTCCACTAGAATCGTTTGCCGACAATTTTCAACAACTCTAGAACTGATGTGAGACATGTGTTGTAACTAATGGTGATTACTGTGAAGACCAGTAAAGATATTTTGTTTGGTTTTGTTTGTAACTCTTGCCTCGCTTCCTGGATGTTTTCCGATCCGTTTCCTTGCAGTTTATATCCTGTACAGTTCCCTGACGTCTTAAGATGTACCTATCATCCTGTCCCTTCTTGTCAGTGTCTTCCATATGTTCCTTTCTTCACGGTTTCTGCGGAGAATCTCATGCCTTGTCTTATCAGTTCTCCTAATTTCCACATTCTTCTGTAGCACCACATCTCAAACGCTTTGATTCTCTTCTGTTCCTCTTTTCCCACTGTCCATAGGTCCATAGGTCCACTGTCCAATGCTGTGCTCCAAACACAAACTCTAAGAAATTTATTCCACAAATTAAGGCCTATCTTTGATACTAGCAAGAATTGTCTTGGCCAGGAATGCCCTCTTTACCTATACTAATTTACTTTTTATGCTCTGAGCACTATGGGACTTAACTTCTGTGGTCATCAGTCCCCTAGAAGTTAGAACTACTTAAACCTAACTAACCTAAGGACATCACACACATCCATGCCCGAGGCAGGATTCGAACCTGCGACCGTAGCGGTCACGCGGTTCCAAACTGAAGCGCTTAGAACCGCACGGCCACACCGGCCGGCTTACTTTTTATGTCCTGCTTGCTTTGTCCGTGATTTGTTATTTTGCTTTCAAGAAAGCAGAATTCCTTAACTTCGTCTACTTCCTGATCACCAGTTTGGTTGTATCCTCATTTCTGCTGCTTCTGTCCGGCTGTTTAGTGTTTGCCTATCTTGCAGCGGGCCCGGGTTCGATTCCCGGCTGGTTTGGAGATTGTCGCCGCTCGTGGATTGGGTGGTGTGTTGTCATCATCATTTCATCATCACCGACGCTTAAGCCGCCCAATGTGGCGTCACCTGAAATAAGACTTGCAAACCGGCGGCCGGAATTCTCCGGTGAATCCTCCTGATCATCAATGCCACACGATCATTTCATTTTTTTTCCTGCTGCTTCTCATTACTTTTACTTTTTTTCCATTTTACTCTCAATACATATTCTGCACTCACTTGACTGTTAATTCCATTCAACAGATCCTGTTACTATTCTTCAGTTTCATTGAGGGTAGCAATGTCATCAGCAAATTCTAGTATTCTTTCACACTGAATTTTAATCCCACTTTTATTTCCGCCATTGTTTTTTCCATATATAGAACGAACAATAGGAGGCGGAAGGCATCAAAGTCTTACATCCTGATTAATCCGAAAACTTCGTTTTTGTGTACATTATTCACCTCTTCCTATAGCATACTAGTATTTTCTCAGAATTTCCAATAACTTTCTCCATTTTGCACTGTCGAACGCTCTTCACAATGAAAACATACTTGACCTCATAGCAACAAATAGTTCTGACCGAATAAGGAGCATCATTTATTTTGGGCGGCTCTATCACTTCCCTCTCTGTTGTTTATTATCACGAAGCCTTCAAGTGCAGTGACATGAAAAGGATCTACCGATGATGGCTGCAGCTACATGAGTTTTTACGTATCCCTGCAGCAAGTACACCTAGTGAATTGTGCCGTAGATTCTAGAAAAGCTATAATGCTATTAACGAATTGGCACAACTAGTTAATTCAAGTGCGTATCAGTGATCTACTGCTCATGACGTTAAAAGCGTCAGATGTTGCAGCTGTAAATATAACTTCTTCGTATGCTTTCTTTATATAAATACTCGTCTCCTAGATTTCAGGCATTGTATTTATTTAAAGTGTATATGGTTTCTTATTATTGACAAGCGGAATAAATGTTCTGTTTGGAACGAATTTAGCTTTCTAAGCTTGTAATGAATACCAAATTATTTCCCACATACTGTATCAACTTAACTGTGGCGAGGCGACAAGTGATGCTCGGTTATTCATGTAATTGAAGTCAGGACAACAGACGTGGTGCGTGTGCGCTATCAGGACGAGTCAAGCGAAGCTGGACACGTGCGGCTGAGTCTTCCTGCAGCAGAGGAGCCGTAAGCGGCATAGCATTCTAATATGCACGTCAACATGGACACAGGTAGCAGAGGGCATCGAGTCAGCGACTGCTGTGGAGTGACCTACCGCCGTGCCATTCTATAGTCGTGCGCTGGTGCAGCCGTCAACGCACATCGTCCTACAGGACAGCCCGCTATATGGTGCAGCATCAGCTCCGATGGAGCGAGGTCTGAACTACGATCTTTCTAGCAAGATGCCCACTTAGCGACTGTCGTCATCAAGCAGCGACAGCCTTATATCGGAGGCTGGAATGCTCACCCTAGATGGCATCACTTCAATCACCAGCCGCTGCTGGGACAAGCCACCAGACGCCCTGCTCGTGGCACAGCCATCGTGTTGTGCATCCCCAACATATAAAGCCGGTCGGGAATTTTTGGTTCACGAGGTCGCTCCGCCCCCTGGCTGTGTTGAGCCGTTATGGCTACGGGCGACGGTACGACAATGCACAGTCGCATGGACCGTAGGCTCTACGACGTCTCCCTCCCCGCCGCCCCCCTCACATCCCCACCCTCCCTGTCTGCTGATCCCGGGCACTGAATCATCATTGTTGTATGCTGCACAACAGAAACAAATTAGTTAGTTACAACTTGAGCTGGCTGTATGGATTTACCCCTGATTTCCAGAACTGAACCGCTGCTCCTGGAATAAGGGGGTTGGACTGGACGCCCTGACAATTCTGCTCCTGATCTAGTAAATAAACGTCGTGTAGATCAGTTCCTTTATTGGCGACTACAGTGTCCGTTGCAGATCACCTTTAGGTCTGGCGCTGCAAAAAAAAAAAAAAAAAAAAAAAAAAAAAAAAAAAAAATGACGTCAGTTGCAATATTCCTTATCTGTCTCCAGTGGGCTACACTGCCTAAACATCCCAAGGTATCGTTTTACCAATTATGTCTGAAATTACGAGTATTATCTACCAGTCTTGCACAAAATGTTGTGAAGCATCTGAGAAGAAGTGTTCGCGTATCTTCCAACATAATACCTACGCTCAAATAGTCCACATACTTCGGCTTTTTTTAACATCAGGCACACAGAGTAACTAACGTACAGCCCCCACATGATACGAAGTCTTGCTCTGTTAATAGGGCAGCCGTTCAAATGGTTCAAATGTCTCTAAGCTCTATGGGACTGAACATCTGTGGTCATCAGTCCCCTAGACATAGAACTACTTACACCTAAATAACCTAAGGACATCACACACATCCATGCCCGAGGCAGGATTCGAACCTGCGACCGTAGCAGCAGCGCGGTCCCGGACTGAAGCGCCTAGAACCGCTCGGTCACAACAGCCAGCGGGACAGCCGTAATACCAAATAGTTCCTTCTTGTCTTTAAGGTCTTTCCGTGAAAAATGGGTGAAAGACGACGTGTTAAGCCGTTGATGTACTGCTGACCGCAACACCAACGAAACACTGCCCAACGAATACCCATGAACCGTTCGGTGCTCCCCACACGTTATGGTTAATCTGCCGGGTCCACAGTTACAGATTTACGTGCAGAAAGATGGCGCACGCATAAGCCACGGTAAATGTGCGAGGTATTCAACTTCAGTTGTGACCATGTCTTCAACTGAAGACAACGTGTTGGCCGTAGTAGCTAGATATTAGGTGTTCTTTCCTTCCAGCATTTTCTGTAAGTAGCTTCTCACTTTCCTCAAATGGCTCTGAGCACTATGGGACTTAACTTCTAACGTCATCAGTCCCCTAGAACTTAGAACTACTTAAACCTAACTAACCTAAGGACATCACACACATCCATGCCCGAGGCAGGATTCGAACCTGCGACCGCAGCGGCCGCGCGGTTCCAGACTGTAGCGCCTTTAACCGCTTGGCCACCAAGGCCTCACTTTCCTCAGTCGTAATATTCCTTGATTTCTCATTTCAATAAACATGGTGCCGATTTACAAAATTTTGTGGCCATGTTAGTGTTGTTGTTCCATATACGAACTGCCATGCTAGCAAATGCACACACTACCCCAAAAATAATCATTTTCTAAGCACTCTTCATCAGTTACAGGAAGCATTGGAATGAACGTGGCTGCATATCCCTTAGAGAGCTTCTACCGTTTTAATTCAACCACTAGTACCCTGCTCCAGTTTCACAAGGCCAGCTAGACGAATAGTCTGGTGTAGCGGTAAAACGTAATATACACTATTAGTCAGGTTCAAATGATATCAAAGATCAGATTAGCTGATGACATTACAATTCTCTGCGAAAGTGGAAATGAATTACACGATCTGTTGAATGGAATGAATAATGGGTACAGAATGAATTAAGTGCATTCAGGGAAGCTAATCGGCCGCGTAGAATCTCTACGAGGTAAGATGAATTTGTTCTACGGCTGAACGCTAGCGGGTCCAGAGCACAGGCGCACCACGCCCAGCCCGGATGGTTGACCATTTCCGAAAAGAAATGTGCAAGAGACAATGAGCGCATCGCTGGAAACGGGTAAATCCTAGAGCTGAGAATTTGGACGGCAGATGCTCGCACTGCTCTTGTGCAGAACATGGCCGAGTGTCAGACACTCTCAAAGATGTCATCTTAGAGCCCTCTGAGAGTCTATAAAAATTTGCAACCAAATATTAATGCAAATCTGAATACATTGGCGATCCCACGAAAATGAGGCGCATCCGATAAGATAACAGTATTTCGATATCTTTAAAACAATAGAAGTTAATACTTCACAGTGAATAAACTTTTACACAATGAACTTGTAACCTCGCCCTCGCTTATCGACCTTAATGACAGTGAAAATATTAAACCGCGTGTACCTAATGGAAATTTGGGAAAAGCAATCGTCACCCAAGTTAATCTGTCGGTAAAGAGGGAGGAAAGGGTTACATCCAAATGAACGGAAAAATGCTAATGAAACTGGTGGAAATTAATTTTGAAAAGGGGTAAAGTTAATAAAGAAAGTAAATTTGCAGCCGTTACGTTAACAATTAACTAGCGGTAATTAGATATTTGAGATTTGGGGGAAATTATGGTCGCCAGTCCTACGGACAATTACTATAGTAACTAAAAAAAATGGTTGTTACACATATAATTAGCACTAGAAGCGTGGTAACTGAAGGTTGACACGTGTAGTGTGAAAACTGAATGTTTGTCAGAAGTAATAAATTTCGTTACACACTGACTTATTTTAGCAAAAGAATTAATAAAACTGGAAAATTGAAAGTTGAGTTAGTGACTGAAATTAATAGTGAGCTTTGTTTCTGAAGCACATCGAAATTCAGTAAAATACGGTTAGTCTTGGGCTACCTCAACAATCATTTCAAAACTTACTTAAATCTACGCAATTTCGAAATAAGAGATTTAACTTTGAATTTGAATTAAATGATTCTGAACAATTAACAATAGTAAAATTTATTACGTACCAAGCTTAGCTGCAGTCACAGGTAAGCTAAAATACGGTAACAAAACTCGCACTCTTAATTTGTGACTGTGTAATCTAAATATTGTAGCGAGCTATGAATACTTTAACTGAACTTTGAAATTAACACAGTGAAATGGAATGATATTACTTTAATGCTGGCGTTTGAATTTCAACGACACTCGGGTTCATTCCGGAAAAGGAAGGGGCCCTGCTTGGTAATGCAATTGGGACAATGAGCAACAAAGGTTCATGCTACGTTGCTGTAATTTAGTGAGAAAAATTTAACAGTTTGAAAAGCTGAGGTCTGCCATACAGTTCTAAAACTTTACGTGCTACCATTCTTCCTTGTTGGTTGATTAAAGGTTTGAAGTCGTCGATCGAGGAGGTGGCGACAGTCACTCATTGTCGACCGTCGCTGTTGCAGAAATTGGATGTTGGCGCGCCTTCTTCGCGACACGGTCTCCAGCCGATGTGCGCCAGCTAACGCCTTCCGTCCGCGACACCATGTCAGAAACTAACATAGCAAGTCGAGCGCAATTATCTGCTGCCAAACCCCTAAAGCGCGGCAACTCGCGGGAGCGTCACACAACACACCTGCTCCACTGCCTTCCTCCAGCCAGACTCCCCTCTGACCGCGCTCCACGCTGCAGAGTTAGCTCTACCAAAGATCCTAAACACTTTCGTTCTCCACGCGACCTATCGATGTAATCGTTCGATAGCATAGTTTTCCCTAGGTCAGACCCAGCGTATAAATACAATAATAATCACAAAACAAACCAATTATACATCGACATAAATACGTATATATACAAATAGTAAAACAATTACAATATCTAAAGGCACAGAAATGTCATATATTCAGGTAACAAAATAAAGAAAAAAAATTATGGTACTATAGATGTAAATAGGAGGATATGCATTTCCGGCGTTACACGTGTCCCACACTGTCTGGGGATGTTCGTGTAACGTAAACGGACTCAGAAAATGTCCCAAAAAGGAAAAAAAAAGCAGCGGAAATGCATATGCTCAAAACATCAAGAAAATTTAGCATTAGGCGAATTAACCATAAACCAATTTTTAGACCATAATAATTGAGTGGAGACACTCCTAATCTTATCCCACTCTGTCATCTTACACAAAATAAAACAGGTTGATAACATACTAAAATTCATAGAAAACATTGAAAATGGTTTAGCTATTCTAAAATCGTCAAAATTCCTAACAGTATCAAGAAATGGAATTCTATGTACCCTGTATATCAAAATACATAAATTAATAATTAATTACATAGAATACACATTTTTATATAACCTTTTCATAATTAATATTCTCGTCATGAGAGTCCACTTAACGCTAAACAAGAAAATAATAAACAGCGGATCGAAAAAGATATTGACAGCAGAATTCTTTCACATCAGCTGTCCAGTATTGTTGCGCCCGCCTGTGCGGCACGCTTGATCTCACTCTCGTGTGTAACGGCATTTCCAGAATGTCCGTTTCACTGAATTCTTTCGGAAAAACTCACTCCCGAGTAATCTCAAGGAGTCCATTAATACTATCTCAGTGGATAACTCAACACTGTCCATCATCACACTCATGTACTAGCCTGAAACTTAAAACTGCGCCTAAGTACATCGGCAATGACTAGTAAAACACACATTCATGAAATCTTACAGCTAGTTACAAAATCATATTTACATTACTTAATCTACAGTGACTCAGCTGAAAACTTAAACTAGCAGCTTGGATTTTTCAGTTGATTAATAATCACTCTCTCTTAAATCATTTAGTAAAAATTTATTACTTATAAATTACAACTTCTTTAATGTCCTCTTGGTCAGGCAAAAGCATGGCAATCTAGCAAATCGTTTAAATCTTACACTCTATATTTACATACTGTACAAATTACCCATTGTGTGGTATTAATCAATCCTAGGTTGGTACAATTTCAAGTCTACAATGTTCCGTATACCTAATAGTTTTCCAGATCTTGGATACTCTAAGCAATAAGCATTTGTGTGAGGTATACCAATGACTTTATATGGTCCATTATAAACAAACTTAAATTTAGGTATTTTATTGTCTATCTCGCTCGATTTCCCATGAGCTTTTACAAGTACTAACTCTCCGATTGCAAACTTAGCAAAACGCGCTTTAGCGTCATGACGACGTATGCGAGCATCGGCTTTTAGCTTCATTACTTCACGCAAACGATATTTTTTCACACCAATGCTAATGTCAATACGTGGAGGGAATTTGATTATCTCTTCCACTAAACTTTTACTTCTGTCATCCAACAGGATTTCCTCTGGAGAAAATCCCGTAGATTCGTGTCTCAAGGTGTTCATAACTCTCTCAAATACTGCTACATATTTGCCCCATGCCCTATGGTTGTGATGGCAATAGGTACGGCAAAGTCGGCCTAGCTCGCGCATATACCTCTCAGCGGGATTCCCAGCCGGACAATAAGCTGAAATATGGATCACCTCGACCCCATTACTTTCCATGCCTTCATTCCACAACTTAGAAGTAAATTGTGCCCCATTGTCTGATAGAATCGCCTTGGGCTTACCAGTATGAAGAAAATAATCGTTCACAAGATCGCTATAGACCGCTTTGGCTGTAGCTTTCCTAATCGGGTATAGTTTGATGAACTTGGAAAAAGCTTCTAGCACTACTAAAATGTAGGCAAAGTTTCCTGATGACTTGGGCAAAGGTCCGTACAAGTCCACGCACAGTAATTCAAAGGTGTCGTTAGGCCTTATACTTTGCATAGGACCACGACTCGTACAGTTGGTAACCTTCACCTTCTGATATAAATCGCAAGTTTTCACTCTGTCAGTAACACGTTTTAACATGTTGTTAAAATGCACTACTTCACTAAGCTTTTCCGTACATTTCTTTGGTCCACAGTGACCATACGCCATATGGTAGTAGTCTATTATTTCCGTGACGTATTTGGTGGGCCAGCATACCCGCCAAATATTACTATCTTCACCCTTACGCATGTACAAGATATGATCGTATATTTTGTAATACTTCCTTAATTTCTCTCCTTCTGGACTCCTTTCGTCATATCGGGTTTTCACCATATTTAAACAATCATCCTCATTCTGATGACGACGTAGATTCTTACAGATGTTCACTATTAATCTGCGTCCCTCAGCTTCTTTAAAATAGTATAATTTGACCACTCCATCTGACTCATCTTTCAATACATCTTGATTAAACTCGGGCAACGGCGGCAGCGCATCCGCTACGCAATTGTCAGCCCCTTTTACGTAACAGATGTCATAGTTAAATTGCTGTAAATACAGCGACCACCTAGTCAATCTTTCGTTAAGTAGTTTACAATCCTTTAGTTAAGTGAGCGCCTTATGGTCCGTATGAATAATCACCTTACGGTCCCATAGGTAACCCTTGAATTTCTTGAATCCCCACACGATAGCGAGACACTCTTTCTCAGAAATCGTGTAGTTTCGCTCACTTTTTGATAAAGTTCGACTCGCGAACGCTATCGTCCGGTGTTCCTTTCCTTTACCGACTTCTTGGAACAGTAAGACCCCCACCCCGTAATTCGACGAATCTGTTCCCAGATGGAAGGGTAGCGATAAATCAGGATGAAATAGTATGTTAGATCTTAGCAACTTGTCTTTTAATCTCTCGAAAGCGGCCTGACAGCCGTCAATCCACACAAACGGAACATTTTTGCGTAAGAGGTTATTCAAATTTTCATCATTAAACACTTGTCCTTTTACAAATTTACGGTAAAATCCTGTGAGCCCTAGAAAACTTTTTATCTGTTTCCTAGACTTGGGTGGAGGACAATTCCTTATTGCCTTTAGTTTCTCTGGGTCCTACGTAATACCACAAGTGGTAATTGCATGCCCTGAAAATTTCAGTTCCTGCTTCTCAAATTCGCATTTCTTTAGCTTTAGAGTCATTCCGCCACGGCGCAATGCTCTAAAAACTTCATCTAACAGGTCACAATGGTCATGCCAAGTGGCATTGGCCAAGAATATGTCGTCAACATATACAGTTAATCTTGAACTCAAAGTCGGTCCTAGCACTTTATCTAGGGCCCTGATGAATACGGACACAGATATATTAAGTCCAAACGGCAGTACTCTATACTGATAACACCTGCTCGCAAACAAGAAGGCAGTGTATGGCCTAGATTCTTCTTCGAGTTCTATTTGCCAGTAATTAGCCATCAGATCGAGGCTAGTCATGAACTTAACGTCATGAAAACGTTGCAAAATCTCCTCCATACTCTCTGGTCTGTCTGTTTCGCGTTGAATGACCCTATTTAACGTGCGTGCGTCAATCACAATACGCACACTACAATCCCATTTTGCTACAATGACCAAACCGTTATTGTATGGACTCGTACTTCTTTCAATCACTCCCCATTCGATCATCTTATCTATCTCCCGTTGCACTGCTTCCTTTTTGGACAGCGGTATAGCATACGGTCTCACGAAGAATGGTTCGTGCGGAATTACTTGCAACTTGCATTTATATCCCTCCACAAGTCCCGGTTTGTCTGAAAACACACTCTTATTCCTCATTATCACTTCATACAGGCCTCGTCTTTGTTCGCGTGTTACGTTTGACACATCGTCTACAATACTTTCCAATTCACTTTCTACACTATTGTCAATGTCGATATTCCTCACATTACATGCTGCCAAACCCCTAAAGCGCGGCAACTCGCGGGAGCGTCACACAACACACCTGCTCCACTGCCCTCCTCCAGCCACACTCCCCTCTGCCCGCGCTCCACGCTGCAGAGTTAGTCCTACCAAAGATCCTAAACACTTTCGTTCTCCACACGACCCACCGTATAAATACTAATAATATTCACAAAACAAACCAATTATATATCGACATAAATGCGTATATATACAAATAGTACAACAATTACAATATCTAAAGGCGCAGAAATGTCATATATTCAGGTAACAAAATAAAGAAAAAAAATTATAGTACTATATATGTAAATAGGAGGATATGCATTTCCGGCGTTACAAACCTCTGAATCACTAACTTTCAATCACTTCATGCAATCACAACAAATGATATCTCAGATGACAGCATTGCACTACAACTATCATCCTTGAAAGCTACCTATCAGTATCTATTTTATTTATTAATTTACAACGTCTTTCATATCTTTTTCAGTAAGCAAAGGTCCGAACATAGTATTCTCCGCACAATAACCACGGTTTCGGTATGGGGCGGCTGTAGGGTGAGTGGACTGCTGTAAACTGTTGTGAACCAATGAAGGCTATGGCAGGGACGAAGCCTCTCCGTCTTTTCTAGGTCCCCAGTTCAATAGATAGACGAACGTCTGAAATAGTACTGGAGGGAACTGACACCATGAATCCTGCAGGGCTGTCCACAAATCTGTAAGAGTATGAAGGGGTGGAGATGTTTTCTGACTAGCGGGTTACAAGGCTTACCAGATATGCTCAGTAATGTTCATATCTGGGGAGGTCGGTGGCCAACAGAAGTGTTTAAACTCGGAACACCGTTACTGTAGTCACTCTGTAGCAATTCTGGACATGTGGGGTGTCGCATTGTCCTACTGGAATTGTCCAAGTCCATCGAAATGCACAATGAAAACGTATGGATGCAGGTGATAAGACAGGATGCTTATGTACGTGTCACCTGTCAGAGTCGTATCTAAACGTATAAGGGTTCCCATATGACTCCCGGCGGGGTCAGGGATTTTCTCTGCCTCGTGATGACTGGGTGTTGTGTGATGTCCTTAGGTTAGTTAGGTTTAAGTAGTTTTAAGTTCTAGGGGACTGATGACCATAGATGTTAAGTCCCATAGTGCTCAGAGCCATTTGAACCATTTGAACCGTATAACTCGAACTGCACATGCTCCACACCATAACAGAGGCTCCACCAGCTTGAAAAGTCCCCTGCTGGCAAGCAGGGTCCGTGAATTCATGAGATTGTCTCCATACCAGTACAAATCCATCCGCTCGATACAATTTGAAACTATGTAAGGTGTCAGGCAAATCCAACAGATTCCATGAAAACCCTGACATGATAAGCAAATCCGGCCGTATATCACATAGCTCCGAATAAATCCTGACATTAAATTAACCAAAGTAATACTATCAACGAGTGAGCAAATGGAATACCACAGACTAACACAAGAACGCCTAAATGCATGTCATACCTTCCCACCGTGAAACAGACGCAGTTCCGAGGGAAGAAACGAGAACAGAAGCCGAGAGCAGAACCGTGTTAAGCTACAAGGCCCTACGATAAGGGATGGACACCCACGTAGCCAGCCAACCACCAGGACCACCCCCCAGCCCATGTTAAAAGATAGAGCCCTCCAGAAGAACTGTATAGATCTTACGATAACACTAAAACGGCCACACCAGCTGCAATTTTTAGCGTGAGACTTTTTCGCGTCTCTGTTACGTTGCAAACGTTAAAACCATTGCCCCACCATGAAAAGTATAACGTTTCTCATTGGATAGACAGAATTTTTGTAGGCGAAGCTTAAGGTTAACATTGAGACCCTGATTGGTCAGATGAAAACACAGCCAGATAGTGTGTTTTAAACCAACTTCGGTAAATTGTAGTAAGGAGAAGTTAGGAGAGTTGCTTCCGAGACGGCCAGGTGCATGGAGCTGTGCTGCCCGCCGCCCCCTGACAAACACCGACTAGGTAATGAACGCATGCGATGCCACATTTTTGAGCGTATAAGGCTTCACTCAGAACTGCAGAAGTCTCATCTCTCTTTTTACTCAATACTTGTGTCGATCGTCAATTGAAGCTCATGGTATTCACATTTGCTACATAAGTTAAAATCTGAAATGCGATGATTTTTCTGTTATATAATTATTGAGAAGCCACATCAGCCGCTGTAATTTACCACAAGTTAGGTAAGTAATTAAAGATAATTGAGGGTGACTGTAGACCATTTTGATAGTTTTTTCTTTTATGAAACTTAATTTAAACCTAGATTATAGATGTGATATGGCATAGGTCATCCTTCGATCCATTGTAGGACTTGGAAACCCACTCAGGGAATATTTGTTCACATTTTTGTTGAACGCAGTTGGTTTTATCATCCTGTAATAAAACATTTCATTTTATCAATAGTGCAATTTATAAACATTGTTTTGTGAGTAGAATAAAATTTCCAATGGTAAGCTTAACTGCTTTTTGGACGTTATTTTACCAGCTAACTAAAAATAGGAAAGCCTTGAACCCCTTCCACTAAATTTAGTTAGTATTGAGATTCTTTTACAGGGGGTGCAGTGGAGCTGATGCTGAAATCATTAAGTATTTGGTTATACCATCGCTAGTCTCACTGAACTCTTCTGAACTCTACATGTCATGTGTGGTCTGGCGTCTCCTTACCAGCAACATGTCCCAGGTTCAAACTAGTCAATTCTCTAAAAAACACACACAGAGCGTCGTTGCGCGAAAGTGGTACGGAGACACGACTTAGAACAGACACCACGCAGAATGTTAGAGAATGGCGACCCTGCGAGGATGGTAAAAATACCATGATTGAAGGTCGACCACATGCCTAACTAGGTCAGAAAAACATCTTGTTGAAAAATGTTTGTAACAATTTTTTTTTCCTAAAGTCATAAATAGTCGAGAACAGTAGCTGCAGCGATAGATAGTAAGAAAGTATTCAATAGAACGTGAGACATTCTAGCAGAGACAATAGCGTAATTAAGTTGTGAATTTTAATATTGTGAGAATTAAGTTTTCTCTCCAATGCAAGTGCACAGGTTGCAGATACTTCGTTGACAAGTTGGTTCTGACCCAACAAGAAAATGAATGGACTGTCAAGTCGTGTGTGCAAAAAGTTTATGAAACGCGTGAGGTCGTATGAGCGCATGTTAACGCGAAGTAGGGCGCGTGAAATGCTTTTAAAACAGAAAATAAGGGATTCGTAAAGATTAGCAATGGCAGATCGAGACACTGACCGAATTGAGGCAGAGACCCAGCATGAAGACGGACCGAGAATAGAGGGCAGTACAACAGACGATGCAGTATCGCGAGAAATAGGGCAGATAACGCACCATAACGAGGATAATGTACGTAAAAGCATAGAAAACGTAAGTCAGCATACGACAGAGGAGCAGGAAAGTAGAGAGACAGCCGATGAGGATTCTAACTTGCGTCTTGAATACGTAGAACCCATAGTACAAGTAATCAGAGCTCCCTCACCACAGAGTACAAGGAATTCGAGCAGAAACTTGTCACCGCACAGTTCAATGCAATCGGTTGCAAACCAACACTTGGGCGAAAACACAGAGCGTAGGACGTCGGAAGAAAACGCAATAGGACCCACCAATCTGGCAGAATTATTACAATTAATGACGGAAACCATGACAAGACAAAATAAAGAAATTGCGAACGAAATGAAATTTCAGAATGCAGGAACGACGAAACAAATGCGTGAGATTAAAGAACAAAACAAAAAAATATTCAGTTACACCTAAGTCATATTGAAGACGAGTCAAAAGAATCTCGAGAAGTGACAGGAAACTTAATAACAGGTCACAATCAATTGAGAACAGGCATTGACAAGGTATAAGCGGACGTACAAACATTGCGTAATGACACTCAGGACGAGATCAAAACGTTACGTAACAACACCCAGGGATAAGTCAAGAAACTAGAGAAACAGATAAACGTAATTACTAGACAAGCAGCTGGTACAGCGCGTGAAATTGTTGAAAACAGTGTGTTACACAAACGTATCACAAAAGCAGCGCTGAAAAGATATGATAACCGCATAGTCAAAATAGAAGCGCAAACGAAGCAACAATTTCAGAAATTGGGAACAGAGTTGTTGCAAACCATTGAAGAGCGTAGTGAACAAGATAGAACAAGCACTGAGTCTGCAACCACATCTGTATCGGTAATAGCACCGGAAAAACAAGCAATTAACGAAGATATCATGCATTTTCGATTCCAATCACAGGCGGAAAATAACATACGTGAAATCAGACAGCCTGCACAGCAACAAACACGTTTCGAAATTCTTGATGAACAAACGGCACCACAAACACATGCAGAACCACAAATGTATGGTTCAAGACAGTTTGGATCGTGCAATGAAGCGGTAAGCTTAGCCAGACAAGATACCGAACCAATACGTGACAATGGAAAGCCAGGTCGCGAAGAGTACAGTGCAATGCATTCAGCTACACGTTCATAACAGATGGAACAAAATTATTGCGTACCACTCCAACGATACTACGCAAGGGTAGGCGAAAGTTACAGTGGACAATATCCAATGGATCTACCACAACCAGAAAGAACGACGGGAGAAATGATCAGAAACAGAAGTGGCGAAGAATCGTGAATTTCATATGGAACTTTGACGAAGTACGACAACGATCATTTCCTCACAGTCAGAAAATTTCAACACTTTCGAGAAGGAAACTCATTACATCCACGAACTTTTATTGATCAATTCCGAGTAGGATTGCCAGAACACTGGACGCTAGCACACAGAGTAGACTTTATATGTGCACACATGTCAGGAACAGTCGCAGAAACCATGCAGAATGTTTCAGCGACATGCCGATCGTACGAAGATTTCAGAGAGAAGTTTCTCTCACGATATTGGTCGAGCGAAGCACAGAACAGAGGGAAGTACGAATTATTAAGGAACCCATATTTTGAACATTCCGGAGAGAAGAGTCCCGTGAAATTTTTCGAATTAATGTTAAAGATGTACCATACAGTGAAGGAGAGTTGATTAAATTATGCGCGATGAAGCTACCAGTGAAATACCAGCAGTCATTAGTAGGTCGCGGAGGCAATGACGTCGAAGCATTTAAAGGTATTCTAAGGGAACTAGAGTTTATATTTTCGGAAGATGACGCAAGAAAAAGAAGCAGCGCACGTGAAAACGAAAGCAAAAAGCAGTGGAATCCACAAGACAGTACGAAGAAACAATAATTACGAGCCACGTGATAACTTCGCACCAAGAAACGACAATAGATTTCAACAAAGAACCGGTTATGGATTTAGAAGAGAATATGGCAATAACTATAATTCACCCAGGAACGGCAACAACTATTACAGAGGGAATAACGACAACCGGAACGGTTATTGGAGCGCCAATAGACCGACAAATTATCAACAAAGAACCCAATATCAACAAGCGGAGAAAGAAAAAAGAATACAGATAGAAGAGGTGGAGGTAAGACCACCAAATCCCGAAAAACGTTCGAATTGACAGCTAAGCGCCCATGCCAAAGGGAATGACGCACCGACCCAGGACAATTGCAGCACCTTGAACAGAGAAGTAGATATCACGAGAAGAGAAGAAAGAAGAAACAAATCCGCAGGGACCAGATGAAAACGAAGATAGGAAAACAACAATATCGTGTTGTGACGAAATTAATTGGGAGAATACTGACGAGGAAGTTGAATTACCAGAGGCATGCACAACGAATGTAGGAGGAAAGGACGAAGTAATGAGTATTGCAGAGCTATTTGAGATGGAAACCAGGGAAAGCGAATTCAATGAGGATAATGCGCAGTCGACAGAAGTTGAAAATAAGTTACTAGTGGGCACACAACCCAACGTATATAATGAAGGAAGTTATGAAGCGATAATTAGAGCATTTAGATGCGATTATGTGGAAGTAGCGACAAAGAAGGAGAAGATAGACGAGGATGAGGAAAAAGTAGAGGATATTGAAGAAAGCGTAAATGAAGGAAGAAATAGAGAAGAGGAAATAAAAGAGAGAGAAGTGGCAGTCGAAGCTTATCCTACAGAAAGTTCGAATTCACAAGGGAAATTCCTGAAAAGACTCATGTATAATTCAGTGGAGGATTCGTTGCTGCAAGAAGAAGAAGAACAGAACCAACTCTTTCAAATTCAACCAATTGTGAAGGCCATGGTAAAGCATATCCCAGTCAATATTGTAATTGATAGCGGAAGTGAACTGACTGCGATCTCTGAAAATTTATTCATGCAGTGTAATGCCAATGAGGAATTGCCAGTTCTGAAAACACGTAAGATTAAAGTAAGAGGTCCTATTAGAAACAATGCTGCGGAAGTTACGAGACAAACGAGGTTAACTCTTTCGTGTCAAGGTCAAAAGATCGAAGCCAACTTCGTGATTATACTTAAACTAACTGTAGATTTGATTATAGGTGCAGTTTTTTTTAATGAGAGACGAGCGATAATAGATATGGGGAAAGGTAGCCTAACATTCGGGAATGTGACACTTCTCTTTGAGCAAAAGCTAAAATTAGAAGAAATACCAATTATAAACAAACAATTAAGAATGACGCAGGATAAAGAGGAAGAAGAATTAGAATGGTATGCAGAAAAGGGGGAATCATCTCAACTCATGTTAGAAATCCATAAGGAAATCGACGAAAAATTGCAAGAAGTTCAAGGTATTTCGGAACACAGTAAAAGTGAATTAGAGGGTATTTTATGAGATAAAGCAGAGGTATTTTTACCTAAGACTGGCAGTATTATACACTTTCAGTACAAGTTTGAAGTAAAACAGCACAAACCATTTAGAGTGCCACCCTATACAATCCCATTAAGCTACAGGAATAAAGTATTCCAGGAGATATCTAAAATGTTAGATGATGATATTGTTGAACCAGCTATCTCCACATATAACATCCCACTCCACATTCTACAAAAACGAGATGGGAGCATCAAGTTAGTGCTTGATATCAGACAGATCAACACAATCATAATCACTGAGACAGATCGCCCAGAAAAATTAGAGGAATTGATGCAAAACTTCCATGGTGCTAAGATATTTTCATCAATTGATTTACGGAATAGTTTCTGGCAAATAGAATTGGCCACAGAATCTAGAAAATTTACAGCATTTATCGTATTCGGTAGATGTTACCAGTTTAAACGATTGCCATTTGGTTTAAACATATCATCAGCAGCGTTTATTAGGGGATTTAATACTATACTCAGTCCTGAAATTTTACAAAAAATTACTTGTTATGTTGATGATGTGATTATAGCAGGACCCTCTTGGGAACATCACAAGGACACATTAAATCAGCTTTTACAGATCATGAAAGGGCATGGGGTCACAGTAAATATAACAAAATCCAAATTTGGATGGCGAGAGGTCAAATTTCTAGGACGCATAATTTCAGAGAAAGGGGTAATGCCCAACCCAGAAAAACTAACGGCAATCAAAGAATTCTGTACTCCATATAATAAGAAAACTCTCAGAGGCTTTCTAGGTCTCACCGGATTCTGTAAAAAATTTATTTGGATCGACTCTCTCGCAACACCACGCCTATGTGCATTGGCTGGAAAAAACGCGCCATGGGTATGGGATCAACAAGCCAATGAAGAATTTTTAAATCCGACCGTGGGGTTCTAGGCGCTACAGTCTGGAACCGCGCGACCGCTACAGTCGCAGGTTCGAATCCTGCCTCGAACATGGATCTGTGTGACGTCCATAGGTTAGTTAGGTTTAAGTAGTTCTAAGTTCTAGGGGACTGATGACCTCAGCAGTTAAGTCCCATAGTGCTCAGAACCAACCAAGAATTTTTAAAAGTGAAAAACGCACTAACAACAGCACCGATTTTAGCACATCCTGATCTAACACAAAATTTTTGTATGGCCACTGATAGCGCGTAAACAGGTTTAGGAGTTGTTTTATTCCAAGAATACGAACAGGCAGGGCTAAGATCATGTAGAACAATTGCATTGGCCAGTCGTGTACTCACAAAAAGCGAGAAAAACTATTCAGTCACGGAGCTGGAAGCATTGGCCATTGTATGGGGCTTCCAACGTTTTCGATACTTCCTATTTGGAAAAAAAACAAAAGTATACACTGGCTACAAAGCATTAGAATTTCTGTTATCCGCCAAACTAACTCATCGGAGGTTAGCCAGATGGATGTTAATACTACAAGAATTTGACTTCACTATTACACCCATACCAGGACCAGCGAATGTATTAACAGATGCTTTATCACGATGTCCACAGGGTGCATCCAATAACATAGGTTTGGAAGCAGCAGAAGGCCAGTTTACAATGTACTATATGAACCAAATACCTTTCGAAAACTATATTACGACAGCATTGAAAAACATAGGCAAAGAACAGGACAAGGATCCCGAAATACTAGAAATCAAACACAAGTGGAGAAGTAAGGATTTTCCAGACATTCGACAGCACTATCTCGTAAAAAACACTGTTTTATTTTTTAGACGAAATATTGCAACGAATGAATGGTTAATTTTTTATCAAAGATGAACTAATTAAGAAGTACATATGGTATACACATTGAAGTAATGGCCACTTTGGACCAAAGAAATGCTTTTTAAAAGTAAAACAAACAAGCCATTTTCCTAATGTGGAAAGACGAATTGGAACAGTATTAGTCAAATGCAAAAAATGTGTGAGGGCTAAACACGTCACTTTCCAAACCAAACCACCTATATTTCCAATAGTCCCTAAAAAATTAAAACAAATAGCTGCAACAGATTTGATGGGGCCCCTCCCATGCACAAAAAATGGATATATTTTCATATTTGTTGTTTTGGAACTTACTTATAAATAGGTTACCTTGACACCATTAAAACAGGCAACAGGTCTTACTATAAGTAAAGCATTTAGACAAGATTTTCTCAGACAAGTAGGTCAAGTGGAACGAATAATTTCGGATAATTGCCCACAATACAAATCAGTGCAATGGCAGAACACGTTAAAACAACACAAAACAAAACCCATCTACATATCTAAGTACAAACCTAGCGTAAATCAAGCAGAACGATCTATGAAGGACATAGGCACTTTATGCCGATTATATGCAGGCAAAAGACACAACACTTGGGATATATACCTTAAAGATTTTCAAGAAGTAATAAATGAAATGCCACATAGCACTACACTACTACCTCCAGTTACTGTACTTAAAAATATTGAACCCCCAAACATAACCAGAGAAAATGTTAGATTTCCTATTGTAACATATAGACAGCACTCTCCAACATCAGAAAGGCAGCCATTAAAAGAAAAGAAAGAGGAGATAGAACAGCAATTAAAAGAACATTCTCAGTAGGCCAGAAAGTATTTGTAAAAACACACCATCTCTGCAGCAAACAGAAACACAAAATACATAAGTTTTACGTTGCATAAAAAGGACCTGTCATAATTAGCCAAATTGCTCATGATAATGCTGTGGAACTAATGAACCCAAAAACAGGCAAAACCTTAGGACTTCACCATGTGAGCCATATCAAAAAGTTTGAAGATTAAGTTTATTACTGGTAAATAATTAGCACAATATTTCAAGTTTATGTTGCAGATAAGATCGTCAGGAGAATGAAGAATGAAGAGAGAGGAAGGTGGGAAAAATAAAGTAGTTTCAATAAAAACAAAAACAAAAATAACACCAATGGTACCATAGATTGAGGTGAAGGGATAAATCGTAGTTAGTCTAACAGCATGAAATACTAAAATGCTATACACCACGACACTACACAAAAATAAAACATGAGTTTGAGGATTGTTGTAGAAGTTAAGACTCAAAATATCTTAGAATCGTAACATGGAAAGGGCGCCGAAATTTGTAAAGCTTTTTAAAAAGGTGTAAAACAATGTAGGTACTAGACATTTGTTAGATGATTATAAGTAAAACTTTTTGTAAGAACCGTTGTAAAAACTCCAGCAAAAACCAGATGCAATGACCCACAAGTTGCAACACGAGAAGTATCAAGAAAGAAAAGGTCGTAATTAGCAAGACACGATTAGTACAAGGCAGAAGTGTCGAGAGCAGGGAAAGGACAGCAAGACCAACAGAGGGTCGTTGTTGCCGAATTGGACAATAAATCTGCTGCCAAGCGAAACCACAGAGTGGCGGAACCCTGCTGGGACAGAACACAGAACCATAGAGTGGCGGAACCCTGCTGGGGCAGAACACAGAAGGCAAAGAGGGTCTTGGAATGCCCCGACTCAGCGGTGCGAGCAAAAAACGGCCCGACGAGAAGACCGCTTTGGCAAGCCAACACTGGTAAAAAAAAAAAAAAACTGTGTGTAAAAGTCACACTACTGCTATTAAACAGCATGCTGATTCACGAAACTGAATAAAATGTCCACAAAGTAAAAATGACACGTCCAAGCAATTTATTAAACTGTTACAAAGAGGAGAACTTCAAAGTGACTAGTTATCAATGAATATTTCCATATCCTGCCTAGAGAAGAACCAAGAATCAAGTAAGAAGCAGAGAAAAAGCAGGAAGAACAGAAGTTGAAAAATCGCAAGGTTGAGACCAAGAAAGAAGATGGGTGAAGAATAGATGACATACCTTCCCAAATCCCTATCCTATTGTAAACTAGTCGTCTGCGAAGTATTACAACGAAAAACGACCGCTTTCAGCGGCACATAACGATGACTTTCACGCATACAAAGCCAGTAAACCACGAGATTCTGCGCTCACAGCTCCATTCCATTATGGGATCTCCACAACAGCAACACACACTTGCAAAGCCAACAAGGAACGACGAATGAAGCTGCACATCAAATACTTGCCCACATTCATCTCGCTCAAGTCCTTCACCTTTGTGCAAAAACATTCGCCAACCTGATGCTTAAACATTCTTAGGATTGTGTGAATGTGTGAAATCAAATTATGTGATATAGGAATGATGCAAAAGAAACATGCGAAAAACTAAATAAGTTAAGCACATCAATCAAATTATGTGATATAGGAATTATGCAAAAGAAACCTGTGCAAAAGTAAATAAGTTAAGCACACCAGACAGCTAATAAACTACAAAATAACAGTCATTGACTATGGACTTAAGTAAAAAATAGACTATCGATAAAAATAAGTCATTAATTCGGAAATGGACAGTATATAAAGAACAAAAGTAAGGCATAATAAGCACTAAAACTATATGCTACTTATTTTCTCCTCATAAAAATAAAGAAAGAACTATATTTTACTTATTTTCTCCTTATAAAAACAAAGAATAAAAAATTATTTTGTTGGATGTTTTCCCTTTTTTTTAAATATTTGTACCATTTGTTAGGATAATATCTCAATACTTGTGTATGTATATTTCTTTAGCAAAGCACTTCTTGGAAATAATTCTTATTTGTTAGTGTAACAATGTTGAAATGAGAGTCTAGGAACAAAAACATTTTACATGTACATGATATTTAGAAAATGTGTTAGGAATAGATTTTACTTAATTACTACATTTATAAAAAAAAGAAAAAAAACAATATTTCTAAGAAAATCGATGTGAAAGACTCATCACTTTCAATAACCAACTTCTTAAAAAACAAACTTCACACTTAAATAAAGAAAGAAAATAATTAAAAAATAATAATTATAATAGCATAAAAATATTCTTCTCTTGTCAATATAAACATATTTTTGAGATTAATGTGGACAAATATAAAAATATAAATTAGTAATACAAACTAGCATAGAACCAGGATAATGCAGCTGAAAAGTAGGCAACAAAATTTAGATAAAGGAATAATTTTTGACTAACTTAGACAACGATTCAATCATTGCCTAACTTCAGTGCAAAAATTAAGTTCGAAGGGTGGTGATATGTAAGATGTCAGGCAAATCCAACACCTTCCATGAAAACCCTGACATGATAAGCAAATCTCGCAGTATGTCACATAGCTCCGAATAAATCCTGACATTAAATTAACCAAAGTAATACGATCAACGAGTGAGCAAATGGAATACCACAGACTAACACAAGAATGCCTAAATGCATGTCATACCTTCCCACCGTGAAACAGACGCAGTTCTGAGGGAAGAAACGAGAACAGAAGCTGAGAGCAGAACCGTGTTAAGCTACAAGGCCCGACGATAAGGGACGTACACCCACGTCGCCAGCCAACCACCAGGACCACCCCCCAGCCCATGTTAAAAGATAGAGCCCTCCAGAAGAACAGTATAGATCTTACGATAACACTAAAATGGCCACACCAGCTGCAATTTTTAGCGTGAGACTTTTTCGCGTCTCTGTTACGTTGCAAACGTTAAAAACATTGCCCCACCTTGAACAGTATAGCGTTTCTAATTAGATAGACAGAATTTTTGTAGGCTAAGTTAAGGTTAACGTTGAGACCCTGATTGGTCAGATGAAAACACAGCCAGTTAGTTTTTTTAAACCAACTTCGGTAAATTGTAGTAAGGAGAAGTTAGGATAGTTGCTTCCGAGACGGCCAGGTGCGTGGAGCTGTGCCGACTGCCGCCCCCTGACGAACACCGACTAGGTAATGAACGCACGCGATTCCGCATTTTTTAGCGCATAAGGCTTCACTCAGAACTGCAGAAGTCTCATCTGTTACATCCCCTTTTTTCGTAATACTAGTGTCGATCGTCAATTTAAGCTAATGGTATTCACATTTGCTACGTAAGTTAAAATCTGAAACGCGATGATTTGTCTGTTATATAATTATTGAGAAGCCACATCAGCCACTGTAATTAACAACAAGTTAGATAAGTAATTAAAGATAATTGAGGGTCACTTTAGACCATTTTGATAGTTTTCTCTTTTACGAAACTTAACTTAAATCTAGGTTATAGATGTGATATGGCATAGGTCATCCTTCGATCCATTGTAGAACTTGGAAACCCATTCAGGGAATATTCGTTCACATTTTTGTTGAACGCAGTTGGTTTTTATCATCCTGTATTAAAACATTTCCTTTTATCAATAGTGCAGTTTATAAACCATGTTTTGTGAGTAGAATAAAACTTCCAATGGTAAACTTAACTGTGTTTTCGACGTTATTTTACCAGCTAACTAAAAATAGGAAAGCCTTGAACCCCTTCCACTAAATTTAGTTAGTATTAAGATTTTTTTTTACAGGGAGTGCAGTGGAGCTGATGCTGAAATCACTATGTATTTGATTATATCATCGCTAGTGTCACTGAACTCTTCTGAACCCTACATGTCACGTGTGGTCTGGCGTCTCCTTACCAGCAACAGGTCCCAGGTTCAAACTAGTCAATTCCCTAAAAAACACACTCAGAGCGTCGTTGCACGAAAGTGGTACGGAGACACAACTTAGAACAAACAGACAGTAGTGGCCGAGCGGTTCTAGGCGCTTCAGTCTTGAACCTCGCGATCGCTACGGTTATACGTTCGAATCCTGCCTCTGGCATGGATGTGTATGACGTCCTTAGGTTAGTTAGATTTAAGTAGTTCTAAGTTATAGGGGACTGATGACCTCATATGTTAAGTCCCTTAGTGTTCAGAGCCATTTGAACAACTTTTCAATAGTCCAGTGTCGGTGTTTACTGGAGCCTTCGGCTCCGAAAGCCCATATCGGTGATGTTTCGTTGCACGGTTCACACGCTGACAGTTGTTAATGGCCCAGCATTGAAATCTGCGGCAATCTGCGGAAGGGCTGCACTTCTGTCACGTTGAACGATTCTCTTCAGTTGTCATTGGTCCAGTTCTTCTAGGATCTTTTACCGGCGGCAGCGATGTCGCAGATTTGATGTTTTACCTGATTCCTGATATTAACGGTATATTTTTGAAATGGTACTAATGGAAAATCCCCATTTCATTGCTACCTCGGAGATTCTGTGTCCCATCGTTCATGCGCCGAGTTTGTTGAAAGTCACTTAAATCTTTATAAGCTTCCATTGCGGCAGCAGTAACCGACTGTTTACATAAATCTGTATTTGAATACGCTATAGCAGTTTCTTTGGCGCTTTACTGTATAACACATGAAGCGACGTTTATCATAGTCTTTTTTTCAGTGTGTCAAGGGTTTGTTTTTGTATTCTCTGTGTTTTAGGACGTTTCGTCTTTATCACTTTCTCTTCCTGGCCGTTTAACCAATATTTCTGAAACCCGTGAGTAATATAGCATGTGATTTAGTGATCGAATACGTATCCCATGGCTGTAGCATCCACCATATGCTGAGATAGAAGCAGGGAGAGGAATGAGATGGATGTAAGAAAATTATGCCAGTATGACACGAAGTATGTAATATGTTTCCTTTCTTTCGTGTTGACGGTGTTGAGTATTTCAGGCAGTGATAGCAAACCAGCACAGCGTTCGTCAAGACAGTTGGCACAAACCATATCTCGATATCGGTCTCCTGCTGACGTCATTCTTATGTGCATGTTACCGTGAATGACCGAAATTGGAGAATGTCGACTTTCACTGGTGAATGTCTACACATACCAAATACGTCGGTGAAAGAACGAATGTTTCATTACATTGTTGTACATTCGGACCCTCTCCGGTGCGTGTCGACAATCACAGATATGCTCTGGTGGAGGTCCAAAACAGGAGAGTCAAAATACAAGCGACTGGCTCTCCCCCGCCAAATCCTTTGTTCTGCTCTGAGTCATTCAGCTTTGCCAGTCTCATGTTATGCAAGCTTTGATAACGCGAGCAACGTTTTCTTAATTTTTTTCCGATACCCTAGTTTATACTAAATGGATACTGCAGTAAGTCGTGATCTTTTTTATGAAAAGTTAAATGCATTAATTGCGGGTAAATGAGAATACAATTGTTTTTATTTTTCTCAAGAAAAGTATTCTAAAATACTTTCTAAAGAAGTTGTTTCTGCTAAAATTAAATGCAACACTCCTTTGGATTACAGACGATAAAAACGTTTTAATGTTTTAAAAATTAATGATGAAGAGAAGTTAGTTGTACCATTAAAACCAGAGGAAACGAACATAAGAGTATTATGTTACCAATGAAGAATTGTACAGTATACTATATGAAACTCACATCCGAGTAGGCCACGAAGGAAGAACACGTATGCTTAAAGAGTTAAGTTTGTCCAGCTACGACCTTTAAAAACTAAAAGAGCTGAAGAAGTAGCGCATCAAGGTCTTTCAATATTTTTAAAATTTGGTGCACCAGCAATATTGCAATGAGATAGTGGTAGAGAATTTAGTAATCAAGTCATATACGAAATATGCACTATGTGGAAAGATGTTAAAATAGTTCATGGAAAGCCTCGTCACAGTCTAATACAAGGCTCAGTTGAAAGAACCAATCAGGATATACAGAATATGCTAACTGCATGGAGCAACGATAACGATACAAATAAATGGTCAGATGGTTTATCCTTTGTTCAATTTGCCAAGAATACTACGTACCACGAAGGAATACGCCAGAGTTCTTATGAAGCCATGTTTGGCGTTAAAGCAAAAAGATGCATAGCATCATCTTTCTTGTCTCGCGAACAAATCGCAGATATTGAAATTGAAGAACTACTCGAAGAAATTGCCAATGCTTCCGAAACCGAAGAACAGCTTGAAGAAACTGTTAATGTTTATAAAAAAAGCTGAGCGGTGGTCACATCGAGAACCATATTCCAAAGAAAAATATTGAAGTGGATCTACAACCTACAACGTCTTCACATCAAATTCTGTCTGAAAAACACGAGTTGATATCTATAAAAAGAGCGGCCGCGAAAGAAAATCTTCTACTGCAAGCAAAAAAGATGTTACGAACCTCACAAAAACAATTTACTTCTGCTCAAATTGGTGATAATGTACGAATACAAGTCCCTGATGTCGACCGTATCTGTACAGATAGCCCATATGTGTTAACGGTTATTGTTGGAATAGAAGGCACCGACTTCTATAAACTGGCAAATAAAAATTGAACCCTGAAGCAGCTTTACACATGTAATCAGTTCGTAATTTGTAAAGAAAAGTTACTTTCCATAGATGAGATTTATTTTCAAGAAATGTCGCTGAGAGAAGCAGCTGCAGCTAATTCGACAAACGGGGGACAAGGCTGTACACGCTGTCATTGCGAAAGGAAGTATTCCACAAATAAATGCAGTTGTAAAATCAAGGGACTCTTGTTCAATTCAAAGTGTCATAATAGTTTAAGTTGTTGCAAAAAATTAAATTTGAATCACATAAGTAAGTAATTTTTCATAACTATTATTTTCTTTTCTCATGTAGAATGTACTGTGCATTTTAAATTCTTGGTCATTCCTTTCAGAAAGAGAGGCGAAAAAGTTACGTCACCCTTGTGACGTTTTATAGTGACTGAATTACGGAGAAGAAATATAAATCTCCAACATGTTCAACATTCACCATTAGTGCATGGTGAATGTCAGCATTAGGGGATTAAAATTAATACTGAACAGTACGCTGCATCATTATATTTTGACTGAAAAAAAATTCTCTCATGAATCAGATAACTGAATATCATAGACAATGAACAGCAAAGCTTATACAAAAACTGAAGGATATTACTTCATGAAATTTAATTTAGTTGTTTATTTTTATAGTATGGAAATAACCACAAACTTGTTGAGATAATAAGCGTGCAAAATACGTTCATAGTGAATTATAAGAAGCAAAAATATAAGACATATTTTAAAAGTTATTAAGCCACAACGAATGACATTCAGAAATATGAAAACGGGAGATAGCAGAATATGAAGAATTTTATCAGGATATGAAGCAGAAAACTTTCTTTACTCACAGAAGAAGAAAACTTAAAGAACTTCTTTGTTGGTGTTCTGTGTTAAGAAAGAATTAACACTAGAAAATATCTAATAAAAAAAGGGCGAAGGAAGACTCATCAGTATATAAAACGAATTGTAAAATTAGTCGACATTTTAATTAAAAATTCTAGTTTTAGAACAGAAAAGATAAAATAGTTTTACTGGGATACATTGAGCGCTCAAGAAAAATGATTGATGGAAATGTGGCTCATGTGATAATCATATTGATTGATTTCTTTAACATAAGGCCAGTGCCTAAGACAAATATTAAAAGAAGTGAGAATTGTTCAAGAGAAAAAAAAGGGGAAAAAACTGTAGCCATCTACGATGTCCCTGCAAAAGGGGAAACACATAGCATACTACATTGAGAAACAGTTGTGCGTGTGTTATAGGCAAATACTACAGCATCTCATCAGAATTACGTAGAGATAAATTTTCTGTTAAATGTCAAGATGTTGGTAAAGGCAACCGATCATGCTAATGGAGGAAAGTCATAGAGAACTGAGGCAATGCTATTGATGGTATCTATTGATTTTTAATTTTTGTATTTGCGTATATTTTAAATTACACATCACTTGGTATGTGGAGCAATCAGAACTGAAATAAAATAAATTGTAATCCTCAGTTGTACAGATGAGGATTACCGACAGTTACTAAGTATAAAATAAACATTTACCTTTGTTAATGCACACTGGTTTTCTGAACAAAGTACACAGCTACGCGTCTATTTATAATTCTATTTAAAGTTACGAAAACACCAACGTCGATTATGTATATCAAGAAAAAATAGGTTGGAGATCAAATCATCTTCACCACATATCATCGTTTTTATTGTATATTTCATACTGAGGCACAGTGGCGATTACACTAAGGAATCTGTAGCAACTATTCCGCGAGTGCCTAAAAGCAGTACGGTATTCAGTTGTGCTACCACATGTTTGAATTTATAGTCCCGAAGACGAGACGGTGTCTCTCAGTGAAGCCTTCCGTAAGGTCCGCTGGGCCGTAAGCGGGAACATAATCCCAAGTTGATGTCGACATAAAAGCTGCATCGTCAGAGGCCTGCGTGTGGAGATACGGGCGGGATCCGAGAGACACGACGCCTGTTCGACCGTGGACAGCCAGGCTGTATAAACTTAATCACGTTTCGGACACCAGGTGAACCTGTTCCATAGGGTGGCTCGACTCAGACTTTTCTGACTGCAAACAAATGATTCTACCAGCTAACTCGCCGTATCATGTCTCTGTTTCCACACATAGATTGGCACTCTGTGATGTAGCAGAACTTTCTTCGCTATGCTTATTTAGATTTGGGTTATACGCGGGAAAGACTAGCCATTTAGACTTCAGCTGATATTTCTCAAAGTTCATTTTCATAACCACCGTATGGTGGATTAATAAGCAACATAAAATCCTATATTTCAACAATAAGCGTGAACGTTGTTAGTGGTGTTTTGATAACGCTGTTTTCTGTGTTTCAGATGAAATCAACGCCCACTACTTTTCTAGGACCACATTACGCATTTGGTTTCACAAGTTTAATACTAGCAGAAAAAGATGAATATCTAGCAGTAATATGAGATTATTTTTATTAACATTCAAGCCAAGATAAAATGGTACTGAAGTACGTTGGAACACATTATTATTATTATTGGGTAAAACAGCAAAACGTGGTTATGGAATCAAGGCACATTCCGGAATCCGTTTACATTTTCGTTATAGCAAACGCTAGATCAAGTTTATAGTAAGAAATATTGCCAACACGTTGCAACTTCAAGGATTTTTACTTGATATAAGAAGAAGCAGTAACAGTGTAATAGCAATTTCTTTTACTTATTATGTAATTGTACAATGTCTGTGTTGCCAATTTACGTGAAACACGTGTCAACTCAGACATTTTACAGTTAAATGATAGGGGTTATATGCACTGACGGGTTTAAAACGACCATCATATCGAATGTCCCTGTCTGGTGGGTATCACACTTATAAAAGTGTGACATATGAAAGTTCTGGTCAGTCCTGGAGGAATACACGGATAGCCGAAGCGATTACGGTGGCCACTCGCGTAGTGCAGAATATCCGGTTTCGAGGCCCGATCTGGCATTAATTTTCATGTATCATCAATAAAGAGTATCTGTGTATCAAATTTTGTTCTTTTTTTTGTATTGATGGCGACCAGTTGCAGTTGTCATAATGATCATGAGACCTACATTCTGCAAATGGCAGTCATTTCCCCATGGTGGAACGACTGGAAAGAAGTGCACTCGGCCTCTTGGTGCCAGTTGAGGAGCTACGTGACCGAGTAGTAGCGGCTGCTGGTCACGAAGACTGATAACGACAGAGAGAGCGGCGTGTTGACCACACGTCCCTTTATACCTCATCCAATGACGACATTGTGGACGATGACACGGCTGTCCTTTGGTACCGATGGTACCGCCAGGATATGTGAACGGAGTTTACGTTTACCCAAGTTACGAATTGAGCAGCTGTGTGCTGTCGAAATCTAGCAGTTATGAACTGCTCGAAAGCCCCGGTTTTAGTTCATACTTCGTTTTTATTTTTCTTAACTTAAAAAAAGAACCGTCCGGAACAAAGAACTTTTCTCCAATGCACAGGTTATTCAGGTAAGAAAGCACCTATAACGACGAATTACTCTGTTTGACAAATATAGCATTTACGATGTTTTGCCAACAAGTAGATTTCCCCCGCGAATGTCGTTTGTGAAGGTCAGTAAGACAATCGTTTGTGGGCATCAAACCTTCCTCGTTGACCTCAAAATGCTGTCCATAATCCTTACGGCTGATGATTCGTTGTTTACTGTGGGAACAGATGACAGCCAGAGGATGACAGATCCAGTATTCCGTATTCCTGTAATTGTGGCCCGCATCTCGTGGTCGTGCGGTAGCGTTCTCGCTTCCCACGCCCGCGTTCCCGGGTTCGATTCCCGGCGGGGTCAGGGATTTTCTCTGCCTCGTGATGGCTGGGTGTTGTGTGCTGTCCTTAGGTTAGTTAGGTTTAAGTAGTTCTAAGTTCTAGGGGACTTATAACCACAGCAGTTGAGTCCCATAGTGCTCAGAGCCATTTGAACCATTTTTTGTAATTGTGGCAACAATATGTGATTCAAGCCAGTTTCCCTAATTTGTGTGGAAACATACATTGTCCTCAAACAAATGTTTTCTTTTCCTTGTAATTTAGCCGATTCCTCACACATTTTTCACTGAACTTATGCAGAGGTTTTCCATAATATTATAAATTAATTACTTTAGCTTATACAAACACTCTTTTGGTGTCGTTTCGTTTCACGTATAGGCTGTGTAGGACCTTCACATTGAACTATGACACTTCTAACTCTCACATCTCGGGAGATGAAACCCTTGATGCAAACTGTATTCTTACATGTGTAAAAAAAGATTTACTGCTTTATTCTACAGGACAACATCGTTGAGTTACACAAATCTCATGGAAAAATACACTTACGAGCCAAAACATCATTACCATTTGCTTAATAGGGTGTCGGCATACCTTTGGATAATAATACACTTGCGATTCGGCGTGAGACACATTGGACAGGTTATTGGTAGGTATCCAAAGATAGATGCCACCAGATGTCTAAGCACAGGTCACGCAATTCCTGTAAATTAAGGGCCGATGATTTGTGGTCACAGAGCTGGTACACGACAGGGTCTCGGGGGTGTTCCATCGCTTCAGATTAGGCAAATTTAACTGCCGAACATCAAATTGAGTTCAACATCCTAAAACCACTGCAGTACGATTCTGGCTTTGTTACGCGGACAGTTGCACTCCTGGAAGATGCCATGTCCGTCGGGAAAGACGTCAAGCAAGAAAGGATGCAAGTGGTCCACAAAGTGTTCACATAGTGTATGGTTGTTACGGTGCCTTCGATTACTACAAAGGGTGACATGGAGGTGCCGGCATATAACCCATAGGTTAGAACATAATAATGTAAAAGTATCGAACACCCACTTGATTGGATTACGCCGTTTCCGCACACGTCCTGGTGTAACAAGAAACGCGATTTACTCGACTAGGTGGCAAGTTTCTGTTGACCCATGGTTCAGCATCGATGGCCCTAAGGCCATTGTAACCGTATTTGACGATGTCGTTGGTGGATATTACAACCAGTAAGAGTCAGCTGCTGCAGCCCCATTGTTCAATAATGTGCCATAAATGGTGTTCAAGAAATACTTGTGTCTGCGGCAGCATTGTACCTTACCTTCGGATCTGCCACGTACCACAGACTACCGTGCATTTCAGAGCGAGTAAGTCTCCTTGATGAAGCATGGACTTCCGACACACTGTCAGCTCAAATTCCCTTTGTCCAAAGCTTTTCCGTTAACACTTCTGTAGACGTATGCAAAAGAGCACAATGTCAATCCAGATGTCTAAGTTACCATTTTTTGTACATATCAGATATTTAAAGTTAGAAACATAATAGAAACGTAAACAACTTAAAAGTTAAACATGGGAAAAAACGTTGAGAGGAGAGAAGACGGCCAGCTGGGTCGGTACCGCCAATGGTTATACTAACTACATGAGTGGATGCTGATCGCTTACTGTGATTCACACTGAACAAGCGGTAGCCATAGGCAACAGGTAAAACATATAACCGTCGTTTAGCGCTGTAGTCATATGGTAAAACCTACCTTGCCATGATAAAGGAGACAAGTGTCGACAATGAAAACGCTATTGAAAGTAGTGCCATCTGGTCGATTTACAGGAAATAGAATGAATGTGACTACCTCACTTAACGGTTACAATTTAACTGATGAAAAGCCAGAAACATACGTCATAAAATAAGTTAAACCGACTGGAACCAGTCACTTTATAGATAGTTTTTATATTTGAATTCAATGTTCAACCTGACATTTTGGTAAACGTTCCCAGTAACACTGGAGCTGCACGAGTAAACTTGTATAGTTGGTACAAAGGGTAGTGTTGGACTTATTTTGGTTGATGTTCCCAGATAGTATGAAGTTATGTGACAACAGTCCATATTGTGACTTTATGTATATTACTGATTTCCTTAATGTCGTATTCACGATTTTATCTCCATAAATGTGATTTCCTATCATGGTCAGGCTGGAGAAAAGTACTCTATATAATTGTTAAACATTAAAGACTTTTTATACGCAAACCTTTTCCGTTGACACTTCTGTGGACGTATGCAAAAGAGCACAATGTCAGTCCAGATGTCTAAGTTACCATATTTTTTGTACATGTTGTAAACTGGAATTCATACACTAGTGGTGTGAGGCGTGTAGCCATCCTCATGCAGAGTTTTATATATTTTGACTATTTAACACAGAAATTAATGTTTTAACCAATTGTAAGTTATAATTATTGCTTAATATTATGCAATATAATTAATATACATTAATAAAAGTACTATGCAATTTTATTTGATAGTTATCAGTCACACACCGGCTACAAATATTGAGTCAAACAACACTAAACATTACGTTTTGTGTCCAAAGCTACTGTATTGAAATAATTGAGGTTAAAGTAATATTTTTTACAAAAGGTACCACAACAGACTTGTTATGCAAAAAATTATATTCAATTCTAATTTCTCCTTACTGACACAATCATACGACATTAGTACTACGTGGTCCTTACGTCTCTTGCAAACATACAGTATTTTGCTTTGGGGTCTTTTCTCTTTGAACGTGTCCAACAACGATTTGTATTTTCAGAACTTTGTTAGGAGGTTGTAGGTGTAACGGTTCTGTTGAGTGTTGTAGGACACTTGCAGCAATTTCTCCTGGGAGGTTCATATGTCGCCCCGGATTCACTTAATCCCTAATAGGCTCTTGAGGCAAATTCTTGAAGACCTTCCGATATATGCATTTGGCTTTGGTTTTCGAGCCATAAATTGTTTAGGCATAAATTCCTATCACATTCATTAGAGTAAGGTTTCTTGACACATCATTTATGGCAGAAAGTTCGTCTTGAACACCACTTCCATATTTTGTAATATCGTGGAAAGTATTTATGGCTACTTTAGCCGTATCGGCTGTGGAAACATCAATGGCAGCATCATGGTGCATTGTTGCCATCAATAATAACATTTTACTCATTTTGGGGGTATATGAAACCAGAATTTTGTCCTCTTGAAACCCGAAAATGCTGGAGCGAACTCTTAGATCTCGTATTACAACTTCAATAATCAGTAATACCACCTCAGTCGTGTTAGGCACGTATGAAACTAAAGTTTTCTCCTTATGAAATTCGAAAATACTGGAGTAAACTTTTCGATGTTGTGTGTTTAGAAATGGTGGTAGAATTTCTGGCTTGTTTCTTTTCGTTGTAACAACCATTGCATGTTTATGTACCTTTAGAAGTTTGAGGCATGGCTGCAACTTGTGAACCACTTACTTGTCGTAATATTCCTAGCAGAATCCGAAATAAGTTTTATAATTCGTATACTTTATTGCTAACTTCGAAAGTGCCATCTGGCTGCTGACCTACATGGACTTCTAAATTCACGGTGTAATTCCTAATGCTATTAAATAAGACAACTACACTTCGCCAGATTTGTGGGTTGTACATATTGAAGGAGCACGACATGCTCCTAATTTCTCGTCTAAGGTAACGTATTAACTGACAGAGAAATGCTTCTTACAGTTACTTATAAAATTGTCAAGATCACATCTAATTGGAACCATTTGCCTACTTCTTCACAGGTGCTCTAGTACCTTGCTCATCAAATCGAAGCCATCGCTAGAGTAATCGGAATCCTTGGAGGGACGTAGTAGTCCGAAAATCTCTATCCATCAGATGCCCAAAAATCTTGCAAAGTGTGTATACTTGCTTTGTGTGTACCTGCTAAATATAAAAGCGTTAGTACTACTTTTTTGTACGTTTTCGTATGTGTTCTTGTGGATACTTGTCTCTCTGACTCTTTATGTGCTTATTTATAAACATCACTATTTCTTCAATAATGTCTTAGATATAAACATACTGAAACACTCTAACGGTGTAGAACATTGTTTGACACTACCAATGACGCCAGGAAGATTGGTAATAACAGTGTGTAACCATGTTCTATAATTAGGTCTTTTCTCCATTCAGTATTCCCATCTTCTCTCAGATAATAACTGACCTCATCTCCTCTATTTTCAGCTGATTCTTGCTCTGTTGTCTCTTGATCGCTTACTATAACAGCGTCCTCTTCATGTCCATCATCGGAATCAATTGGCCCTCATCAAGTACGTCATCAATCAACCGTTCGTACTTGGTCCCTGTTGGCCCATATGTCTCTATCTGTAGCAATATTTGCTATTAATTACGCAATCAAATGTCATATCTTACACAAAATAAGCCTTTCTATTGCTAGTTTGATAGTTTCAGCCTTGTTTGTCACCGTTTCCTGTCTTCGTCGCAGTCACTTGTCTCTCGGATGGTTGCTAGTGGCTCATTTGTCCACAAAATATACGTTAATCCTTCTCCACTAGATACAGATTTCTTTTAAGTGTCCTTAAAACCTAAGTTAATTGTTCTAGTCCTTGTCCACTCTTACATATTGAGAATCCAAATATATATCCTTTATATCTGCTCATAAGTCAAAAGAAGGTCGTAATTAGGGGTATACAACACCCCTATATATCACTGCCGTGTTAATTGTCCAGATCGCAATATTTTAACAATCATCGATTAGCATCTGGACTGTTAAAGTATTGTGTATACAAAATCTACAAAGTTTAGCGATCTCATGCTTATTCCACGTTCCATGCTTGTGCAGTATGCTTTGCGGATTTGCAGCAGTTTGTTCATTCATTGGTTGGAGTCCAAAATTGCCGCAACCTATAAACTACATTGACTAGAACCACTTCCTTTTGCTAGTTTGATAGTTTCAACGATGTTTGTCAACGTTTCCTGTCTTCGTCGCTGTTTTCCCGTCTTCGTCACAGTGTTACGTCTCCATTTATCTTCTGCTGCTCGCCGCTACCGCCGACGCCACCGCCATTTTTCTGCCGACGTCATCGCAGTCTGCTGCTACCGTCGCCGTCCCACTATCCTGGATGTCGCTACTGTCAGTAACGTAACCTGGAAGCCGGTATCTGTGTGCTCCCTCCCTCAAAGTGATATATCCCCATCTAGCTCCCATCCTGAAACGCAACCCCAAATGTCGTCCTAGAACCTTGATGTAACTGGAATTGACTAAGTACACATCCCACTCACCATGCCATACCCTTACCTCGATCCCACGTATCCAACTCCAGAATCTGCCCCAAACTTACGCAAGACTCCTCCCATACCAGTCAGAAAAGTTGCCGTGAGTCCATAGACTCCGTATTACAAGCCAGCCACAGAAATTTCAAAACCCTTGTGACATACCTCGTGCTGCTTCCTTCCTTCAGCAGACATTCTTAGTCGCCATAAGTAAAACCCGTTTACCCTAACCGCCACACTTCTTCTACAAGCTCTAATCCTCTTATGTAACTCTTGTTACTTACACTGCTCTTTACTGAAGGCTTGGCGTCGACCTCGTATAGTCACATACCACCGAAAGTTACAGACACATATCAGAAACTTACTCAACACCAAAGAACGCCGATACTAGACCTAAACATGCACCATATGTAACGCTATACTCCCCTTTAACTCATCCAGGTATTCAAAAGCTTTCTACCCAATCACAGGTAGCAATTTCAATCCTCTTTACCTATTCCCTATCTATCCCTAACTGATGCCTTGAGCAAATCTAATCACTTTGATTATTATTTCTCACATTTCAGGATGAGAAACATTTCGACTACTCCCTATTCCCTACAATCTACGAACGTACAGACACCAGTGTCGCACCATTTACCGCTAGCTTCCGTTACTTGGACAACATACCACTGACAGATCTGAACACACACATTACACGAGATAAAATATCTTCTACTGCAGCCATAGACTCTGTCCTCTCTTCTCACCTTTATATTCTTTACGGTGGTGATGTAGTGAGACTAACCCCTCCGGTCGACTACCTTCAGTATGCTGATGACACTGCATTCCTAGCCCTCTAACCAACACTACAGAAATTCCAGCGAGCCCTACATCTCGTCGAGTTTTGCTCCTTGTGCAACCACTAAAATATCTTGCATTAACCTTGGACCGGCAGCTAACTTGGAAACCTCACCTACTAGTCATCCAGAATAAAGTAAAACTATGCACCTTATCCTCATTTACGACAACGTTGTCTAGGTATCCGCTCCCCCTAAGGGAGATTTACAATCTTTTGGTTCAAAAAACCGATTTTTTTAAATTGAATTTTTGGATCCATAAATGTGTTTAGATTCCACACGTGAAACGATTTTTCCGAATACGAAACGGAAATGTTTGTTATTAGCGGTTGAACAAAAAAATGCACCTGCCTGAAATCGGTCTTTTTAACGCACCATTTTTTTTCTTTCGGAGGACGAGTTATTGTACCGATGCCTGGGAGGAAACACACAAAATTAAAATGAAAGTTTGAACGCCTGTGTTTCGAAGTTAGCCCCCAAACATTTGCATTCTGGTGCGAAGACTGTGGAGACTGCGACTTTCCTGGCAGTGAGCAGCTTCAACGAAGGGTATTCAGCAATTCTGAAGACCATGACAACGATGGACGTCACCCTGCGACTCTATTCGACGCAGTTTTCCAAGCATTCGGACGACCACCGGATTCAAGCGGCCGAAAATCGCTTGTCACCGGCCCTACGAGCGGCTCTGAAGCAGCACAGGGTGGCCCAGATCGAGCAGAACGCCCTCTGTGAGGAAGAGGAAGGACTAGTTTATCGGCCCGGAATAGCAAAAAGGTTCAAATGTCTCTGAGCACTATGGGACTTAACTGCAGAGGTCATCAGTCCCCTAGAACTTAGAATTACTTAAACCTAACTAACCTAAGGACATCACACACATCCATGCCCGAGGCAGGATTCGAACCTGCGACCGTAACGGTCGCGCAGTTCCAGACTGTAGCGCCTAGAACCGCTCGGCCACCCCGGCCGGCCCTGAACACCAGATTGAACGTAAGTTGCATAATGTTGCATTTATATGTAGTCAAAACTTCAAACGCTCTTTCTCGAAATTACTTTTTTTTTTATCGCGCGGTATGGTAACTTCAAATCTACTGAACCGATTGACATGATTCTTTTTTTCCGACGAAGATAACTAAATTGTCAATGAGTTGTACCACTTTTATTCCGATCCATGAACTATAAATCTTTTTACTTGGCCGACGAAGTCGAAAAATCCATGAAAGAAACCCTTTTCTTCAAATGGCCGCCATTTTGTTTCCTATGGTCCAAATAACTTAAGCGAGGTACAACTCCTAAAGAATCTTATATACTTCACTAACGTCAACTCAATTTTGATTTCAGATCAGTCGGCTGACCTGTGACATACCGCGCGTCGAGGTCTACATCGAAATTTTGTTTCGCTCCGACGGCACTTCCGCCTTTGATCCTCGACATTTTCGATCGAAAAAATTCCAGTTTTTAGATTAAACATCAATAAACATTTTGATCAAATTTGACATTAATGTCTATAACACATCCCAAGAAAAAAATTCTCAATGAATATGCTTTTTTTGGGCCAAAGATAGTAAACCTCCCCTTAAGTTCTATCATCCACTCCAAACCCTGAACACCAAACATTCCGTCTTGCGTTCCACATCCTCTTACTTTCCACCACGTGCATCTTCTACCGTCTTATCAACTACCCACTCTTCCCCAACCACAATGATTCACATATCCTACACCTTCTCAAACTAAACTCCAACAACCACATTACCTTCCTCGAATCACAAATCCTGATGCGCTGCCGTAACGTTACCTACATGTCCCATCGTCCCTACATCTAAACTCCTTTCTAATGCAACGTCACGGTTCCCCCTCTCCTCTTTCCTCTCCATCTTTATCACACCTTTGCCTCACTGTACACTACAGGCTCGGTAGCGATACCATACATGACCGGGGACAGCGAAAGTTCTTGTCTCATAGAGTTATTTATCATGATATCTTGACTCCGCTGTCTGTTGACTATTACATTAGTTACAAGCCACTGTCCTACCAAACCAATCAAAAATGTCCGAAGAAACTGGATTATTGTGAGGATGTATGTAGGTAGCTTAGTTGAACCCCTATTGACAACAAGGAGATAGGTCCCTATTGCTTCGGAGGGAGACAAGCTATCAATTAGTCTCAACAGTTGTATATAGTATCCATTTATTTCTTGAATGGTCTCTAGTAATTCATTCGTCCACAAATTCTACGTTAACCCTTCTCTATTCGATACAGGTTACTTTAAGTTCGCTTAAAACCTACGTTAAATTTTCAAGTACTTGTCCATTCATGTATACTAGGAATCCAAATATATATCCTTTATATCTGGTCATAAGTCAAAACAAATTTACTCCACTACTGAAACGGTTTTACATATACGAGTACACCACATTATTGATTTTTTGTGTTATTCTTCGTTTCATCCTTTACCTACCTGCTTACTTTTTAACTTGTTTTGAAACCCCACGCCTCAAACACAGTTTTTTCCAATTCACATATAGTCACGTTCAACTTGTACAGGTAAGATATGTAATTTCGTCCATTACCTACAAAAATGTGTAGCTAATATGTCGCAACTGTTGAAGAAAGATTTGTTCGCATGTAGCTTCCTTGTTTTAAAGATTTTGTTGTTTTGACTTATAGGTAAGCAAAACTTTCTCTTTATTCAAGTACATCTCCTCCGCCACCCCCTTCCCTGACAACCAACGGACTCACGTTTTTTTTCTGAGTTCTTTTATCAGAGTTATGTTACTTTTAATACGTGCTAAGCGTAATACACTTCACATGTGATATTTTTAAGTTATGTTAACTGCATATTTTTGAAACCTTTTTTCGATGATTCTGTAAAGTTCTTAAACGAACCATTAGATAATTTTTAGCAAATACGAATACAAGTCGTTTCGGCTTCTGTCTTCAACAAGGAAATACAACAATTTGTGGTAATAACAAGAGCCATTCTATTGAATTTTTTGTAATATCAACTCTTTTTGAAAAGGTTACTACCAAATTTGGGAGCAGTCAATCTCCAGAAAAATATACTTAATCTTTAACTGCCAAGATCAATGAATGAAAAATCAGAAAATAAAAGGACAGAAATCTACAAGGAAAGGAATTAATTTGGAGAGATGGAAAATTTGATAAGAATATACTTAGTTAAAGAGTCATCCATTCAAGAAGTAAGAACAAGTTTCATTGTTTACTAACAAAGGAGAAAACAAACTTCATATACTTAGGTGTAATATGCTAATACACTAATGGACAAGAAAATATGAACAGTCTGAATCAATGGTGCTACATGAAAGAAGATTCATTGACGTGTTATACCAGATGTACACACAAGCCTTACGATCACAATTAGAGGGTCCAAACGTATCGGCTTGGTCAACAATTTCAGTACCTTCCACAACTTTCCTACAGTAGAGAATGGAAAGCATCAGAGATATCACTTGCCGTCGTGGCAAGTGCTGTTCCACACAACTTCTATTCATCGGTGCAGACGATCGACGTTTACCACCCAGAATTGTCCAGTTGCCATCGTGTCGTGATCGACTCACAATGAATGGATGTCGCGTCTGGTGATCGTTGTGGCAATATATTTGATGGACAACTTGGAGATATCGTTGGGTAACGCGAAAGGTGTGGGCTCTGGTACAGTCCTGCTCGTAAAGCACGTCACCCTGATTTTGAAAGAACGGTAACAATATGACCATGTTCTGGAAGTTATATGTGACCAGAAGGTGCTTGGACTGAAAATTATGGACGATCAAATGAAAATGACTACATCGCTGTTGATATACGTATTTCATTAGTTGCCACATTACCTCTAGAAGCCGAAGCCGCAAACGGTCTTTACGAACCTCAAGAAGAAATTTATCCTCAACGTGAAACACAACTTGGCCACCCCCTCGTTATTTCGTTCTGGTCTGTAAGGTAGGTTGGTTGGTTTATTTGGGGGAGAGGACCAAACAGCAAGGTTCAAAAAATGTTCAAATGTGTGTGAATTCGTAAGGGACCAAACTGTTGACGTCGGCGGACCCTAGACATACGCACTGCTTAAACTAACTTACGCTAAGAACAACACACATATCCACGCCCAAGGCAGGACTCGAACCTCCGATGGGAGGGGCCGAGCAATCTGTAACATGGCGCCTCTAACGGCGCGGCCACTCCGCGAGACCACAGCAAGGCCATAGGTCCCATCGGTTTAGAAAGGGTGGGGATGGAAGTCGGCCGAGCCCTTTCAAGGGAACCACCCGGAATTTGCCTGGAGCGATTTAGGGAAATCACGGAAAACCTAAATCAGGATGGAGGGACGCGGATTTGAACCGTCGTCAACCCAAATACGAGTCCAGTGTACTAACCACCGCTCCACCTCGCTCGGTGGACTATAAGATGAGGGTTGTACGAGGGTCAACCTGCTGAATGGCATCCTTATTCATCAGTTACCAGATGATTTGTGCACTTCTTTGTGCTGTGGTGTAGTAAAGAGACAGAGAAGATTAGAGTTTAATGTACATCGACGACGAGATCATTAGATACGTGCAACAAGCCCATTTAGGGAAGAGATTAGAAAGAAAATCGACCGTTTGCTTTCCAAAAGAATATAACACACAAAAATGTTGGTAGATGTCAGCCTTCATGGTGCAGTTAATACGACGAAAGACGTCTAACTTTGCTTCTCGATATTATATCTTACAAACTGGTTCGTAAGACTGCCATCATGTGATAATAAACGAGAGAGATAGCCAGTCAGTCTCATCCAGTGTTGTATTACGTAGTAAAACTTTACACTTTATTGTAGAAAATTTAGCCTTTGCTGACCGTCCTCGTCCAACAGAACGCGACCTGACCTCGTTCCAAGGCTGGACTCGCTGTGCCTCTCGTGTTGCTCCGTCTTGCACAGCATGGTACCTCTCCCCACTCGGTACTGGAGGTAAATTCAGTTACGACTGATTTGCTAACGAATGTTGTCGTTGTGGTCTTCAGTCCTGAGACTGGTTTGATGCAGCTCTCCATGCTACTCTATCCTGTGCAAGCCTCTTCATCTCCCAGTACCTACTGCAGCCTACATCCTTCTGAATCTGCTTAGTGTATTCATCTCTTGGTCTCCCTCTACGATTTTTACCCTCCACGCTGCCCTCCAGTACTAAATTGGTGATCACTTGATGCCTCAGAACATGTCCTACCAACCGATCCCTTCTTCTAGTCAAGTTGTGCCACAAACTCCTCCCCAATTCTATTCAATACATCCTCATTAGTTATGTGATCTACCCATCTAATCTTCAGCATTCTTCTGTAGCACCACATTTCGAAAGCTTCTATTATCTTCTTGTCTAAACTACAGGGTTATTACAAATGATTGAAGCGATTTCACAGCTCTGCAATAACTTTATTATTTGAGATATTCTCACAATGCTTTGCACACACATACAAAAACTCAAAAAGTTTTTTTAGGCATTCACAAATGTTCGATATGTGGCCCTTTAGTGATTCGGCAGACATCAAGCCGATAATCAAGTTCCTCCCACACTCGGCGCAGCATGTCCCCATCAATGAGTTCGAAAGCACCGTTGATGCGAGCTCGCAGTTCTGGCACGTTTCTTGGTAGAGGAGGTTTACACACTGAATCTTTCACATAACCCCACAGAAAGAAATCGCATGGGTTTAAGTCGGGAGAGCGTGGAGGCCATGACATGAATTGCTGATCATGATCTCCACCACGACCGATCCATGGGTTTTCCAATCTCCTGTTTAAGAAATGCCGAACATCATGATGGAAGTGCCGTGGAGCACCATCCTGTTGAAAGATGAAGTCGGCGCTGTCGGTCTCCAGTTCTGGCATGAGCCAATTTTCCGCGGGCTACGCGTGAAACTTGCCCGCACGCGTTCAACCATTTCTTCGTTGATTGCCCCTTACAGAGGCATCCAGAAGCCTTAAACTGCGCATACCATCGCCGAATGGAGTTAGCAGTTGCTGGATCTTTGTTGAACTTCGTCCTGAAGTGTCGTTGTACTGTTATGACTGACTGATGTGAGTGCATTTCAAGCACGACATACGCTTTGTCGGCTCCTGTCGCCATTTTGTCTCACTGCGCTCTCGAGCGCTCTGACAGCAGAAACCTGAAGTGCGGCTTCAGCCGAACAAAACTTTATGAGTTTTTCTACGTATATGTAGTGTGTCGTGCCCATATGTCAATGAATGGAGCTACAGTGAATTTATGAAATCGCTTCAATCATTTGTAATAGCCCTGTATTTTACTGAAAAACGCAACGATATGTATCGAGAAGTATGTGTGTGCTGCTCACTAGAATCACACGGCACCAGAGTGAGTCCAGCAATATTTATAGGAGTATTTTTCCAGTTCTTTCATTGATAGTGGCCACTTTGCTATGATCTAAATGTTCTGCCCTATCTCCTTACATACTCCATTATCTAGGCTGTAGCATTTGTGGTAGCTATTTTTTGCGTGGTATAACACCTGAAATCCAGAATGAGATTTTCACTCTGCAGCGGAGTGTGCGCTGATATGAAACTTCCTGGCAGATTAAAACTGTGTGCCGGACCGAGACTCGAACTCGGAGGAGGGGGCGTGAGTAGTGCTTCGGTAGCTCAGATGGCAGAGCACTTGCCCGCGAAATTCATCATTCAGCAAATAATTCATTACGTAGGTTGCAAGTCCTCCTCTGAGATGTAGTGGTTGGCACAGGTGAGAAATTTGTGGCGGGCCGCATCAAATCAGTCTGATGACTAATGACTCAAAATGAATAGCAAGGTAGGGCAGATAGCAAGCTGCTGTGAACAGTAGGTGAAAGGACTTTTCTCGTCAGAATCCGATGCAAATGGACGCCAACGACATTAGTTCAGATGAATATAGCGACTTCGCAAGCAGAAGATGAAGAGAAAGATTAAGTGTATTATGTTACTAAACAAGTAAGCCAGTATGTAAGGGGAGATGGTAATCAATAATTCGGGTGATTGGAATTTAGTAATAAGACAAGGAATAGAACACAGAGATACGGGAAAATGTGGGCTTGGTAGCAAGTGTGAGAGAGGAGAAAGGTTAATTGTGCTCTGCAATACATTTTAATTAGTAACAGCGAATACACTGTTCTAAAATCACAGATGGAAGAGATAAACTTGGAAAAGACCGGGTGAAACGGAAGATTCCAATTGGGTTACAACATGGTGAGAGATTATGAAGTCAGATATTAGATTGTAAGAGTTACCCAGGAGTAGGTACACACTCTGGTTACAACTTAGTGAAGATGAATAGTAGATTAAAATTCAAAAGCACTGTCCGAAAGAATGCGTTCTCTAAGGCTGTAGATAATGGGATAATGAGTACCACAGTAGTTAGTTCACTAGAACAGAGTAGTCACAGAAGTATGAGAGACAAACTAGATTCAAGGAAGTTAACTGCGAAATAACATTGAGAAATATGAGAAATACGTCATGTGATCGACTAAATAACATCGTACCACAATGTTCAATGAAAGATAGGAACACAGCAATGTAAGTTACTAAGGAATGAAATAAACAGCAATCGAATGAAAGCTAAGTTGAATTGTCTTCACAACAACTGTCATGAAATGGAGAGAGAAATATTTGTCGGAAAGACAGATTCAACAAAGGTGTCAACATTAAAACTGCAACGGAAATTCCATAGCTAAACGCAGAGAAGAGAGCCAATAGGTGGGAAAAGGCTACCGAAGACCTCTGCCAGAGCAAGAGAATACCTGATGACGTGGTAGAAGAAGAAATGGGAGTCGAGATGGAAGACATGGGGACTCAGAATTAGAGCCATAATGTAATAGTGCGATCAAATAAAGCGGAAGGGATTGATAACGTTGCTTCGGAATTTAGAGAATGAGAGCGGAAGTGACAACCAAACGAATATATGAACTGATGTATAGAACACAGAAGTCTGGAGAAATCCAGTCATTGTTGTGGAAAAATATCTTCCACGCAATCCCGAAGACACTAAGGGCCAATCACTGTAGCACAACCAGCATAGTGACTCAAGCATTCAAGTTACTGACGAAAACAACATTTATAAGAATGTGAAAGAAAATGAAGAAGCCGTTAAATGATGATTATTTGAGTTTCGAAAAGGTTAAGTCATCGGAGAGACAGTTATGGCGTTATGCTTGATAATGGCAGCAAGATTTAAGGAACATGAAGTCGAGTTCAGTGTTAATTAACAGGGAAACAACGTTAGACAACGTAAAGTGGAGAAAGATGTTCTAAATGCCGAGAGAAAGAGGAGTAAGCCTTAGGAAAGGACTGATAATATACAATACGTAGAAGAGTCAAGATGGAATAGTAAGAATGAAAGACCAAGGACGAAACACTCAATTAAAAAGGTCGTAGGACAGGGATGTAGTTTTTAGCCGCTACTGTTCAGCTTATACATCGAAGAAGCGATGAAAGAAATAAAATAAGGGTTGAAGAATGCGATTAAAATGCAGTGTGAAACAATATCAGTGATAATATTCGTTGACGCCATAGCTATTCTCCGTGACGGTGAATAAGCTTTACATAACTCCTTGAATGGAATAAGCAGTCTACACAACACAGAATAGGGACTGTGAGTACACCGAAGGAAGAAGAAAATAATGAGAAATAATAGAAATGACTTTAGCGCTAAACTTTGAATAAAAATTGATGACTATCTTGGAAAAAAATAGTACAGACGGACTAAGCAAGAAGGAAATATAAAGCAGATCAGTACACATAAAGAAGGCATACTTGGCGAAAAGCATACATTTGGAGCTCAGCATTGTATGGTAGTGCATCTTAGACTGTGGGAACACCGGAAAAGAAGAGATGCGAAAGGTGTTGATACTTAGATGCACTTGACAGTTACTGGTTGAGAAGATTTTCCGCAAAATAGGGAAGAAAGCAGCACATGGAAAACACTGACAAGAAGACGGTACAGGATGATAGGACATGCGCTAAGACATCTGGGTATAATGTCAGTAGTGCTAGAGAAAGCTGTAGAGCATAAAATCTGCAGGGAGGGCAAGTCAGAGTTTGGAATGCATACAACAAATAACTGAGGACTTAGGATGCAAGTGCTACTCTTAGATGAAGAATTTGACACAAGATGGGACTTTGTGGCGAGCCGCATCAGAGCAGTCAGAAAAAAAAGGTACTTACGGTCAGATTTCTTACAAATCGGTGTGTGGGGTGTTTGCTGCCAAAATATTCAAAATACTCTTGCTAATCTAAAGGCTGGAATGACGCTGGCTAGCTGCTGTGTATTTTACATATTGGGGTATTAGCAGAGCTTATAGCGCCATTGAATTTTTATCCCGTTAAGTTGTGCCAGCATTATTATCTTCCGCAGCTTGTGTATAAGCTTATGTGAGTAAATCAGTCACTGTAACCAGTCAGTGTATGATACAAAGCCCCCTGTGCTAATATGAGCACCAATGCTGTTCGGTTCTGTTCTGCAGCAGTCAATAAATAGTGACTGACGTTCGTAGCTGTTTTGAAAGCCTTACAAGTAATGCAAGAGTTCCTTATTCTATCAGTGTAGGTAATGACAGTTACGCGTCTTTAGGAAATATTCAAAACGTTTATTCAGACTTTAAGAGACTTCCGGTCAGGATTCTTACAAATCTATATGTAGGATAAAGTCTATACTTCGTTTATCTGTGAGCTAAAATTTTCTCTTGCTTCAGCAATGCATGACAGACGAAAGTGGCGTCAAGAGTGGAGGTGCTTACCTCATAAGTTCTAGCGGCGGAGGTCCATCACTTCAGCCAAAATATGGTAGGTAGTAATTTCTCATCATTAATCGGTTTAGTCATTGCGGATGGGAGTGGCTTCATTTCTTCATTCGTTTCTTCCGCACTGAATCTTCGACTATACGTCTCCACCCACTTTCTTCAAAGATGTAGGAGGTCTCATTTCTCTTAAGTGCCACTAAATGTTTTACAAGGGTGTTTCCAAAGAGCACTGGCTCAACTAGACCAAAGAAAAGAATATTTAGATATAACACAATGAATGGACAAACAATACAACACTAATATGTTTTGTAAACGTAATATCATCTCATCACACTTATAATCAAAGAAATGTGAGCACTAATTAGTGGCTATCGACAGCGGCGAACTACAGCTAAAAGTGGATTACGACTCTAGTAACGTCTTTCGGCGTATGAGAAAGATACAGTTGATTTATTCCTGCTGCATTGATGAAGGTACGTAATCCAGTAGCGTACGTAATCCAGTAGCTTTCTCGTACAGATAAGTGACTAACGTAGACAGAAATCTCTGAATTTTAGCGTGGCTGGCATTCTCTTTGGAATACACATAGTTTAGTGCAGAATCCCACTGTTAAAACCGATTCTCTCGATCTTTCCGAAGTTTTTAGTACAAAGGAGAGAACTTAATGGAGCTCCAGAGATAACTTCTAGAGTAAAAAGCCTTCTAACAACTGCCAGGTCGGAATGAATACAACGGAAGCTAAAGAAACTTCGGAGAGCTGGCAGAATCCGTGAGAGAAGTTCGACTTCTAACAATACGGCAAGAATCCCATCTTCTGCTTGATCAGAAAGAGAGCAAGTCAAATGTTCATGTAGGGCTGAAGTGTAAGTTACTTGAATTCTTTGAATACGGTGTATGACAATAGCGAACATATCATTATCCAGATTCACGCGATTATTGATGAATGTTTTATCCCTTCTGCTATATTCATTTACCAATCAGTATTCAGACAGTAAACTTATGAGTTTTAGGTGTTGGACTGAACACTGTTGTTGAAAAGATGCGTGAACGTTAAGGTAAAGTAGAAGATCGTCTGTGGGAATCATTTCACTAAAGAACGCAAAAGAGAGGGACATATTTGCTGTATTTTTTGTTCAATACTGTTACCACGACCAAATTTCCTTTGCAATATTTAATTACTTGCTAGTTAAATCGTCAGCTGTAAGGTGTAATTGGTAGTAACCAGGACACTCCTTGTCCTCGCTCTTCATCAATAGCTTTGACACTTTCTGTGAGAGAAATAAAGACTAAAAACGCATTCCCTGTAAATGACGTCATCACTAGCGACAACACGCGAATTTTTTAGAGAAAACATTATCAGTTAGTAACTAAGCTGGAGATATGGAAAGACACTATTTTTCCCAATTGATTTGTTTTATTTCAAATGGTATATTTGAACGAACGGAAAAACTTCGATGGTTAGATGTATCATGGATTAAATGATTTTTCCGAGTTTTTCTATACTGTAATCGGCAAGTACTTTCGTGAATTGGTCAAAAGTGTCAACCGATTAAATTGTGAGTAGTGTGTTAATTTTATGTCTCTTGCGTGCTTGCAGAGCCAATTTTACGCCGTACATTCCTCTGTCAAGTCTATAATCAGCCTCTGCAGGAGAGAGGAGTCCGTATGTTCATTTATTTTCGTAGTATACATCCTTTGCATTACCAATGTATCCCACAAAAGGCCTTGAATCAACAGGCGTATTTGTGCAAGTGGATTTCAGATCTTTTCGCTGGTAGTCAGAGTTAGCAAACGTAGCCTGTTGCCTTTGGCAACTTAATCTTTTGGGAGATATAGCATAGAAAGAGAAGCAGTGGTCAAGTTGAAAGACACACGGTAGTTTCGGACGTTGTTGGGGTGCGTTCGGTCAGACGTAGAGGGATCTCTCCCACCCTCTTGTCTGGAAAGAGGAACAGTTTCAATCAAGCTCCATACTTCATCACTCTTGCTACAGACTAATAAGTAAACTTGGGCCGTTTTTTTTTGCGGATCCAGGTGTTTCATTGTGATAGTGTAATCTGTATAAGTATTTAATTAATTCTATTTCCGTTTAGTTACGTTAGGAGAACGTTTCGTGACACCTTTTTCAATATCTATTATTTAATTTTGAGAGCTCAGAGTTCATTAATTAAAACACACTTTGTTCAGGTCTGAGTTACCGCTATTTGTGTCCTGAGTTCGATGCTTTAGGCATTGTGTACTCTTCCCTTTGGCTAGTTCGATTGTTTGTCAACCGATGTATCATACAGGGAATATTGTCATAACTCAGTTCTATTTCAATTAGTGAATCTTTGTGTCTTATGACACTTCTTCTGTCTATTTGAACCCAATATGTTTACAGTTCCATAGTTTTCAGTTAACGAGGCAATGCATCTTGTAGAACATGACATTCTGTCCCTAACGAATACATGTGTGCTTGTAGAAGCAGTACTCGTTGACTATTTTTTGGTTTCATTTTAAAGAAAACGCTTACAATCATAGGTCTTTGACATGATAGCACTCGCTGTCGTCTCTGTTGATTGTTTCCTGGCCTTAATGGCAGTAGGTCATAGTACTGACTGTCGCCCACATTCACACGGTATGAATGTATGTAAATTTAAATGACTATCTCATGCTCTGGAACTTTGTTGTTTCGAAGACGAGGCCTCTTCCATTCACAATTAGCAATGTACCCTCATTGTTCCATCTTGATATATATGTCAAGGGCCTCCTAATGAATAAAGAATTACGAATCAGAGTCATAAGTTAAATTGTTCGCTACCATTTGCACCATGAAAATCTTGACTTAGGAATGTGGTTTGAAGCGTTGTTTTGGCATCAGTAGATTGTAATCGCTCATAATAAAAGAATTGACCGCCTCTGTCAATGTTTTTGAAAAAAAAAAAAGAAATGGCTCTGAGCACTAAGGGACTTAACATCTAAGGTCATCAGTCCTCTAGAACTGAGAACTACTTAAACCTAACTAACCTGAGGACACCACACACATCAATGCCCGAGGCAGGATTCGAACTTGCGACCGTAGTAGCAGCGTGGATCCGGACTCAAGCGCCTAGAACCGGTCGGCCACCGCGGCCGGCGATGGTTTTGCAGCCAACCGCACTATCCAACCATATGAACTTACCACCAAAAAGTTTTTATAGAGAACAATGGTAAGCGGATTAAGATTGGGTAATAAGATAAAATTTGGCGGGATTTCCGTAAAATAACCCCCTTGACATGCTTGTTTAAACCTGCATTATTCCATCGTGCAAAAAAATTAGTAATTGGGTCATTTGTTGAAACGTATTGCAATATTTATAGTTCTGTGGTGCAAGTTGAACTTAACGTAACCGGAAGAACACGTTATTAGACAGCATATGTACAAAAATCAACCCCCTTTAGGTAGCGTCCTTGGTCAGGATGTCATTCTATCATACAGCAGTACAAAATCTTATACGTGCTCCTTTCATGTGGTTCGCCGGCCGTTGTGGCCGAACGGTTCTACGCGCTTCAGTCTGGAACCGCGAGACCGCTGGTCAGAGGTTCGAATCTTCCCTCGGGCATGGATATCTGTGATGTCCTTAGGTTAGTTAGATTTAAGTAGTTCTAAGTTCTAGGGGACTGATGACTTCACATGTTAAGTCCCATAGTGCTCAGAGCCATTTTCCTTTCATGTGTCTACCTAACCGAAAATACAAAATTTAATGCATCCCACTTTCATGCAGCCATCCTGCGCAGGATATTTGTGTATTGGATACGAAAAATTATATACTTCTCTCTTTCAAGATTTACTGGTCGAAGCCAAACTTGTCCTCTCTTTAATTTTCTGGTTCATTGAGTTAATTAGCTTTCTATTCTCCTATTGCGTAGGTAGGTTTATTTTGTTGAAATTATTTAATATTTTTCAGCAGTTCTTGTTCTCCTGATTATTGCTGATGACTATTATGATGCATCGGGCTCGATTTCCGGCTGAGTCAGATGGGGACTCTCGGTCAATAATTCCATACGCACAGAAGTCACGTGACGCAGTGGTTAAGAGCCATCTTACCTAAACGAAAATTCCCTACTCATGTCAAATGTAGAAGTACAATGGACAAATAAATTATTGAACATACACGTATGAAGTTCACCATTGATGAGACTGAAATTTGGGCTACGTGAAACATGGAGAAGAAGGAAATAGAAACATTTCGTGCTATTAAACACTTTTAATAATTGCATGGAAAAGTAAGGTACGAAATGAAGAAAACTAGTATGACATGTCTATGAAAAACCTTGCCAGATAAGTGTGGCATCTTTCACGACTCCAGATACTGGAAGGAGCGTAAGAGTGGAAATAATGTAAAAGCAGAAAAATGCTAGAATACGTCAACTATTACAGTTCTTATTGGGCCCTGTGCGCGCCTGTTGTGTGGAGTTGGAAAGATTAGAAAAGGACAGGAAACAATGACGAATGACATCAGATCTGCTGAAGTAATGATTGTAATAGACTTCACCGTACTATAGTCTGCTCTTGATAAAATGACCACTTGTGTTACAGCTCTTTCGTTAGAGCTTCTTGTGTGGACTCTGTGAGCAACTTCTTCTTGTATTTACAGGCGGGATTGAAACTGGCCTGTCACTTAATCTCTGTAATTATGATAAAGCCGCAAACAGAATTTAAGGACTGTTGGGAAGGTAACAAACCTACATATTAAGTAAAGCCCTCACATACAGATACGAGATACTGACCTAAGCTTCAATGAGATAACACTGAAAACTTTCCAACTCTTACAAGTTATTGAACCAGCATTCACTTCTCGGTCAACTACAGAAAATCACACACAATAATAATTGCAGTATACGAGAATACGAATGCGCGCGGGAGAAAGAAATTCTTCTGGATCACGCAACAGCTGCTTAAGATCATCTAGCATTACCCGAGAGGCACAATGATTGACTCAGAGGTTCAGATGCAGTTATGATATCCAGTTACCATTGTAATACTTACTAACAAAATTGTCGAGACAGGAGAGCAACAATGTACTCAGGCGGCTTGGTTTTCAAAAACCGTCAGCCCTACATAATGTTCTCACCTTTCAGAAGGAGCACAGCTACACCACTGCCCATTATGCTGTTAGTCCCTACGACCTGGAGGCTGGTCATATCTATCACAGAAAGACACGTTGACTTCTTAGTGGCAGCTAGAAAAATGAGAACCATTACTCGTTTTGGTTTTTAGGTAAATCCTTAACCTCAAAGAAAACATTCAAGAGATGTAAGTAGCACAACTTTCTGTGGCCAACATGACTGTGTCTTTTCGAAAGTTCTGGAGAGAACACACTGACACGTTAAGCTACCAGGAAACTTCACCGTACAGGTGTAACCCTGCATGTGAAAAAAAAAAAGTTCCTACGATGACTTGGTTGTAACTAACACTTTGGCATTAATTACCAACAGTTTAATGCAGGTAGGTAATGACTCACAGAAATCAGGGTTAAATACCTCTCCTCACTATCTATTAATTCCCTCGCCTGTTCCCACATCACGTCTTAGCAAATTTACCCACTAACTGAGTAGCAAGGTTTTAAATTAAATTTTGCCCATAAGTGGATAATATTACTGTCTCTAAATAATGAAAGAGTTTAATTTGCAACTGCTTGAGGATGTGGCGCCACGTAATGACTTACAAAATGTTGATTCTTCTAACAGTTAGTACAATTTTGTGTTACTACCTTTTCTAGAAAATGTGTTATGTGTAACAAACTAATTGGTTTCTAGTGAAGAGTGGAAATCCCCCGAGCCTCCTTAGCAAAAAAATTTGATAAGAAGTAATACACGACAATAAATCAAACTGAAAAAAAAATTATATGCACGGTTATACTTATACACTTATAAACGCTGTTGTGATGACCACTATGTATCATACACAGAGCACTGGGCAATGAATTTCCAAAACTTGGAAATCCATTTACATAATTCCTTGTTACTTACGCACACACTTGTCACTAGACAGAAAACGTGAACTGAGAATCTTCCAGTCTACGGTTAAATGCAAAGTTTAGCAACTGGTAATTTATTTATAGACATTTAAATAATAATAGAAACGAAAAACTATTTAATAGCTATTGTTAACTCTGTGCTATTACGCAAACATTATTCAACATTACAACTGAAACTGGACTGAGTCACCATGATACAGTGAGTTATTTCTTGTTTAGGAGGCCGACATGAAGCTGCTTTTCAATGTGTTTTCAAGCTATTCGCTAGCCACTGTTATGCACCGTTTTTGTGCGTTGTAGATTGATCCTGTTTACACTAAATTATGTCGTTAACAAGTAATTATGCGATACATATCACGTGAAGTGAAGCGATTTCCTGATGCTGACTGAGAAAGATTCTATTGCTTAATGTCATTTATTTATACGCAGTACGACCATGAGCTAATTAAAGTTTGCCGCTTACGTCAGGGGCAGAGTCTTATGTAGCGCGACCACTGCTGACTTAATAGAAGTGGGAGGTGGAATATTTTATTCTTTGTTTTCCAATGATGACGACTCATGAGCGTGCGCAACTACCAGTGATCAGCTACTATGATATAAATGTCAAACGGAAGTATCATGGACTCGTGGTTACCTATTGCAGAGAAGGTCATCTTCAAATGGGGTACATGTCTGTAAGAAGCAATATGAAATCAGATAAAGGCTGTTGTAACATAATGAGATAAGTAGAATGACATTCCAATCATTCAGTAAACATTTGTGATCGTGTCTCATATTGCAATTACTGTTATCAATTTATATAACATACTAATTTGGGTAGCTTACTAGTTAACACTAAGATCGATAGCGGAAGGTTCGGTATAAATTGCCCTGAACAGCGCTACTGCCTGCTGATAAGTGGTCAGAGTATTTGTAATACACGTCACCATTGCTGTTTGTGAGATTTCCACAGGAAAACTGTTCCGCCATGTTTTAGAAAGAAAGTTTTTGTTTTTTGAGGCATCTGATGTTCAAATGGTTCAAATGGCTCTGAGCACTATGGGACTTAACATCTATGGACATTAGTCCCCTAGAACCTAGAACTACTTAAACCTAACTAACCTAAGGACATCACACACAACCATGCCCGAGGCAGGATTCGAACCTGCGACTGTAGCGGTCACGCGGTTCCAGACTGAAGCTCTTAAAACCGCACGGCCACACCGGCCGCCAGACATCTGATGTAAGTTAAATTATTTCTATTGTTCTTGTTACCCCACTTCTACTGAGTGAAATAATTTTTTACAACACCAATGTTTAAACAACGTCTTTTGGCCTACAAATGTAGTTCCTTGTTATTTATTTCAGTTTGATGGTTTCTCCTGTGGACTACTAATGCAGACTTGGTAACCGACTGGGAAATGTCGATACACTACTCGTTGGGAAAATGGGCCTAAGTGTTCACCCAAATATGAGTTAGTTACTTCCTAGAAACACACATAATAGCAGATAAAATTGAATTCTGCACCCTTTTTATGTAAAGCTATCAACGGTCGTTCTGTCCCTTTGTGACAATTTTGTATGAATTAAGTTTATTTCGAAGCAAATCGAGGGACAAGAATGTCTTCTTTCTGGGCTCAATATCGAAATCGCTTGGGGAGACGTCAGGACTGTATGGAGGATGTGCGAGGGCTTCCTAGCAAATCTTCTGTAGCGTTGTCGAAACAGCTTTGGCAGCACGTGGGCCGACAAACATTTTACGTACTTTCTTCGTTATGACTCGTTTTCATTTGGGTGCCACTTATACTTACACTATCCTTTCATGACGGTATTAGTGACAGCACATCAGAACTGTGGTCTTGCCAGTTTCCTTTATGTAAGGGATATATATTGTTCAATTTAAGTCAGCGTTCTCTGATTTATTTTTGACGTGTAAAGTATCCTGCTATATATATGATGCGCTATTTGGTATAGTCTCGTTTTGTACATTGTAATTCTTGAAAAATCTTAATAGAGCTTCGGAAACCTAGCGTAATTCTATTTAAGAGTATAAAATGAACGACAGTAACGGTTTAATGTGCGAAGAAACAAGGCAGAGCATAAAATAAATACGCACACTAAGTTTGGCATGAATATATCTGCAAAAATATCTCTCCTGTGGAAATTTTTATTATGGTGTATTCTGTTAGAGATTCCATCTCCTTGTGCAACGAGAGAAGTCTCAAAATTGTTGGCTGAAATCATATCCGTATGTATATTCTTCAGCTGTCCACAGGATTACGATCAATGTGTTTGTGTTAGATACACCAGTGCACTTTCAGTATCATATAAGATTTCTGGTTCTAGACACAACTGCTACTTACCACCCTTGCAACGAAATTAAATCATTTTCCTGCTGTAAGTCGCAGTGTTGAACTGCCACTGGACCACCATATCAATTCATAAGAACTTATTCGGCTATTCATATGAACGGTGTCGCATCGACAGTGGTATTTTCCTGATTTTATAGCGACGTTTACAGCAGTTCTCCTCCACAGAGCCCGCTGATTTTGACAGTCGTCGTGAATAATAGAAGCTCTGCCGTAGCCTCCAAGCGCGTCCTAGCTGCGGTCTTGCATCCGCGTATTTCTGGCTCGCCATTTGCGTGTTCTCTTGGGAGGGCCGAGCTGCTTACTGTCGACGCACTACCGAGTTCTGTCTGTTTAAAGTGAGGGCCGCCTGCGCTTTTCCGGTGTAAACAGTGCCGCAATTCCTGATTGATTGTTGTCCCACAGACAACAGCGCCAGCGCGGGCGACGCTGGACGGTGAATCACTGGCAGGGGGGGAGGGGTTGGGGGGAGCAGGAGAGCGCAGGTGGCGGATGTCCTGCCGGCCGGCGCTTGCTTCCGTTGCCCCCGCTCTCGTGTTGCGCAGTCCCATCGCACTTAGAATTGATCTGTCCCATAACAAAAATTATTTCTACATTTCCATCTACACATTTACTAGTAAGCCAGTTATGGTATGTAGCAAACTCCGATAACACAATCATTTCACATCTTCCGTACTCCATTTGCAGAGTGGTGAGCAGGAAGGACGACTGTCGATAAAACTCATTAAGAGCTCTAGTTGTCGAAATTTTGCGAGATACACGTGGGAGGAAGTAATATACAGCGTGGGTCTTGCAAAGGCGAAATCAGCAACCACTCACTACTGATAACGCTATTGACACTTGTGACCAAAATTAAAGCAACAAACAAAAATTCTGTAAAGTTGGTCTATTTTGCCACAAAACAGTATAAAGAGGTAATAGTAAAGTAGAAACAATGTAAAGAATGCACAATGTAAACAACTGCAACACGCATAACGGTAGACAAATATGTTCTTTATTTTTTCCAACTTAACGGATTTAGACACATATTCCGACAACTGGTTAATGGGCTCAGTATGGGGTGTGACCATCTCTGGCGGCAACACAGACATGACAATGACAAGGCATACTGTAAATGATGTCGTAAACCTCATTCTTCCTGCAGAGCTGCTAGCAATACTTTGATAGTGATTGGTGGATGCTGATGTGATGCAACCCGACTCCCTAGTGGATCCCAAAATTGCTCGATAATTCAAATCTGGAGAACGAGGAAATATCAACCAACCGTGCTCAATGAGGTCGAGCATTATCTTCCATCAATAAGAAGCCTCGGCCCACAGCACTTCGCAAACAATCCCACATGAGGTCCGAAGATGTCATAAGAAATAACAGCAGCTAAACCTTGTCGATTCAACCATACAGTTGCATTAAGAGGTGTTAGAGTGGTGAATGTAATTCCTGCTCACACCATGAGGGACTCTCCTCGATATCGGTCCCGAAATCATGTTCCACGTTCCCTCCAGATGCGAATCCGTCGAGAATCACTCTCCAAACCAAATAGGGACACATCTGTAGAAAAAACATTGGCCCACTTTTGTCCAGGTGGCATGCTGACCACTCTAGATGTCCTCTTGTGTGAAGACGTGTTAGAGGTACACGTACAACAGGCCTCCGCAACAGAAGCCTTTGCAGTGCAGTATTAAGGCGGTACCGTTGTGCCCTTACACCCAAAGAACTGTCGTTTCTTTCTGATGTCACACGTTCGGAAAATAAATTTCTCATTTTTTCTTAGCCTAGTGTCTTCTCTCTTCTGTCTTGCTTTAGCAACTTCGTATGATTTGCAGGTTCTACCTGTTTATTTATAACCCGTGTTGCATTTACTGTCGACAACAGGTTGGTCAAAATGTGTATGCGCGATTTCGCTTCAGCCGCCCGAGAGTCGGTTGTTCACCGCGGGTTCGATTCCTGAAGTCTACAAGGTCGAGGCAGCAAGTCTCACTGTGTGGTCTGTCGGTTGCGGTTACAGCACAGTCGGGAGGTTGATGCGCATGATGTTCGAAATTCTGAGAAAAAAGGGGGTACGTTACAAGGGGAGACAGGTAATATACAACATGTATAAGAAACGAGGGGGAATAATAAGATTACATCATGGTCAGTCAGAGATTTCGAAATCAGATTCTGGATTGTAAGGCGTACCCAGGAGAAGTTATAGACTCAGATCACAATGTAGTAGTGATGAAGAGTGGGCTGAAGTTTAAGAGATTCCTCAGGAAGAATCAATACGTAAAGTGGGATACGGAAGTACTAATGAATGACGAGATATGTTTGAAGTTCTCTAAGGCTATAGATAAAGGAAATAAAAGAAAGGTATTATAGATACAAGAATAAAGAATAGTGCAGTAGGCAGTTTAGTTGAAGAGGAATGGACATTTCTAGAAAGGGCAATTGCAGAAGCTGGAAAGAAAGATATAGGTAGAAAGAAGGTAACTGCAAAGAAACAATGGGTAACAGAATACGATGAAAGATGGAAGTACAGATATGTTCAGGGAAATACAGGAATTCGGAAATACAAGTCGCTGAGGAATGAAATAAATAGGAAGTGCAGGAAAGTTAAGACGAAATGGTTGTATGAAAAATGTGAAGTAATCGAAAAAGAAATGATAGGCGAAAGAACTGACTCAGCGTCTAGGCAAGTCAAGACAGTGTTCGATGAAATTAAAGCAAGGGTAGTAACATCAAGAGTGCAACCGGAATTCCATTGTTAAAAGCAGAGAAGAGAGCGGATTGGTGGAAAAGGTTCAGGATGGAATTAAGAATCAAGAGGAAAGATTATTCAATTCGCTGAGGACATTGCTACGAGTGAAAGTGAAGAAGAGTTACATGATCTGCTGAATGGAATGGGCATTCTAATGGGTACTGAATATGGACTGAGAGTAAATCGAAGAAAGATGAAAGTAATGCGAAGTAGCAGAAACGAGAACAGTGAGAGATTGAAATACTCGTAGATTCAGCAGATAATCGACGACGTAGGTTGCGAGTGCTACTCAGAGATGAAGAGGTTACAGGAGACTGACGACTGAAAAAAAAAAAATAGAAAATGTGAGAATATTCGGGAATGGTTCTGCCGAAACGATAGGGGGAGGTATGTGCAGGGTGGACACCCTATCAATAATTTAGGGGCGCACAATGGTGACAAGAAGAGAACGGTCTTGAACACTATGTTTTCAAAGTTGCAAAATGAGCCATGCTGCGTCTCGCGTTGGTGCTGTTTGTAGGTTCCAAAATGGTTCAAATGGCTCTGAGTACTATGGGACTTAACATCTGAGGTCATCAGTCCACTAGACTTAGAACTACCTAAACCTAACCAACCTAAGGGCATCACACACATCCATGCCCGAGGCAGGATTCGAACCTGGGACCGTAGCGGTCGGACGGTTCCGGACTGAAGCGCCTAGAACCGCTCTGTCACAGCGGCCGGCCTGTTTGTAGGTTTCCGCCCTCTGTTGGGGGCCAGACGGTATCTTTTTATTGTCATGGTTGCGGTTGTTTGTCTTCTTCTCGTGTTGACTGGCGCCACTCGGTTTCGCGCCTGTCAGCTAGTGGCAGCAGCGGCGGTTATCGATATGTAGTAACTGTTGCCCTATCTTTGGGGCGTCGTCGTTGTTTTTCCAGGTTGTGCGAGTGGGCGAGTTCGGTTGGTGACTAAGAAGGAGCCAGGTCCGCGCAGTGCCACAACGTGCCAGGACTGCTGACAGCACGCATGGACTGCCGGATGGAAGGGCTGTAGTCACGAGGGTGTACAACATCGTCGTAAACCGGATCCAGCAAGCTTTAAGATGTGTGCATTTCAATCCAAGTAGAGAAACCTCCACCATTGTGACATTTCGCGATTCTCTAGTGACTTGGGTTCGTGTTGCTGTTCGTAGTGTCGCCGAGGCGAGGAGCAGAGAGTGGAGTGCTTGGGGAAGGCGGATCTGATTAGTTTTTCTCGACCTCTTATTACTATCTACTGCGTTCAACTTGTTACAATTTGTTAAGTTCAACCATCGGAAATTTTTCTTGCCTGGAGGCCGCTAGCGCCCGAGTTACCTGCCCTGCGAGTTAATGTATGTAACAGCAGTGTACCTTTCCTCGCCTTGCCGCTGCTGTCCGGTAAGGAGTGTAGTTTTGATAGCTTTCTTGATTGTAGGCAGGTTGGTGATTTTTCTACACAACTGGTGGTGATTCTTTTCTCGTTCTGGGTACTCTAAACACAGTATTTTGGGGATGTAGTGCAAACTGCCGGGTCCAGCTTTGGCGTATTGTTCCACCGTTGCATTTGGTTTATCGGACGTCAGGTAGCTTCAGCAAGATTATCGTTAGTCATTCATTAGACTGCCACTAGTCTGAGTTAACATCTTCTGAAGTGAATGCAGCTCTTGGCTGCTTATCTCATAGCTCGCGAATGTGTTTGTTGCCGGACCATGTCAGAGGTCGATTCCTGGAGCACCGTCTGTGGCCCCTTGGTTCTTGTAAGACATGTGTGTCCTAAAAGAAGGTCTGATGGCCAGTAGTTCAGTGTAACGCTCCTTCAGTCCACGCCTTCTGGGGTTATAATCTGCCTCAGTACCCTTTAAGCAACTTATGTACTGGTCCTTGTGTTTTATTATTGTATTATTTATTACATTACCTTGTAATGCCTACATTAAAGGTTATATATGCCTAGTTAATAGTTTTGTTTGCCTTCTGGAATAAATCTAGTAGTGTAGTGTTCAGTGGATGTTAAGGGTTGTGTTACAAAGTTTACCATCATCTTATTTCACCCGTTTGGTGATCAGTTACTTGTTTTTTTTTTCTTTAGATTAACCTTTGCTATTGTATTTGCTGTTTTACAGGTTTCTAAATTTTTCATATTATTGCCGTTCCTGGCTTGTAAGATCTTCAGCCGTGTGGTGGTCATCTGTTTAAAATTCTGATTTGGTTCAAATGGTTCAAATGGCTCTGAGCACTATAGGACTTAACTTCTGAGGTCATCAGTCCCCTAGAACTTAGAACTACTTAACCCAAGGACATCACACACATCCACGCCCGAGGCAGGATTCAAACCTGCGACCGTAGCCGTCGCGCGGTTCTAGACTGAAGCGCCTAGAACCGCTCGGCCACAACGGCCGGCTCTAATTTTGTATTTGTATTTTAGCAGTCCCCGCATGAACCATGGACCTTGCCGTTGGTGGGGAGGCTTGCGTGCCTCAGCGATACAGATAGCCATACCGTAGGTACAACCACAACGGAGGGGTATCTGCTGAGAGGCCAGACAAACGTGTGGTTCCTGAAGAGGGGCAGCAGCCTTTTCAGTAGTTGCAGGGGCAACAGTCTGGATGATTGACTTATCTGGCCTTGTAACAATAACCAAAACGGCCTTGCTGTGCTGGTACTGCGAACGGCTGAAAGCAAGGGGAAACTACGGCCATAATTTTTCCCGATGGCATGCAGCTTTACTGTATGATTAAATGATGATGGCATCCTCTTGGGTAAAATATTCCGGAGGTAAAATAGTCCTCCATTCGGATCTCCGGGCGGGGACTACTCAAGAGGATGTCGTTATCAGGAGAAAGAAAACTGGCGTTCTACGGATCGGAGCGTGGAATGTCAGATCCCTTAATCGGGCAGGAAGGTTAGAAAATTTAAAAAGGAAAATGGATAGGTTAAAGTTAGATATAGTGGGAATTAGTGAAGTTCGGTGGCAGGAGGAACAAGACTTCTGGTCAGGTGACTACAGGGTTATAGACACAAAGTCAAATAGGGGTAATGCAGGAGTAGCTTTAATAATGAATAGGAAAATAGGAATGCGGGTAAGCTACTACAAACAGCATAGTGAACGCATTATTGTGGCCAAGATAGATACGAAGCCCACACCTACTACAGTAGTACAAGTTTATGTGTCAACTAGCTCTGCAGATGACGAAGAAATTGAAGAAATGTATGATGAAATAAAAGAAATTATTCAGATAGTGAAGGAAGACGAAAATTTAATAGTTATGGGTGAGTGGAATTCGAGTGTAGGAAAACGGAGAGAAGGAAACGTAGTAGGTGAATATGGATTGGGGCTAAGAAATAAAAGAGGAAGCCGCCTGGTAGAATTTTGCACAGAGCACAACTTAATCATAGCTAACACTTGGTTTAAGAATCATGATAGAAGGTTGTATACATGGAAGAACCCTGGAGATACTAAAAGGTATCAGATAGATTATATAATGGTAAGACAGAGATTTGAGAACCAGGTTTTAAATTGTAAGACATTTCCAGGGGCAGATGTGGACTCTGACCACAATCTATTGGTTATGACCTGTAGATTAAAACTGAAGAAACTGCAAAAAGGTGGGAATTTAAGGAGATGGGATCTGGATAGACTGAAAGAACCAGAGGTTGTACAGAGTTTCAGGGAGAGTATTAGGGAACAATTGACAGGAATGGGGGAAAGAAATACAGTAGAAGAAGAATGGGTAGCTTTGAGGGATGAAGTAGTGAAGGCAGCAGAGGATCAAGTAGGTAAAAAGACGAGGGCTAGTAGAAATCCTTGGGTAACAGAAGAAATATTGAATTTAATTGATGAAAGGAGAAAATATAAAAATGCATTAAATGAAGCAGGCAAAAAGGAATATAGACGTCTCAAAAATCAGATCAACAGGAAGTGCAAAATGGCTAAGCAGGGATGGCTAGAGGACAAATGTAAGGATGTAGAGGCTTATCTCACTAGGGGTAAGATAGATACTGCCTACAGGAAAATTAAAGAGCCCTTTGGAGCTAAGAGATCCACTTGTATGAACATCAAGAGCTCAGATGGAAACCCAGTTCTAAGCAAAGAAGGGAAAGCAGAAAGGTGGAAGGAGTATATAGAGGGTCTATACAAGGGCGATGTACCTGAGGACAATATTATGGAAATGGAAGAGGATGTAGATGAAGATGAAATGGGAGATACGATACTGCGTGAAGAGTTTGACAAAGCACTGAAAGACCTGAGTCGAAACAAGGGCCCCGGAGTAGACAACATTCCACTGGAACTACTGACGGCCTTGGGAGAGCCAGTTCTGACAAAACTCTACCATCTGGTGAGCAAGATGTATGCAACAGACTTCAAGAAGAATATAATAATTCCAATCCCAAAGAAAGCAGGTGTTGACAGATGTGAAAATTACCGAACAATCAGTTTAATAAGCCACAGCTGCAAAATACTAACACGAATTCTTTACAGACGAATGGAAAAACTAGTAGAAGCCGACCTCGGGGAAGATCAGTTTGGATTCCGTAGAAATACTGGAACACGTGAGGCAATACTGACCTTACGACTTATCTTAGAAGAAAGATTAAGGAAAGGCAAACCTACGTTTCTAGCATTTGTAGACTTAGAGAAAGCTTTTGACAATGTTGACTGGAATACTCTCTTTCAGATTCTAAAGGTGGCAGGGGTAAAATACAGGGAGCGAAAGGCTATTTACAATTTGTACAGAAACCAGATGGGAGTTATAAGAGTCGAGGGACATGAAAGAGAAGCAGTGGTTGGGAAGGGAGTAAGACAGGGTTGTAGCCTCTCCCCGATGTTATTCAATCTGTATATTGAGCAAGCAGTAAAGGAAACAAAAGAAAAATTCGGTGTAGGTATTAAAATCCATGGAGAAGAAATAAAAACGTGAGGTTCGCCGATGCCATTGTAATTCTGTCAGAGACAGCAAAGGACTTGGAAGAGCAGTTGAACGGAATGGATGGTGTCTTGAAGGGAGGATATAAGATGAACATCAACAAAAGCAAAACGAGGATAATGGAATGTAGTCGAATTAAGTCGGGTGATGTTGAGGGTATTAGATTAGGAAATGAGACACTTACAGTAGTAAAGGAGTTTTGCTATTTGGGGAGCAAAATAACTGATGATGGTCGAAGTAGAGAGGATATAAAATGTAGACTGGCAATGGCAAGGAAATCGTTTCTGAAGAAGAGAAATTTGTTAACATCGAGTATAGATTTAAGTGTCAGGAAGTCATTTCTGAAAGTATTTGTATGGAGTGTAGCCATGTATGGAAGTGAAACATGGACGGTAAATAGTTTGGACAAGAAGAGAATAGAAGCTTTCGAAACGTGGTGCTACAGAAGAATGCTGAAGATTAGATGGGTAGATCACATAACTAATGAGGAAGTATTGAATAGGATTGGGGAGAAGAGAAGTTTGTGACACAACTTGACCAGAAGAAGGTATCGGTTGGTAGGACATGTTCTGAGGCATCAAGGGATCACCAATTTAGTATTGGAGGGCAGCGTGGAGGGTAAAAATCGTAGGGGGAGACAAAGAGATGAATATACTAAGCAGATTCAGAAGGATGTAGGTTGCAGTATGTACTGGGAGATGAAGAAGCTTGCACAGGATAGAGTAGCATGGAGAGCTGCATCAAACCAGTCTCGGGACTGAAGACCACAACAACAACAACATTTTAGCAGTAAGCCTAAAAACCTTATTTACTCCCTTACCTGGCGTCTGGTGCCTTCTGCTATGTCTATGGCGACTTACCTTTAATATTTCAATACCTGTCAGCTGTAATTGCAGCGAGTTCTTAAGCAGTTCTTAATTTATTGCCATTCTCGGCGCGTAAGGGCTTCAGCCGTGATTTTGGTCGCTTGCCTTAAAATTCTTATTTGCTATTTTTATTTATGCAGTAAGCTTTTAAAACCCTATTTACTGCCATTCCTGGCGTCTGATACCTTCTGCTATGTTTATGGCGACTTGCCTTTAATATTTCAATACCTATAATTTGTCAGTTGCAGCGAGTTTTAAACAATTCTTAATATGAAACTTCTTCGCAGATTAAAACTGTGTGCCCGACCGAGACTCGAACTCAGGACCTTTGCCTTTCGCGGGCAAGTGCTCTACCATCTGAGCTACCGAAGCACGACTCACGCCTGGTACTCACAGCTTTACTTCTGCCAGTATCCGTCTCCTACCTTCCAATCTTTACAGAAGCTCTCCTGCGAACCTTGCAGAACTAGTACTCCTGAAAGAAAGGATACTGCGGAGACATGGCTTAGCCACAGCCTGGGGGATGTTTCCAGAATGAGATTTTCACTCTGCAGCGGAGTGTGCGCTGATATGAAACTTCCTGGCAGATTAAAACTGTGTGCCCGACCGAGAGTCGAACTCGGGACCTTTGCCTTTCTCGGGCAAGTGCTCTACCATCTGAGCTACCGAAGCACGACTCACGCCCGGTTCGCAGGAGAGCTTCTGTAAAGATTGCAAGGTAGGAGACGGATACTGGTAGAAGTAAAGCTGTGATTCATTTTCTTGCTCATAAAATTCCTCAGCTACCGTTCCTCCCTGTGGTGGTCAAGGTACTCCCTAGCTGAAATCTATTCTAGTTTTAAAAATGTCCTAGATACCTGACAGAACACCGCCCTTTGCCTACTTTCAGTGTTCAACCTGCCTGGTAAGTGTGTTACGTATGATCCAGAACCAGTACCAATACGCTTCTCTTAATTCGCACCACGTACTCCACTAACAGTTGATTATAACCCTAATCCTCCATTTTTTACTGCCAGTAAACTATTTGGCTCAAAGCTCTAAGTGGAATGAGTATTTATTGGGCGCCTACAATTTTGCCAAGTCTCCTCATACTGTATGGCTTGCAAAATCTCCTGCTTATCTTTCCACTGTGACGGCAGGTGAGGTTAAAACATCAGTTTCACTGATTTCCATGATCAAAACTAATGAAAAACACAAAAGCGATACAACTGAATCCACCGATTCGAGCGACATATTGGTGCATTGCTTTAAAATGTCTTGCAACGAATTTTGTGAAACCTGGTAGTGAAGGGAAGGCAGGATTCGGTTACGATTGTGGACGGGCCATAATCAATTAGTATTGGTTCCCTTTTACAGTTACACACAATTTAATTTGAACCAGTAATTCCCAGCTCAACAATAAATAAAAAATATCACACTTTATTAATGAAGCAATAAACAAATGTGTAAATAATAGTGCTATTAGGGATACGTCGAATAAACAACTGCCTTTTGTATGTATTGCTATAAATAATGAGATAATTTGTGTGCTCTTGGATTTAGGGAGCACGGCAATTAATTATGACTGTTTCCCCCAAAAATCAAGGTAAAAAAGGGATTTTTTATGACAGTAGATAAATTTTATGGTTCAAGTGTTTGCTGGTTAAGGAGAACTTAGGGAAGTTTTGTTGTAATATTAATATGAAGATTGTAAAAAATGTCCCCACATCTTGCATGATTGGAGCTGACTTCGTTTTGGATTCTGGGTGACACAGGGAGGAGCTTGTATTTCAAACTGAAACCCGGAACTCTGTCCAAAGTCTGCCTGCATGGTGAAGATGTGGCCACAGTATTCGGGAAGGTGCAATCCCAGGGAAGCAGGATACATGTATTGATCGATTCAACCATTTAAGAGTGTTTGTTAAGAATAAAGTTGAAGCTCTTTGTTCCCAACTTTCCTATGTGATAACAGAGAAAATGGGAGTAACCCATTTCCTCGATTTGGCAATGAGCTAGTGTAACAGTTGCCAGTGAAGGCCATTCAGTATAGGTTATCGCTGCCTATGATGAAGTTACTAAGAGAAAAAGTAAATGAAATATTGGATCAAGGAATCATTTATCCCTCTGTCACCCTACACGGTGCTAATATTGCTAGTGCTTAAATGACATGCGGAATACCAATTGGTAATGGATTATTGGGAATTAAATAAAAAATTGATGTAAAGATCTGTACGTTTCACTGACCTTCACTCATGCTTAGGTGGCTCCAAGGGACCACTGACTGGAATTTATCTGAAGTTAATAGAGTTCTTTTTGGCTGGCGATGGGGGATGCAGTCCTGTCACAACTGATGGATGTTATATTTTCTGGTTCTGGTGTGAAGTTCGACGACTTAGTGGTATACAATAACTAGGTACATGAGATCCTTGTACATTTGGAGGAAGATTTTGGACGGTTACGGAAGGTGGGCCTCACTATAAATTCTCAGAAGGTGGTTTTTGCTTCTCCTTTGATGAAATTAGTGCAACATAATGTGTGCAGAGAGGGGATTCGGATTGCTCCTCATTGAATTGAGGTTATAAATAAAGTGCCTCGTTCATGTAATGTTAAACAGGTAGCTCGGTTTTACATGAAATTTATTTCATAGATGATTGAGGAGTCCGCTAAAACAGCGGCTGCTCGGAATGAATTGCGCCGGAAGGGGTGTAAATTGACTTGTGTCCTTCACAGGAGATTGAATTCATAGCATTCAAACTGGCATTACAGTTTGTGCTTGTGTTAGCTCTACCAAATTTAAGTGGGGAACTTTTTTACAAACCTGTGCCTTGGAATAAGGATTTGGTGGAATTCTGTTACAAGGAAAAACAAAGGTAGCAGAGGGCTGTTGCTTATGCCTCTAGCGGGTTAAATGAGTTGTAGGGGAAATGCTGCATATAAGAACTAGAAGCTCTCACTGTTATGTATTACATGGAATACCAGACATGTATCCTGGAAGCAACCAAGCCCTGTGTTGGGTAATTGCGAGACCCTGTAAGACAGGACAAATTGTGAAGTGGGTTACCAGTATGCTCACATTAATATTTGAGGTCTGGAACAATAAGGGGTCTGGGAACATGTTGGCTCATGATTGAAGCCATGTGTATGAATAATATGTGTAAAAGAATTCTGGCTCACAGAGTATATCCAAGTCAAATTTCCAGGATGCCAAACAAAAATCCAATTTCACAGTTCCCCCACCCAAAAAATTTCATTTGTGTATATCGAAAAAACCCGAATTCTCGTTTTATCATTTAAAAATATTCAAGTATAATAAATTTTATTTTTTATAAGTAACAACCAAAAAAATCTCATTTGCTCATATTTAAAAAAAATTCACATTTTCGCATTCTAAAATTTTGAGATATGTTACCTTTTAATTTCAGCTACTCAGTTTCAGCCACACTTAATTTATTCTATTTTTTAAAATTTCTAAATTCTAACTACTTTTACACAAATACAATACATTTTTACTCTATATATAGAAGATGAAAATAAAATCTGTGGTGTAAACAAAAATTCTGTAACAGAACTTTTGGGAAATAAAGTAAAACAACCAACAAAAGATCTGGATTACGGGTACTTACCAGAAAATTTAAATAATAATAATCTTCTCACAAATCTTTGGTAATATCATCTAAACAAAAGGAGATCAAAAATTAGAAGTATTTAAGTCTGTTACAGAAACATCACGTGATAATATTATGGCATTTAAGATAACAGATTTTGCAGATTGCGGAGGGGAAATGAAAAATGGAAAATTTCTTGTAAGAAAATAAGGTTGTGGAAATTTTAAATTATTTAAGATTTAGATTTTCTAAATTTAATCTGTCAAGACACAGAGTTGATGCAAAAAATTCCATATGTATTAGATTCCAATATACTAACATTTAAAGGTACTAAACAAAATATTAGTAAAGATATGAAAATTATAAAACAAAAATATAAAAATCCGGTTCTTATTCCTTACAAAATAGAATTAGAAACTGTTAAATTAAACACACTTTTAAGAGAATTGCCATAGATTGTAGAAGAACATAAAAATGAACACTTATTTATTGGATTTACACATAACATGAGATTTTGCAAGAATTTTTAATAAAGAAGACATGTGCAAATATTTAAGAAATTTAATTTTCGAAAACCAGGAGAATATAAAGAAAAATATAATGTAATACTAAACTACGATCATTCTGTTGCAAAAGACTGTTTAACTTGGATTAATTCTAATTCTAGATTAAAAATGTATAGTAAATTTATTTGTCAGTTAAAAACTCCACAAGTTAAATAAACAGCTAGTCAACAATACTATAGATTTTTTAATTGTCCAGACAGTACATTATAGGAAACATTTGCTTCAAAAGTAGCTAAGGAAAATGGAATTAGAAAATTGGAAGCCACAATTTATTATTACATTAACAGAGATTTACAAAAAGAACAAGAATTTGATCCATTAACAGGTTGTTTGGAATTAATATTAAATAACAGCAGATATTTTGGGAATGCTCCATTTCATTCTGTTACAATATCCAAAATATGGGAAAAATTAACAGACTCATTACAACACTGCTGTTGTATTATTTATAATGATATTTTACAATATGTGTATTGGGATCATAAAAATACTAACAAATTGAGAGGAATACAAATATGAATCAAAACAAAGAAGATAGAGGAAAATTGGTTTAATTTGTTTTATCTGTGTTTAGCTTTAAATTATTACCTATTAACTATATACAAATCTTCAAAGAGCTAGAAAATGTGACTTCTGTGAAATAAACATGCTTTATAAAATCTGGAGCCACATTTTTTTCTAAATCCAATAGCTAGTTTTCTACATTCCCAAAAGAAATAAATATCAAAGGAAAGGGACTGATAAAAACAAGTAATGCTTTAATGTTTTACCATAAGTGTCTAGAAAAAGAGTATATATTTCTGACAAAATTTATCCATATTCCATTTAAAAAATTGAACCAATTAATGTAGGTAAAATGAGAGAACAAAAATTGCACAATTTTAATATAGAAGTTACGAAGCAAGAATATTTGATTAAAACAGAATATTAAATGGAGGAATGCAAAAATATTTTGGAGGGGGGATAATGAAAGAGAAAAGAGGAAGAAATAATAAAAATTATTTCCTGCATGTGCAGTTTTTAAAATTTATGCTATTGTGGCAAATGATGAAAACAAGAATACATTTGTTGGTGTATTGGGGGAAAATAATGATAAAAAGTCTGTATATATTGTTAAAGGTCCAATAAAAATAAATGTACAGAAATGAAAAAAAATAAAAATTGTCTTAAAACAGAAGGATTTATTTGTATTCAGTAGTTTCCAACAAGAATGAGAAATTTTTTAACATCTTAGAGAAGAGCCATTTTTGGAAATAAAAACAGAGTTAAATTTAACATGTAATGTTTGTTTAATGTCTAACCTTTGTTCAACATTTGATGTAAACATTCTTATATTTCAATGTAAGAGCTAACATTTCTTTGTTTAAGGTCTAACTTTTTTTTAAATTTCTAACATTTATTAAATGTTCTTTTAATGTTTGGTTGGTTGTTTTATTGGTTTATCGTCTTTCACTGATCATTAATGTTGATTGTATGGTAGTTAACATTGTTTGTATGTTAGTTGATGTTGATTGTAATTTGATCATTAAAATGATCATATTTGCCAACTTCCAAGCTTGACATTCTTCAGCTGAAAAAAAAGTTTATATTTTACAAAATCGAAACAGTGATAAAATCAACAGGATACAAACACTGATCTTACTTCGTGTTTATTTGGTGTTCTTTTAAATTTACCCATTTTAATTTTATCCTGCAATTTAGATCTATTTTTCTATACTCTATTTCTTTTTCTAACCAATAATTAGATACATAACTACTTCTAAATTTTCGAATTTAAGGATATGTCTATCTTTTCCACAATAATTTTCGATAGTAATGTTGTAAATAATTCGTTCTAGTATTTCCTTTAGATATTCTAGACTTTTAAAGTTTGTTACTCCTATTTTTTCCAAAAATTGGACCAATTTTTATATTTTCGGTTCTTTCTTATTTATACAATAAACTCTCTTTGTTTTTGAAGATTGGATTCTTTGTTATAAAATTATTTGCCTTTAACGGTTTTCAAATTTTTTGCTTTTCTCATGACACCAAAAACAGTCTTGAGACTGTCTTGACTGAAATATTTTTTCAGAAGACTTGACCATATTTTTGCCAGTTTTTTTCCTCTAACTGTAATTCACCAAACAAATTTTGAAAAAATATCTATAACAGATAATAAATATTTATATCGTTTATTTACTATCGAAGTTCGTTTCAACTTTCTCGAATCCATTTTGACTAAATCAATTTACTACACTTCATCAATTCCAAAAGAAATTACATTTTTCTTTCAAAATTGTTTCTAATTTATTCACGTAATTCAGTACTTAATTCTTCATGAATATTGGAATGGGGTGTCTCAGAGACAGCTCCTTCCCCTTGTAACCTCCCCCTCACTTATCGACCTTAATGACAGTGAAAAATTAAACTGCGTGCACCTAATAAAAATTTGGGAAAAGCAATCGTCACAGAAGTTAATTTTTTCAGTAAAGAAGGAGGAAAGGGTTACATCTAAATGAAAGGAAAAATGCTAATGAAACTGGTGGAAATTAATTTTGAAAAGAGGTAAAGTTAATAAAGAAAGTAAATGTGCGGCCGTTACGTTAACAATTAACTAGCGGTAATTAGATATTGGCGATTTGGGGGAAATTACGGTCGCCAGTCCTAAGGACAATTACTATAGTAACTGAAAAAGAAAGGTTATTACACATATAATTAGCACTAGAAGCGTGGCAACTGAAGGTTGACACGTGTAGTGTAAAAACTGAAAGTTTGTCAGAAGTAATAAATTTCGCTACACTCGGACTTAATTTAGCAAAAGAATTAATAAAACCGGAAAATCGAAAGTTAATTTAGTGACTGAAGTTAGTAGTGAGCTTTCTTTCTGAAACACATCGAAATTCAGTAAAATACGGTTAGTCTTGGGCTACCTCAACAATCATTTCAAAAGCTACTTGAATCTATGCAATTTAGAAATAAGAGATTTAACTTTGAACTTAAATTAAATGATTCTGAACAATTAACAATAGTAAAATTTAGTACGTACCAAGCTGAGCTGCAGTCACAGGTAAGCTAAAATACGGTAACAAAACTCGCACTCTTAATTTGTGACTGTGCAATCTAAATATTGTAGCCAGCTATGAATACCTTAACTTAACTTTGAAATTAAAGCAGTGAAATCGAATGATGCTGGCGTTTGAATTTCAATAACACTCAGGTTCATTCCAGAAAAGGAAGGGACCCTGCTTGGTAATGCAATTGGGATAATTCATGCTACGTTGCTGTCATTTAGTTATGAACATGGATGAGATTGTAAATCCGAGGTCCGCCATACAGTTCTAAAACTTTACATGCTTCCAGTGTTCCTTGTTGGCTGATCAAAGGTTTGAAGCCGTCGATCGAGGAGGTGGCGACAGTCACTCATTGTCGGCCGTCGCTGTTGCAGAAGCTGGATGTTGGCGCTCCTTCTTCTTGACACGGTCGCCAGGCGAAACGGGCTCTTGATGTGCGCCAGCTAATGGTTCCCGTCCGTGACACCGTGTCAGAAACTATCATAGCAAATCGAGCACAATTACATGCTGCCCAACCCCGAAAGTGCGGCAACTCGCAGGAGCGTCAGACAACACACCTGCTCCATTGCACCATCCCAGCCTGACTCTCTCTCTCTCTCTCTGCCCGCGCTCCACGTGACCGAGTTAACACTACCAAAGATCCTAAACACTTTGGTTCTCCACACGACCTATCGATGTATTCGTTTGACAGCATAGTTTTCCCTAGGCAAGACCCAGGATAAAATACAAATAATATTTACAAAACAAACCAAATATACATCGACATAGATGCATAAATATATATATAAAAACAGTAAAACAATTACAATATATAAAGAGACAGAAATGTCATATCTTCAGGTGACAAAATAAGGAAAAATCTATAGTACAATAGATGGAATTAGAAGGATATGCATTTCAGTCATTACACGTGCCCCACATTGTCTGAGGATGTTCGTGTAACGTAAACAGAATCAGAAAATGTCCCAAAAAGGAAAAAAACAGCTTAAATGCATATGCTCAATACATCAAGAAATTTAGCATTAGGCTAATTATTCATAAACCAATTTTTAGACCATGATAATTGAGTGGAGACACTCCTAATCTTATTCCACTCTGCATTTTGCACAAAATAAAACAGGTTGACAACATATTAAAACTCATAGAAAACATAGAAAATGGTTTAGCTATTCCAAAATCATTAAAATTCCTATCAGTATCAAAAAATGGAATACTATTTTCAAAATTAATCAGGGTACATGGTAATAGAAAACAGGTATATCAAAATACGCAAATTAATAATTAATTACATAGAATACACATTTTATAAAACCTTTTCATAATTATTCTCGTCATGAGAGTCCACTTAACGCTAAACAAGAAAATAATATACAGCAGATCGACAAAAACATAAATATTGACAATAGAATTCTTTCACATCAGCTGTCCGGGAAGAAAAACAACTCCGCCCGCAAGTACAAAGAATGCCGACAGCGGCACAAGAGCCGACAGCGGTACAAGAGCCGACAGCGGCTCTGCCTGGCCAGTATTGTTGCGCCCGCCTGTGCGGCACGCTTGATCTCACTTGCCTGTGTAACGGCATTTCCAGAACGTCCGTTTCACTGAATTCTTTCGGAAAAACTCACTCCCGAGTAATCTCAAGGAGTCCATTAACACTATCACAGTGGATAACTCAACACTGTCCATCATCACATGCGTGTACTAGCCTGAAACTTAAAACAGCGTCGTACATCGGCAATGACTAGTAAATCACATATTTATGAAATCTTACAGCTAGTTACAAAATCATATTTACATTCCTTAATCTACTGTGACTCAGCTGAAAACTTAAACTAGCAGCTTGGATTTTTCAATTGATTAATCGAAATTAAATTGATTAAAATTAAATTGATTAATCAAAATTAATTACTTATTAATTACAACTTCATTAATGACCTCTTGGTCAGGCACAAGCATGGCAACCTAGCAAATCCTTAAATCTTACACTCTATATTTACATACTGTACAAATTACCCATTCTGTGGTATTAATCAATCCTAGGTTGGTACAATTTCAAGTCTACAATGTTCCGTATACCTAATAGCTTTCCAGAGCTTGGATACTCTAAGCAATAAGCATTTGTGTGAGGTGTACCAATGACTTTATATGGTCCATTATAAACAAACTTAAATTTAGAGATTCCATTGTCTATCTCGCTCGATTTCTCATGAGCTTTTACAAGCACTAAGTCTCCGATTGCAAACTTAGCAAAACGCGCTTTAGCGTCATGACGACGTATGCGAGCATCGGCTTCTAGCTTCATTATTTCTCGCAAACGATCTTTTTTCACACCAACTAATGTCAATCCGTGGAGGGAATTTGATTATCTCTTCCACAAGTCCTGGTTTGTCCGAAAACACACTCTTGTTCCTCATTATTACTTCATACAGGCCTTCTCTTTGTTCTTGTGTTACGTTTGACACAACGCCTACAATACTTTCCAATTCACTTTGTACACTGTTGTCAATGCCGAGATTCCTCACGTTACAGTAGTTCAAATTCATACCTATGTCAATGGCATCCGGCCAGTTAACAATGTGTACAGGCTGGTATTGCCTATGCACACGATCTCCTGCCTCGTCAAAACTAACTACTATTGTTTTATCTTGTGACGTACATGTCAAAGTTTTGCTTTCGCAATTAATCACTGCACGGTACTTTAATAGCCAATCTAACCCGATAATTACTTCCGTAGTTAAGTCTGGCACGACGACAAACTCTTGTTCAAATCGTGCCCCACACATCTCGAAGTTGACAAAAATCTGTTTTGTGACCGGTTTACTGGCCTTCCCAGTAGCACCGATAATTTTCATTCCTGTTCCTGGCATAACTACGATGCCAGGTCTGTCTTTCAGTAACTGAAATATTTTCCCAGATACAGCACTCAATTCTGCACCGGTGTCAATCAACGCGTTTAGTTGTAGGTCGTGCATATTAACAGACACTACTATCCGTCTACACTTATCCTCGACTGTTTCTTTATTTTCCCACAATAAATCCGCGTCTATATCCAGGTCATTCCAGAAAAGACCATCTGGCTTTGATCGTAAATCCGGCTTATCTGGCGGCTTTTTCAGCCTCTGTTCACATACAGTTTTAATTTCAACACGTTTGCCCTGAGTCTTAGCCTGTAGCTTCGCCTGTAATACCGAAACCTTTTCCTGTAATTCGTCAACTGTTGAGTGTTGCTTTGCTATCAATTCACTAATTGACACATTCGTTGATTCATCTTTGGCCAGACTGATCTCATCTGCCAATCTACCTGGAGTAATGTGCCCAGTAGTATCTGCAATTACTTCCTCTGGATCTGCTCAACTCACATTGCTACCGTCTGACCGTATAACGTCAGCTCTAACCTCATACACGCTATAATCTACGTGCTTGTCTACCAATCGTGTCCGGCTATCACTAAAATTCTCGTAATCTTTCTCCTCAATACTTTCGCAATGTTTAAACTGGAGGTTTGCGTCGGATGGGTCGGCTACTTCTACCACTACAATTTTCGGTGAGGTCTGCCGGTTAGGGCCAGAACGTTCCGTTACTACTTCAACATCTAACTCCTGCGGGACGAAACACGACGAATCTTGCTCGTGCTGCCCATTAACATCAACTGTTTCTAGTAAAGTCTGCCGGTTAATGCCAGAACTTTCTATCACTTCACAAATACTATCTTCCTGTGGGATGAGACGCGGCAAATCCTGCCCGCGCTCCCTATAAACACTTCTCCCGTACAGGCCCCTATAATCTCTTAGTTCGTCGTATAAGCGACCGAACTGCCTTAACCAGACCTCATCCGTCTCTGCATCCCCTCGCTCAATGACGGACGTGTTATCCGAAATCTGATCTTCTCTCAACAATTGCGAATCATTCTTAAACTCAATCTCCATGTCCGCTGTGGGTGTTACAGCTGCCACTTTATAATCGTTTTACGGAACACTACTTAAATTGTTCTCACTGACTGTGAATGAATTTTCTACTGCCGTGTCTACAGCTGATCTACTACACTCCTGGAAATTGAAATAAGAACACCGTGAATTCATTGTCCCAGGAAGGGGAAACTTTATTGACACATTCCTGGGGTCAGATACATCACATGATCACACTGACAGAACCACAGGCACATAGACACAGGCAACAGAACATGCACAATGTCGGCACTAGTACAGTGTATACCCACCTTTCGCAGCAATGCAGGCTGCTATTCTCCCATGGAGACGATCGTAGAGATGCTGGATGTAGTCCTGTGGAACGGCTTGCCATGCCATTTCCACCTGGCGCCTCAGTTGGACCAGCGTTCGTGCTGGACGTGCAGACCGCGTGAGACGACGCTTCATCCAGTCCCAAACATGCTCAATGGGGGACAGATCCGGAGATCTTGCTGGCCAGGGTAGTTGACTTACACCTTCTAGAGCACGTTGGGTGGCACGGGCTACATGCGGACGTGCATTGTCCTGTTGGAACAGCAAGTTCCCTTGCCGGTCTAGGAATGGTAGAACGATGGGTTCGATGACGGTTTGGATGTACCGTGCACTATTCAGTGTCCCCTCGACGATCACCAGTGGTGTACGGCCAGTGTAGGAGATCGCTCCCCACACCATGATGCCGGGTGTTGGCCCTGTGTGCCTCGGTCGTATGCAGTCCTGATTGTGGCGCTCACCTGCACGGCGCCAAACATGCATACGACCATCATTGGCACCAAGGCAGAAGCGACTCTCATCGCTGAAGACGACACGTCTCCATTCGTCCCTCCATTCACGCCTGTCGCGACACCACTGGAGGCGGGCTGCACGATGTTGGGGCGTGAGCGGAAGACGGCCTAACGGTATGCGGGACCGTAGCCCAGCTTCATGAAGACGGTTGCGAATGGCCCTCGCCTATACCCCAGGAGCAACAGTGTCCCTAATTTGCTGGGAAGTGGCGGTGCGGTCCCCTACGGCACTGCGTAGGATCCTACGGTCTTGGCGTGCATCCGTGCGTCGCTGCGGTCCTGTCCCAGGTCGACGGGCACGTGCACCTTCCGCCGACCACTGGCGACAACATCGATGTACTGTGGAGACCTCACGCCCCACGTGTTGAGCAATTCGGCGGTACGTCCACCCGGCCTCCCGCATGCCCACTATACGTCCTCGCTCAAAGTCCGTCAACTGCACATACGGTTCACGTCCACGCTGTCGCAGCATGCTATCAGTGTTAAAGACTGCGATGGAGCTCCGTATGCCACGGCAAACTGGCTGACACTGACGGCGGCGGTGCACAAATGCTGCGCAGCTAGCGCCATTCGACGGCCAACACCGCGGTTCCTGGTGTGCCCGCTGTGCCGTGCGTGTGATCATTGCTTGTACAGCCCTCTCGCAGTGTCCGGAGCAAGTATGGTGGGTCTGACACACCGGTGTCAATGTGTTCTTTTTTCCATTTCCAGGAGTGTACTTGTGGGCGCACTCCTTTCTCTTAACACTGGCGCACTCTCCCACCGTTGAATATTCCATATGGAATTTTCGTAACGACGACACCTGGGTTTTCTCCTGTTATTGGGCCTCCAAAATTTCTCCACGCCCGGTCGGTCCCTCACCGGCACGGCTAATGGTTTCCCTGTCTCGTCCCAGCAGATACGCTCCCCGGATGCTGCTGAGGAGGCTGAACACACCCTCTGGCGTTATTACTATTCTGCGGAGCCCGTATCAGGCTAGTATGATACTGGTTTCCGTCATTCCTGTTATTATTTGCATTGTACCGATTGTCATTACGACCCGAACCACTATTGTTATTGCTGCCAAGATTGCGATATGCATTATTCCCATAGTTATCGTTGTCGTGGATGCTGTGGTACCCGTTTTTGTTACCACGGCCTCTACCACTGTCACGATTATTGCGCCAATTGTCCTCGTCCTCAACTCTTTCCAGGAAATCATTGACTGTCCTGTAATTGCTTCCTACGTAGCGTTTTGTATCATCTGGAAGCTTCTTGTAGAGTTCCCAGACTATTTCGGATTCCGTTCGGCGATCACGCAAATATTCCAACTTGCGGATACAGCCCTCACAAAACTCCTTCATCGAGCCGCTTGAATTCGCATCGAAAGGCCTCGATATGACAAATTCGCGCCAGACACTTTGCTGTTTTTGTTCTGACCAGTATTCAGCCAGAAACAAATTTTTAAACTCGTCAAAAGTCAGGTACTGTTTGTATAAAGCGTTTTTGTACTTATTTGCTGCGCTTAGCTTTTAAATAGTTTTTCTGGGAAAACCTAGCGTAGTTTTCGCGTCTCGTATTTCAGTGAGTGTTTCTTGATTATCAGAGTAGCTCATCAGAAGAATATCTTGGGAATTTGTCACCGTATAGGGTAGGGTAAACATAGTCATGTGTAGGGACTGTGGTTGTTGTGAGCGGACGCAAGGAGAATTGGCCACTCTTCGGGGGCAGGTGGAGGCTTTGTCTGTTAGGCTCATCGAGCTCGAGGCGCAGGCGTCGGCTCGTAGTGGCGTTGGGGCAACTGTGGTGAGACCTATGCCTACTTCGGTGGCCTTGGAATCACATGGAACCCCTGATGTCGCTGCGTCTTCCGGCAGTGAGCATCTTACCGGTCAGCCATCACTCCAGGGTGAATGGCGGACAGTGGTGGGCTCTCGCGTGCCTGGCCGAAAGGCGAAGGTGGGATCTGGCCGCGTGGCAGCTGCCTTACCCCTTTCCAACAGGTACGGGGTGCTTCCTAGTGGTGATGACATCGTTTCCGAGCCACCACAGGATGCCTCGCCTGTTGGGCCAGTGGCCGATTCTCCGGCAAGGTCCCGACAGTCACAGAGGGCGGGCCTATTAGTTATAGGGAGCTCCAACGTTAGGCGGGTTATGGAGCCCCTCAGGAAAATAGCGGGTAGGTCGGGGAAGAATGCCAGTGTGCACTCGGTGTGCTTGCCGGGGGGTCTCGTCCGTAATGTGGAGGAGGCCCTTCCGGCAGCTATTGAACGCACTGGGTGTGACCGGCTGCAGATAGTAGCACATGTCGGAACGAATGACGCCTGCCGCTTGGGTTCTGAGGCCATCCTTGGTTCCTTCCGGCGGCTCGCTGATTTGGTGAAGACAACCAGCATCGCACGCGGAGTGCAAGCTGAGCTTAATATCTGCAGCATAGTGCCCAGAGTCGATCGCGGTCCTCTGGTTTGGAGCCGTGTGGAGGGTCTAAACCAGAGGCTCAGACGACTCTGCGACTATAATGGTTGCAAATTCATCGACCTCCGTTATTGGGTGGAGAACTGTAGGGCCCCCCTAGACAGGTCAGGCGTGCACTACACACCGGAAGCAGCTACTAGGGTAGCAGAGTACGTGTGGCGTGCACACGGGGGTTTTTTAGGTTAGAGGGACCCCCCCTTGGGCGAAACGATAAAATACCTGACGGCTTACCAGAGAGGACATTATCATCGTTGATAAAGAACGTCCGTCCTCAGAGACCAAAAACAGGAAAAGTTAACGTAATATTGGTAAACTGCAGGAGTATCCAGGGCAAGGTTCCTGAATTAGTATCTCTTATTGAAGGAAATAGTGCGCATATAGTATTAGGAACGGAAAGTTGGTTAAAACCGGAAGTGAACAGTAACGAAATCCTAGACACAGAATGGAATATATACCGCAAGGATAGGATAAACGCCAATGGTGGAGGAGTATTTATAGCAGTAAAGAATTCAATAATATCCAGTGAAGTTATTACCGAATGCGAATGTGAAATAATCTGGGTTAAGCTAAGTATCAAAGGTGGGTCAGATATGATAGTCGGATGCTTCTATAGACCACCTGCATCAGCAACCGTAGTAGTTGAGCGCCTCAGAGAGAACCTGCAGAACGTCGTGAAGAAGTTTCGTGATCATACTATTGTAATAGGGGGAGACTTCAATCTACCAGGTATAGAATGGGATAGTCACACAATCAGAACTGGAGCCAGGGACAGAGACTCTTGTGACATTATCCTGACTGCCTTGTCCGAGAATTACTTCGAGCAGATAGTTAGAGAACCAACTCGTGAAGCTAACGTTTTAGACCTCATAGTAACAAATAGACCGGAACTTTTCGACTCCGTGAATGTAGAAGAGGGTATCAGTGATCATAAGTCAGTGGTTGCATCAATGACTACAAGTGTAATAAGAAATGCCAAGAAAGGAAGGAAAATATATTTGCTTAACAAGAGTGATAGGGCACAAATCGCAGAATATCTGAGTGACCACCATCAAACGTTCATTTCTGAGGAAGAGGATGTGGAACAAAAATGGAAAAAATTCAGAAACATCGTCCAGTACGCCTTAGATAAGTTCGTACCGACTAAGGTCCAAAGCGAGGGGAAAGATCCACCGTGGTATAACAATCATGTACGAAAGGTACTACGGAAACAAAGAAAGCTTCATCATAGGTTTAAGAGTAGTCGAATCATAGCTGATAAGGAAAAGCTGAACGAAGCGAAAAAGAGCGTAAAGAGAGCAATGAGAGAAGCATTCAACGAATTCGAACATAAAACATTGGCAAACAATCTAAGCAAGAACCCTAAAAAGTTTTGGTCATATGTAAAATCGGTAAGCGGATCTAAATCCCCTATTCAGTCACTCGTTGACCACGATGGCACCGAAACAGAGGACGACCGAAGAAAGGCAGAAATACTGAATTCAGTGTTCCGAAACTGTTTCACTGCGGAAAATCGTAACACGGTCCCTGACTTCAGCCGTCGCACAGACGCCAAAATGGAAAATATTGAAATAAACGATATCGGAATTGAAAAACAACTGCTATCACTTAGTAGCGGAAAAGCATCCGGACCAGACGAGATACCCTTAAGATTCTACAGTGATTATGCTAAAGAACTTGCCCCCTTTCTATCAGCAATTTATCGTAGATCGCTGGAAGAACGTAAAGTACCTAGCGACTGGAAGAAAGCGCAGGTCGTTCCCATTTTCAAGAAGGGTCATAAATCAGATGCGAATAATTATAGGCCTATTTCGCTTACGTCAATCTGTTGTAGAATAATGGAACATGTTTTGTGTTCTCGTATTATGACGTTCTTAGATAATACAAATCTCCTTCATCATAACCAACATGGATTCCGCAAACAGAGATCATGTGAAACTCAGCTCGCCCTATTTGCCCAAGAAATTCACAGTGCCGTAGACACTGGCGAGCAGATTGATGCCGTATTCCTGGACTTCAGGAAGGCATTTGATACGGTTCCGCACTTACGTTTAATGAAAAAAATACGAGCTTACGGAATATCGGACCAGGTTTGTGATTGGATTCAGGATTTCCTAGAAGAAAGAACACAACATGTCATTCTTAACGGTTCAAAATCTGCAGATGTAGAGGTAATTTCGGGAGTACCGCAAGGAAGCGTGATAGGACCTTTATTGTTTACAATATACATAAATGACTTAGTTGACAACATCGGTAGCTCCGTGAGGCTATTTGCAGATGACACGGTTGTCTACAAGAAAGTAGCAACATCAGAAGACTCGTACGTACTCCAGGAAGACCTGCAGAGGATTAATGCATGGTGCGACAGCTGGCAGCTTTCCCTAAACGTAGATAAATGTAATATAATGCGCATACATAGGGGCAGAAATCCATTCCAGTACGATTATGCCATAGGTGGTAAATCATTGGAAGCGGTAACGACCGTAAAATACTTAGGAGTTACTATCCGGAGCGATCTGAAGTGGAATGATCACATAAAACAAATAGTGGGAAAAGCAGGCGCCAGGTTGAGATTCATAGGAAGAATTCTAAGAAAATGTGACTCATCGACGAAAGAAGTAGCTTACAAAACGCTTGTTCGTCCGATTCTTGAGTATTGCTCATCAGTATGGGACCCTTACCAGGTTGGATTAATAGAAGAGATAGACATGATCCAGCGAAAAGCAGCGCGATTCGTCATGGGGACATTTAGTCAGCGCGAGAGCGTTACGGAGATGCTGAACAAGCTCCAGTGGCGGACACTTCAAGAAAGGCGTTACGCAATACGGAGAGGTTTATTATCGAAATTACGAGAGAGCACATTCCGGGAAGAGATGGGCAACATATTACTACCGCCCACATATATCTCGCGTAATGATCACAACGAAAAGATCCGAGAAATTAGAGCAAATACGGAGACTTACAAGCAGTCGTTCTTCCCACGCACAATTCGTGAATGGAACAGGGAAGGGGGGATCAGATAGTGGTACAATAAGTACCCTCCGCCACACACCGTAAGGTGGCTCGCGGAGTATAGATGTAGATGTAGATGTAGATGTTGGTAATGTTGAGGTTTAAGCCCCAACGCTTGGCATCACCAGCCAACACATCAATAATCGCATTAATTTTTCTCTCATTAGTCCATGATCTGGGTAAAACTCTTTCACAATTTTTAATGAAATCCGCCGGGTGTATACCGCCTTTTTTCAAGGGGTCGAACCGCTCCTCTTTCGTCAACAATTCCGAACTATGTGCACAGATTGGCACATAGCACTGTTTTTCGTCAAGTTTCTTTTATAATTCAGCCACTTTCGTAATTACTTAGCAAGTGGTTGTCGCAAGCGTTTCTACTTCCCTTTTTTTTTTTTTTTTGTTCGCAGGTATTAGCCTGCTTCGTCACTTTGGTATCTACTTCGGATACTAAAGCCTTTAAAGTTTCCACCTTCTTTTGATCCTCTTTTTTCACTAATTGAATTTGTTGCGTCACCTTATTCTCGATGATCGGAGCAACTGCTTCTCCTACACTTTTCTCGATTCTGCTAATTTCGGAATAAAAACGAGTATTTATGCTCGCAGTTTCCGCCTGAACGCCTATCATTTCCTGTTTAAGATTACCGAATTCGGTATTAATCACAACAATATCTTCTTTGATTTTATCAACTTTTGTGTTAACAACTCCAACATTGTTGTTAACAACATTAATAGCTTTGTTCTGATTGTCTAGCTTCCGTTCAATTTTTTCAGACTGACTCGTGATTTCGTTAATCAAAACATTCAATAAATCAGTTAAATTCCCGGAAACTACCGGTTTTACTTCCGTAGCGGCTTCCTCTTTAATTGTCCCCCCGTATTCGTCATCAAGGGATTCACATTTGATTTTCACGTCCGATTCCGAAACATTTTCTAAAGTTTGGAATTCCATTTCTGCTCTTTGTTGCGTTTCGGCGGTCGCGTCTTTCATGCTAGCCGCCTGCCCCTGAACAATGGGTTCCGCGGTGCGCGTTTCCCACTGTTCGACAGATTGTTCCGTATCCAAGTCTACAAAATTTTAGTTTTTTGGGTTCACTCATTTTAATAATATTCAATATAAATGCCAAATCTGAAATCTAATTAGGATTCCTCACACTAATATTCTGCTGACGTATCGACCATTTCGTAACCGGTACTTTGTTACGAGATTTGCACAATGCAAAAATCGTGTCCAGAACAACCTCAAATCCGAAGATTGTCCTGTCACCAGGACGCCACGTGTAACCTCCCCCTGACTTATCGACCTTAATGACAGTGAAAAATTAAACCGCGTGTACCCAATGGAAATTTGGGAAAAGCAATCGTTACCGAAGTTAATTTTTCGGTAAAGAGGTAGGAAAGGGTTACATCTAAATGAAAGGAAAAATGCTAATGAAACTGGTGGAAATTAATTTTGAAAAGGGGTAAAGTTAGTAAAGAAAGTAAATGTGCGGCCGTTGCGTTAACAATTAATTAGCGGTAATTAGATATTTGAGATTTGAGGGAAATTGCGGTCGCCAATCCTAAGGACAATTACTATAGTAACTGAAAAAGAAAGGTTACTACACATATAATTAGCACTAGAAGCGTAGCAACTGAAGGTTGGCATGTGTAGTGTGAAAACTGAAAGTTTGTCAGAAGTAATAAATTTCGCTACACTCGGACGTAATTTAGCAAAAGAATTAATAAAACCGGAAAATCGAAAGTTAATTTAGTGACTCAAGTTAATAGTGAGCTTTCTTTCTGAAACACATCGAAATTCAGTAAAATACGGTTAGTCTTGGGATACCTCAACAATCATTTCAAAAGCTACTTGAATCTATGCAATTTAGAAATAAGAGATTTAACTTTGAACTTAAATTAAATGATTCTGAACAATTAACAATAGTAAAATTTAGTACGTACCAAGCTGAGCTGCAGTCACAGGTGAGCTAAAATACGGTAACAAAACTCGCACTCTTAATTTGTGACTGTGTAATCTAAATATTGTAGCCAGCTATGAATACCTTAACTTAAATTTGAAATTAAAGCATTGAAATCGAATGATGCTGGCGTTTGAATTTTAACGACATTCGGGTTCATTCTGGAAAAGGAAGGGACCCTGCTTGGTAATGCAATTGGGATAATGAGCAACAAAGGTTCATGCTACGTTGCTGTCATTTAGTTATGAAAATGGATCAGTTTGAAAAGCTGAGGTCTGCCATACAGTTCTAAAACCTTACATGCTTCCAGTCTTCCTTGTTGGTTGATTGAAGGTTTGAAGCTGTCGATCGAGGAGGTGCCGACAGTCACTAATTGTCGGCCGTCGCTGTTGCAGAAGCTGGATGTTGGCACTCCTTCTTCTCGACACGGTCGCCAGGCGAAACGGGCTCTTGATGTGCGCCAGCTAATGGTTCCCGTCCGCCACACCGTGTCAGAAACTATCATAGCAAATCGAGCGCAATTACACGCTGCCCAACCCCGAAAGCGCGGCAACTCGTGGGAGCGTCACACAACACACCTGCTCCACTGCACCACCCCGGCCCGACTCTATCTCTCTGCCCGCGCTCCACGCGACCGAGTTAACACTACCAAAGATGCTAAACACTTTGGTTCTCCACACGACCTAATTATGCATTTGTTTGAGAGCATAGTTTTCCCTAGGCAAGACCCAGCGTAAAATACAAATAATATTTACAAAACAAACCAATTATACATCGACATAGATACATAAATATATATACAGGATGTTTAAAAAATGACCGGTTTATTTGAAACGGCAAAAAAAACTAAACGAGCAGCGATAGAAATACACCGTTTGTTGCAATATGCTTGGGACAACAGTACATTTTCAGGCCGACAAACTTTCGAAATTACAGTAGTTACAATTTTCAACAACAGATGGCGCTGCAAGTGATGTGAAAGATATAGAAGACAACGCAGTCTGTGGGTGCGCCATTCTGTACGTCGTCTTTCTACTGTAAGCGTGTGCTGTTCACAACGTGCAAGTGTGCTGTAGACAACATGGTTTATTCCTTAGAACAGAGGATTTTTCTGGTGTTGGAATTCCACCGCCTAGAACACAGTGTTGTTGCAACAAGACGAAGTTTTCAACGGAGGTTTAATGTAACCAAAGGACCGAAAAGCGGTACAATAAAGGATCTGTTTGAAAAATTTCAACGGACTGGGAACGTGACGGATGAACGTGCTGGAAAGGTAGGGCGACCGCGTACGGCAACCACAGAGGGCAACGCACAGCTAGTGCAGCAGGTGATCCAACAGCGGCCTCGGGTTTCCGTTCGCTGTGTTGCAGCTGTGGTCCAAATGACGCCAACGTCCACGTATCATCTCATGCGCCAGAGTTTACACCTCTATCCATATAAAATTCAAACGCGGCAACCCCTCAGCGCCGCTACCATTGCTGCACGAGAGACATTCGCTAACGATATAGTGCACAGGATTAATGACGGCTATATGCATGTGGGCAGCATTTGGTTTACTGAGGAAGCTTATTTTTACCTGGACGGCTTCGTCAATAAATAGAACTGGCGCATATGGGGAACCGAAAAGCCCCATCGTCCCTGCATCCTCAAAAAGTACTGTTGCAGTCCCATCGTCCCTGCATCCTCAAAAAGTACTGGTCTGGGCCGCCATTTCTTCAAAAGGAATCATTGGCCCATTTTTCAGATCCGAAACGATTACTGCATCACGCTATCTGGACATTCTTCGTGAATTTGTGGCGGTACAAACTGCCTTAGACGACACTGCGAACACCTTGTGGTTTATGCAAGATGGTGCCCGGCCACATCGCACGGCTGACGTCTTTAATTTCCTGAATGAATATTTCGATGATCGTGTGATTGCTTTGGGCTATCCGAAACATACAGGAGGCGGCGTGGATTGGCCTCCCTATTCGCCAGACATGAACGCCTGTGACTTCTTTCTGTGGGGACACTTGAAAGACAAGGTGTACCGCCAGAATCCAGAAACAATTGAACAGGTGAAGCAGTACATCTCATCTGCATGTGAAGCCATTCCGCCTGACATGTTGTCAAAGGTTTTGGGTAATTTCATTCAGAGACTACGCCATATTATTGCTACGCATGGTGGATATGTGGAAAATATCGTACTATAGAATTTCCCAGACCGCAGCGCCATCTGTTGTTCAAAATTGTAACGACTGTAATTTCGAAAGTTTGTCTGCCTGAAAATGTACTGTTGTCCCAAGCAGATTGCTACAAACGGTGTATTTCTATCGCTGCTCGTTTAGTTTTTATTGCCGTTTCAAATATACCGGTCATTTTTGAAACACCCTGTATATACAAACAGTAAAACAATTACAATATATAAAGAGACAGAAACGTCATATCTTCAGGTGACAAAATAAGGAAAAATCTATAGTACAATAGATGGAAAGAGAAGGATATGCATTTCCGCCGTTACATCCTACAAGACCTTCAGTTCCTTGTTTTTCAATTTTGGTTGTTGATCTACGATGCTGATATGTTTCAGTAAAATTTTGAATTTCAAACAGTAACTGTGATTATCGTTCTTCTCTGTATTAGAATGAAAATATTTAAATTATTTCACCGAATTCAATTAACTTTACATCGACTGGAACAGTTTTTAGCCAGGATGGCTGAGCTGTTCTAGGCGCTACAGTCTGGAACTGCGCGACCGCTAGGGTCGCACGTTCAAATCCTGCCACAGGCAGGGATGTGTGTGATGTTCTTAGGTTAGTTAGGTTTAAGTTGTCCTAAGTTCTAGGGGACTGATGACCTCAGAAGTTAAGTCCAATAGTGCTCAAAGTCATTTGAACCATTTTTCGGAACTGGTTTAACATAATCTTTTAATCGTTCAGTTAGAAAATTTGATTTGTCAACTATTTTTATTCCTTGGATTTATGAAGTTATTTTGTAAAGTCTGTCTTCAACAATTATTGAGATGTCAAAATTATCGAATGTTAAATCTCTGTTTATGTTTTCACCAATAATAAAAACGTTTTTAGCATAAAGTCGTACTTATTGAAATTCTGCATCTTTTATTCACCTATAGACATAAGAATAAATTCAATTACTTGTTTATCACATACTTTCTAATACATTTTGCAACTCATTTGAGTATGGAGTTAAATCTAATCCTGAGAAAGTCTTTAATTTCGTTTTTAGGAAGGTAGTTACTCAGTTCTTGTTTATTAATATAAGTTTTCAACTTTGTTACAATACTTGTGTATTTAGGTTTCGTAAAAAGATTTGTTAAATCAATCTGTGAAGGTTTGTTAATTACCCTTTTTTCACCATTCACATCATTTACATTCATAATTCTTCTACCTTTAAAACTATTATAATCTCTAGTTACATTAAAAATAGCTTTTAAATCTATCTTGAACTTCTAATAAACAATATGTTTTTTATACTTTGAAAACTGAAAATCTGTGATTTTTTTTAAACTTTTGGGCCCTAATGATTGAAAATCTTTCATTTTTTGTCAATTATTTTGAGATTATTTCCAAAAATGTCTATTTATTACATTTCAAATATTATTAAACATATACTTCATGTAAAATAGTTTAAAGCAAAGAAACACAAATGTCCACAAATTCCTTCATCGAAAATTCATATTCTGTCAGTATTGTAGTAAATATCATATTTCCCACATAATTAACTAGTTGTTTTGAAATATTTCCTCCATATGAGTCATTAACAAATTTTGTATCTTCATTTTGCTAATAACAAATCCAATGAGTTCCCACATGATCATATGTATGTAGATTAAATATTCAATATTCTCAATTTGTTTCTTCATTAGGTAATTCATCGGTAAGAAAAAACAAAAATTACTTAAATAACTGTCTAACTAATTATTCTATGTGTAAATTACATAAAGAATTATTAAAGTTCCTTTTACATTTCCAAATTGTGTATTTTTTGTTCTTCTAAATCTTTATCACCAATTTTCTTACTTAAAACTTCATTTTAATTGCTCCAGAACCACCAGCATGTGAACCACCAGCATGTGAACCAGTTGTTAATAAATAAGGTAATACAGCTCCTAATATCAGTGAAAATCCACCTACTAGTTTAGCTTCTTTTTTTGTTCATTAAATATTAAACAATAATTTTTTCAACAGGAATAGTTAGTGAAACAAGTAAAGTTTTATTCTGATTCTTACGTTTTTGAATATTAGCTAAAATATTTCAATTACATTTAATTGTTCATTATCAAGTTTTTTGTTTAATTGATTTCCATTTCGTTTTGCCACTTGGTGGCAAAGTATAAACAATCTGAAAGTTATTAATTTATATAGATTTAAAGATAGTAAAGAATTTTTATCAAGCTGCAGCTGCTTCAGCTGGCGCAAGATCTAAGACCATTTCTAAGTTTCATTTTCCATACATAATTCCTGTAACTGTAGTTATAACGATTTTTTTTCTCCTAATGAAGCATCACTTGCATACATTCTTTCTTTTTCAACAAACTGAAATTTTTTATCATCTTCATGTCTTTTCTCTAATTTCTTATCATTTATATAAGAAATATAATGTCCTCTACATGGTACATCTAATGGATTAAGTCCTTTATCACCATGTGCTAGTCTTTCTTGCGGTTAAGTAAAAGGTCTACAGTATGTATATCCTGGTAGATTGGTAAATTATTTAAAACCCAATTTACTAATCGTTTACCATGTTTTTTCCTTTTGTAAAATGGATGTGTTAAACTAATAAAAATCTAATCAAATCTGAAATTCCTTTGGGAATGTTAATAATAAATTAAATTAATTTGTTACTTATTATTTGAGTCATTCCAATTTTTTCGTTTTGATAATTTTTATTTCCTGCTAATTCTTTGTCATGAGTTACTATTAATCTATCAATTAAAGCTCTAACATCATTCATCCAAATATACTGAGCTAGTTTTTCTGAATACATCTGACATAACCTTAAATAACTTCTTGAAATGAATCGAAGATTTCCTTCTAAAAATCTAGGAAAATACTTTCCAACAATTGTTTTTATTAAATAATTATATTTATTTCATCTATTCGATTTTATTTTATTTGGATTAGTTTCATTATATACTGCATTTTATTGAATAAAATTATTGCTGCTTTTGCATATCAAGAGAATCAAATTCTGTTCTTAAGTCATCCAGAGATATTCGTTTCTAATTAAACACTTTATTAATCCATCTGTTCTGTCATATTAGTTTCCAATAATTTTTATCATCATTGAATTCTAGTGGTAATTTAGCAATATATTTATAAGGAATAACATGTCTTCATCCAAAAATATGATCTTCACTATGACTGATACATTCGAAAACTCTTTCACTTACATTATTTTTAACATATTTTCGTTTTAATTATGTATGTTTTTCATAATTCTCTGATATAATAGTTATTTCTGAATCATTTACTTTATGGTCATAAATAATGTATAGTATACATGATTATCATCAGTTTGATGATCCTATACATTATTTATGACCATTTATCATCAATTTGATGATAATCCTGTATACTATACATTATTTATTACCATAAAGTAAATGATTCAGAAACAAATATTATGTCAGAACACTATGAAAAAGATAGATAATTAAAAGGAAAATATGTTAAAAAATAATGTAAATAAAAGAATTTTCGAATTGGTCAGTCATAGTGAACATCATATTTTTGGATGAAGACACTAGGAAATGAGACATGAGACGGAATGGATGGTGTCTTGAAGGGAGGATATAAGATGAACATCAACAAAAGCAAAACGAGGATAATGGAATGTAGTCGAATTAAGTCGGGTGACGTTGAGGGTATTAGATTAGGAAATGAGACACTTAAAGTAGTAAAGGAGTTTTGCTATTTGGGGAGCAAAAATACTGATGATGGTCGAAGTAAAGAGGATATAAAATATAGACTGGCAATGGCAAGGAAAGCGTTTCTGAAGAAGAGAAATTTGTTAACATCGAGTATAGATTTAAGTGTCAGGAAGTCGTTTCTAAAAGTATTTTATGGAGTGTAGCCATGTATGGAAGGGAAACATGGACGATAAGTAGTTTAGACAAGAAGAGAATCGAAGCTTTCGATATGTAGTGCTACAGAAGAATGCTGAAGATTAGATGGGTAGATCACATAACTAATGAGGAGATACTGATTAGAATTGAGGAGAAGATGAATTTGAGGCACAACTTGACGAGAAGAAGGAATCGGTTGGTAGGACATTTTATGAGGCATCAAGGGATCACCAATTTAGTACTGGAGGGCAGCAAGCAGGGTAAAAATCGTAGAGGGAGACCAAGAGACGAATACACTAAGCAGATTCAGAAGGATGTAGTTTGCAGTAGGTACTGGGAGATGAAGAAGCTTGCACAGGATAGAGTAGCATGGAGAGCTGCATCAAACCAGTCTCTGGACTGAAGACCACAACAACAACGATAAATGGCATATTACAGATAAAAACGCATTGCATTCTTTTAACAAGTCGTATTAATGTGCAGGACACTTGGCTGTAGGGTGAAGTGGCGGACCCAGAGTGGTGATAACAACAGCTTCATTCATTAGGCTGTTTATGTTTTCTTATTGGCAAAGTTACGTAGCGATATATATGAAAATCTCTGGCTGTGCTGTGTGCAGTCTGTGGCTAGTTTGCATTGTTGTCTGCCATTGTAGTGTTGGGCAGCGGCAGCTGGACGTGAACAGCGCGTAGCGTTGCGCAGTTGGAGGTAAGCCGCCAGCAGTGGTGGATGTGGGGAGAGAGATGGCGGAGTTTTGTAATTTGTCATGAACTGCTATATTTATGATGATATTAAGGTAAATACAGTGTTTGTTCTCTATTAAAATCTTTCATTTGCTAACTATCCCTATCAGTAGTTAGTGCCTTCAGTAGTTTGAATCTTTCATTTAGCTGGCAGTAGTGGCGCTCGCTGTATTGCAGTAGTTCGAGTAATGAAGATTTTTGTGAGGTAAGTGATTTCTGAAAGGTATAGTTTAATGTTAGTCAGGGCCATTCTTTTGCAGGGATCTTTAGAGTCAGATTGCGTTGCGCTAAAAATATTGTGTGTCAGTTTAAGCACAGTCGTGTATAATTTGTTCTAAGGGGACGTTTCAATGTTAAAGAATTTAACGAACGTTAACCAGACAAAATTCAGAATCTTAGAAACTTTGGTTTCAGTCAGTTGCTAGCTGCATCTTACAAACTAGTAGTTAAACTCTTTTGAAACAACACCCCGCCGAGCGGGATTAGCCGAGCGGTCTAGGGCGCTGCAGTCCTGGACTGTGCGGCTGGTCCCGGCGGAAGTTCGAGTCCTCCCTCTGGCATGGGTGTGTGTGTTTGTCCTTAGGATAATTCAGGTTAAGTAGTGTATAAGCTCAGGGAATGATGACCTTAGCAGTTAAGTCCCGTAAGGTTTCACACACATTTCACACGCATTCGCAAACAACACCCCCCATAAGCCAAATCGTTCTACTTCCTGCTCATCGTAGCCTTCGCTTTCACCCTTCTAAAAAATTCGGCTCAAGGCATCGGCTATCGGATTCTCAGTGCTCCATATATGTTTCACCGCGAAGCGAAATGGCGAAATACGAACCGCCCAACGCGTAATACGTCCTGACTTTCTGGGGCAAGCGAGCACACAACTCAACGCCTGGTTATCGGTTTCGTGTGTAACTTACCGGGGCTCAATGTAAAATTAAAACTTGTCTAGGGCGAACATTATCACCAGAGCCTCCCATACATAAACGGAATATTTCAACTCAGCAAGAGAGAGGGTCCTCGAGAAGTAAGCAATAGGTCGGCATTCGTCCTGATATTCTTGGAGGGGCACGAAAGCAAGCCCTGAATTCAGGGGCCAGTCTGTACGACAAAAGGTCACTGAAAAGTCTGGGATGAGAGGACGGGAGGATTTGCTAAGGCTGTCTTAACAGCTTTGAATGCTGATTATTGGGTTTCTCAGAACTGAAAATTGTCACCCCCCCCCCCGCCCCCTTGCATAACTTATTCAAGGAGGCCGCCAAAGGGGCCAATTTAGTGAAGATGTTTTTAAAAAAATTCGCCTTGCTCAGAAGCCGAGCCTATACCTTCTTAGTCTTGGGCGGTGGAAACTTCTGCAAGTCCCTGATCTGCTCCTGATCAGTCCTCAACCCTGCAACCGAAACCAAATGAACTAGAAACGAAATTTTCGTGAGTTTCACATTTTATTTTGAGCTCTTAATGGTAAGAGTGGCGACACGAAACAGAGTAAAAAACATCGTCGAGATGATGTAGGTGCTTTTCAAAGGTGGCACTATACACCACCACGTCATACAAATAGTTATACACTGATTTAAGTTTAAAGTACCCACAAAACTTTATCTAAGGCTTGGACAGGTAGGTTGTTGTTGCAAACAAAGCGAATGGAACACGGTTCATCGCAAAGGTTTCAGTCGGTGCAGAGGAACACAGAAAATAGCGTCTGGGCAGTGCACTTAACTTATTGACACCCTGTAGCAAAGATGGTGATGACTTTGTAAGCAAGATAGAGACCGGTAATGAGACTTGATACGCAATGAAACTCCTCAGTCGAAGCGACAGTCAATGAAATTGAGACTCACTGCGTGATCAATAAGGACTAAATCCAATCGCATATTGACAACTCGATAAGTCATATGCACAGTCTTTTGTGTTTTGATTCATGACTTTGTCCAAACTCATACTGCGAACACGAGACGACAACTCTCACAGGATATTGGCTGGAGCCAGTTTCGTTACCCTCAGGACAGGCCTGACTTCGCCCTTACTGACGTCCAACTCTTTTTGTACATGAAACTGTTCCATGGTTGCCGAAAATTCGAAAACGATGACGAGCTCAAAAATTATGTTACCACATAGTTACGTGATTGACAACACAGCTAGAAACTATGTGTGAGGAAGGCATACAATAACTTGTGCCACTTTATGACAAGTGCCTCCGTTGCGGGGGGGAGCTGATGTTGAAAGATGATTTAAGATATACACTGTAAGTCACTAGCTCTTGTCACCTAGAATAACGCCGGAAGTATGATAATAGCTGTAAAGTTTGTGGTACAAATGTTGCATGGGACAACGGGAGCCATAATATGACGTTGGTTTTTTGTTGAGAAGTGGGTTCAAAAATGGTTCAAATGGCTCTGAGCACTGTGGGACTTAACATCTATGGTTATCAGTCCCCTAAAACTTAGAAATACTTAAACCTAACTAACCTAAGGACATCACACAACACCCAGTCATCACGAGGCAGAGAAAATCCCTGACCCCGCCGTGAACCGAACCCGGGAACCCGGTCGCGGGAAGTGAGAACGCTACCGCACGACCACGAGCTGCGGACTGAGAAGTGGGGTCGCGTCAGAGATATGAAGATTTTTTTAAAAATTTGATGCTATAGCTTGGTATTCATATTGATTGCGGCTATCGAGACGAATACAATGATATGTAACAGTAAGGTCTTTGAAGGACAACGAAGGTCAAAAAGGTGGCATGAACGTCCATTTACAGAAGATGTCCGAAGTGATGACCATTGGCATCAATGCAGTGCTGTAATCTTGTCATTATGCACTGAATGGTATTTCTCATCACATCGGCGCTTATCGAAGCACATGCTCTGCCAGTTCTCTCTCGTTTATCGTGCAGATAATAAATATTCGTCGAATACGGCGTATCCATCTAACGTGCCAATGACATGTAAACACCATTTGGCGGTTTCGCAGTACAACACTAATAGCAACGGTAAGACTAATATCGTCGAATCAAGCGAATGTGAATGAAGTATTCCTTCGAAGGAAAAGTCGATATGCTTCACATTTACGGAGAATGCCAACGAAATTCAGTCAGAGCTAGAGACTTACACGCTGACAGATATCCTCATCGTACTCCACCCTGTAGACATGCGAGGGAGAATTGTCAGAGCATGTGCTCGATAAGTGCCGAAGTGATAAGGTATACCGCTCGATCCATGATAATAAGATTGCTGCACTGCATTGGTACAAATGGTCATCACTTCGAACACCTTCTGTAAATTGACGTTCATGCCACCTTTGTAACCTACGTTCACCTTCAAAGACCTTACTATCACACATCATTGTATTCGTCTCGGTAGCCGCTATCAGAAAATAAGTACCAAACTATAGCATCCTGTTTAAAAAAAAACAAAGTTGCCTTTCATATATCTGAAGCGACCCCACCTAGCAATAATAAACCAACGTCATATCATTGCTCCCGTTGTCCCGTGCAACTTTTGTCCCACAAACTTTTGACCTCCTATCATACTTTCGGAGTTATTCTTGGTGGCAACATTTAGTGACTCACCCTGTATAGTTTCCCCCAATTAATAGCTTTTTCTGCATCAATACTTGAGTTTATTACCAAACGGAGCTTATTTTAATGGAAGGACATCTTAAGTGGACAGCATTTCGTTAGAATACAACCAATGTGAGTAAAAACTGATATGAGGGTATGGATTTCAGACGAAGCTTCCGGCCTGTAGTGCGGCGCTGCCTACACGGCTCCAGCTGGTGGGAGCGGGTGACATTTAATGACCTCCAGGCGGCAGCGCGAGTGCGTTGCTCCAGCCAAGAACAACCCTGCGGGCGGTTACGCCGCAGCCGCACCCGCAGGCTTCCTCTCAGAGGAAGAGGAAGAGCAACAGCAAGAGCAAACCGCGCTGTCAATACCGAGGGGAGGCGGCGTGGCCCAGGCACCGCTTGTCAAACAGCACGGCTGCCTGCCTGCGAAACGCCAACAACTTTGCAAACGCCGAAGCACTGATTAAACAGCGCGACTCCGCGCTACATTCGCTTGAGTATAGCCTGCGGCCATTCTTTACTCCAAATAAGAAAATGATAAAAAAACGGAATGTGAAGAGAAAGCTCAAGCAATTCATTCATATAGCCTGTGTATTAGATTGTGAAGTTTTTAAACATTATTTATTTACACTAGTGGCCATTAAAATGGCCACAGGCGCGAAATTTAACCGACAGGAAGAAGAGGCTGTGATATGCAAATGATTAGCTTTTCAGAGCATTCACACAAGGTTGGCGCCGGTGACGACACCTACAACGTGCCTAACATGAGGAAGGTTTCCAACCGATTTCTCATACACAAACAGCAGGTGACCGGCGTTGCCTGGTGAAACGTTGTTGTGATGCCTCGCGTAAAGAGGAGAAATGCGTACCATCACGTTTCCGACTTTCATAAAGGTGGGATTGTAGCCTATCACGATTGCGGTTTATCGTATTGCGACATTGCTGCTCGCGTTCGTCGAGATCCAATGACTGTTATCAAAATATGGAATCGGTGGGTTCAGGAGGGTAATGCAGAATGCCGTGCTGGATCCCAACGGCCTCGTATCACTAGCAGTCGATATGACAGGCGTCTTATCCGCATGGCTGTAACGGATTGTGCAGACACGACTCGGTCCCTGAGTCAACAGATGGGGACGTTTGCAAGACAACAACCATCTGCACGATCAGTTCGACGACGTTTGCAGCAGCATGGACTATCAGCTCGGAGACCATGACTGCGGTTACCCTTGACGCTGCATCACAGACAGGAGAGCCTGCGATGGTGTACTCAACGACGAACCTGAGTGCACGAATGACAAAACGTAATTTTTTTTCGGATGAATCCAGGTTCTGTTTACAGCATCATGATGGTCGCATCCTGTTTGGCAACAGCGCGGTGAACGCACATTGGAAGCGTGTATTCGTCACCGCCATACTGGCGTATCACCGGGCGTGATGGTATGGGGTGCCATTGGTTACACGTCTCTCTTGTTCGCATTGACGGCACTTTGAACAGTGGACGTTACATTTCAGATGTGTTACGACCCGTGGCTCTACCCTTCATTCCATCCCGGCAAAACACTACATTTCAGCAGGATAATGCATGACCGCATGTTGCAGGTTCTGTACGGGCCTTTCTGGATACAGAAAATGTTCGACTGCTGCCCTGGCCATCACATTCTTCAGGTCTCTCACTAATTGAAAACGTCTGTCAATGGTGGCCGAGCAACTGGCTCGTCACAATACGCCAGTCATTACTCTTGATGAACTGTGGTATCGTGTTGAAGCTGCATGGGCAGCTGTACCTGTACACGCCATCCAAGCTCTGTTTGACTCAATGCCCAGGCGCATGAAGGCCGTTATTACGGCCAGAGGTGGTTGTTCTGGGTACTGATTTCTCAGGATCTATGCACCCAAATTGTGTGAAAATATAATCACATGTCATTTCTAATATAATATATTTGTTCAATGGATACCCGTTTATCATCTGTATTTCATCTTGGTGTAGCAATTTTAGTGGCCGGTAGTGTATTATGCTATTGGTATCTCACGACGTGAAATATTAGAGAGGTTACTGATGTTGGCTATACACACAAAAAATATGATAAAAAATGGTTCAAATGGCTCTGAGCACTATGCGACTTAACTTCTGAGGTCATCAGTCGCCTAGAACTTAGAACTAATTAAACCTAACTAACCTAAAGACATCACACACATCCATGCCCGAGGCAGGATTCGAACCTGCGACCGTAGCGGTCACGCGGTTCCAGACTGAAGCGCCTTTAACCGCACGGCCACACCGACCGGCAAAAAATATGATACATTTCGGAACACATGAGCCGTCATCAGACCTATCTGGAAAGCAAACAACTACTGCAGAAAGATTCGGATTATCTAGTTTACAAATCATCTACATATAGTTCCACGCATTTTGAAGAAAAAATTTAATTGAAGCCTGAAGAGTTCTGTTATAAGTACAACGAACATACAATATTATGAACATGACTCACGTTTTACAATCCGCACCCTGATAAATGTGAGCTTTCTGACTATATAAATAATCCAATGTATTCCTCAGCAGAACAAGAGAGGTGATTCATTAACCCATAATAACATACACTGAGCCACTGAGGGAACAAAATTCGTTAGATTACACTTCTGCATGAACTCTCCAGAAAAGAAGTACCATCATCACTAAAGAAGCTAATGAAATACATAAAAAAGTCCTTGACTTCTCAAACTGAACAGAAAGCAAGTTGCACAAAATGCAATATGTTTTGTATACAATTTTCGAAATAGTTTATCAGTTTACTGTGAGTGAAGCATATGTAATGTAATGGCCTTCCAGATGTTGCATATGTTGCGTTATATAAATATTGTAAACAGCAGTTTTTGATAAAAACTTTAGCATTTTCAGTTATCTTTGTTTTTTGTTAATCCAGGCAGTCTCAGGTCCATATTTATGCAGATAATATGGAGTTTGATGAGTATTGATTGCATAAAATGTTTATAAGTGACTAAGCATGAAAAACCCCTATCTTGCCGTACCAGCTTACAATGTCGGTATAATCCGATCAAGTTAGGGGAAAAATTATTTACATAATATATAAGGAGTGACAATGCAATGGAGTTTCTGGACCAAATTTGACCTTTGACCTTGATCTTGAGTTTCGTTCCCCTCAGTGACTCCACTCCCAAACCTCACTCTCCCACAAACCTGGTCCCTTCACCGCCTCCTCCCTCCCACACTACCACCACTCTCAAGCCACACTCCTGACCCTCCCTTCCCTCTCCTATTTCATGTGCCTTTCTTTGACAGAGGCCAGTCAGAGGACTTCTAAGTCAGTTGTTTTATTCATTTCCCAATAACAGTTCATATTTTGTTGTCATAAAAAACAACCAATCAGATATCTTACAATAGTAAAGATGGTTGGGGTATGACGTCATTCTGTTGCACTGGTGATGAGAACGGCATAATTGTCCAACTTGCAGGTTGGTACTGTCATATACTTTGCTTCTATGCACACAATCAAGTCTTTACACATGCATTTTATGAAAGTTATCGCATCATGTAATCTAGGTAACTGTATGTTTACGCCAGGGAATATTATATCTTCCATGGGGCTTCAGATAGGCGTGACAGGTATAGATTATAGGAAAAACAATAAGATATGTGGCACATGATATGTTACTGAAGTTTGTCACTACATTTTTTAAACACATGTACAACACTTTAACAACAAATTCATTTCCATAATTTATTTACAGCTAGTGTGTAAAGATATACCTTCATGATCATAGTATGTCTATTATAATATCTACGTCGCAAGTTAAGTTACACTATCATCATATATTTTCTATGTCTTGCAATGTCGCGATGCACAACTGTAGTTAAATTTTTTAATGGATAGGGCCCAATTTGGGTTGGGTTGGGTTGTTTGGGGGAAGAGACCTAACAGCAAGGTCATTGGTCTCATCGGATTAGTGAAGGATGGGAAAGGAAGTCGGCCGTGCGCTTTGAAAGGAACCATACCGGCATTTGCCTGGAGTGATTTACGGAAATCAGGGAAAACCTAAATCAAGATGGCCGGACGCGGGGTTGAACCGTCGTCCTTCCGAATGCGAGTCCAGTGTGTTAATCACTGTTCCACCTCGCTCGGTGGCCCAATTTGGTAATATCTGTCATATTCATAAATGTGTCGCCAGTAATAACACTACAACACCGCAGTTATTGCTCTTCCACTGTCTCTTGATATTTCTTTGATGTCAACTTTTATTTCTGAATTAACTTCCATGTTGGTCAGTAAGGTATACGAATTCAGAAGAGAACAGTAAAACGTTTTTGACTTTTAGAAACCTGAGTTAAAATACTCGTAATAGAAGAACATAATCACATAGTAATGCCTCAAGTCAACCACGATTTTTGCAAGCGATAATAATTTTTCCAGTACTTTCTCTAATGTTTTTCACAATTTTTAGTGTTGTTTCCCTTTCCATAACCACAGAAAATTAGTTGACTCCAAAACAACGAATAATTCTGAGGGAAGTTGCTGGTTAAGTAAAAATCCAACTGAAAATTATTTTTTTCCATGCACTTCAAAAATTCTTCTATTGTGATTTATTTAAGAGTGTTTCTACAAATTAAAGGCAATTACTTCACAACAACTCGACAAAGACTCGATAATAACGTCTTACAAACTTATACAGAAGAATGCCACTGAACAGTTAATGTACAAAATTATTGCATTTCGGTATAATAATGTGCATTGACGTTCTTGGTAATGCAACTGCAGACATCTCCCAGAAGCAGGCCATCAGCTGACATGCCCTGCTGCATGTCTTGTCCGTAGATAACCATTGGACCTCATTATCATGAACTTGTCCAGTCGACATGTAACACACTTATTTCTTTAATAATTTAATCAACACTTTACCATATACTTTCGAACAACTAATTACTGTATATCTGAAGTCGTTCAAGTCGAAAAAGACTACAGTGTTTTGGTTAATATACTGATATATATCCCACCTTCTCCCAAGCTGAGCAACCTTGTGTTTTAATGGTACTGTATGACTGACAGCTTAGTGCTGATGAAACTGAATGTAATTAACATACGTGTGCTGAGACTGTCCCTAACATGTCAAGCTTTCTATGTTAATTGATTAATGGAAATATTTAAATGTGTATATAATAATAATCTCATAAAATGATTTAAATGCACAAAATAAATATTATCCCTTAAACAAAGATTGTTGTAGGTAGATGCACAGTATGTGCTCAGTGGCTTCAACCTTTTAGTAATTAATAAGAATTCAGATTTCATTGTGGAATATGAATATACTAAGTTTTTTAATTCGGTGTCACATGAAAGTTATTAACAGAATTCTACATGAGATGTGCTCTGTGAATATCTACATTTCCATTAGTACAATAGATATGGGATCCCAAATTCTTCTACAAATTTCGAGCAAATCTGTGCTCTACTGGTACTCATCATTTCCTTTGTTTTATTAAATATAATAACAGCACTAACTCTGGGTCTGTACTAGTTTGAAGAATAATATGTACTAAAACTGAACCACTGTTTGGAAACAGGAAGAAAGCCCATTCACCTGTGTTTAGAGAAATCTAAGTGTAACTTTTTAACACAAGGGATATTGCCCCCACAGTTGTATAATGAATTAGAAACTTGTAGAACTAACTTACTTGTACTGAATGATGAGCCATTCTAATACATTTTAAATTTTTTTTAACTAGGCCTCTTTGAAAGTTAATGGACATACATTTTCCAATAAATGTCTCTCTTGTGGGTAGTTTGCAAAGAGCCTCATATTAACATGGTTTTAAACAAAGTATCCTCCTGTTTATAACAGTTCAACATATTGATTTTAATTTAGTTAAACTTCTTAAGCAAAGTAATGTATTGTGACATGTATGAAAAATCATTTCAACTAACAATATTTTAACAATTGATAATCCTGTTCATCAGCTTCCACATTACTGTTTTCTGGAAGTAATAATCTTATGCATCAAATTGGACATGATTTAATGTAGGCCACTCAAGAATGTTGTTTCACAGCTCTGATGGAATGTGCTTAATTATTTTACTAAGTTATTTCAGCTTCATGGAGTTTACAGAAATCTTTAGTTTTATGCCAAATTTATCTTTTTCCTGAAGAAGCCTATGTGAATTACGAAGCAGCCCATCTATCCATTCTGAACAATCGATATATACTGTGTTTTGATGTGTGTAGGTCAAATGATGGAGTTCACTAAGCAGAAACCTTTACTTCGTTTGATAATTTAGGACAAATGATCCTTTTTTTTAAAAAAAATGGTGTGACCGCCATTCTTTAATGTCAAGCATAACTTGAAGTTCAATAATGTGGACTTGAAAGGAATTCTATGTTTTTCTTGAGTTAGCTGACATATCAACAGACAGTTTGACATATCAGATTATGTCCTGTCATATCACTCTCTTTATTATGGCAAAATCCTTGTGTCATGGGAGGAATGTATGGCCTTCTACAGGAAAGTAGTTCTGAATTATTTGAAACTTGCCAGTCATTGCTAGATACACCAGATACCGTGCAACTGTGTTGTTTCGATATTTGCCACCACAATAATCACTAAACCTGTATAGTTCCTTCAATCAGTCAGATAGTCTATGTACACAGTCTTTGAGAAAAGTACACACATCTTTTTGACCTCGTTTACCCTATAATTCACTGTCGCAATAAACCTGTGCTGTATTGTTTTTCAGGTTATGGATTCCAAATACATACAAAAAAGCCACAGCTAACGTAAGTAGATCATTTCCTGTACAGAACGACAAAGAAGGGGAACATTGGCAAAAAATAAAATCTAGGCTAATAACAACATTTCCTTTAGCATACAGTTTTATAACCGATTGTTGTTTTTTTATTAAACTTCGATGCTCGTCGTTTGTAAATCATCAGTTCTGTAACAGCCACGCGTTTTGCATTTTCATTCATGTGTAGAAGTAGCACATGAAACACAAACAAAACTTACTTGCACGATGGACCAGACCGTTTTGCTGATATAACAACTCATTTTGAAGTTATGAAATCATTTCTTAGTGATCACTCTTGTGTCTTTATGACATATTCATCGATGTTTCTTACTCCTTTATGGTCTGGTATACTTGTATTATCACTGATATCTTCACTCATTATGCTATGGATTTATAGACAGCAAATTTTTATAACCATACTGATTCTAATGCAGGAGAGAATAGTTTAAATAGTTTGTGTAACTGCTAATTAATAACATCGTTGTTACGTTTACTACCTAACATTTGTTGGCTCTGCTTGGACTAGGGATTGCAAAACAGAAGAATACCCGCATTTTCTTCACTATTCCACCCATTAAAAGCCTTAACAGGCTACGCAATCAGTATTACTGCTAATTTTCCATCATTTTTCCTCTGCTCTATGGGTAGACACCTCAAAAAGAAAATGATTATCTCAGCTTATTTTCGATAAAATTGCATTTTCTTCCTTTATCCTATAAGTGATTCTTTTTTTTCCTTTTTAATATGCTCTGTGTTTATTCCCATTATGTAACACATTATTACATAAGTGGAGTTGTATTTATTCTATAAACCATCCATACTCATTTTTTATTATTTTTAATAATATTCATAGTAGTATTAGTATCTGCTCCATTACACTATCTGCAATATTAATTATGGTATGTGTTTCCTTTAAGATCCAATACGAAATATTTTTGAGATCAACAAGCATATAGCTTCAAATTTCGGTACATTCCATTATCATCACATGTAGCTTACAATTCCAGTTTATTTCTTTTCTATGTCCACAAGATAAATGTATATACATAGCTATCACAACAAGTACAATTTCAATTTCATTCAAAACCAGTATTTTACTGGCCACTAGCGCTGCCTTCTCGAAAATGACCCAAATCTGTAGTGCTCATCTTCACTTGCCGATAACACTAATTAATATACATTTGTGGTGGAAAGTATAGTGCAATAGATCGAGTTATTTAGTAAAAAGTCGGTTTATCAAAATTATTTGCTATACATAATCTATTAAAAACAGCCATTTGAAGCAGAGAGCTTAAGGGTCTGATAATAAACAGAGAATTTTTCTTGGGATATGACTCTTCTTCAAATGTTTGTAGTGATCACATAATATTTTCATATACTATGGAAATCAGCTTCTTTGAAACCCTTAGTTTGTTGGTGCTTGATGACAGTGTCTTTTTCTCTAGGCATAATGATAGATCAGAAACGAGTTCATAGATACTATCTGGCTACTCAGGAACTGCTAATTTATTTTTAAAGTGTAATCTATGTCTCAATCATTTGGTATGCAGGTTACATAGTACACTCCACACCAACGCAACATCAGAGAATGGTAGGTACTGCATCGCTGAACAGCTGTAGGGACTATTAACATAGTAGTGTGTAATATGAGATTCATCGTTATTTTCATTGTAATCAGATATGAAGCCACTGATTGCAATAGCATGTCCATGCACACAGTGAACTATGCCACGTCTGAGGCCAGACTCAAGAAATTGTAATTGTTCTCTGTTGACAATACCTTGCAATTTTACATTAGCAATTTTCAGCGAATAATCCGACGCTAACCCATATGAATAATGTATAGCTGCATACAATTCGTATATGCCGAGGGAGAATGCGTGGAAATGATAAAGGACATCAGTTTTCAAATACAAGTCGGAGCAATCTCCTAATGCCTTCCATTCAGATAAACACCAAACTTCAAAGCTCTCTGGTACTCATATTCTTTCGTAGATGTTCCACCGATCAGCAAGTTTTTGAACGTGGAAACTGTTCTTCCAATAAAACGGAATCTTCAAACGTGGTCATATAAAAAAAACACACAAATCTTATTAATGAAATTAAAGTACCACTGTTGCAAAATATTTTGTTATTTTGAACTCATCAGGTTTTAAATATGAAGGAATAAATTAAGTATGAAGGTATCAATAAAATGAAATTTCAAGACGCATGACAGTTTACTGCCATAATTTTAGTAAATGATTTATTCTTTTCCAGGTTCACAGAAACATAGCGTCCATTTATTTTCACCATTTCATCATGCTTAATTTGTGCCACTTGTTCGCGTAGGTACATAATTATGAAAGGGCATCAGAAATCATCAGGCACTGTAAATTCAACTCGGTAATTTAAATTACATTTGGTATGTGCAGCTTCTCGAAATCTGCTTGTAAAGTGACTGTGATCCCTTTGTTTCACCTCATTTTGCGTCAAGCATTCTAACAGATGCAAATATCTGCGTTCTCTTCGAGGCCAGATTTCATCTTCTTGTTTCGCAAGTAGTTTTTTTTAAGCCAGATACAACTATTTGTTAAACCATTACACTCACTCAGCATCTCGGTTCAATTAAAACTCTGAATATTCCTCATTGTAACTGCAGTTCACATTGAAAGCAATACTACACAGCTCTAAAGGATCTTCGAACACTTCATTCAGAAAAATTTCCATTAATGGTAGAGGCTAACGGAACATGGGAATGAGCTAGAAGATTACGAAGAAAGTCTGTGAAGAGATATGTATAGAAAGAACAATCTCGAAAGTCATGTCGATAGGTAGTAAAAAGAAATGTGGAGCAGTTAGATCAAAAGTTCAAAGACAGTCACATATCAGTCAGCTGAACAGAAGGCATATCGTGGATAGTTATTCACTTGGTTTGCATCATGTCCGAATCGGGGCAAAGTACTGCTGTCCTGTTCTATCAGTACCGTGACCAAAGTTATTAGTTGTACTATAACTACAACAACTACTACTATTAGCACTACTGCTACTACTACCACTACTACTACTACTGCAGATAATAATCTTAATAATCACAGTAGTTATATTTCACATGATTGGTAAATATCTGCGCTGGGCTATGATAACAAGAGTCATGAAGAACAGTGAAGGATACCTGATGCAGAATACAAGAATACAGACTACGGGGAAGATAGAATAATGTTCTAATGGAAAGAATTAATAAGAAAAAATGCAAAAAGAAGTAACAAAGGGAAAGGAGGAATTTTACAAGTAATGAGATAAAGTATGATGATTTCCTTCTTTGTCAGAAACTGACAAAAATAGATTTTTATGTAACTCTGATGGACTTACTGATGAGATAGTATGTTTACTCATCGATAGTATCTGAACTTATCTCCGTACGCTAAATGCACAAATGTTCAACCATCCTTCCTTCTTTCTTCAGTTTTAGGTAGAGGCAGCGTTCGAATCTCCGTTCAGCCAGCGTTCAGGGTAGCGCAGATGTCAGTATACAACTAACGTTTGTGTTCAGGGTGTTTAAAAAATGACCGGTATATTTGAAACGGCAAAAAAAAAACTAAACGAGCAGCGATAGAAATACACCGTTTGTTGCAATATGCTTGGGACAACAGTACATTTTCAGGCAGACAAACTTTCGAAATTACAGTAGTTACAATTTTCAACAACAGATGGCGCTGCGGTCTGGGAAACTCTATAGTACGATATTTTCCACATATCCACCATGCGTAGCAATAATATGGCGTAGTCTCTGAATGAAATTACCCGAAACCTTGTCTGGCGGAATGGCTTCACATGCAGATGAGATGTACTGCTTCAGCTGTTCAATTGTTTCTGGATTCTGGCGGTACACCTGGTCTTTCAAGTGTCCCCACAGAAAGAAGTCACAGGCGTTCATGTCTGGCGAATAGGGAGGCCAATCCACGCCGCCTCCTGTATGTTTCGGATAGCCCAAAGCAATCACACAATCATCGAAATATTCATTCAGGAAATTAAAGACGTCGGCCGTGCGATGTGGCCGGGCACCATCTTGCATAAACCACGAGGTGTTCGCAGTGTCGTCTAAGGCAGTTTGTACCGCCACAAATTCACGAAGAATGTCCAGATAGCGTGATGCAGTAATCGTTTCGGATCTGAAAAATGGGCCAATGATTCCTTTGGAAGAAATGGCGGCCCAGACCAGTACTTTTTGAGGATGCAGGGACGATGGGACTGCAACATGGGGCTTTTCGGTTCCCCATATGCGCCAGTTCTGTTTATTGACGAAGCCGTCCAGGTAAAAATAAGCTTCGTCAGTAAACCAAATGCTGCCCACATGCATATCGCCGTCATCAATCCTGTGCACTATATCGTTAGCGAATGTCTCTCGTGCAGCAATGGTAGCGGCGCTGAGGGGTTGCCGCGTTTGAATTTTGTATAGATAGAGGTTTAAACTCTGGCACATGAGACGATACGTGGACGTTGGCGTCATTTGGACCGCAACTGCAACACGGCGAACGGAAACCCGAGGCCGCTGTTGGATCACCTGCTGCACTAGCTGCGCATTGCCCTCTGTGGTTGCCGTACGCGGTCGCCCTACCTTTCCAGCACGTTCATCCGTCACGTTCCCAGTCCGTTGAAATTTTTCAAACAGATCGTTTATTGTATCGCTTTTCGGTCCTTTGGTTACATTAAACCTCCTATGAAAACTTCGTCTTGTTGCAACAACACTGTGTTCTAGGCGGTGGAATTCCAACACCAGAAAAATCCTCTGTTCTAAGGAATAAACCATGTTGTCTACAGCACACTTGCACGTTGTGAACAGCACACGCTTACAGTAGAAAGACGACGTACAGAATGGGGCACCCACAGACTGCGTTGTCTTCTATATCTTTCACATCACTTGCAGCGCCATCTGTTGTTGAAAATTGTAACTACTGTAATTTCGAAAGTTTGTCCGCCTGAAAATGTACTGTTGTCCCAAGCATATTGCAACAAACGGTGTATTTCTATCGCTGCTCGTTTAGTCTTTATTGCCGTTTCAAATATACCGGTCATTTTTGAGACATCCTGTATGTATACACTCGTTTGTCCCGTCGTCGTATGGCACTGTTATCTACTACTTGGACATCCATTCCTTATCAGATAATGTTGTTGTAATACAACGATACAGCTTGTATATTTCCAGCAGTAATTGATGACACCTACTGAGAGTTGGTGATAGATGAAAGCGCAGACTACTGGACTGAGGCTGTTCTTTCTTTCCTCATTCTTCACAGCTGTGTGTTGACTGTTATTCTCCGCTACCTCCTAGATTGCTTGTCTCGTAACCAGTTGCCAAGTCTGTCTGTTGTTGTCGCTGACGGGGAATAATGGCGGTTGACTCGTAGTAGAACGAAATATTCTGCCTACGAAAATATTTTATATGTATGACATTTGTAACAATTCAGTACACTGACAGGAGGATGCTCATATAATACAATGCAACCTAGAGTAGGAATACAGAAGATAGGAAAACAGTGATACATATATACATATTTAAATCGTTAACATTATGGAACATTACGTTGGGAAAATATATAACGCCTTCGCTGTGAATAAACTACGGCGTGCGTCAATAAATGACACTTCTCAGATTAGCACTTGCAATCCACGTGCTTAATTATTTGTTGGATGTGTTCCAACCTCTACCTTCTTCTACAATTTTCGCCCTGTGTAGCTTCCTCTAGTACCATGGAAATTATTTCATGATGTCTTAACACATTTCCTATCCAGAATAAGATTTTCACTCTGCAGCGGAGTGTGCGCTGATATGAAACTTCCTGGCAGATTAAAACTGTGTGCCGGACCGAGACTTGAACTCGGGACCTTCACCTTTCGCGGGCAAGTGCTCTACCAACTGAGCTACCCAAGCACGACTCACACCCCGTCCTCACAGCTTTACTTCTGCCAGTACCTCGTCTCCTACCTTCCAAACTTTACAGAAGCTCTCCTGCGAACCTTGCAGAACTAGCACTCCAGAAAGAAAGGATATTGCGGAGACATAGCATAGCCACAGCCTAGGGGATGTTTCCAGAATGAGATTTTCACTCTGCAGTGGAGTGTGCGCTGATATGAGACTTCCTGGCAGATTAAAACTGTGTGCCGGACCGAGCACTTGCGCTAGAGCACTTTCCGCGAAAGGCAACGGTCCCGAGTTCGAGTCTCGGTCAGGCACACAGTTTTAATCTGCCAGCAAGTTTTACATTTCCTATCCTCTCTGCTTGTCAGTGTTTTCCACACATCTCTTTCCTCGTCGATTCTGTGGAGAACTACCTTATTCCTTACTTCGTCAATCCACCCAGTATCCAAAAATTTTCTGTAGAACTACATGTCAAGTGCTTCGATTCTCTTCAGGTCCAGTTACAGTACCATATAATGCTGTGCTCCAAACATTCTTTCAAAGCAATTAAGGCTTATGTTTGTTACTGGTAGGCTTCTCCTTGTCAGGAATTCTCTGACTGCCAGTGTTAGTCCGCTTTTGACGCCCTCCTCGCTCCTCCCGTCATCGGATGTATTTTGCCGCCTGGGTAACAGATTTCCGTAACTTTGTCTGCTCCGTGATTACCGATTCTGATAACTTTCTCACTCATTTCTACTACTTTTCATTACTTTCATCTCTCATAGATTGATACTCAGTACATATTGTATACACATTAGACTGGTCATTCCATTCAACGGATCCTGTGAGTCATCTTCTCTTTTACAGAGGTTAGCAGTGTCATCAATCTTATGATTTATATCTTTCACTTTGAATTTCAGTCCCATTCTTGAATTCTTCTTTTATTTCCGTCATTGCTTTTTCGATACGTAGATTGAACAGAAGGAGCGAAAGACTACGTATTTGTCTTACACTTTTTCTTCTATACGTGCACTTTGTTCTTGGGCTTCCAGTTTTATTGTTCCCTCTTGGTTCTTGTATATACTGTATATTATTCGTCCTTCCCCACAGTTTCACCCCACCTTTTCGCAGAATCTCGAACGTGTTGTACCACTTTATACTGTCGAACGATGTTTCAGTGTAGACAAATGCTATAAACGTTTCTTGATATTTCTTCAGTCTTGCTTCTATTATCAGCCGCAACGTGAGAACTACCCCTCTCATGCCCTTACCTTCTGTAATGCCAAACTAATCGTTATGCAACAGATTCCAAGTTTTATTTTCCATTCTTCTATATATTATTTTTGTTTGCAACATGCATACGTGAGCTGTCAAGCTGGTTGTGCGATAATTCTCGCAATTGTTGCCTCTTGCTATTTTCGTAATTGTGTGGATGAAGTTTTCCCGAAAGTCTGATAGTATGTTGCTAGTCTTATACACTCAGCACACCAACGTCAATAGCCGTTTTGTTGCCATTTACCCCAAGTTATTTTAGAAATTCAGATGGAATGTATTTTTTTCATAGTGGGTTATTTGATCTTAAGTTGTCCAAAGCTCTTTCAAATTCTGATTTGAATACTGGATCCCCTATCTCTTCCCTGTCGGCTACCGTTTCTTCTTCTATAACCCTATCATGAAGGCCCTTATCTGTAGAGGCTCTCATTTATCATTTCCACCTATCCGCTCGCTACCCGGCATTTAACAACGGAATTCCAGTTGCACTCGTAATTTTACCACCCTTGCTTGTAATTACACAGAAGGCTGTTTTGACTTTTCTGTATGCCGAGACAGTCCTTCCGACAATCACTTCTTTTTCGATTTCTTCACATTTTTCAAGGGGCCATTTCACTATAGCTTCCATATACTTCTTAGTTACTTCATTCGTAAGTGTCTTGTATTTCTGTATTCCTTAATTTCCCTGAAAGTTTTTGAACTTCTTCTTTCGTCGATCAACTTAGGTTTTTCTTCTGTTACTCATGGATTTCTCGCAATACCTTCCTTCTGCCAATGTTTCTCTTTCCATACTATGTGATTGCCCTTATTAGGGTGTCCATTCCTCTTCAGGTGAACTGCCTACTGAGCTATTCATTATTGCAGTATCTGTAGCCGAACAGAACTTTAAGCGTGTCTCTTCATTACATAGCACTTCAATATCCCACTTCTTTGAGCATAGATACCTTCTGATTAGTCTTTTAAACTTCAGCCTACTCTTCACCATTACTAAATTGTGATATGAGTCTACGTCTGCTCCTGAGTACGTCTTACGATCCAGTATATCGTTTCAGATTCTCTGCCTGACCATGACGTAGTCTAACTAGAATCTTAGCCGCGCGGGATTAGCCGAGCGGTCTAAGGCGCTGTAGTCATGGACTGTGGGGCTGATCCCGGCGGAGGTTCAAGTCCTCCCTCTGGCATGGGTGTGTGAGTTTGTCCTTAGGATAATTTAGGTTAAGTAGTGTGTAAGCTTAGGGACTAATGACCCATAAGATTTCACATAGATTTGAACATTTGAACTAGAATCTTACCGTATCTACCGACCATTACTAGGTGTACTACCTCCTCTTGTGATTATGGAACGGAATATTTTTTACTTGCTGAAATTTATTACATAACTTAATTAGTGTTTATTCTCTGTTGTTCTTACTACCGAATCCATGTTCTTCTGTAACCGTTTCTTCTGTTGCTTCCCCTTCATCGGCTTTCCAGTCCCTGCATGACTATTAGATTTTCATCTCCCTTTATGTACTTTCAAAACCGCACTTTAAATATCATCAGCACGGTGCAGAAGACTTCCGGGATAAGAAGTTACCCTCATTCTGTCAAAGGCTTTGTCAGTTAGTGGTGTGGAGCTGACCAATGTTCAGGGCACTCTCTTGCACTTGTGTTGGGAAACTGGCCCTAAAAGAAGAAAATACGACAGTAACTAGAGGCATGAGGATGCCGAAGACAATAGAAATCATTGGATTAAGGACACATATTGCGTATCCACAATACACGTGGCCTGTAATCGAAGTGTCTTGACGATCTCTCTATTGACTAAAGAAACAGGACTATTCTTCCATTTGTATCTCTGAGAGACTGCTGGGGGAAAGTACCACGAAAAAGTCATGTATAGATAATGTGTAAATCTATTTTGAAAACATTGCCATGGAAAGTCATCGATTTTAATAGAATATTTGAAACCATGAAACAGTCTAGACCGCAAAGGCTCGTTTATTAGAAATCGTTGAACAACATACTTCACACCTGGCTTTCCTTATACGTCTCCCTTTTTCCAACTGCATCACGTATCGACTAATAAATTCCCCATCCATCAAACTCCTGTCTTACATTTATTGTATCCCCGCCATCCTAGAGAACCCAGGTCTACTTCCGCATATATTGCAGAACATACCGTCTTCCTCATCACATCCCTTCTTCCTGTGATTTTAAAAATCTTGTACACCAAGATCGTCAGGTCATCTACCGGAAACCAAAAAAGTATTTCTTATAGGAGATAATATGAATATTTCAAATTTTTCAGTTAAACATTTTAAGTCTTAGTATGAGATGATACATCCCCCAGTGACTGTCATATTCAATAATTTCACGTTTAGGATCCTACTTAAAAATCAGTATATATGTTGTAAGTAAAAGTGAACAAAAGCCAATTGAATTTGTTAATTCTTTTGTGGTAGTCATGCTACATATTACTGAAAGTGTATTTCCGGTTGACCTCGCTGAAACCAGCTGCACCAATCCTGGCCCAGGTGAAGATTAGTATCCAACTTACCTGCTTAAACAGGTATCGTTCTGCCACAAATCAAACATACAGAAAAACAACTTAGTATTGCCAAAAGCAATTATATTAAAAACATAGATATAAAGAAGGTAACTGCGACGAAGCCATGGGGAACAGAAGTAATACTTCAGTTGATCGATGAAAGAAGGAAGTGCAGAAATATTCAGAGAAATTCTGGAATACAGGTATTCAAGTCACTTAGGAAAGAAATAAACAGGAATTTCAGGGAAGGTAGGGTGAAATGTCTGCATAAAAATATGAAGATATCGAAAAAGAAATGAGTGTCTGAAGGACTGAGGAATGAAGATCAAATAAGACAGAATGGATAGAGAGCATCCTATCGGAATGTCTTAAATCAATAGGGGATGTGTGAAGAAAACGACTTTTCATGTTGGTGTATAAAATGTGTGAGACTGTCTGTGAACCATCAAACTTTCGGAAAAACATCGTCCACATTTCCGAAGATAGGAAGAGTCGACAGGTGCGAAGATTGTCACACAGTCAGCATAATATCTCATGTATCCATGTTGCTGACAAGAATAGTACAAAGAAAGGCAGTTCTCATGTTGCGGTTGATAACTGGAATAAGACTGAAGAAGATTCATGCATCATTCATACGATTTCTCGACATGGAAAAAGCGTTTAACAGTGTAAAATGATGCAAGATGTTCGAAATTCTGAGAAAAAAATACGGGTATACTACAGAGAGAGACGGATGATACACAATATTTAAAATAAACAAGAGGGCACAATAAGACTGGAAGACCAAGAATGATGTGTCCGGATTGCAATGGGTGTAGGAGAGGGATGTAGTCTTTCGTTCCTGCTGTTCAACCTATTGTCGAAGAAGCAATGACGGAAATAAAAGAAGGGTTCAAGAGTGGGATTAAAAGTCAAGGTGAAAGAATATGTCATACGAGTCGCTGATGAAACTGCTATCATCAGTGAAAGTGAAGAAGAATTACAGGGTCTGTTGAATCGAATTAACAGTTTAATGGGCGCAGAATATGGATTGAGAGTAAATCGAAGAAAGACGAAAGTAAAGAGAAATAGCATAAATGAGAACTCTGAGAAACTTAACATAAAGTTTATGACCACGAAGGAAATGAAGTTAAGGAAATCTGCCACCTTGGCAGCAAAATAACCCATGACGGACGGAGCAAGGAGGACGTAGTAAAAAGCAAAAATGGCTTTCCTGACTAAAAGAAGTCTGCTGGTATCAAACGTAGGCCTTAATCTAAGATATTTTTGAAAATGTACGTTTGGAGCGCAGCATTATAAGGTAGTGAAACTTGGACTGTGGAAAAACCGGAACGCAAGAGAATCGAAGCCTTTGAGACGTGGATCTGCAAGGGAATGCTGAAAATTAAGTGGGCTAATAAGGTAAGGAACGTGAAGTTTCTCCGTAGAATCGGTGAGAAGAAGAAAATACATACATCCACCAAATAACTTAGGAGGCATGTTGCAAACGCTATGGCCTTATGGTGTTACGATATTCCTTACCGTGGCGCCAGATACTAGGCCTGTATGCTTCTGTGTTACATGGCTTCGTTTGGTACACCGCTGATTGTAGTCGCATATACCAAGACGTCTGGCATCTCGGTTTACATTTATTCAAGGGCATATCTAAATAACGTAGCTCCTCTCTGCCATTGTCTCCCATCTCCATGTCAACACATCTTACTTCTGCGATTTCATACAAATTGCTAACACATATATACAGGTATGATGACATTACCATGACCTATTCAGCGGCGGAGAGTCACCTAACCACTTGGTACCCGTGATACACCATATAGAGTGCTCCAAAGTGACCAGTGTAGTGTTTTAAGGTGATCACTAGTATGGTGAACAGTGAGATTACTTCACACGTCGTCACTTATGAGTTGGTTTCCGACGAAATAAGTGCTCCGGAAACATTAAATAGAACAAGTCCATCGCTAACAGTGTCCCATACTCTTCAGCAGCACTGTTTGTTGGTTTAGTTTATCTACTCTTCAGCAGCACTGTTTGTTGGTTTAGTTTATCTACGAAGCGCCGCCCCCTAAATTTTACTGTGTCTACGGTACTAAACTCATTTGTACTGAGCCTGCAGTCTGTTTAGAGGGCACAGAGAGATCTTAAAACACCAGGAAAAATAACAAAGCTCCGTAACCTGTACTGACCTGGCTTCTCCACACTAAGTAGTTTATCCCGATTCAGTGATAGAATCTACGTCGAATCTTGATTAGGTGCTGTTGGCTGCTATGGATCGCTGTTACAGCTCTCTTCGAGCAGGCCTCGGAAGGCCCAACGGAACCGACCGACCGCCGTGCCCTCAGACGCTGGGCGTCACTGGTTGCGGCTGTGGAGGGTCATGCGGTAAGTACAAAGCTTTGCTGGCTGTTGTCAGCTACCTCTCCATAAAATAACTCCTCAGTAGACCTCACAAGGGCTGAGTGCGTCCCGTTCGCCAACAGCACTGTTCTGACCAGGACATTCACCCATCCAAATGCAGCCAAACCCGACAGTCTTAACTTCGGTGATCTGACCGGTATCGATGTTACTATTGCGGCAAGGTCGCTGGTGATTGCTATTAGATGTTACCTGTGTATTCAGGATTAGGTAGAGTATCAAATGATATAGAAGAAATTTCACAACGCATTCCATTTATTTAATTCACGACATTGGCATTTGTTGTCTTTACAATACCATTATCACAAAGTCGTGTACTCAAAACGATGTGTGGTAAGACGTGAGGTACCGGCCGAAATATAGCTGTGATGAGGGGCTTTCAGTCTTGCGTGGGTAGCTTAGTCGTTAGAGCACTTAGCCGCGGACCACAAAGGTCCCGGGTTCGAGTCCCGATCCGACACATCCGGCACACAGCTTCACTCTGCCAGGGAGTTTTATACCAGCGCACACACCGCCGCAGAATGAAAAATTCATCCTGGGTTCCCTGAATGTTGTCAAAACGTTAGAGACAATGTTGTGACGTCATGGTTTGAAGGTGTAACTAGTGTGGGTTTTGATACTGGACACCTGAAGGCAGAATGCTGAGCATTGAAGACTGAATAGCTGGGCAACATTGTCAGGTCAGCAGAAAATTTTGTTGTTTCTGACAGAGTAATTAATTTAAGCTTAGGGAAATATAGCAATATAGCAGGTAAGTATTGGAGAGGGAAACATAAGTCACGACACTGAAATATGTGTTTTTGGCCATATTATATTGTCTTTTTTAAGTCTTCGCATTACTAAAGTTCCTCTTGGATCTTGTAGGTCTCTCGAGATACGATACACAGTTTTTCAGACGAATGGCTGACATCACTGTTGACAGGGGTTAATATACTGAGCACACTTTCGTGTGGTTCTGGAAGTTCGAGGTCCCGCCTTTACCTTCTAAGATCGAAACTATTACCAATGACTTCTAGACGCTGGTGCACCAACCGTATTGGCGTCATGACAGTCGATGCCCTGACATACTTCTGCAGTGAACTTCCACTAATTAAGACCACTCCTAGTGAAGAAGAGGAAGTACCCAACTACCTGATTCATGACGAAAACCTGCCCGCAGCAAATTGAGTAAATTTGTGTGCCATGATCGTCTGGGAGACCTTCAACAGAGATATTCAGTCGCCTGTTTGCAAAGGTCTTCAATTGGGCAGCCAGTTTTGCGACTTACTCGTCCTTAACCTATACCAATAAACTTATAAGGAAAACGGACATACAGTTTGATGTGGAATCTGAACCACACGTCTTTCCTGGTGTATCTTCACTTCACTGAGAGGTGAAGCCTACCTCAATGGGCGACTGAAAAATTCCGGTGCCTTTCCGGGATTCTATCTCACGACCTAACGGCCTCCAAGCTGTCACTTTATCACTATACCACCAAGTCCGGCTCCCAGAAGAAAAATGACAATGAACGAAGTTATGAGAAGACATCACTACGAAAAATCAGTTGAAAATGTAACAGTACGTGCTGACACTGGACCAAAACAGGAAAAGGAAAATACCCTTTACGCAGAGAGACTGATCAATGTAAGAAAAGCAGTCGTGGATACAAGAACCAGAATTGTTGCAGCTTGTATGGTGTTTGTTAAATTGGATGGGACTGTGCTAATAGCAGTGGACATTAAATTCCCTGATTAAAGATTTCTTATTTACATGTGAATAAATTCCATTCAGGCATAAAAAGAGTTAAAAACAGCCTTAAATATAACAAAAAGCAGAAAAGCTACTACATTAGATGTCAATAATGTTGAAATAATCAAATACGAAAGAACCTTTCTGGAATTTGGCTTCCTCCAGTTTTTAAAAACGTGTTGAAAGAACTGTTCTGTGCCTGAAGAATGGAACACAGCTGAAGTTACATCTATATTTAGAAAGGCAATAGGAAAGGCACAGGCAATTATAGAGGAACAAGTTTACTAATTGCAGAATATAAATTTATGGGAAAATTCTTAATCAAAGGCTACAAACTATCTCTCATGCATTAATTTCAGAACAACAATCAGGCCTCAGAAATGGACGTACGTATAATAATATATTTATAATAAGACATATTGTTGATAGGAGTCGGGAATTTGGCTTAGAAACGCATTCAGCTTTTATTGATTTTGAAGAAGCTTTTGATCCGGTAAAAAGACCCTTCGTGTGCAAAACGTTGGAAATAAAATGGTTCCCTAATTATCTTATGAACACCATATATAGTCAATATATAAATGAAAATAGTTTTAAGTTCATGTTCGAAAATGTAAGATGAAATTTTAGTAAACCAAGGTGTTCGACAAGGGCGCGGTCTATCACCGACTTTACTTAATTCATATATTGCGGAATTAGTAATGTTGAAAGATGAAATACTCTTATGAACTGGATCTAGCGTTCCATTAAATATTCTGTTATATGCTGATGGTCAGATAATTATATAGTAAACAGAAGATAATTTACGAAGAGCAGTACCAATTGAGCCTAAACACAATATAGTACAACTTAACTATGTTTGGAAATAAGACAAAGACCACGACTTTCAACGGGAAGACGCCAATCAGATAGAAAATAACCATAAATGAGAATTTTAGAACAAGTATCCCATCTCAGCTATCCAGTATCTAATACTAGTGTTAACTATGACATAGACGTCGGGAAGAGGGTTAATAAATATCAAGCTATCTGCAGAACAATTGGAAGAACTTTGGGATGAGAAAACAAGAAGCACAATTGAAATTCTATGAAGTAATGGATGTATCTACTCTTTTGTATGCACAGTAACAAAAAAGTGAGACTGAGGTATACGAGCAGCAGAGATAAAGTTCATGAGATACGTAAGAGGGTGTAATAAAATGTAGGAAATAGGAACTGATACAATAACATAAGACTTAAAAATCTTTTCAGCTAATGACAAGATAGAAGAGAATAGAATGGAATTGAAGGACAATGTTGATAGAATAACAGAAAACAGACTGCCTGAAACGATAAGGAGGTACTGACCTAAGAGAGAACTAGGTAGGGGATGGATGGGCGGGTTGGTAGATGGATGAAAAGATGGATAGTACAGATCGGAACAGATGATTACAGAACCTAATTCTTGGAAGGAGATGATAATGAGGAGGTGAAAATAATATTATTATTCAATCTGACTATCCTCAGGAATTAGTCATCATAGGCAAGCATACGTAACTCTATGGAAATTCTCTTGGCTTCTAAAACGATACATTGTTTATAGTGACCTAGTAATGTAACATTCTCACAGAACATCATAAGGACACGACGAAACAGCGCATCTCCGTGGAACTCTCGGCGCAGATCTGCGATCTGAAAATAATTTACTAACGCAAAGAGAGGCTTATTTCAGAATATTCGGTATGAAGAAAAATTATGCTAAGTGAAACTGTTATTGAATTAGCCACTGAAAAATTTAACTTACGAAGAGAAAGCATCAAGTGTCGCAACACGACTGCCCATAAACTTCGCTCAGTGGATGAGGGGTCAAATTAAGGCAACACGTGTTTCGTCTTATCTGTTGATATGCAACTGATTCCGAGAAAACGCTAGTCACAGATTTCGAGATACTTTATGTGTCGTTTAGCGAGTACGTAATTTAATGGAAGTGCTGGCACAGTGTATAACGTCGCGACGTTACAGCTTTGCTTCCCGTGTTCGAAACCCGATTACTGTTTTTTATTTTAGTTTCTCATTTTCGGTATAGTGAAGTATTACGCGCTGTTTGGTGCAAAATTATTGCCAATGCCTGAAATCTCCAGCAATGTTAGCGACGTTTCTTTTCCGACTGTGATTCATGCAAAGAATATCACTACGGCAAACCTGCCTTCGTGCGATTCTCGTAGTGTCCGTAACTTCTATGTTCTGAATGTATCTACAATCAGTGCAGTTCAGTGGAATGCATCAAATCTTCCTGAAGAATAAAAATAAGAAAGAAATACAAGAATTAACATAAGAATTGATACAAGAATGAAATATAAGAACATTAGATTTTAAAAGGAGTGTGACCATTGAAAATATCACACATACATATGTTATATACGTGTGGCACGCGCTGTGAAATACATTTGTAATTTAACAATTAATAACGCCCTTCTATCCCATAACCTGATAAGTAACATTCGCTTAGTAACCTTCTACGGACGGGGGAAGATAAATGAAAAAAAAGTAAACAAAGACAATAATCGGGTTTCGAAGTCGGGCATCAAAAATGAGTGGTCGCTACGCTAGCAACAGTGCCACTATCTCGGCTCAGATTATCGGTCGCTAAAAGACATCTAAAATATATTGAAAACTTTGACCGTCGTTTTCTCACAAACCAACGAGCATCTACGCATAGACTGAGTTCCGTGTTCGTTTATTTCGACTCCTCTTCCACTTAGCGACGTTTCTGGGAAATCAGGTTACGGCAGTTGTAGTGTTACTTTCCCATAGGCATACAGGCAAAGTCTTAATACTGCTCACATCTATTTTCTCACAAAACTGTTCAAATGGTTCAAATGGCTCTGAGCACTATGGGACTCAACATATGAGGTCATCAGTCCCTTACTACTAACTACTTAAACCTAACTAACCTAAGGACATCACACACATCCATGCCCCAGGCAGGATTCGAAACTGCGACCGTAGCGGTCACGCGGTTCCAAACTGTAGCGCCTAGAACCGCACGGCCACTCCGGCCGGCCCATAAAACTGTACTTAATTAACCTTAATGTATGGTTTTGATTCGAAACAGAGGTAGATTGTGTTAACTCTGGACTATTATTGTGCTTGCAGCATACAAAAGTTTGCATAGAACACAGTGATAAAAGTTAAATGAAACATGTGTAGTCCTTAGCACACCCATACAAAGATGATTTCCTCAGCGTACGTTCGAAAATGATGTAAAATACACATTATATTTGGTGGGTGAAATACCGGCTTGCTAATCCCGGCCACTAATCGGAACACGGAAGCAGAACGGAAACTGCTAGACAGTGATAGTAATTGAAAGTGCTACGCTAAGCTCATTCGGCAACATTGACTGACCGAGCACACTGTCGCAATACAGCTCACCAAGTTGTTTACCTCGTGTTTTGGAGTCAACGTATGGAAAATATTATGTCAAATTGCCGGTGGTAGCGGACCCAATTCGGTAACATTTCATAAACTTTTCGTTCACTTTCACATGAATAACACTACACGCAGGCAGTTGGGGTGCGCGTATTCTGTGCCACGGAGTGGGACTAACAAGGTGTCGGCAGAAAAGGCTTCCTGCCGCCGCTTAAATTAACCACACCGACCCACAGTTAATGTGGTGCAAAGGCACAAGGAAAAAGAGGAAAAACTCTAAGTTGTGATGCATGATTACAAACCAAAACCTGCTCTCCGTCTTTCTCAATGTAATGCAATGCAGTCTGAACCAAAAGTATAGCCTTCATTTGTCATATCGCGAGTTTATAACATGATATGACCGATTCCAATTATGCTAGCAGTCCTTTTGACATCATAAAATATCGTTACAGCGTGTGACACGTAACATGTTGCGCAATCAAGTACTGACGCATTAAAAGTCAAGTAGCGATATTTTACGGCCCGAAGATGATGTTGGCACAATCGAAAGCGGTCCTATCACTCGTAAACTACCGACATACGTAAGTAACGGTTACAGTCAAAATTAAGGGTGTTTTATTATTTCTATTGCTTCTCTGATCTGGCGTTTTGTCAAACCCAGCTGCTTGACCATGTCAAGCCATAAAGAATAAAAGAATCGTCAAAAGCGAATTGTATCAGTCACCAGCATAACAGACCTTCACTCCAGATCTTCCGAAATGGAGTAGACGTTGAAAGCAAAAAGGCTAATTTTCCTTTCAAATGGGCACCACGCCCGAAGAAACTCTCGCCTGGAAAACCACTGGCACATCCACTGTTGTAGCCGGAGCAGCCGTGAATACGCGATAATCCATCATTGTGCCACAGGTACAAGTAACAGAGAAGATTGCTGGCGAGATACAGCTACGTAAGAAAAATAGAATACAGTAAAACCTCTGTAATTCGAGTCCGGGCAATCGGCATTCTCAGCTTCCGGTAAATAAATTATTCAGATAGAATCTGAAATACACAGAGAGTGAATGTGGACAGACGGGACTCAATTGTAGAGGCTTTCATCTAAAACGATAGTACCTAGAAACGCAGCTTCCACTGCAGGTTATTCGAACTCCAAAGCTAGAGTAACGGTCATAGCTTACAGCAATGCGTCTGGAGGTCAGAAATAGCCGATTTTGTTAATTGGCAAGCTTGCCAAACAATTTACAGATGCCAGCTAATCGGTTTTGTATAAAAATCAAAAAAGTGAATAACGTGTATTGTTACCAGCGTAGTCCCGCCATCTTCGTAGAAGTACAACGTCAGCGAGTGTCGCCACATTCTGTTGTTCCACGTAGCGCAGTTCTAATGCCGCCGTTCTATTTCTACGATTCACTTCGTTGGTACCAACATCGTCCTCTTCCTTAATATCCTTCAAATTAATTTTTTTTTCAGGGAAGCTTCTATTGATTGTGGCTCATTTTCTCTAGAGTGCGGAAGTGATTGCAACAGCTTACGCTGATACATTTTTTTACAAACACAACATAATTCCTTGGTCCATTGGTGGTCAAGCCTAGTAATATTTGGAGGTAAAAGAAAATTCAGTGTTGTCTACAGTAAGGACTACCTTGAGTGTTAATATTTTGCTCACATAACTGCATAGGCTTCCGCGACCTGTGAGTTGAAATACAAGCTTCCTGAGTATCGTACCTCATTATAACGTGAAAAAGTTGTACCGGAGAAAGCAACGTTCCTAGCTGGGTCACGGTGGTCTTCTCATGGTGTGCTTTAGCTGATTACCTTACGTCATCAACGCTCAATGAGTATGACGTCACGTCACAACTTTAAAAGGTCGCAGTTTCAAAGGGTTACTTGAGGTGGCAGGAGCTGGAGCTTCATTATAACAGGTTGCTACGGAGGAAGGAGTGGGGATCTGCTGTGGTCTGTGGATTCTGGCACTGTTTCTGGACGCAGGCCGCTCGGCTTCAGTTACTCGCCAGTAGCACTCGGGTCAAATGTTGTTGCTGCGGCCTGTTGGACCCTTGAGGGCTGGCAGCCAGGATGGGACAAACCTGAATCCTTCCTCTCTGTTCTATTGCTTCTCTGATATGGCGTTTTGTCAAACCCAGCTGCTTGGCCAGTACATAGGTTTCGATAAATTTGTTTCCTTTGCTGCAGTCTTGCCACAGTCGGCCACTGCAGATTCGCTGTTTTGCTCTAGACGAATGTAACACTCGTGTCCCGTATGCACGTTGTTCTCGAGCTGCCTCGCTCACCGATGTTTACTTCTCCACTCTGACATGTCACCTTGTACACACCTTCAGTGCGTAAAGCATCTATCTTGACCTTGGTGGAGCCTAGCATATCATGGATCTTGCGGCTGGTACGGCAAACAGGCTGGACAGCAACCCGACGAAGGAGTTTGCCATTGCGATCAGTGACATTTTTCACTGAGGTAAGCGTGCTGTTGGCTGCAGTTTGTCGACTTATTTCCTATATGTTTTAGTTGTTGCCATGGCTGTTCGTATCAACATATGGCTGTAGGCGTTGACCACGAATGTTGTGCGCGACCTTTTGAGCTCATGTACTATGTTTTGAGCATCGCTTAGGCGCTGTGCACATGTAATCAAAGAACGGATAAATGAGTTCTTTTACGATGGGTAGAAGTTCGATTGAGTGTGCGTATAACTGTCTGTGTATGTATCCGTGGTCTAGGATTCGCGTCTCTAACTCAAAATCAAAACATCCTCCGTCCCGGATTCGAAACCTGCCTCTGCTTAAATTTTTGAATAAAAATCATCAGCTGTGGCGGCCGAAAACATAAAACGTAAGAAGTCACCTTGTACTACCAACATTCTTGTCAAAGAGGGCGGAAAAGCGAAATGGCCCTAAAAGGCGATAAAATCAGCACTGTTCAACAGCATGAGTGTACAGTAGGCAATGGAAACCACTGCATTGAAGACACATGTCACCACAGGACATGTGGCCTGCAATTCATAAAGTGAGATTATGACTCTCCACTGGCAGAAGATTCCGAACTAGTCCCCCATCAGGAATTTCGCGACGGAACTGCGAAGGGGACGATGACCACGAGAAAAAGATGGAATAAACAACAAATAGATAACATTCTACCAGTCGGGGAGTGGAATGTCAGGTGGTAGGGAAGCAATAAAATATGAAACGAGAAATGCTAAACCCCACTCGACACACAGTGCGGCTCAGAAAAGCGAAATGAAAAGGGGACAAAGAGTTATGGTCAGATGATTGAAGGGGAATACCTACACTAGCAGGAAATAATATAATGGGATTAGGATTTGTTATGAACAAGAAGGTAGGGTAGATCGTCAGTTACTGCGAATATTTCAGTTATATGACTGTTCTCATTAACATCGACAGCAAACCAACAACAAGAAAAATAGGTCAGGCATACATGAAGACGTCGCAAGCACAAGATTAAGAGACACAGAAAGTATGAGGATACGGAGCGGGTAATTCAGTATGTAAAGGGAGACAAGGATCTAATAATCATGCGGCATTGGGATGCTATTGTAGGACAAGGAGTAGAAGAAAGGGTTACGGCAGAATGCGGACTTTGTTGTAGGAATGAGGGAGGAGAAAGACTAAGTTCTTCAATAAATTGCAGATGGCAATAACGAATATTCTATTCAAGAATTACAAGATGAGGTAGTATATTTGGAAAAGATAGGGAGGTACAGGAATTTCAGTTAGATTACATCATGGACAGGCAGAGATCTGAGATCAGATAATGGATTATAAGGCGTACCCAGGGGCAGATATAGACCCAGATCACAATTTAGTAATAGTAAATAGTAGGCTGAAGTTTGAGAGACTATTCAGGAATAACCCATGCACAAAGAAGTGAGATACGAAAGCACTAAATGAAGAGATGCGCCTCTGAGGCCATAGATAGTGTGATAAGGAATGGCTCAACAGACAGTTCAGTTAAAGTGGAATGCACATCTTTAGAAAGTTGGAGAGAGAAACGTAGGAACAAGGAAGGTATCTACGAAGAAACCAAGGGTGACAGAAGAAATATTTCAGTTGATCGACGAAAGAATAAAATACGGAAATGTTACGGGAAATCAGAAATATAGAAATTCAAGTCACTTAGAACTAAAATAAACAGAAAGTGCAGGGAAGCTAAGACAAAATGGATACCTGAAAAAGGTGAAGATATTAGAACTGATTGCTGGATGGACTGACACAGCATATAGAAACGTCGATACAGCATTCGATGAAATTAAAGGCAAGAGCGGTGACATCAAGTGTGTAAGAGAATTCCACTGTTAAATGCAGAGGAAAGAGCGGATATGTAGAAACTGTAGAACGGCCTTTATGTGGGCATAATTCTAGCACTTCTCAGTACTTTCGTCTTTCTTAGATTTACTCTCACTTCATATTCTGTATTCATTAGATTGTTCATTTCATTCAACACATCCTAAAGCTCTTCTCCACTTCCACTGAGGATAGTAACATCATCAGCGAATCTTTTCATTGGTATCCTTTCACCATGTATTTTAATCACACACTTGAACCTTTCTTTTATTTCCTTCATTGCTTTTTCAGTGACTGAACAGCAGGGTTGAAGCATACAACCTTGGCTTGCACCCTTTTCAATTCGAGCACTTCGTTCTTGGTCTTGCTATCTTAAGTTCCCTGTTGGTCCTTGGAGATATTGTATATCACCCGTCATTCCCAAAAGCTTGCCCCTAATATTCTCAGAACTTCGAACTTCTTACACCATTAGACACTGTCGAACGCTTGTTGCAGCTCTACAAATCCTATGGACGCGTCTTGATTTTTCTTCAGTCTTGCTTCCATTATCAACCGCACACTTACCTGACGACGTGGTGGAACAGACAGGAATTCCAGTATTAGCATCAGATTGTAGAAGGGCTTTGGACGACTTACGATCGAATGAGGCAGAAGGAATAGATACCAATGCACTGGAATTTCTATGAAAATTGGGGACATATCATTTTTGCCAGTGCTAGTCTGCTTTTTATTCGCTCTTTGCCCCGTCTGTTATGGGCTATTTTGGTGTCTTCCCTACTTCATGCATTTTCATCATCATCAATCGTGATGTTAGGTTTCCCGCTGTTGTTAAGTCATCCGGAAATGACTTCCATGGCCTAGAGAAAGAGGTAGAGGGTAAAAATGTATTGAATGAGAGATATTGAAAAAACTGTAGGGGAAGACAGAGAATGGTATATATCCAGCAAGTATTTTAGGACGAAGGTTGCAAGTAGTACTCTGAGACGAAACGGTTGGCAGAGGAAAGGAATTCGTGGCGGGTCGCACCAAACCAATCAGGAGACCAATGACTCAAGAAGGAGAGAAAACCTATTTGTCAACATTTTTATGTGTCGTTTATTAAAGCAGTTTTGCACAGTTCATTCACAGTGAAGTCGTTGAATATTTATACAATACAATGTGCCAAGGTTGTCTAATACCCCTACCACAACAAAGGTCAAAAATTAATTATGATTGTAGTGTTGCTGACACTGATAAATGTTGAATTTTCGGGCAACAACAATGTTATATTATGTGGCAGGAGTCATTAGAGCACAGTTAATAAAGTCATCTCTTGAAATAATGGATAAAGTAGGCACTCATCTTTTCGTGTTTCCCACGCTGGTCTCGTTGTGAACTCAGGGCTCAATCGTCGAAAATCTAGGTGGTGATGGTTCCAAGCTCGGATGCAAAGAGGCCTAGGTGTTATTCTGCGATATTCAAAAGTTTTATAGATGTGTTTCATAAACCATTCTTGAAGATTAAACTTTTGCAAGTTAGGACAATGGTGATGTAAAAAAGTAATCAGCACTCCGAATATAAGTTCACTTCTTTTTTATATACTTTTGTTGCAATATCACGTAACTCGTTCCAAAACATCACTTCACAATATAAAACATACTTGAAAATATCTTCCTCACAGTTAAAGTTCACATCTCATAAACTGACTACAATTTGCGTCTTTTTAACAGGACGACCAAAGCTTGACTCCCTAATAACCGCTTACGCGCCCAAAAATCAGAGTTACAAGTACGTCAAAGATCATAGTGACAAAAGAAAGAATACACGTAAGAATAATATCATTGCAATACATACATATCGATGTATCGAAGGACCTCTACATTAATGAAATCAAATCTGAATGTTGTCACGGATAGATGTTAACTATTTTACAGAAAAACAGTAGAATATTGCTGGTATCGAAAGGTTGAGGTGAGGTGCCGTAATGGTTAAGTAATTCAAGTACCATTACAGTTGTCACAGGAGAGACTTCATGCCGGGATGCTGCATCGAACACTCAGAAGACTGATGACCATGAGGCCATACAGTGAGCATGTCGTCTGTGTATATCGTGGGTGTAAAGGAGTGGGACTTTTTTTTTACATTTATGTTAATTTTATGCTTGTTAAGCATTTTTCTTTTTGTGACACAAATGTGAAAAAAAAATCAGGTATCCGTCCAGGTTTTACTGAATATGAAAAGTGCCGATTATAATGGACAGCTTTCAAGCTCTTTCCACGGATGCTGTCTGGAGCGAGTACCACATTAGCGCAGAATCGACAGCAGCCTCATACGGGGGTACCCGAGAGAGGCAGGAACGTGCCGCGGCGGCAGCGGGCTCGCCACACGCGAGGCGCCCGCACGTGACACGAGGCGCACGCGGTGCGTGGGAGGGGGCTGTGGTGGGCGGCGGGGGTTCGGGTGAGGGTGGCGCCCGGGGCGGCGCGAGCGGCGGGCGGCGGGCGGCGGGCAGCGGGCAGCGGCAGCGCCGGCTCTCACAGGGACGCCGCTGTCGATAAGCGAGGCGCGCGCTCGCAGACAGCCCGCCATAACTCAGCCGCCGGAGCAATTACGATTCTCGTCGCAGATAAAACGCGTAAATCGACGCCGCCTGGCCTCGGGCGCCGCCGCCGAAGCCCCGGGCTCTCGCAGCGCCCGCGCCCGCGCCCGACAATCACGTTAAAAGCAATCTCGGCAAATGCGTAGTAATTTCGGTCATAATCAGTATTTAATCAGGGACGACGCTGCGACCGGCCGGAGATTTGTCGCCCCACAAAGGGACCGCGCCGAGGGTGGATGTAACAGGGCCTGCTGGCCGCTGTTGCGCTAGCCACGCGAGAACTTGAGGCCCGCATTAAACAGCGCGTGTCCTCCATACCTCCAGTGTCCGCATTCTGTTCGTTTCACTTTCATTTTGTGCAGCAGCTGAAGAGGAAGGCTATAAAAGAGTCTGCGGACATACAGGGTGCTCTTCAGTTCCCGCTACAACAGGATATGTTTTCCACATAGGTATGCAACAGGGTAGCCGTGGTTAGGGATGCTTACATCGGAACGTAATTTCATTTTACATCTATCCTACCTCTCTGACCTGGTTCGAGCCTCATTAATGTGGCCGAAGGGTGGAATAAAGAGCCTGATTTGTGACATTCCTGTAGCAACAGAATATCTCGTGTCACGAGTTGTGGTCGCTGCAGGACAGATTTCATAGACACGTGGAGTTCTTGGTCGATAGAATGTGTGCATCGAAATTGGTGGTTGCCACATCCATCAGAATGCTTCTTTGAAAAGGACGAAAACGGTTTGAATGTAAACAACAACGTCCGTGAAAACTGATTAAGTTCCGGGCATAAAAAGTTCTCGGTTCACTTGCCGCGTCAAATTTGGATAAAAACCCAAGCTTTCAATGACTACCTCCGTCATCTTCGTCAGGGGTAAAACTGACTGTCGTGGACCCCTTTTTTTTTTTTTTTTTTTTTTTTTTTGGTGGTGGTGCTGAAGTCTGATCAACTTCGTTGATTTTTACTTCTGTAGGGAATGGAAGGGGTAAAAATTTTCTCTTTATTGATTTATTCTTCTTTCAGCTTTAGTTTGGTCACACAGAAGGGTCCCTTAACTCGCTGCTTTCGGTGTGTATTTGAAAACCTGTGTGGAGTAGTACTAAAGGACGATATGTCGTTAAATTATGGAGAAGTACGTAGGGATATCATTTACGGAGGCTCAAATACTATCGCCTTCGGTACTTTATATTTATGGTTGCGTAAGGGTTCTACCGTACCTACTGTGGTGAGTTGTGGTATACTGTCACGTATCATGTCCAACTTCCGAAATAAGGTTCGTGCCTTCTCCTTGACCTTGTCTGAGAGGTAAGATTCGCTTAAGGCTCGATGAATGTCATGATTTTGGATCCACCATTGGGCTCCTGGGATCCATCGTAGGCATCTGCTTTGTACAACCTGTAACTTCTTGTAGGTAGTGGCACACGTAGTACCCCAAGAGGTCGATCCATACAAAATAGATGGTTCGACTGTGGCATGGTACAACTGGAGTTTCGTGCGTTGGCTGAGGTATGAGCTCTTCAGAAATGGGAGGAGAGCTCCTAGCATTTTGAGACCAGACGTCTTCGTCTCCATAATATGATGACTATACAACAGTTTGGCGTCCAGATGCACTCCCAGGTATTTTACAGTTGTTGCCCAGGGGAGTGGCTGGTCTGATATCCGTAGGCGTTCATTGACGATGGGTCTCCGACGTGTGAAGACAATAACTTTGGTTTTCTCTGCGTTGACCGTTATTTTGTTCATGTGGGTCCAGTGGTCCACTAAATCTAGTTGGCGCTGCATCCGTGTGACGAGGTGGTCCATTCTGGTGCCTGCAGTCAGGAGCGCTGTGTCGTCGGCATAGAAACTGGCAGTAACATGTGGCACCGTCGGGAGGTCGTTAATATATAAATTAAACAGCAGTGGAGAGATGACCGATCCTTGGGGAAGTCCTTCAAGGACAGGCCGTGTTGATGAATTCTTGTCATCAATGCGAACATATAATCTGCGATCCTGAAGAAAATTGTCGAGAAGTTTTAAATAGCAGTCTGGTAGGGGAGTGGTACGTCGGAGCTTGACGATCAAGTTGCGTCGCCATACTTTATCGTAAGCCTTCTCTATATCGAGAAAGACTCCAATAGTATGTCGTTTCTTGTTGAAATTGTCTTGGATAGATTCCGTGATGCGCAGTAGTTGTAACTCAGCCGATAGCTTCGCCTGGAATCCAAACTGCTCCGGCCGGATGATGTTGTGTGCCGCAAGGATGTCCAGCATGCGTTTCAGTAGGACACGTTCCAGTACCTTTCCCAGTGTCGGCAGTAAACTTATGGGTCTGTAGCTGTCAGGGTGTGAGAGATCCTTGCCCGGTTTTGGTATTGGCACTATTCTGGCAATCTTCCATGCCTCTGGGAAGTATCCAGTCCTGAGGCAGCTGTTCACTATCCGGGTGAGAAGCAAAACAGGCTTTCTCGGGAGGTGTTTCAACTCCGCATTGCTGATTCTATCTGCTCCAGGTGAGGTGTGTTTGCTATACTTGATAATCCTCCTAATTTCCTCCGGCGTTGTCAGCCGGGGCATAGCGGTAGTCGGGGCGTCCCGAATAGCTTCCCATTCCGCCGCTGTGTCCTCCTCTGCACGGTGGAGTGCATCATCTCCATCCTCCGTGGGGGGCGTAGTCATCTGTTGTTGGTATGTATCCGCATACAGCTCCGCCTGCGCAAGTGAGTCGTACAAGAGGCCATGGGGTCCTCGAATTGCCCTTTTGGGGAGCTGTTGTTGTCTGAGACTTTTAACTATTCGACATTCATCTTTGGTGCGTAATAGAAAGTTGTCCATTTTGAGTTCCCACGTGTGTTGCTTCCAGTCCTGAACCTTCCGCCGGAGTTCGCGGGTTAGTCTGTGAGTCTCCCGTCTATCGTCCGGATGGCGGTAGCGGACCCATCGTTTCCGAAATCGATTGCGCCTTGCCTTAAGTTCCTGCAGTGGTGGTGGAAACTCGTCATAATTGACTTCTGGTTGCAGGTGCTCCGTGAGTGCTCGTTGTTTCGCATTGTTAATCTTCTTTGTGACTACTGCGACTGCCTCATCAATCGCTTCTCTGGTAGTAACAACCTGGGTTGGTCGCACATTGTTGTTGAGGTACGCTTGGAACTGCTGCCAGTCGTAAGTTCTTGTCGTCGGCAGTGGGAGTTGCAAAGTAGCCCTCTCTATGAGTCCTAACACTGGTCTGTGGTCCGACGAAAGATCATCCAGCGTCCGCAGATGGAGATTCGGGTTGATGTTCTTGATTATGGCGATATCTAGAACATCAGGGTCTTGTGTCTGGACGTAAGGTATCCTCGTCGGTTCCCGTGGTCCATGGACGGAAATATGTAAATTCTCAGCCAGTGCAAACAACATATGTCCTTTTGGGTTAGTCTTACGGGAATTCCAGGCAACATGTTTACTATTAAGATCCCCTCCAAGGAGGATCTTGTCGTAACCCTCTGTAACGGAGTAAAGATCTTCTGGGTGGAGAGGCTTCTTTGGGCTAAGGTAAGCCGCAATACAGGTAATGTTTCCGAGCGTCGTGTGGATTGTTACTGCCGTGGCCTCTAAGGTCTGGAGTGGGGGTAAACGTTCTTGGTGGTGACGAATACATTTTTTGATCAGAACTGCGGTCCCTCCACCCCGTTGGTCCCGTCTGTCCGTCCGGTAGATGTGCATGTTCCTCAAGCGGAGGTCGGTTGACTCGCGGAGATGTGTTACGGAGACAAATGCTACGTCTATCTTGTGGCGATGTAAGAAGTCCGTGAATTCTATTTTCTTCAGTTTCAGGCCGTTGGCATTCCAAATGCAGAAGTTAAAATGCCTCGTGTGATGCCGTCTATCCATTTAGGGTGTTTGAAAAGCTGTCAGTACGCTTTCTACAAGTGAGAGGATAGACGTCAGCTTCTGCTGGAGGGCGGTGAGTAGTTGAAGAATATCTGTTAACGCTGGTGTAAAAGTGGTCGACCAGGCAGATGGTGTCTCCGCTGGTGTTGGCGTCGGTGGATGGGCACGTATTGCTTCGGAGTACGAGCGCTGTTGTCTTGTCTGTCGGAGAGTCACTCTGGGTGCCGGTTGTGGTCGAGAGGCGATTGTTTCCACAGGGAGAGGTGCCGCTTGTTGTTGGGTGGCCGGAATCGCTGCCATGGCCGAGTTCTTAGCAATTATAGGCCGTTGTGGGGTCGACTTCTTTGGTGTCCTTCTAGTATATTTCCGTAGGAGTTCTTGAAATTTTGGGCAGCCACGGAAGGTCGCTGGATGTTCTTGTTCACAATTGGCGCACTTTGGGGGCGCCGTCCTAGGATGGGTACAATTCGATGATTTATGGGATCCACCGCAGCGGGCGCAGCGTGCTGGCATGCTGCAGTAGTTCGCTGTATGCTCGAAACGTTGGCAATGTCGGCACTGGACTGGTCCTTCTTTACTATTATAGGTTTCTATTATCACTCGTGTGTAGAGCAGGTATTTGACATCATATATCTTGTCACTGTCTTTTCCGGATGGGAGGGTGACTCGGTACACAGGTTGCGGTATCAATTGTTTCGTCTTCTCGTCGCGTTCCTTAAATTGGTAGACTTGTAGCACGTTGAAGCCTTTTTCCTTGAGGCCATAGTAAAGTTGTTCTTCGGTAACTTCCGCCGGAAGGCGTTTGACAACTTCTTTCAGTTCCCTGTCGTCTGGTGCTTGATGCGTAAAATAGGAGAAGCTATGGTTCGTGAAGTATTTTATTGCACGCCTTTGGTCTTCTAAGGACTCAAAGTGGTATTTGATGCGGTCCTTTTGGTATATAGCTTTAAGGGTGCCCTCTAGAAGTCCGTTGAGCGTTTCATTGAGGTGAACGTAATCCTTTGTGTAATAAATTGTGACTGGGGGCACTTTGCGAAGCACATTCTTGTCTCTGTCCACGGCTTCTGCGGCATTAGAAGTTTGTGCCTGCGGCTTGTTGGTGGTTGATGGAGGCGCAGCTTGAGGTGTCAGTGGGGCGAATCGGTTCGTTGTGGGGATGGTCTCCGTTCGTCTCTTAGCTGGGTTGGCTAAGTCCTTGGCTAATGCGTTGCTTCTGCGCCGTTTGTTGTGTACGAGCGTAAAGTCCCCCTCTGCGTGTGGGGAGTCGTTGTCGTTTTCTGCTGGAAAGGCTGCTGCCATCTCCGCGTCGTCGACTGTTTGGTGGGAGTGCTGTGATTCGACATCTGAGTCCACAGATAGAGATGCCAGACAGGTGTCGTTATCCTGCTCTTGCGTTTCCCGTGAATAGCGGATAAGGCGTTGTATGTCCTTCAGCGTTTCTTTGTCCTCCTCCCGACATATTTCGAGTCTTCTGGCGTAGTCCTGGCGGTCGTCTTCATTGCTGCGTCCGTCGTGATGTGATGTATGGCCGACGTCCGAATACGGTTTCGTCGTGCGGTGTGTAGTCTTCTGCGGTCGAATAGCGCCTGTCGATCGTCGTTCTATCCTGTCATGAACCGGTGCCGTAGCCTGGGTCGTCAACCTGGGATCCGTCCTGTGTGGAGCGGCCGCTGGGGCGTCCGGCGGGCCAGGCCCAACCGACCGACCAGCGGCCGACTCCGGCGCGTCCGAGGCGGCTGCCCCGGCCGCGCGCGCATCGTCCTCGCTCTTCGGCATCGCGAACTCGACTGGACCGTCGCGTACTGAGGTGGCGGCCTCTATATCCATAGACTTTGTTTTCGCGCTTTATCCAGCATTGCCTGCAGCGCCATCCATCGTAACAGGCGGAGAACTGCGAGGAATGTAAGAAGTCTCCCTCTGCGCTCTTTCTTTATCAATTGCGCGCTTCCATGCATTGCTGAGTGAATAACCGGAGTCTCCGTTGAATTTATTTTCACAGAGTCTAATTTCAACTGCTTCCCTGATGACAGAGTCCCAATAGTTTGATGCGTGAGCAAGTAGTCCTGTTTCATCGAATAAAATCTTATGTTTATTTATCAAACTGGGCTCAGCCACCGCTGATTTTTCTAGGTACCTGTATTTCAGGTGACGCTGATGTTCCACACAGCGATCGCCAACAGTTCTTATAGACTGGCCCACATAATTTTTCCCACACTCGCAAGGAATGCTGTAAATTCCCGGTACTCTCAGGCCAAGATTATCTTTCACAGGTCGCAGCATTTCCTTAATCTTCCTAGGTGGCCGGAAGACTGATCTGATACTCTGCCGATCTTGCTGGTCGTTGCACCGCAGAATAGTTGCTGCGCGATGTGTTGGTCTTCTTGGTCTGTTCGAACAGCGACCTTCCTAGGTTTTTTCGCCAGAGTAGATCTGATATCACGATCGGAATATCCATTTTTTCTGAATACCGTCGTCAGATGGTTAATCTCGGAGCCGAGATGATCCTCGCCCGAAATAGTCCTTGCTCTGTGTACCAAGGTATTCAGCATAGCTCTCTTCTGAGCTGAGTGGTGAAAACTACGCGCGTTTAGATATAAATCTGTATGCGTCGGTTTTCTGTACACAGAATGTCCGAGACGTCCATCTGATTTTCGCTTCACCAGCACATCTAAGAAGGGTAACTTCCCATCCTTCTCCACCTCCACTGTAAATCGTATGTTCCGATGTATACCATTCAAATGATCAACAAACTGCTCTAGTGTCTCATTGCCATGTGGCCAGATTAAAAATGTATCGTCAACATACCTGAAGAAGCAGGATGGACGTAAGGTAGCACTGTTCAACGTTCGTTCTTCGAAATCCTCCATGAAGAAGTTAGCTATGGCTGGTGACAGTGGCGAACCCATGGCTGTTCCGTCAGTCATTTCATAATATCTTCCATCATACAAGAAATAGCTGGTCGTCAAAGTGTGTCGAAATAATTTCATAATTTCAGGAGAGGAATGAGCAGTCAACAATTTTAACGTATCTTCCACCGGAACCTTTGTAAACAAAGAGACCACATCTAGGCTGATCATGATGTCATTCGGACTTATCCTCATCTGCTTTATAATGTTAACAAACATTTTTGAGTTATTAATATGATGGCTTAAGTGGCCGAATAAATGTGGTAATAATTTGGTTAAGTATTTTGCCAACCGATATGTAGGAGACCCAATAGCACTAACAATAGGTCTCAAAGGAACCGCATTCTTATGGACTTTGGGTAGACCATATAACCTGGGTGGCCTTGGTGCTCTTGGTCGTAGATTCTTGACTAGTTCTTCTGGGAGGCCAGAGGTCTTCACCCCCGTCTTTCTACTAAGTACTGCCGTGGGATCCCGTTTAAGAATACGGTACGTGGCATCTTCCAATAATATGTCCACTTTCTTATCATAATCGGTAGCATTGAGGATAACTGTGGCATTCGCTTTGCCGGCCGGCAGTACAACAAATTCTTCAGCCTCACCGGTCCACGACAGTCAGTTTTACCCCTGACGAAGATGACAGAGGTAGTCATCGAAAGCTTGGGATTTTATCCAAATTTGACGCGGCAAGTAAACCGAGAACTTTTTATGCAAGGACTCCGTTGGGAAAGACTTCGTAGTCTGATTAAGTTCCTGTTTGCTTCTTTGGCTATTAATCAATGGGAGGGTAAAAGAAGTGATGTACTGTAGTGTCGCAGAATAGTAAAGAGTTGGAAACGTGGAAGATTGTCAGAGTTTCCTTGCCTATGCAGAGAACCAGAGGCAGTAGGTTAGCCAAGAGGTAGGAGGATTGCATATGTTTCGGAATGTGTCGCCACGCAGGGGCAATGGCCTGGTTACACACAACAGGCGAGAGAGAATTGCTTAGCACGCGGGTTTGTGCTAGACGGAGACTTTCGTAGAGTGTAAGACAGAGGTATAGCGTCAGCTGTACTGCATTTCACAACTTCGCGTAAGTCTGCCGTAACAACATGTAACTCTGTCACAAGAACACCTAAGGGGCGAGTACAACAGATAAATCAGCAGTACAAGTGGAACGAATGCGTTCATTACAAACGAGCATGGCGTCAGAACGTCGCTCGTGCTTCCTTTAAATACGCCAGCTTTGATAGCAACACGGCACTCGCAGTTAGACTTGCAGTTAGATGTGTACTGGGACGCTGCGTAGCGCTCAGCTCGGTGATCGACATGTTAATCTTTATTAAGGAGATGTTGCAGTAAGGGCGGCCCATCCAGCAGCAGACGTGAGGGGAAAGTACCAGCTCTGGTCCTCTCTGCTGCCGCTGTCAATCATCAACCCAGGATTAGCAGACATCGCGGCAGATTCGCTCGCCGCCAATGCTGACGTCATCAGTGAGCCATCGTCGAGATCGTGCGGGGCCTAGGCCCTGTGCATCCGCCGTCACAACCGGGTGAGCCGACGACGCTGGGGGACTGCAGCGTGTTCCGCCCGCCCACCGCGGACGATCCACCAAGAGGAGCAGGGAAGAAGACGGGGTGGGATAGAGTACACCCCGCACTACGAGAACGCCTCTCGTGCCGACAGCGCCGGCAGTCCAACCTGGAGCCTCCTACGCGCAACGGCCTGCTGTCCGCCCCTGAGCCGGCTGGCCAGCCGAGCGCCGCCAGCCACGCGCGACTGAAGTCAGGGCATTCCACGCTACATCACAGCACGCGGCGCTGCGCTAGCAAGACTGGTGCGGCCCGGAGCTGGTGTTATCGCTACGAGTCAGCGAGGACTCGGGGAAGGTCGTTGATATCACCAAGCTCAGCCAGCCTGTATTACGCGGACCACATTGTACTCAGCAGGAATAAAGGTGTTATGAATTAATAATGTTTCTTTGGCGCTTCTGACGCGTCCGCAGTCATTTCCCAGCATCCTGACAACTGAAGAGGTCACCGCTCGGCCTCCAGTCCACCATAGGCGACCGGGACCACCGGGGCGCCTACAGTACTGGGGAAGGCCTAATAAATTACTTGTAACTGTGGCCGCATTACCGACATGTTTTAAAACGGTTGTAACAAGAAAACGTTAGATTTCAGGATATGGGGTCTCAGTCCACTCTGCAAGCCCTAGAAGCTTTTATGAGGAATTTTAGAGTACCCTGTATTTAAAATTAACAACAATAGCAACCCTCGGTCACAGAAAAGAAGTTCTTTAACCCAGGTTTCGGCACTGCTATGAGTGCCTTCGTCAGAAATATAACTCCCAAATTGGACTATAAAATAACTAAAAAACTACAGGAAAGAAAAACTGTTTTATTTTAAGTGTAAGTACTAGACGTATAAAAAGGATACAATACTTACATGTCACGTATTAAACTAAAAATCAAGCGATTAAGTTTTAGTCACAAAATTTGTAAAACAGAGTACATAAAAGGGAAGCCGCTATGGGCTGCTCACATGCGTGGATCTACGGTAGAATCAAACACCCTGTATTTGGCGCTGTTCATGATTGTCCCACTTATACACAGTCCAATCACATTATGTTCGACGTCGGCTTGCGGTAACCACACGTAGATGGCAGGTGGTGCCATCAGCAACGGGATTATAGGGGACAAGGTTTACACAAATAAATCCTTATAACGAACGGACGTTTTATGTTGTTGGGCAGTCGACAGAGACACTCTCCAAGATATCATCCTTAGCATTTCACGAACTCCCCTGAGTGGCGTTGCGCATGCGCGGTAATGACAGGGCACCCACATCTCAACATATTGCGAGCTAAGCAGCTGCCAAGATCCCACCTGACATCATTTTTCGACAGCATGGTCGCCTCCACTCCGCCTACTGTGATGAGAATGTTACAACGTTTCTCCATGTGACGTTCCCTGAGCACTGAATGGGAAGGGGGTGTTCCATTGTCTGGAGCCCTCGACCGCCCTATCTGACTCTACTGGATTTCAGTGAATGAAAATTTATCAAGGACATTGTTTACAGAACAGTGGTTCGAGATCTGATAGATCTGAAACAAAGGAACTACGCTGAAGTATGGGCCGTAACACCTGTCAATCTTATGGATATGTGGTGGGAAGTGAAGTACCAAATCATTATGTACCGAGCTACGAACGGTGCAAACACTGAACTGTACCTACTCATAAAAAATTTTAGAGCTACTGTGTACAATGTTGGATAGATAAATTTATAAACCTAAATAGGTACTGAAATATAAGCAAACGTTTTTGTATATCTCTGGCCCGGACACCAAGTATGAAATGTGTCGGGGAAGATTTGGAAAACAGTGACGTCCTTGTCTAATGCGGAAACGGGGCGGTTTATCAGATGTCCAAAAGGGCCAAGTATGGAGACTTTCCAGAATGACTGAGTTTGTAACCCGTTCGCCTGCCAACATAGTTAAAGTCCACCGTATATCGCAAAGTGGTGCTATCGACAGTTGTGGCAGAGATCAGTGTGGTGCACGGCAGGCCATAGATGTTAGGGGAAAAAGATGGCTCTAAAGATGTGTAGGGCGGGCCGTAGATGTCAGGGGTGTAAGATGGCTCTGGAGATGAGTAGGACAACTGTTGATCAACTGATCACCCGGATGTACCATCGAGCTTCCAACAATGTCTCCCCAACAACAGTGCACCACGGGCCGTAGATGTCAGGGGTGTAAGATGGCTCTGGAGATGAGTAGGACAACTGTTGAGCAACTGATCACCCGGATGTACCATCGAGCTTCCAACAATGTCTCCCCAACAACAGTGCACCACGGGCCGTAGATGTCAGGGGTGTAAGATGGCTCTGGAGATGAGTAGGACAACTGTTGAGCAACTGATCACCCGGATGTACCATCGAGCTTCCAACAATGTCTCCCCAACAACAGTGCACCACGGGCCGTAGATGTCAGGGGTGTAAGATGGCTCTAAAGATGTGTAGGGCAACTGTTGAGCAACTGATCACCCGGATGTACCATCGAGCTTCCAACAATGTCTCCCCAACAACAGTGCACCACGGGCCGTAGATGTCAGGGGTGTAAGATGGCTCTGGAGATGAGTAGGACAACTGTTGATCAACTGATCACTCAGATGTGCCAGCGAGCTACCAACAGTGTCTCCTCAACAACAGTGCAGCAAACGGAGCTGCAAAACGGCCTCCACAGCAGGCCCATGTTGGCTGCTGTTCATAGGCGACGAAAGGCTAGAATCTGCATCTCAGTACCTAAAGTGGAGTCCAACGAGTGGTGATAGATGGTATTTTCAGTTAAATGATGTTTTATGCTCCATTGGGCAGATGGTCGTTGCTGTGTTCAAGCGTGAAACACCTCAAAGCCAACTGTCCAGAGTGGAGGAGGGAGCATTTTGGTCTGCGGAATGTTTCAGTGCCATTTCCTGCCTGATTTCGTCATTCTAGAAGGCACAATGGCTCAACACAAGTATGCATACATCGTTGGGGACAAAGTCTTCGCATAGTTCGCAAAGTACTATCATGCTCAACAGTAACCGAACGACCTGAATTGCTTTTCGTCTGATTTGCATGCAGCCCGCATAAAGTAGTTGTCTTGCAGGTCCTCTAAGTGTTTCGGCACAGTCGCTTGATTATACAAAATGGTTACCACAAGTGACCACTAGACAACACTGTTCTGTATGGCAATTAACACAACGTATAAATTAATACCACGTTACTACAAATTTCAGGGAAGACGTGAGACAGTCCTTAACTCTTATAAACTAAAATTTACTACAATAAGTGACGATCCTAACCTATTGCCACTCTCATTAGTATATGAGACAAGTAATGATCGCAACGATCAAAACTACATGCTCTTGCGAATATGAGATTATCAAGAATATCCGAACTCTCAAATCTCTGTGATTACCAAAGGTAGTCTTGCTATCTGAAAGGTTTTCCGACCAATTATTAACCGCCTTTGAAATAAATAGCCACAAAAACCATGATTAACAGCGTCAAGCACTCAATCGAAATCTCACGGTTAACAACGTATCATCAGTAAATTCACTGCCTTCATGATGGTACGTTTATTTATTAGTAGGTCGAAATCCACCTATCGCTCTAATTATCTAACACAAAGTGACATTAAGAATGAAAGTTGTTAATGAGCAGGTAGCTGTGCATATGTTTGAACTTCAAATGACACGACAAAAAGATTTGTTCAGGACATGGATTGAGACCCATTACTAACTGAGCAAAATATTCGTGGCGACCGAGATTCGACCACAGCACTGATCGACATTGCTGACTAACCACAAAGAGACGTGATATAATACATTTTTAGCCATTATCAGGTAGCAGATCTGAACTTTAAGCCACATGACGAAAATTTTTGTACTCTGTCAGGGCAACTATCCGGAAACTGTTGTCCCTGTTAACTAAGCAAGAAAGATGTTGAAGGTGGTTTCATTCCCAAGTAACAAACTTGAAATGAAGTAATATATGTGTTGGTTCGAAACCAGCACATAATCTGATTGTTGTGCAGGAACAGACAAAGGTCAGGTATAGAATTTTCTCAAAAGTAGCGAGTTGGTTGTAATTGCAGTGTCGAGAAAATGAATAATATCTACCTTCCCAGGATTCGAACTCGGTAGCCATCGCAGTCGTTTTGTGGCCGAGAATGGACATTAAATATACATTTTATTTTCCCAGAATCGATATGTGCTTATGTTTGATCTAGAAGTGACGTATCAAAGAGTACAGTGATGGCTAGGTTGGTTCAAATGGCTCTGAGCACCATGGGGCTTAACTGCTGAGGTCATCATTCCCCTAGAACTTTGAACTACTTAAACCTAACTAACCTAAGGACTTCATACACATCCATGGCCGAGGCGGGATTCGAACCTGCGACCGTAGCGGTCGCGCGGTTCCAGACTGCAGCGCCTAGAACCGCTCGGCCACCTGTGATGGCTAGGAATTGAACGCAGCACATACCGTTGTTTCTTAAGTCAGATTATTCAATATGATGCTGTCTTCAAGAGACGTCCTTTGAAATTCACTTTTTGTGGTATTTTTTCAGACAGCAGTAAAAGATTTAATTCCAGTGAGAGAAAAATTTATTTGTGCCATTGATTACACAAAATTAATATTTATGACATAATGTGCGCAAACAAATTATCATTTATATCAAGAACGAAACTCGTAAGATAAAGGTTATCTACACGCAGGCTGTGTTGAATTGTATAATCTACAGTACGGAACTTACTTAATTCAAACCGAACAGCAGCTAAGATCTATCAGTATGCACGACAGTTAAAAGTTTTGGAAATTTTGAAACATTAACAGGCAGCACCTGGATAGTCTGTTGACGTTGCAGCAGTGTGACCACATGCACACTACGACTTCGTCAACACTCGCGACAGCGACCTCAAGTTTCTAAAATACGTCTTCAAAAGAGTTTAAGTGGCTGTGAGGACATTAATTGGCATGTCTATTTATTGTTCTGATTTCTTGCGACGCCAATTTTTTTAGCTAACAACGAGCGGATTAATAATATCTGCAGGCTTTTAGCTTATTTTGTACATGTCTAACACTTCAGTGGTTGAGATCAAGCAGTTTTGTGTATCTACCAGTGACAACCCTTAATTTCAGCATCTCTTCACCAAAGCTAAAACGGGGAAATATATTCACGTAACAGAATATTAGTTTGTGTTCAGGATAATAATTTGACAGAAATCCACAGTCGAACTGCGGGAGGGGAGTAGTTGGGGCGCACAGTAATTTAATAACAACGAAGTGGAAATCTGCTGTGGAAGATATGAAACGGTTTACAGAGAGGAGTAAGCATATGGTATACTGCTGTGATTAACAAGCTTGAGTATCGGTTGCGACATGAAGTCGAGCAGGAACCCTGCAACGTATGTACGAGTATATGTTGAAAATTAGCTTCTCACCACTGTATTCGGTCGCTAGCAACGACAGTCTACTTGTCAAAAATTTATTTGTCGTAGTCCACCTTCATATGGTCATATAAAAAGAATTAACACACAGTGCCGTGCCACATGATTGCAATCTTAACAATGGTGCTTAGTTAAAACTGAACTGACGTGTTGCTGCTTCGTAGCATAGTCCCCATCAATATTAACATATCTCTCCCAACAATGAACTAGTTTTTTTATACCTGATGCAAGGAAGTCTCTTTTGTTGTCTGAGCCATTTTCCCACAACTCATTGTTCAAAGCTTTGTCTTTTGGATTCCAGCTCGAAATGGTGAACCAAAGTTTCATCAATCGCTAAAATATTATTTAGAAAAGGGTCACATTCCCTCCCATAGAGTTCGTTTAAGTCTGTACACTTTGAATCTTGATTTCTTGTGTTGTTGCATTAACTTTTTCCTGCCCCGCCTTGCACTTCTATGTCTACATTTGAGCTTGTTACTGATAACGTTATGGTCTATGCCAACACCTACTGGAACTGTTTTTGCCATATGTTCGACTGCAACACGTCGGTCTTTACGCATAATATCGTAAATGCGGGTTTCAATCAAAGGAGTTGACACCTGCTCTGACCGGCCAGGACGTTGCTCGTCAGTCACCGACGTTCGACCTTTTGTGAACTGTTCTTCCCATATACAATATTTTCGTCGTTCATACAACTTTCATCACAATATAAAAGCATTCGAGAACACATTTTAGCCAGTTTTTCACCTTCAGAAATCAAAATAACGGATCGCTGAACGTTTTTCAACTAATGCGGAAAGTTAAAGCGCCCATGCCATCGTTACATGCAATATTGAGTTATAAACAAAACAATTTTTATCCGTCAGCTGTTCCCAGTTAATCCTAATGATGAAGACCGAAGGCCATGGAGGAAAACGCTCTTGCAAACTTTTACATTTCTACACCGGTTTTCCTCTTTAATTATTGGATGTACCTAGACTATATCTTTATTCATCATTTCTTTTCGGCTACTGCCGTCATGAAAGCAAAGCTGTGTCCTTTGAAATAACGTTGTGATGATCGGCTACGTCCGAAAACGCAAGCAAAGATGTTTTAACAATAAGCTAACCAATATCATTAGCTAGCGAATAAAGCAGTGAAAAAGGGCGTGGTCAGTATTAACTACTATAACATGAGAATGTGGTGTTTCGATGCCGTTGACACACATTGTTGAGGACTCTTGAATAGTAATCTAAATGACGACGGACACAGTTAATGAGCACTGGTATTTTAACATAACACAACTACAGCTTCTGGATAGTTTGTACACAATCTGACACTGTCTGGTACTTTATAACGCCGCATTCGTATGTTCAAATGGGTCACTGACTGTAAACGACGCTCGCGGCAACTCCTTTTTATTTAAGGCCTTGTTGTCATTGAGCGCTTCATTAGAAATAACTGTAATTATATTCTTGTTTAAACTTCACTTAGCGATCGATTTTAACAATTACTCCCCGATAGTTCTCATGAATATTCTGATAACGTACAGACTAAAACAGAAATGAAATCTGGAAATGGAAACAGCCTCGGTTGCAGACTCTTTTTATTTACAGGAAATGACGCGTTTCGCCCTTTTGGTGCGTCATCAGATTGATGTGAAAATAAATGTGGAAAACCAACATTTTTACGTCAATCTGATGCCCCAAAAGGGCGATACACATCATCTCCTATGGATAGAAAGATTCTGCAAGCGAGGCAGTTTCATTCAAGAAATTCATAAGCGGTTGCTGTACCAGGCGCCCGGCATGGAATGGGAGCATTTTTACAGAAATAAAATGACAGCTATGAAGAGAAAGGCCATCTGTCTCATTTCCCCTACTATTAATGCAGATTGTTTGTGATTAGTTATACATATTACCTTACACATTTCATATTTCAGGTATCCGTCAATTTGCGAGACGCTTCCACTGCGTTTCTGAAGAGTAAGCTTTACTCCTGGATTGCTAAGCTGCTCAAGACTTGTCGGCTGCGGAAACGTATTCCTTCCTGCTGTGAGGATGTCTGCGACTAGACGACATTGCAAATTCAGTGTTTCAGCCCTGTGATAGTCGAGATACTTCCTGGAGTGACACATAATTAACCACCTAAATTCCCTTGCTATTTTCTGCGTATTTCAATTAAATATTCTCAACGATTTTCACTTATGATGTGCCATCTAACGATCAAATGTATGTTGTTAGTTCAGGAAGGTCATTCCACGCAGAAACTACAAGTAGTTTCGTATTCATTGCGAATCACCTCTCTTAGTCATCGCCACCACTATGACGAAATAGTAAGTGCTGCAGTAGATAGCTTGGTCGGTGGGAACGACGTCGCCCAAAACTGTGGATGTTCCGTTGGGTCAAAGTTTTAACCTCCAGGAGACTAACACTTTACCTCGTATGTGTTAGAGCTACAGACATTTGACTTGTAGAATGTGGCAAATGATTCACGTTAAAATCTTCCTACACGACGTGAGAAAGCCATTATTCGACAAATGTTCAAGCTTCCTGGCTTCTCCCATACATTAAATTAAAAACCGCCACAAACCTCTGCACCAGTCACCTTTTTCCTGGTACATTCTGCTCGCAATTGTAGATTACGTACTTCGTCATGTCATATGCTGCGAGAATAATAGTTACAGCGTTGTTGTTACTGCACTGTTTACGGAAAATATTTCACGCTGAAGACTGAAATACAATATTAAATAATCTCATGGTTGCCAATATGAGTGTACAAACGTCCGTTGTAGATCATAGGCTCAAGGCGCAGTTCGTCGCCCTCATTTGCGCTGACGCCGGGTAGCCTCAGGCGGTCGCAGACCAGCGCAGGAGAGATTATTCCGATCAGGACAGGCAGCCATGAGCTCTTCACGAAAACTTTTTCCTGAGGTTTTTCTGTGGCTGATGGCTTATAAAATCAAGTAAATAATTTCTGAGCTCCCAACAGATTGATACTGTTAGCAGGCCGACGAGTTGTAGCCCACTAAGTTACGGAAGCATCGCGTTTAAAAGCTTAGCTTTCCTTTTGTACTATGCAAACGGTTACCATGAAGACTAGCTGAAGTGGAAGCAACAATTCCTGTGGTAACCTCCGCATCCTACAGTGTGACAGTTTGTGTAGATGGCCATTATGAAATTTTATTTTAGTGACAGGAAATCAAGCTGAATGTACGCGCTGGGTTGCTGAAGCAGCTGGTTAATGGAGCAGCAAGAACTGAATGTATTGAACCGACTGTAATTTACTACAGGGAGGCACGAAGCCAGGATTTTCGTCTGATGTGGCGCACAACTACCACGACAAAATCATGACTCAGACTTATGTGTAGTTCAGTGGTCTGGGCTCTTGGTCGGTATGCATAAGGTCGGGGCTCAATTCCCACTTCAGCAGAAAGTTTAAATGGGCAGATTCTATGACTCCTGATTAGCCAAATGAAGGACATTCGATTCCGCTTTAGCTCCAAATTCACGTCAAACGTGAAAGCTCCAAATTCACGTCAAACGTGATGTCTCTTCGCTACCGAGCACATGTTAGGTTGGACAGTGACAGAGGCTTGCGTGGCAGCAGTAACTTTCCTTAAACTAGCATTTTTATCTTAGTTGGTCCGCCGCTCGTGGTCTCGCGGTAGCGTTCTCGCTTCCCGAGCACGGGGTCCCGGGTTCGATTCCCGGCGGGGTCAGGGATTTTCACCTGCCTCGAGATGACTGGGTGTTTGTGCTGTCCTCATCATTTCATCATCATCCAGGAAAGTGGCGAAATTGGACTGAGCAAAGATTGGGTAATTGTACGGGCGCTGATAACCACGCAGTTGAGCGCCCCACAAACCAAACATCATCATCATCATTTTATCTTAGTTAAAGAATCAAACGCCATGTAAGGTCACACAGAACTTATTCCATCTTTTTTTCAGCTTGATATACTGAATTCATTGAGATACTGAATACATTGGTTCTGTTTTCAAGGAATTTGATCCCTTCATGACGGCATAGTTCCATTAACTTCACCACGTAATGTGCGTGTCAGGATTCGAATTCCGGTTCGATACAAAATTTTTCATAATGTACTTTCAGGCTTCAGCATGAGCATACCTATCTGTTTATGGACATTTATTTTGATTTTTAACGTCTCTTCATTCATGGTCAATAACGATAAGTGACAGTTTCAACTCTCAGAGAGACACAGATCTTTTAGTCACATCGTATCACATTCAAACTTATCACTCCCAGCTACTGGTGAAAAAGTGTTTGATAGTTAAAGTGTCTTCTTGTGTAGTCAACAATGATGCGTGCTCGGTTCGATACCCAGTCGCCATTTTAATCCTCGTTACGTCACTTTTATTTCAAACATGAGCTCATCTCGCTTCTGGGGAAAGAAATCTACACTTAATGCTCATTCTCGGCTATAAACAAACGGCAACACGTGCCGAGTTCTAATTCTGGGAAGGCAGAAATTATTAACTTTCTTGCCACTGCAGTTAGAAACATCTCGCTACTACTGAGAAAATTCAATAACTGGCCTTTGTCTGTTCTTGCGTAGCAGTTGGATTATGTGCTGGGTTCGAACCAACACATATATTACTTCGTTTCAAGTTTGTTACTTGGGAATGAAACCACATTTAACATCTTTTGTGCTTAGTCAACAGGGACAACAGCTTTCGGATAGTTGTCCCGAGCGAGTACAAAACTTTTCGTCATGTGGTTTAAAGTTCAGATTTGTTAGCTGATAATGGCTAAAAATGTATTATATCACGTCTCCGTATGGTTAGTCAGCAATGTCGATCAGTGCTGTGGTCGAATCTCGGTCAGGAACATAATATTTTGTTCACTTAGTAATGGGTCTCAATCCATATCCTGAACAAATCCTTTTGTCGTGTAATTTGAAGATCAAACATATGCACAGCTATCTGCTCTTCAACAACTTTCATTTTTAATGTCACATTGTGTTAGATAACAAGTGCGATAGGTGGATTTCGAACTAGACATAAATAAACGTACCATCATGAAGGCAGTGAAATTACTGTGATACGTTGTTGACAGTGAGGTTTCGATTGGGCGGCTTGACGCTGTTAGACATGGTTTTTGTGGTTACTTAGTACATTATTCAGTTTATGGAAAATCACTCGCTTAGTGGATGACGGTTGATGGACGGTTGGAAAGTCTCTAAGAGAACAAGAGTTCAAGAATTATAGATGTGCTAATATTTCGGTCATTACTTACAAATGTCTCTTCTTGTAATATATTTGAGTTTCTAAGCGTCTGGGACTGTGTCAGTATTCCTGACATTTGTAGAATCGTGGTATTAATGGAGTTTTGGAGTTACTGCTATAGAGAGCATGGTTTTCTAGTGGTCACTTGGGGTAACCACTTTGTGTAGTCAAATGACTGTACCAGAAAAAGACTAGAGGACCTGCGAGACAGTTACGTGCTTGCAAATCAGGCGGAAAGCAATTCAGAATATTTAGATACTTTTGAGCATGACAGTACGTGCATAGTTCGAAGAGCATCAGGATGGATTTACGGTACTACCCTGACTAACAAATTGCAAAGATTTAAACCCAACAGAGAACCTGAGAGGCCATCTCGACAGGGCTGTTCTCGCTATGGATTATTAACCGAAAAACCTAGCACTTCTGGCCACTGCACTCGAATTGGCGTAGCTCCACAACCCTGACGGTACCTTCCAGTACCTCACTGACTCTCTTCCTGCACGCCTTGCAGCAGTCAGCGCTGCAATAGACGGTTGTTCAGGCTTTTGACGGGTGGTCACGGTAATGTGGTTGGACAGTGTATGTACCGCAATATAACCGATTTCGGCTTGCTGCTATGATCAGTTCTGTTAAAAGGTAAAAAGCCCTAATGTAAAAATAATAGGTTCAGTTTGGCTGGTGGTGAAATCTTCCGAAAAAATGTAAGTGTAGGTAATTACCTGGCTGACTGTCATAACATTAAGAATAATCTCATATGATATCATTGCCCTATGCTTATACAGACACAAGCTGTAACTGGTACTTGACACTAGTGACGAGGAAATATACGTGTTATGATCAGAGACTGAGCAGTTTAAATTAGAATATTCACAGTCGATATCCGCCTCTGTAGCTGTGTGATCAGCACTGCTGTTTACAATACACGGGACATGCTTTCGATTCGCTTCACTACCAGAGAGCTTTCCTTGGTGGGAGGACGGGATACACTCAGTCTCGTGAGGGCAACTAAGGAGGTATTCGACCGAATAATAGCGCTTAGAAGGTCAAGAAAACGGACAACGACCGGGAGAGCGGTGAGGTTGACAGTGTGTCCCTCTATATTGCATCTGAGGATGCCATTGACGGAGGGTGACACGGCGGCCGGGCGTGTACTGTTAGCCAATCTAGGTGTCAATATGAGGCATTTTTTTTATTGTATTCATAGTCAATAGTTAAAATGGTTTCATGTGGCTAAAGTGCGTATAACTGCAAAACATTAGACAAAGTACAAATCAGTATGTCCTGCAGCCATTAGAGGATGCTACTGATGCATTAATATGTGTCCATCAACACAGACTCAACGGTGTAATACGGGACGTTCACAATCACTAATTCATACGGATTCAGACGCTTTAAGTGTTTGTGGGACAGTGAAGCTTAAAATACATGGTGACCTCGTCACTCTTGCCAAGTATCAGTAATAACTTGACCACCCTGCTACGATGCAGTTGTGTTCGTGCCGTACACTACATTTACTCGGACCCAGATATTCTGCTATTTAGTTTCATATGTTACGTTTGCCGGTGCAGATACGTATTCAGGAAATGGAGAACTTCTGTCCTGTGCAGAGCGTTGTGGCTGCGCACAAGCAATGCGCCGTGGACCAGATCTCTGTTTTCGTGTTCCAGACAGAATGGAATGACTATATCAGGCTGGATAAAACAGCCTGTGATCATTGTGAAGCATAAATGGCCTAAATTGGCAGTTAGATCTGAGAAAAATATTCGAGAAGTTCGTCAACTCTACAAGGAGACCCATTGCTGCTTCTTAAAATTTACATCTGCATCAGTAATCCGCAAGCCACCTAATAGTGTGTGACAGAGCGTAGTTCTGGTGCCACTAACCGAAACCCCTTCCCTGTTCCATTCGCAAATGGTGCCTAGAGAGTATGATTCTCGCTGAGCTTCTGTATTAGCTCTTTCTTGAATTTTTTGTTGTTGTGGTCATTTCGCTAGATTTATGTGGGAGGAATTAAGATGTAGTCCGCATCTTCCCGGAAAGTACGCTCTCGAAATTGCAGTAGTAAACTTCTCCAGGATGGAAAACGCCTATCTTGTGGCCAATTGATTTTGTTGAGCATCTCTGTAATACTCTAGTGCTGTGTAAGCGATCCAATGACGAAACGCGTCGCCCTTCGTCGGGTCTTCTCTAAATCCTATCAAAAGTACCTGGTAAAGGTCCCAGACTCATGAACAGTTCTTCGAATACATCGAACAAGCCCCTTGTAAACTACTTCTTTCTTTGATGGGCTACATTTCCTTAATATTCGTCCCACGAATCTCCGTCCGGTTTTTTTTTCTATTGATTTGTGTGGTCGTTTCACTTAAGATCGCTGTGGATAGTTACTCCTAGATACTTCATGGTAGGTACTATTTCCAGCTGTTGTCACCAATAGTGTAGCTGTTCAGTAGTGCAGTAATTGATCACTTTTCCTATATATGCGCAATATGTTATTTACTTTCTGAATCATTTATCATAATTTTCAGTACTCTGGAGGTCATTCTGCAAATCCTTACTATCTTCTAGAGTTGCTACTTTCTTATAGACAACCGCATAGGCTGCGATCAGCCTTAAAGATCATCCTACGCTTTCTACTGGATCATTTACGTATATTGTAACGAATAACGGTCCGTTCACACTTCCTTGGGTATTCCCCGAATTACCTTTTCATCTGACGATTTTGTTCCTTTAAGAGCGAAGTGTTGAGATCTGTCTGCAGGGATGTCCTGAATTAAGTCACAAATCTCGTCTGATACTCAGTGCGGTCAGGTCTTTTTCCACTAGATGGCATTGCGGGACATTGTCATACACCTTCCAGACGTCAAGGAACATGAAATCAACCTCTACGCCGTTGTCTACAGGGCTATAGATCTCAGAGAGGAACAGAGAGCAGAGTTTCTCAAGATCTCTTTTGTGGAATCCATGTTGATTTTTGGAGAGGAGATTTTCGTTCTACAAAAGCATTACAATTGTTCAACGTTACACAAGTTTAGTAATTCTATGACGGATTGACGTCAACAATGTAGACTTATAATTATGTGCGTCTGTCGTACGACCTTTGTTGGAAAGGATATGACCTGAGTGTCCTCCAGTCGCTAGGTACCCATCGTTTATCCAGCGAGCTGGGATAAACTGCTGGTAGAAAGGGAGAAAGTTCTTTCGCATAACCTTACCGGTATCTTATCTCGTCATGATACCTTTCCACCACTAGTTGCTTTTCTGCAGGTATAAAAGAAAGCCAAACACTTGGAATAATTGGTGTTTTTCAAATAACCTTTTCCATGATTTCGACGGATTTAAACCCATATTATTCAGAAGGACAAACCTTCATAAAATACAATAACATAACTTAGATGAAAACTCCATGGACCAACATGATGTGTCTAACAGCAGCCACTCTCTACAACAGCTTTAAGAATACCAGAAACAACGTTGTATATATCAACATGGGGCAAGTTGTGCTTTACATTAGAAATTCATCCAGTAAAAGCTAGTAGTTACATACTGACTGAGGGAGAATGGAGATCGTGGATACCAGAAAAACTACTCCTGAGGCGATGCGCCGATTAATATGTTCAGTCTTAGACAAAAAAACTGACCGCCAGCCGGCCAACACAGAGACTAAGTCCGAGTCGATCACTTAAGGTGATCAATAGAACCGACCGCCCCCGACAACGCTAAGTCCGGCCATCTGCACGATCTGGCAACACTGCTAGATGCGGAAGTGTCAGGAGGAAGTGTTATCTACTTCCTAGACATAGTTGTGTTGGTCGCGTCGGTGGTCTAGTGGTAGCCGGCACGGTAGCTCAGCGTGTTCGGTCAGAGTTAGCTGCCCTGTGTAATAAAAAAGCCTGAGTTAATGGATCAACAACGAACTGAAACGGGTGTCTTTCGACGTCCGCCTAGAGCAGATACAACGAACGAAAACGAACAAAATGAAATAAAAATTTAAAAAGTGGTAATCGCCGCGAATTATGAACTTATAGTCACGTGTTCGCGTCCAACGGCACTTTTTTTCTTTTTTTTTTTCTTTTTACGACATTTCGGCCGTCGTCTAAAGTTATGATTCTGATTGAACATCGAAGATAATTCGCTTCACATTCTACCCACCAGCAATAACAAATACTTCCAGAAACAATTCCGCAGGACAGCTCGTGGCTATGTCGCGATCAGAACAGCTTACGCTCGAGTGTTTCCTCACACTGCAACGGCTACCGACCACCGGGCAGATGCCACCCGCCGCCTGAAATCCGGCGCCGCTCAGGTGAACGTGGCGCGAGGCTGTCAGTGTATGTGGCAACTGTCGTTTTTTTCGAATTTGAAGTTCTAATTATCATCTTGCAGTTAAGCAATGAAGTTTACATACTTGAAAATCATGAATTACGGTTAAATGTTGTAAAATTGAGTCGCAAATGGAAAAAGGTGTAACATCTGCAACACAATATTTACTTTTGGGATAACAAAGGGGTAAATGAAGAGGAGGCAGCTAGAAATATTTGAACTGTGTCTGAAGCGAGTGCTTTTGGGAAAAATACTTGTTTCAACTTGCAGAGAATATAGCAAGTCCATAAACCACCACTTGTGCACTCACAAATATTTTTTTTGAAATGTTCTTAGAACCAGACCCTTGCTGAATTATTAACACACGTGCAAACATCAACAGTCCCAACTTCTTACATATTGTCCATATACTATGACCAACAGAAACGTGTGCAGTGAAATGGAACTTACAAGTTACTTAATTTGATGAACTGGTATCAATTACAATTTATAACATAAAAATACAATAACAAAGGTACAAACTATATCATTAAAAACATAATAATACAGATAACATTTGTAGTAATAGGGGCTTTACAAAAGAATAGAAATAAACATATACATCATTGTTACCGGAATTATGACATAAGTACATACATAAAGATCAGAAGAACTTTTGAAACATCACCTTCACATGTGAGCAACAAAACAGAATAAATAATGTCTAAACATCTTTACAAAGTAAATAACATAGTATTCGAAAAATTCTAAAACATAACTCTTATTAGCTAAACACATTAAGACAGGAGAAAGACAAATACACAAGGATACACAAACATATAGAGGGATGACACAAAAGGGAAAGGACAGGGTTTGTTTTGCTGCAGTATTTTGCATGGAGATCTCCATTCGTTCATCATTATTCCGAAAAAGTCCTATCTAGGCCTGCTTTCTGTATTCTGTTCACATCCTCTGTCAAAAAATTGTTTTTCTCCACTGTACACTACCTTTTTTTTGCCAAACCATTTTCTTATAGCTTCTCAATGCATTTCTTATAAATTCATCATAGTTAGTTTCTTATATAGTCTACCCCCTCTTAAGCTAACTTAAATCAACTGAGCTCAGATATATATGCCAAGGGACGAGGCAATGCAGCAGCACATAACAAATTAACACAAACATCAATGACAAAAATTCAAATTGGCAAAGCAATTGCAATATTACAACTAATATAAGGCACTGTGCAGCAAACAAGAAAAATAAATCCGTAGTAAAACTGGCTTAACAGCATAATACAAAGTCAAATTCAATAATATTATGCCTGGAAAACAGCAGCAGCAAATGCAATAACTTATATCTAAACAAGACAAAGCTCAAGCAGAAAAAATATTACAGTAAAAATGGCCATGTTTAATACCTATGTCACATTTTAACACGAGAGTGATGCATCACAAAAATTTACTCTACCAAAAAAAATTACCAAGTAGTTGAAAAGAAAATTATGTATGCAGTTACTGTTATTAATCCCTTATTATTGTTCTTTCCATTCCAAGTGCAGATCTGTTGGCAGAAAGTGTTCACATTAGCAAATGCACTTAATTTTATTTTATAAGGCCAATGCTGGAACACAGCTGGAGACCAGATATTAAACAAAATGAGCAATCTCTCAACTAGAAAGACAATAGATGTAATACGTTTCTCATCATTTCATTAGGCATTTTAGTAAATATCATAAATTAAGAGCTCCACAGCGTAATAATATGTTTTCAAGTTTGAGCGTGTCGTAGTTGTGATGTTTTCTACTTGTGACTCTGAAAAGGCACACACTAATGACTTTTTCTCCAGGCGTCTGACACAGCTGGCTGCTAAAGACGCATTACGTCAAGGTCACTTGGCTTTCTTACCGAAATATTTACGACACCAGTGTCAGTCTCATATAAAAAATTTCACAGGTCGAGATTTTACGTTGCAAATGTGTAGAAACAAAATCCTATGAATATAACAGTGCCTAAGAAATTTCATCGCCAATACATTCACGCATTTACATACATTTCATAACTCTTAAAGTACGATTCTTGGTTTCCAACAACCTTTTCCACAAACCAGAGTCCGTAACCACTACTCATTATTCCTTACCTTATTCGTCGACACTTCTTCAATATTTCATCATAACACATATGTAGCATAATCAAACAACTCATATAGCATTAGCTTATCACCTTAGCTTATTGATCATAAACATATTGCAACAGCATAATACACATCGTCATCATAATAATAACATCATAACACCTCAGTCAAATTTCAAAAACGTCGTAGCTTTCTGCAATAATTTCAAAACCTAAAGAAAATTCTCTGCTCATTTCAGTAGTGTCATCTACCTCAAACGTACTTTAAAAATCATGATCCCATACCAAATACATCATTCAAAGCTCTCATAGTATCACAATGGTTCCGAAAAAATGTAAACAGTTCACAAAGTAGTGACAAAATACAGTTTGATAAGAGTGAAGTTATCCAACTGTGTAATTGTGTAAACATATGTCACTGATGTAGTAAAAGAAATGTTTATCTCTCAGTTAAATGATCAGATAGCTGTGTAATTTGTGTGTTAGAGAAATATGGTACCGATGTGTAAAGTTGTATAAGCAAATACCATATTAGCTAGGGCTCCTTGTGCTTGCCAGACACATAGTACACAATGTAGGCGTGTACCCTCCTGAGGATTAATGTAATTATACCCTCAGGTGTTACAGATTACAGCAATGGAATGAAATGTATCACGGAAAACTTTCTTTGTAATTCAAAAATCTTGAAAAATAAATGGTTTAAGTACAAAATTAATCACTCAAATGCGTGTCCTGTAGCGCTAAATGTGCGTCTTGCTGTAAGATAATTCTGTGGAAGTGTCATAGTTATCGTCCTCTGTAAGCAAAGTTCTGCTGAAGTCAATGTACATACCTCATCATAAACGAAAGTGAAATGTTTTGCGTATAGATATCGTATTTATTACGTACCTTACCGTGATCAAGAAAGTACTATAATGTAACGTATTGTTGTGCTACGAAAGAGGCTGTCTCATTGTAGCTATACCACTAAAGTTACTACTAAAACATGTTTTACTTTCCAGAATAATTCAGAAAAACTGTGCAGATATAAAACAGAAACACCGCAAAAGCAACATTGTAAATTGTCACTCATTAGTAGCGTCGTGATAAAATCGTGCAGCTGTCACATAAACTAACCACTGTGTCGTCTGCTCACTATAACAATGTATTCGCAATTACTTTTCTAAGTTACCTATGTTCTTGACTGGATAGTTAGTTAGCTTTAAAACATAGTTGCATGTTAACAGTTTGTAAGTGTCACAAAGAGTACTAGTAACGTGAAGTGAAAAATTTTATAGCAATTTATTTCTCAATAAGCGGTTTTACAAGCGAAATGTGGTGCAATCCTTTACTTTTCCTAGTACGCAGAGTTTCAACTTCAAAGCAATTATCATGTTGTATACGTCGGTAAGGAATGCTAAAATTTTTCTCAAGGTTAGTGTCTATGACATTTTTCGCTGAGCCACCGGCGCACATGACTGCCTGCGGTACGAGTCATTGTCTGTCTCTTTGTTGGCCCGCGTCGTTATTGGGATTTGGTCTACTTCTACAAATTCACCTTGCCCAGAGGGCCCAGCCCTGTTTAAATCCCGCCAGTCCTGATGAAATTCAGGTCTGTCGTTATGATTATATCGTCTGTCGTCATTTCGGTAGTTCCTGTAGTTTCTTTCTTGTCGGTTCAGTGGTGGAGAATATCTCCTTGAATTATCACTGCACGGTGGACCGTTGTGTCTGAAGTTATTCTGTCTCCTGTGATAATATTAGTTCTGGTTGCCAAATTGTCTGTTTCTATGATTGTCTCGGTCATATTCATTACTACGGAAATGCGATCTTCCTCTGTAACTATTACTCTGCCAGTGGTTGTCATTCGGGTGGTGTCTGTTTTGGTCACAATTTAAGTTGTAAGAATAGGCTTGTCGTGGCCAGTTATCGTTTCTGTCGTTACGAAATTGTGACGGATGTGACCTGTAGTGATTGTTTTCCTGTTTTTGCATGCCGCGACTGTCTGTGTAAATTTCTAATTCTTGTAAGAGTCCCTGAAAAGCTTCAATGTCGTCTTTGCAACGCACTGCCAAAATAATATGTCGTAAAAGTTCAGCAATTTGATTAAGCAAATGCGGATGAGTTCTGAGGGGCTGTATGGGTTTGAAAGATATTGATTCTTATGCAACATGTCTTCAAAATATTTGACAAGACTGGAAAATTCAGATTGTTCAAAGTGTTTCATCATCATGATGCTATGTTTTACTCGGTCTTGTGTAGCTTGAGACCAACATGCTGAGAGGGAGGCATGATAAAATTCTCCTTCACTGTGGCAATCGTGAATGACCGATCGCATTCTTACAGCTGGTTCATTCTCTAAGTAGCCACACATAAATTCTAATCTGTGTTCTAATGACCAGTTGGCAGGAAAACAATGAGATAATTGATGAAGCCACACTTGTGGATGAATGTCGTTGCCAGAATTCTTAAATGTTTTGAATTTACGTGTAGTAATGAACAGCTTATAGTCAAAATCATCATGTCGGCGAGTCACATGTCGGTCATTGTTACGTCGTTTCGGCGGTTCCATCTCAAAATTCGGTGCGCCTTGCCAATTTCTTTGATAATTTCCGAAGTGTCCGGTGTTATTATTTTGTGGTTGTTCCGTATTTCTAAGTCCCTCTTCCCGTGTTGGAGCGCGAGTGTCCTCTGAAATATGTAATTTTTGTATTACTTGTGCCAACTGATCTTGTAATTCCCGGATTTCTCTTTTGTGTTGCGTATTAATTTGATTCTGATTTTGTTTGAATTTCTTAATTTGTTCATACTCTTCTGTGTCAGTGATGGCTACAGGTCTTGTGTAATTCAGATCATCATCTACCTTTGTAGATAAGTTAGTGAACTGATCTGAAAGTTCGGCTACTTTATCCGTTAGTGAAATTATTTCCTCTGTGTGTTTTTCTGAACCAAGTTTCAGAGTGTCCATTTGTGTTGAAATCGTATCTACTGTGTCCTTTAAGTTTTCCTGAGTTTTTGCAAGTTGCGTAACCGAATCGGTAGATGCAACTGAGTCAATTTTAGCTTGCAAGGTGTCGTGATTTTCACGAACAATAGTTTGCAGTTCTTTTATGGCTGCTTCGTGATTCTGTAATGCATTTTCATGGCGCGAAAGAATAGGTTGGAAATGCTCACAAATTTGTGTTTTTACGTCATTACAGACTTTTTGACATTTCGATTCAATGTTATGTAACTCAGTAGTTAAATCTTCACGTGTTTGTTAAAGTGTGGTGTCTAACTTCCGAAGATTTTGTTCCATTGTGTCTAACTGTTGCTGTGTTTGTCTCTGGTGTTGTTCCATTGTGTCTAACTTTTGAAGATTTTTTTCCATTGTGTCTAACTTTTGAAGATTTTGTTCCATTGTGTCTAACTTTTGAAGCTTTTGCTGTGTTTGTCTCTGATTTTGTTCCATTGTGTCAAACTTTTGAAGCTTTTGTCCCATTTGTTGCATTAATTGTAATAACAGTGCACTGGTGTCTGAAACATGTTCCTCAGTGCTTTTCGGCAGTGAATTTGCACCAGCAACATTCACATTTTGACAAGTGGAAAATGTGTCTTGACTCATTTGAGAAAATGGTGAGAACCCAAAACCTGAGTCCACAGTATTTGCAATATTGTGTTGTGTCATTCCTAATTCCTAAGGCGAGCTGTTGCCGACCGATCGATCGATAATGCTTCCCTGTTCACTAATTGTTTCACTGTCTACACCATTGTTCACCGCCCACTCCATATCCCTATGCACAATTACCAAATTACTACTTTGAATATTAGTTAATTGATTACATGGTGGCGCTAACACACTGCTTTCGTCTTCACTGTCATTTCTCAGTTTACTTTGGAGCCTAGTATTACGGTTTTCACACGCCATTATTGTCACAATATTTCACATGATAACACAGAAAAGCACAATTTGAAGAGCAAAAATAAGAAAACACATTAACATAGCACTGAAAATAATATGTAGTTAATTGCAAGCGCAGCTGCGAAATACTTGGTGCAAATTGACATGCGTGTCACACCTGTTTTACTGTACAACAATGACAGACTGCAACTACAAAGAAGATTCTCTCTACAATTACGCGCTAGCAATAAACAAAATCTACACTAATTACACAAACTACAAGAAAAAATCAGAAGATTCCAGTGAGGTATCCTCGGCTAAGGGTCGACATATGGAACGTCCCCTTTTGAAAAATTATACAGGATTGTGCTTAAACTGACACACAATATTTTTAGCGCAAAGCAATCTGACTTTCAGAAATCTCTACAAAAGAATGGCCCTGACTAACATTAACCTATACCTTTCACAAATCACTTACCTCACCAAAAATCTTCGTTACTCGAACTACTGCAATACAGCGAGCGCCACTACTTCCAGCTAAATAAAAGATTCAAACTACTGAAGGCACTAACTAATGATAGGCATAGTTAGCAAATGAAAGATTTTAATAGAGAACAAACAATGTATTTACCTTGATAATCATAATATATGTAGCAGTTCATGTCATCCAGTCTTACAAATTTCAAAACTCCCCTGTCTCTCTCCCCACATCCACCTCTGCTGGCGGCTCACCTCCAACTGCGCAACGCTACTCGCTGTTCACATCCAGCTGCCCAACACTACAATGGCAGACAACAATGCAAACTAGCCACAGACTGCACACAGCACAGCCAGTGATTTTCATACAGAGCGCGACGTAACGTTGCCAATAAGAAAACATAAACAGCCTACTTACAGTGGTATGCATGGTTTTCCACATTAAGGAAGCCTCGACTTCTGATATATGTGATGGATTACCATTTAACCATCATGCGACATTCGCATTCAACAGGCAAAGTTCAGAGGTCTGGTGTAGGAGTACTGCGTGCTCTAGTTCGAAACAACAAAAATCAACGGAGTGACTACTACTTAACGTCATCAGGTCGCTCATTGAGCGTTCCTATGCAGTACTGTTACTGATGACGAGTTATGATGCCTTTATCGTTAACCTCCTAAGAAGAAAAGAAAGGCTGAGCCCCACTAAAAGACGTAAACTTGAGCGAAGAGTAGTGTGAACATAATATTTTACATCTGATAGCACCAAAAGTGTGTTTTGCGCTACGAATTCTGCCCCAAGGGTGTGTACATCACGGCTGGCATTTGTTGCCAGCAACTGAGACACCTTGCTGTCGCAGTGTAAGAAAATCTACCGACAAGACTACATCACGTGTGCTACTGCATGATAAGGCACTCTTCTGAAAATGGTTCAAATGGCTCTGAGCACTATGGGACTCAACTTCTGAGTCCCCTAGAACTTAGAACTAGTTAAACCTAACTAACCTAAGGATATAACAAACATCCATGCCAGAGGCAGGATTCGAACCTGCGACCGTAGCGGTCTTGCGGTTCCAGACTGCAGCGCCTTTAACCGCACGGCCACTTCGGCCGGCGCACTCTTCTGATTTGAGAACCAAAACTATCCAGGAAGTTGATAGGAAAGTCATCTCTCAGGCACTTGTATTGATAGAGTCCTCTCTCAAGCACTTGTCCCTCTCATCATATACTCGCAAATTTTTACCTTTCCCACTCTTGATCGGTCAACCTTCAAGGGAATTCATTTCTAGACGAAAATACTCTTCAAACTCCTCTTTGTTGTATTTTTTCCGTACCATTATTAGCAGAATAACATAAGGCTTATTCTGCTAAAGAACTTGATGCCCGCAAGTCCTTAAATAAGAATCTTCGAGCGGTAGTACCGCATGAACGGAAACAGACTTTTGTACAAAAGAATGGACAGCTCCCTGCTTTTTGCGTCTGAACGCAACGGTAATCATCAAACAGAAATTAACACGGCAGCAGGATTTTCTTTCAAGATATCTAAAACAATTTGACAATGCTAAAGTAGTTTGCAAATTCTTCACCTGTAGAAACCGTCTAGAAATGAATTGCCTTGACGGTTGACCGATCAAGAGTGGGAAAGGTAAAAATTTGCGAGTATATGATGAGAGGGACAAGTGCTTGAGAGAGGACTTCTCTATCAATACAAGTGCCTGAGAGATGACTTTCCTATCAACTTCCTGGATAGTTTTGGTTCTCAAATCAGAAGAGTGCCTTATCATGCAGTAGCACACGTGATGTAGTCTTGTCGGTCGATTTTCTTACACTGCGACAGCAAGGTGTCTCAGTTGTTGGCAACAAATGCCAGCTGTGATGCACACACCCTTGGGGCAGAATTCGTAGCGCAAAACACACTTTTGGAGCTATCAGATGAAAAATATTATGTTCACACTACTCTTCGCTCAAGTTTAAGTCTTTTAGTGGGGCTCAGCCTTTCTTTTCTTCTTAGGAGGTTAACGATAAAGGCATCATAACTCGTCATCAGTAACAGTACTGCATACGAACGCTCAATGAGCGACCTGATGACATTAAGTAGTAGTCACTCCGTTGATTTTTGTTGTTTCGAACTAGAGCACGCAGTACTCCTACACCAGACCTCTGAACTTTGCCTGTTGAATGCAAATGTCGCATGATGGTTAAATGGTAATCCATCACATATATCAGAAGTCGAGGCTTCCTTAATGTGGAAAACCATGCATACCACAACGATCTTTGTTGAAACAAGTATTTTTCCCAAAAGCACTCGCTTCAGACACAGTTCAAATATTTCTAGCTGCCTCCTCTGCATTTACCCCTCTGTTATCCAAAAAGTAAATATTGTGTTGCAGATGTTACATCCTTTTCCATTTGCGACTCAATTTTACAACGTTTAACCGTAATTCATGATTTTCAAGTATGCAAAGTTCAATGATAACTACAAGATGATAACTAGAACTTCAAATTAGAAAAGAACGACAGTTGTCACATACACTGATAGCGTCGCACCGCGTTCACCTGGGTGGCGCCGGATTTCAGGCGGCGGGTGGCGCCTGGCCGGTGGCCGGTGGCCGGTAGCCGCTGCAGCGCGAGGAAACGCTCGAGCGTAAGCTGTTCTGATCGCGACGTAGCCACGAGCTGTCCTGCGGAATTGTTTCTGGAAGTACTTGTTATTGATAGTGGGTAGAATGTGAAGCGAATTGTCTTCGGTGTTCAATCAGACTCATAACTTTAGACGACGGCCGAAATGTCGTAAAAAAAAAAAATGCAGTTGGACGCGAACACGCGACTATAAGTTCATAATTCGCGACGGTTACCAATTCCTTTTCTTTAGTTGATCTCATTTTGTTCTATTTTGTTCGTTGTATATGACCGGGGCAGACGTCTCACAACACCCGCTCAGGTAGTTCGTTGGTCCGTTTACTCAGTTTTTATATTACAGTGGTTAGCTAAACCCTGTGACCGAACACACTGAGCTACTGTGCCGGCTACCACTAGACCACGGACGCAGCCAACACAACTGCATCTCGGAAGTAGACAACACTTCCTCCTGACACTTCCGCATCTATGAGTGTTGGCAGATCGTGCATATGGCCGGACTTAGCGTTGTCAGGGCGGTGGGTTTTCTTGGCCACCTTAAGTGATCGACTCGGACTTACAAGGGAATGGTCAGACTTGTCATGCCGAAACATGTATTGCTTTTTTTAGCACTGTTATTTAACTGTGCAAAAGGTCCGTATGCAAAATTGTAGCTGCTGACATGAACTGGAAGTCACCTAAAAAAAAATCACGAACATGGCTGTGTTTCCTGCTTGGCGCTTGCAGTGACAGCTGGCCACCCCTGGAAATGGCGAGTCGCGAGCGTTGTGCGCATGGTCGGGAAGTGCGGCCGTCTTATCGCGGCGTTCATTAAAGAGGAATATCGCTGCACGGTTTTGGTGGAAAGGGGAAACGAATATTCGTTTCTGTGGCATGCACGTCCTTTTAATTTCTGGTACGTATTTCGAAACATACCGTCCTGAAACTGGATAGAGATGTGAAAGATGTTCTGTACATGTTCATCTATATTCCGCAAGCCACTTTACGATGAACATTCAATCTCCCCTCACAGGTGATGGCGAGCCCTGTAAATGTTTTGCTGCTTGCCATGGAGATATACCACAGACGCCAAATGAAGCAATCAACAGAAAACACGAGTGAAGACTATGTGTTGTGCGACATGGTTGTTAAACTTCTAGACGAGCATGTAAATGGCGCAGACACGTGGCTAAAAACAACTGAAACACTCGATATTGCAGACTGTGAATCTACAGACGGCGAAGACACCGATGAAAGTTGCACTCATGAAGACTCTTCGAGTGATAGTGCCACGTACCATCATTAATTATCTCCGAAAGTAACACCAGCAACTACAATTACCTTATCAGAGAAAGAAAAAGCGGTGACGTATTGGTTGAACGAAAGTGGTAAGAAACGCCTACGTGTCAGTACTGTTCAAAATAAGTATCGCTTTGTCCGTTCTGAACGTGAATTGTATAGATGGAAAAAGGAAGTCGCTGGACGACGTAAGAGTCGACTGGAAATTGTGACGGAGATAAATGCGCGACTTTTTGAGCTATTTACCGATGCCAGACAACAGTCATTTAGTGTCAGCGATGCAACTTTGCGTGATTGGGCGTTATAGATTGCCAACGCGATAGGCGCTAAAGAATTTACAGCTTCTCGACGTTGATTAGTTGCTTCAAAAGATCACATAAAATTGTGGTAAGATAAATAACAAAATTTGTACCGAGCTTTTCTTACGAATGCAAAAAATGAGATCGCTAGTTTTAGTGAATCGTACGTGTACAATGCAGGTCAGTCAGGTTTTCAAAAAGAAATGCGTGCGGAAAGAACACTGTCATTAAAAGGGGAAAAACATATTGAGGCGATTCCGCAGTCCACGACTGCACTCACCCATTCATATATTTCAATGCCCATAATTAGTCTGGATGGTTCATTGCTGCCTAAACTATATGTGTGTCTTCAAGAACCAACTGGACGTTTTGGACCACGTGTCGAAAGAACAATGTTCTACGCAAACAATCTTGTGGTAGACGCATCGAAGTGTGGAAAAATTGGAAATGAAAATGTTACACTTTTCATGCGTCATGCTTTTCTTCCGTTCTGCGGGAACAAATCTCTTCTTCTAGATTCGTGGTCAGGTCATAAAAGGTCTGATTCATTAAAAGCTGTATTTCGAGCCCACCCTGACAAAGAAGTAGAGATACTTCAGATTCCACCCGGCACGACGAACGTAATTCAAACTTTAGACAGAGAATTTTTCCGTCAGTGGAAGGCATTTTGCAGAAAACTAACAGAAAATTATTGTGTGCAGATCATTGCAATTTCCTGTCTATCACCGTGACAATATTCTCAAGCTGCAGTCAGTAGTACATTATCAATTTTCCTCCCCACGGTTTCAGAATTTGATTAAATATGTGCGGCACTCGTCGAAATATACTGATACCAGGCCTGATTCATTCCTAACACCAGCCCAGTTTTGTCTACGGACATCTAACAACGTCTGTGATTCGCAGGGCTGCCATATGTAGTCTCTGCTTGTATGTTCTTGGTGCACAAAAAACCTACGTTTTGAACATTGTATCAATATTTCGCATTTTTGCGGTAATTACAAGAAATAAAATTTGGACGTGTTCTAAACCGTATATTTATTTGTGTCTATTTTATAGCTATTTGGAAAGAATGTTGTAGATAACATATCAGCCATATTTGTCAACGAATGTTTAATTATCATACGATCGCTTTCACGGGGGGAATCAGCTCTCTCACTGCTGTGGCGAGAGAGCGGCGCGTAGCTAACGCCACCTTGTCCCTAGATGGCGTTGGTATAACGTAGCGAGAGAGGTCAGGGTTGTACAAGAGGCAGTTATAAGCGCGAAAACCATGCGACAATAATGTCTTACTTCATAAAATTGTTTACAGACTTCCAGGTCATGTCAGCAGCTAAAATTCTGCTTACAGACTTCTTGCAATGTTAACACACAGTGGTAAAAAAAGCAACACAGGTTTCGACATGACAAGTCTGACCATTCCCTTGTTAGTCTAAGACTGTATGCTTGGCGGTCTATACATCGAATAAGCGTAAGCACTTCGGAATTACTAATAGAATGCACTGTGCAAATCAACGAGCATAGAATAAGATATCGAAAAACACAACTACTTAAATTTTACTGGGATAATCAAGACCCTTATAAGACTATGAGTAGATTACCGTAAGGAAATAGTGATGTCTGTGCATATGTACTTTATTACAAGCATAATGACGCTAATGAAATTAATGTCACCTCCAGTACATCATCGTACAAGAAGTAAAACTGCTAGTACATAAACCCGCTGTTAAACATAATGAAAATAAAGAAAAGAAATTCATAGGTCTGTGAATAGTGGCAAAAATAACAAAACTGTGTGGCATCAATATCTTAGTACAATATAAACTGACAAAAGAGACTGTATGCACAATAATTTTATAATAGAATTTTGAGGAAATGAACCACTCGCAAAGGCTACTGGCAGTCGTATGACGACTTTTTGCTGAATGAATTGCTAATGTGAGGTTTGAAAGTACTACTTGTCCTATGTTGATACATACCATGTTAAAACTTGTCGTAGCTGGGATTCACAGCCATTAAAACTTTTTTGAAGGACATCACCTTTACGCCAGTGACTGTTATAAGCTTTTATCAAGTGCTGATATTATGGCTTTAAGCAATGTAATGTAAGTAGACGACATACAAATGTGTCAGCTTACATTACGTTGACATGGCTTAAAGCCATAATATCAGTGCTTGTTAATGGCCTAATGCCGAAACTGCAATAGTGTAATAACAACTTATAAGAGTCGCTGGTGGAAAGATGAAGCCCTTCAAAAAACATACCATGTTGTTTGTGATATTCCTGCACTTCCTATAGAGAGTAGCTTCTGTTAGACACGTAATATTGGTCCATGCCATTTTCATAATAAGTTATGTTATCGCATTGTATGCAGGTTTGCCGTCCTGAAAAAGATGGGTTTAAATCTGTCGAAACCGTGATAAAGATGATTTGAAAACCACAATTTATTCCAAACTGATTGGCTGTCCTTCATTCCTGCTAATCTGTAACCGTTGCTGTAGTGCAGCCACGTTCAAAATACTGCAGTTGTTTTTCTGTTTCGCGATCGACTGTCTATTATTTCTATATTCGTTCGATGATTGAAATGAGCGAATGTATTATGTTCCGCAGTGAAACAATTTCGGAAGACCGATTTTACTATTTCGGCCTCGTCTCTATCTTCGGTTTTCGTGACTGTGTGGTTACTGAGTGACTGCATAGATGAATTTCAACCGCTTACTGATTTTACGTAAGATAAAAACTTCTTTGTGATTTTAGGCACATCTGTTTACAAAAATTGGTTGTGAAATTTATTGAATGCTTTCCTCAACTGATCTCCTTACGCTCATTATCGCTTAGTTCAGCTTTTATTTATCTGCAAGGTTAAGACCTCTCTTGAATCACTGATGAAGCTCTCTTTGTTTACGTAGCAGTTTTCTAAGCCGTATTTAACCACGACGGTTCTTTCCCATCTCTTAAGACCTTTCTCAGAACATTGTAAGGCATATTGAACGATGCTTTTGAATTTTTTCCATTTGCGCTCTATATCTTCGTTCTCATCACTGAATATTTGATGCTGACTACTCACAAACTCTGCAATTTGTATCCTGTCACTCCTGTTAAGCAAGTATATCTTCCCAGATTTCTTAACATTCTTTATAATACCTGTAATCATAGATACTATCACAGCCTAATGATTAGTGATACGTTCCTCTTAAGTTAACCGATTCAATAAGTTCACGTCTGCTTGTAGCCAGGAGGTCTAAGCGTTTCCTTCTCGTGTTGGTTCTCTAGTTACCTGCTCGAAGCATTTTTTCGGAATAGACATTCAAAATTATGTCACACGGATCTCTGTCTCTGTCTCTGTCTGTCTCCCCAGTCTATACGTGACAAGTTGAAGTATCATCCTACTATAATGGCGTTGTCAGGAAAGTTATAAACAATATTTAGCAAGCATTGTACCACTACAACTGTCCGCCCCGGTAGTTGAGTGGTCAGCGTGACAGACTGTAAATCCTAAGTTCGATTCCCGGCTGGGTCAGAGATTTTCTCCGCCCAGAGACTGGGTGTTGTGTTGTCCTAATCATCATGCTTTCATCCCCATCGACTCGCAAGTCGCCGAAGTGGCGTCAAATCCCGAGGGGAGGCGCTAGTCACACGACGACACACACGCCATTACAACTACCGAAGCAGGCGATCTATAAAAGCATCCGATTACCACTTTTTGCTGACCTTTGATGCTTAACTTCACACAGAATAATTCACATTCGGAACCCGTAATAACCTCGCTAGATATTATCGAATTCTTCACTACAGTGAAAACAATGCAACGATTAGCGACTAATCTGTCTGAGTCGTGCACGGCTCGTGTTCATGCCATTTATTATTTGTCATCTTCTATTACGATAGTGCCACCTCGTTTTCTTATTCCATTTACTGGCGTCACTAACTTGCTGCCTTACTTGCCCATGAGTGGCAGCAAAAGCGCGTATCGATAATCGCACTGTCGTACCATCTCTGGAGCGACCGAAAGTATTTCCGGGTCGTCATGTGTCGGGAAGTTAGTGAGTCGAGAGGCACCAGCAATGCAGTCCTGACGGAGCAGCAGTCGCGGACGGACCAGCAGTCCAGTCGGTCGGTTGGCGTGGAGCGGCAAGCAAGCCCTGTCGCGCGGAGTCGGGCTGGAGCCGCTGAATGTGTGCACGCGCGGTTGGAGTGAGAGGTGCTGCTTGCGAGTCGACGAAGTTCGTCAACCACCGATCTTGGACATGAAAGTTGAGTCCTCACTTAACTTACTATCGAGCCTCAACTGTTTACTTTTCTTCGCTTAATCCTGGTTGTCGCTTTTGGGACGTTCCCGCGAGCAATAATGTGTATGTTATTAAGTCAGCTAAGATTTCAGCCGTCTTCCTGTGGAATTTAACGTAACTTAATTTATTCCCTGTTATTGCAGTTCACCAGCGGTATCTTCTGCCTTGTGGCCGTTGACGTTCCGGTTACCTGCCCTGGTCGTTGACGTAATTTTAGTAAGTGTTTTTCCCTCATCGTGTTGTTGCTGTCCAGCGCTGCGTGTAGTTCGACAGCTGGGGTGTTGTTGGTTGTTGTGGGCGCCAATGGTCTGTGTGTCGTTGTACTGAAATTTTATGGTCGTTTTGGTTCATTGGTCGGTCGGCTGTCTGTCGGTTGGATTGCCTCCAGATTAAAAAGTCGTTGGACAAAAAATGCTTGAAATGGCTCTGAACACTATGGGACTTAACTTCTCAGGTCCCCTAGAACTTAGAACTACTTAAACCTAACTAACCTAAGGACATCACACACATCCATGCCCGAGGCAGATTCGAACCTGCGACCGTAGCTGTCTTTCGGTTCCAGACTGTAGCGCCTAGAACCGCTCGGCCACTCCGGCCGGCCGTCGTTGGACTGGCTTCCTGTCTCACCTAAACGGAAGTTAGTGTTACAATCCCAGGCCAAACCTTGGAAACTTCTGAGCGCCGTTCCTTGTGTGTTATGTATTAATTTCCGTGTTTGGTTTTAGTTATTTGGTTGATGTGTGGCTTTCGGCCGAGTATTAATATCTCTTAAATTAACGTCCTTGTCTTGCCCTTAAGGCATTCGATTGTTATTCTTTATTTTATATGAAATGTTTTAGGATACGGCCTTATGCCCTTGAAATTCAAACTCTTCTCTCTAGGGCTTAAGCCCTTAAATTATTTGTTGGTGAGTGGCCTTCAGCCGAGTTTTAATATCTCTTAAATTAATGTTCTTCTCTTGCCCTTAAGGCAAATATTGTTATGATTTGTATGAAGCCTTCAGCTCTTTGCATGAAATATTTTAAGATAAGGCCTTCTGCCTTTTGGTTGAAACTCCTCTTATTGCTTAATATGCGACCTCCAGCCTAGTTCCATTATAATTAAATTGCTAAGGCCTTCAGCCAATGAGATTGAAGATTTTAAAAATATTTTTGGGTGAAAGCTCCAGAAGAACGTTTTATTTCAATTTTGCTTAGGCCTTGTGTCTCCGATTTTGGATGTGGCCTTCAGCCGACCTAAAGTTAACCAAAGGAGGTCGATTAAAGTTTTGTGTGTTTTGCATTCTTGTTGTAATATTGTGCGTTGATAAATAAAATTTGTATGTTGAGTGCAACTGACAGGAACTCGTTTTGACCCCTTTCCACATTCTAATCCGCTCTGTCCTGCTAGTCCAGCCATTTCACTGTCCTTGTGATAAATAATCTAATTTGAACTTAGGCTATAGTAGTTATTTCAACCAACTTTCTGTTCCTAATATTAACTGTGCATTGTAGCTTTCAATAAGCGATACCAATGCTGTGACCTCTCCTTGGATGCTCCTAAGTTTCAACGTCTTTTTGACACAGGAAAATTAACGTTTTTAATATTTCATGGCCCGTTTGTTAACGATATGTCACTGTCGCAGTAAACGTGTTTGGCGGCTAGTTTCGAACCGGCTGGTTCATTCTGAAGCCTGCCCTACTGATGCTGCACTGAAAATGCCTAATCTTAATAACAAACATCAAAATTTTCACGATAATGGTCACAATCAGCATGTGCCTACTTAGCAAGTCAGGATTCGTGTTTCACAATCCTCTTCAAAGACGTGCAGGACATTTGTAATGTTCTGGAATGGCAACAGAACAGCAGATTTCCAGGCTGCTCCAAACAAAGCTGAGACCAGCAGCATCAGAAGCAGCTTATCTGTTGTACACAGTTTGTATATATCGTTCAGCTTAGTGGTATCCTAAACTAATTATGACTGAAAGTGTACAAATGTCCCGCAGTTGCGGGCATGAGATAAACTGAGTAAGCACGTCATTGTATACAATACTTTAACGATAATTTAAAACCAACGTTTCTACCGTATTACAACGACCTTTTTCAGGACAAGACTACGTTTTGCGGAGGAAAAGGTAGCTATATTTATTGCAGACGATCGGTGTCACTACGTGATACTTTTTTTGAAACTTTATTGGCCTTAGAATGTAATGGCTAGTCATGCCGGAAGGAAGCTGTTGGTGGGCTAGCCGGCTTGTCACTGACGCGGCAGTCTCAAAATCTGCGCCTGGCTTCTAGCGGGCAAGTTTTCTTCCTAGTGTGCGGGAAAATGGACTGACAGTTACCCTGTTCTCTAGGCTGTCGCGTTCGTGGCCAGAGAGGCTTCTGCCCAGCGACCAGTCGCGGCCCGTTGGACACGGGCAGCTGGCAGTCAGGGCGCCGGAAGTTTGTAGATGACCTCCTACTGATGTTGTCTGGCTGACTTATAATTTCAGTGGCCTACTGAATTTTTCGGTGGCGCGTCCACGACTTTTTCGCTAGCACACAGACCTCCTGAAACAACACGCAGAAGAATATTAATCACCGTGAAATCGTCCACGGAAGCCTACATAGTTACTTGAATAAGCGCAATTTCTGCACAATGTTTTTGGACAGAATTGACTAGCATGACGCATTTCTGAAGAACCTTCCGACGTTTGATGAAGTAAACTGACTGGTTTTAACAGTAAACGAAATTTATGATATTAGTCGGACACAAAACTGTTTCTCATTCATGAAAACGCCCAAGGCAGCCCAAAGGTCGTCTTCTGGTTTGCTACTAGATTGTCCATTGGAGTTGTTGAGCCATATTTTTTGAAGATATCAATATCCGGCAGGTGAGTGCAGTATGAGGCCAATTATTAACAATTCTTTCATTCCGCAGCCATATTAATGCTATAGGGTTTCAGCAAGATGGAACTACAGCCCATGCGGCCTGTAATTTAGTTACTATACTAAGGCTACGCTTTCCAGCTCCACTTTGCGCACTGGTTATTCTCAAGGTTCGATGATATCCATTTGCTGATGAGATTAATAGATTTCTCAGGCCTTGATTTGTTTCTGTAGGGTCATCTCAAGAATAAAAGTTTATCACAGCGACCTCACAATACTGATTACTTTAAACGCGGGCCGTGCGTGGTAGCCGCGCGGTCTTGGGCGCCTTGTCACGGTCCGTGCGGCTACCCCCGTCGGTGTTCCGGGTCCTCCCTCGGGCATGGGTGTGTGTGTGTTGTCCATAGCGTAAGATAGGTTAAGTAGTTTGTAGGCTTAGGGACCAATGACCTCAGTAGTTTGGTCCCATAAGACCTTACCACAAATTTCCAATTTTTAAACGCGGAATCCGGCAAGAGACAGAAGCCATTCTTCAAGAAATCATTGAGAACGTTGAAAGGAGCTTCAGCGAACCTATTGACCAATGCCTCGTCAATGATTTGAAGCCATTTGTACGATGTGCTTCTTAAGGAAAACATTTGCATTTTGCTTTTCGCTTACGGAAACGTTTGTAGAACAGATATCTACAAGATGTGGAAACGTGTTGTAAACCTCGCAATAATCAAATGAAGATGTACTATTTTCTGTGTGCCACCAGGTGTAATGCAATATGTAGCGAAGAGTCAACAGTCTTCTAACGGGTTCGATGCGGCCAGCCACGAATTCCTCTGCCGTGTTAACTTTTTCACCACAGAGCAACAATTGCAACCTATGTCCTCAACTATTTTGCTTTATGTAGTCCAATGCCTGTCGTGCACTACAATTTTTATCCTCTACAGCTCCCTCTTGTATCACGGAAGTTATTAACAAATAATTAAAAGTCTCCATGGGCGATAGCGTTTCAGTGCCACCTCGCGGTCTCCCTCTGGAATGCCTTCTTTTCCGGTGGCGGTGCTTTTGAGAAGAGACTCACCATGCCGCCGGTAGCCAGTATACGCGGCTCCCTGTCCAGCTGCTACGGCGTGCAACGCTGGCTGGTCACACTAATAAGTTTCTGAATACACTGAAAGCGAAATTCTTCAATCCAAACTGCGAAACAAAGAGGAACTTGCTGTCTGGGTGCGCATGTCGGATGAAGCAGAGCGACGTTTCGATTTTAGTTGATGACGTAGCCTGACAAGTAAGTTTCAAAGATCAGAATTGTTGAAGATAAAGAAACTTGCAATATGACTAAGATCACGTGAAAGTGTTGAATGCTCAATGCTCACTACTTTCTAGCGAAAAGAACTATGTATTTAAAATTTGCTGAAAGATTAAAACTGTTTGTCAAAGCGAGACTTGAAAGCTTTGCTTTTCGCTGGATAATGCTCTACCGACTGGCTGCCCCCGCCTCCCCCAAATGTATGGTGCAATGATTCGTTTTGTTTCAAACGAAACGGGAAACGCTGCGAGCCCGTATAGCAGTACACAAAATACACTACTGAATTTAAAATTCCTTACTTTTACGAAGGCTGTTCGGAAAGTAAGGGCCGATCGGTCGCGAAATGAAAACCACAGAGAAAATCGATTTTTTTTTATTCGCTACAGTCAGCCAATACTTCCAGCTATCTCTCTAACTAATCACCTCTCCAACACAGACATTTGTCGTGGCGTTGTACAAACTTTCCATTACCCTCTTCACAGAAAGCAGTCGCCTGTGCTTTCTGCCAATTTTCTACGCTGATCTGCCTTTCGTTGTTTGTGTGAAAAGGTTGTCTTCGTAGCCAGAGGTTCATGTGAGTAGAGATGAACAACAGAGGAAGCCAATTAAGGGCTGTATTATGGGCGATCAGACACTTCCCATCGAAAACGCTGCAAGAGCGCCTTCACTGCCCCTGCAGAATGCTGCTGAAAATTGTCTTGAAGGAAGAAATGCATGACATTTATATTATGTGGGCTGCATAGCTTCAGGCGAAATCTCTCAACAGATCCACATATTTGGCGGGAGATATGTGAAAACTTTAGGTGCTCAGGTGCACCTCATGATTCAAATGTTGTTCCTGACAATGATGCCGTATTTCAGAACTATAATGCACCCATTCACACAGCCAGTATTGGAGAACAAATTCCGTAGCAGAAATCCGCATCCCTCGTCACTACAGGAGGCATAACATTCCACTGGAGTCTATACAATCATTATATGTCTGTATACCAAAAAGGACCGCAGCTCTATTATGGGCAAATGGGGGTCCAACCCCTTGTTAATAAACCATTCCGAAGTAAGTACAGGTATTCACATTATTTTGCCTATCTCATGTATGTGTAATCTACTTGTCTCCTCTGTCACTGTTCATCTCCTCCTCCCCCTTTCTGTGCCCATCTTCTCATTGCCCCCTCTCTCAGTCCATCTTTGACCTCGTCACTCTGTCCATCTCCTCCTGTACCTTATCGCTGCCAACTCCTCGTTTCTGCTCTTTATGTCCATTACCTCTCACCACCGCCCATTTCCTCTTCCCCCCACCCCTCAACTTGAGCCTAATTAATTATTATTGCATATTCAGATTGTGTAGTAGTTTTTCAACCGTGAGCCAGCTGGCCAGAACTACAAGTTTGATATAATGATATTTAAAATTTGAGTTAAGTCGGCCAATAACTTTCGAAGTTTTTGCTGACAATGTTTCACTCTAAAGAAAATTTAGCGCAATGCGATTCCTAACATACTAGCAATACAAAAATGTCTCTCAGAAAGTTTCGTTCTGCGCTATTTTTCGCAGTAAATGCTTAGCAGTCTTGAAATACTATAATCACATCCACGGTAACTATGTCTGTCAGCATACAGCAGTATTGCTGTGCCATTTGTGCAGGAGACAGCGTTTTGTGTTAGCATTCAGAAGCTCAAGGGTTCGATTTTGAGTCGAGGCGTATTTGTTTTTTTATTTACCAGTTACATTCCGCCATATAATAACTACTGGTGACATTAGGCCATAAAGAAATTTAATGGACCTGAATGTGGCAAGAATAATAGTTCGACCATTGGAAGAGGGTACACAAAAAACAGGTTTGGAATTAGTAGATACAGTGTGCAGAACAATTCGCGTCCAAGACGTGCAAAAGACTTCTTTAAAAGCTGACCAGTGACAACGATTGTACTGCCATATCTGTGTTAGTAGTTTGTAAGTGCATATGTTTTGTACAAGACCCAATGTAATCACGTTATGTTGATTAAGACATCAGATACGGTATCGCAGAGACGACATTTAGCAAATTAAAAGAAATGCTCCTCGACGTAGAATCGAACCCTTGTCTTCCTGCAAGCTAATCCAAAACACTGTCCACTGCACAGCACTAGTCGTGAATGCCGACAGAAGGACGAAATTTTGTGAGAAATATTTTTTCATTTCTAGTGTGTGAGGAATCGCGCTGCGAATAAGAGTGCGCGAATTTTCTTTCACCCTGTTCAAGTGTTTGTTAGGGTAGTGCGTAAAAATTTGAAGTAAGCTGGTCAAGAAACTATTCTGTAATTTTGATAACGACGTTCCCCCTTTGTATATTACATATTTATTTTGTATTATAAAGCATATGTCTATAAATACGCGAGATTGCAAAAGCAACATTTTGTCAAAATTTAAACTTAGTTGACCCACTACTTTTAGAGTTTTTCCAACATACACATATGGAAACTGAATTTTTATACAGGGTGATTCAGCTAACCCGCAAAACATTTAAAAACGACAAGTGAGATTTTCATAGTCTCTCATTTGCTGTTTGCAAACTGTTCATCCTACAGAAAAAAGGAAGAGAACCTTTTTTTGGGAAATATGATATTGTTACATTTTGTACTGGGATATGCTTTCACTGGAGGCTACAGTTTTTGGGCTATTAAAGAGTAAAGGTGTTTGAAGGTTACTTTGTACGTTTTACTTGAATAGTGCGAAAAGTATTGCCTTTAGTGGAAATGTATACCAGTAGAAAACTAGCTACATTAAATTGGATACAGAAAGGTCCTGTTCTCTTTCTCTGTAGAACTGAGTGTATGCATGTTGCGAGTGAGAGAATATGAAAAATATCCACATGTTATTTGAAGCAGTTGCTGGTTGCGTAGAAGCCATAGTTATATGTAGCTGAATAGCCGTGTATATAGAGAGTTAAATAGGGTTAAGATGTCGCTGAAGCAAATAAATGTTGTTAATATTCTTTACATTAGCTCTACACACCGCTCCATGCTCTCTTTCATTTCAGTGACTAAGTCCCTTCTTTTCAGTATATCTAAAATTTGAGAACATTTTACATGGTCGAACACTTTTTCGTGTCAACCGATTCTACGGATGTGTCTTAATTTTTCTTATGTCTCATTTGAACTGCCTTTCTGCTGTCGTTGCCCTCTCTAAAGCCAAACTGACGGTGATTTAACATTCCAATAGATTCTTCTGCACATGATAGACAATGTAGGACCTTTACTTCCACTTCGAAGCTTGCTAAGACCCAGTAGCTATCCGGCAATTTGCTGCCAGCGTCGGTCGACCACCGGCAGCGGTCAGTGCAGCGAGCGCCCCGGCAGGTGAGCAGGTGAGCGCACCCCATAACTGGGAGCGCGGGCTGAGCTGCCGCGGAGCTCATCTGCATGCTGGCCCCGCCCCCGCTTATTAGTCTCATTAGAGAGCAGCGGAGGGCCGGCAATTACTGACGCCGGGACCAGAGGTGCGGCTGCAACGCCCCCGCCGCCCCCGCCGCCGCCACTGCCTGCCACCGCCTCGGCTGGGACGGCCGCTGCACCGCCGCTGCCCCTGTCACTGGTCTGCCCTCACCTCGCACTGGACAATCGTTTACGCGATGGCAGACAGTGTAGCTCTTAGACGACCACAACAGTTATCAGCGACGTTAAACCTTATAAATGATTACTGTTGCTGGGTTGGTGCATAAGTTTGTAGCGTTTTCTTCCGTAAGTCTGATAAACAAAACAGAGACGTTAGTCATTTACCACAGAGTGCCAACGGTGGGGTAACTTTTCGATTCCGAGACTGCAGAATTCACATGGTTTTGATGCGAAGAAGCCATAGAGCCATGTCCGAAGCGCATCTTCACCCGGAAAGGATGTTCCTCGAAGGATGTTCGATAAACAGCGGAAAACGTGAAAATGTGAGGGTGTAAAATCGGGTAAATAAGATGGGTGCAGAATGAATTCTCAAACAAACCCCTGTACAGCGCTTTTTGTCAGGCTAACAGAATGCGGGCTGGTGATAACGTGGAGAAGCCTCACTTCACACAGTCCTCCTGGTCGTTGTTCTTGGACTGCGTCTACAAGTCGTCTCAATCGTCGAAAATAAATGTCAGCAGTCGTCGTTATACCTTGGGGAAGGAATTTGCCGCGCCGAGTAGCCGCGCGGTTTGACGGGCCATCGCGCCGCCCTTCTCGACGAAGGTTAGAGTTGGTTCAAATGGCTGTAAGCACTATGGGACTTAACATCTGAGATCGTCAGTTCCCTAAACTGAGAACTACTTAAACCTAACTAACCTAAGGACATCACACACATCCATGTCCGAGGCAGGATTCGAACCTGCGACAGTACCAACCGCGTGGTTCCGGACTGAAGCGCCTAGTACCGCTCTTCCACCGTGGACGGCTGAAGGTTAGACTCCATCCTCGGGCATGGATGTGCTTGTTGTTCTTAGCATAAGTTAGTTTACCTTAGTTTAAGTAGTCTGTCTCTCTAGGGATCGATGACCTCACCAGTTTGTTCCCTTAGGAATTTACACATTTGCACATTTTGAATACACCGCAGCTGTTCACCAGATGGATAACATTATCTTTTGTGGATGTGAATAGCTCTTTCGGTGGAGAGTTGCCACTTTGTTAGGACAAACATTCTTCTCTTTTCCTTATGATGGCATAAAGGCACCACTTCTCGTCACCAGTAACGATACAGGATAGGAATCGTCGGTGTTATTCACGAACCAACTGACGACGATCAAGCAGAGAGGCACATATGGCCACCCATATGTGATTTTGCCTTAGAGCATGCAGTACCCATACACCCGAATTTTGAACCTTCCCCCTTACACGCAAATATCGCACGACGGAGAGTCACTGATGTCAAAACGATCCTCCTTAAAACGAGAAAACTACTTTCTTGTCGTGCTCTGCCCAATGGTATTTTCCCGATATACGGTGCAAATGTTTCTGCCCGCCTCTGCTGCTGTCACCCATCTACTGAACTCAAACAATAGAGTATGTCTCAAATGTTCTGATTTCTCCACATGGCGCTCCATTTCTTCTCGCCTCCACTCACTGTCTCCAGTGACAAAATTTGAACGCAAATAGCAACAGTGAACTACCAAATAAGAAATCTCAAGTGATAATTAAAACCGTACCAACCGGAATACCAACATGCAATACAAGAACGCTTGAACTTATGCACCAACGTAATATTTCGATTTTTTACTGTATTTTCGATAAGATTTTAAAATTACTAAAGCCAGCTACTCGCACTGCTGCATGAGAGCTGAATTGATGGACAAAATCCCAGTAATAATTTTCAATAACAAGACACAGCTTAGTTTAACATGTACTTAACAACCAGACAGGAGACTTTGGAGGGAGGCCATATGATGCATACTGCTCTACCTGCGGAGAGGCACTTGTGAGTCACGCTCTCCTGTACAGAGCATCTCGCTTGTTTCTCTTATATTGCTCCTTTTCATCTCGTAACGGTCTGATTAAACAGGACGTTTATTTCAAGCTGATACAGTTAAATGTCTCGAAAACGATGCATTTTACGAAAAAAAAAGTTGTAAGTGAAAAGTTAATATTATTAAAGGGGATATCTGTTTGTCAACTGGTGGTCACCTCCTAACCACCTCTCTTACGTGGGCGAGGTCAACTTCTTGTTTTGAAATGTGAACTCCCAAACTGTACTGAATAACCAGATTCTACGCCCAAAAATAGGTACGGTTTACCGAAACAATTTGAGCCGGTGCGGCTCTCATGTTGCGGTCGATCCTCATTTTGATACCTTAGGTGTTGTCCTACCTTCAGGGTCTTGCTCCTTGGGCTGCTTTGATTTTGAAATGGAGGGGTGGGCAGCGAGCGCTTCCACGGTGGGCAGTGTGGGTGTTTGTGGCAGCGACCGTGTAAGGAGCGCACCGAGCTGGCGGCCGCTGGGCGCCGCCCGTGGGAGCTGGCTGGCTCTCCGGACCGAGCTGCAACTGTGTGGCGTTATGCTGGAGCACGGGCAGTTCTCCTTGACTTGGCGGGGTTTGCTGTCTCAACCCCAAGTGGTCTTCTGCTGTTATCAGCTGGGAGCGTAAAGCTATAATTCGGGATATCGACTGAGTGTTTCTAGTCATAAGGGCTCGCTGGTATTGTATAGCTGCTCCCGGCTGGCTTCGGAAGTGATGATTGTTTGAAATCAATTAACAATTAAGCTCGGTAGTCAGCTGTTTTTGCACCGGGTTTCCACTTTGATTATCCTGCACTGGCCCAACCTCTCAGTGATAATGCCAAGTCATTTTTGTTAAGCTGATTTCCAAGTTGTTATTTGTTATCAGTTCATGGTCTCTACCCTGCTTATGGGGAACATTTTATATTATAGGCTAGTGTACTTTTTGTCGACCTGTGATCAGAAATTCGTTTCAATCATTGGGCTGTACGGTTGTTTCACTTCACTTGTTCCAAGGGGCTTCGAATTGCCTGTACTGTCTAGTAGTTACTTATGCATATTTATTGTTATTCTTGCTTATAGTTTTAAAATAAGTTTACCCATACTTTCTGAGACCATGGCGTCGCATCGAGGTGCCCTCCCCAATTACGCTGCGGGTGCGGGATGAAGCCTCGGGTGCAAGGCATAGGACGCACGTCATCCAGGTCAAGGATGGCAGTACGCCGTAAAGACTGTTAAACCTACTGTCGCTCCTCTCCAGGCTCCTGTATGGAGAGGGGGGAGGAGGGGGTGGAAGGTTGAGCCGGTACTACTCGCATGCTGCAGTCGATTTTTATTTTGAAATCTCCGGTGTTGTCCTATCCTCACAATCTCGCCTCCTTGACCAATTTTGGTGTTGGAATAGACGAGGAACGGGTGAGCAGCGACTGATTAGAGAGTGAGCAATGAGTGTGTTTGTGGCAGCGAGCGTCTAAAGAGTTTGTTAAGTTGGAGGCTGTTGACTGCTGCATGTGGTAGCTGGCTGGCCTTCCGGACCGAGCTGTGGCTGTGTGGCGTTAGTTGGCCGTCTTATGCTGAAGGACGGACAGTTCCGCACGACTCAGGCGGGATTGCTAACTCAACCCGAAGTGGTCTTCTGCTGTTATCAGCCGGAAACATAAGGCTGTAATTCGGAATATTAACGCAGTGATCACGGCCACAATAGTGATCCGGGACTGGCTCAAACTCCCAGTGTTAACGCTAAGTCATTTTTTTAAAGTTTGAGTTTCAAGTTGTTATCGGTTATCAAACCGTCTCGGAACCCTGTCTTCCTTAAGAGAAATATTTTATACTGTAGACTAGCCTATTTTTAATTGAGTTGCGACCAGAACTGACAGCTGTATGGGTGTTTCTCTTCTCTTGTTCTAAGGAGCTATAAAATCTCTATATTGCCTAAAAGTTACTTGTGCATATTTATTGTTATTCTCACTGATAGTTGTTAAATAAGTGTAAGCAATTTGTCATTTGCTTATAAGCACAACAGGTTAAATAGTTTTCTCCTAATTGCGGAAATCTATACTTATACGCTTGTATATATTTTTGAAGGGTGCTTCATTGCTTGTAAATTCTTACAGGCTATCCCTTGTGTCACTTGGTTTGCCTTCATCTGTGAGGTGATTCAAAATGGTTCAAATGGCTCTGAGCACTATGGGACTTAACATCTGTGGTCATCAGTCCCCTAGAGCTTAGAACTACTTAAACCTAACTAACCTAAGGACATCACACACATCCATGCCCGAGGCAGGATTCGAACCTGCGACCGTAGCAGTCGCGCGGTTCCGGACTGCGTGCCTAGAACCGCTAGACCACCGCGGCCGGCGAGGTGATTCATCCTTACTATAATCGAAATAGAAATTAACTGCTGATGTGTGTCTGTTATAGAGTTCAATTGTAATTTAGTCTATGGATATTCTCGATCGGCATTTGTGTGTGGATCCTAGTTAGGCTGTCCATTGTCCCACGTTGGTAGGTCCGTTGTGTGGGTGTGGTCCGTTGGCGATATCAAATAGTGCGGCCCTCTTCTATGAAGGTTGGCGACTGAATGAACGCTTGTGGGCTCACAGTTAAATGCAGTCTTATTGCTGATAAATTCCTGTAGGCTACCCTTTATATACCATATGTGCAGGTCATAGTGTGTCACTTGGTTTGAATTCATCTGTGTGGTGAATCATTCTCATTATCACCCACACAGGAATTAATTGGTGGTGTGTGTATGTTACAGAGTGCAACTGTAATTTATTTTGTGGCTGTTCTGGCTCGGCCTTTGCGTGAGGGCCCTAGTAGGGCTGTCCATTGTCCCATGTTGGCAGGTCCGTTGCGAGGGTGTTGGCCGGTGGTAGTGCCGGAGGGTGTGGGCCTCGTCTACGTAGGATGGCCACTGAATGAACGCTTGTGGACTCACAGTTAAATGCAGCCTTATTAAGTTGTTATCCACGTATTGCTTTCTCATTGTAGTCTTAAGGTTTTGCTTCAGTATTAACTACTATAACTACTGTAATATTGTTGTTTTGGTGTTTGGCGGGTGCCCGATTTTATGTTTTCACTTTCATTTATGGTTTGTCCTGAAGGTAAAGCTGGCTCCAGTCAACAGGAAACAGATATCTAGTTTCTGGTTCTTGTATGGATTTGTTTTACTATTTTTATTTAGACTATTAACAGATCATTTTTTCTCTTTAATACTTGTAATTCTTAAAACAACGATTGTACTATACTTGAATGTTCAGTATGTTTATATCAATTTACAGTAATTGTGTTAATAAAATGTCATAGTAAATGACGTTCAGTTACGCCATCTTGGCCCGTCCTTCCATGATTTATGCTTCTCAGGCACAACCATTGCTGGTTCCTGGTGATGTGTTAATTACTACTGAAGGTTATATGTTTTGGTTTGCATGCCTATCTTGCAAAGTGGTACCATAACGGTTCCAACATTGTTTTCCGTTCGTGGTAGATGGCATCATATTCGACAAATAACAAGCGTGCCTCTTTTTGTAGTTATGAACCGATGCCTCTGCTTCTATCTTTCATGTAAGATTTAAATGTTAACCTTATTTTGCTAACGGTTGATATGTATGTTAGAAATTTACGTTAGTGGTGCAAAGTCCATTGTGAAGTACAATATGTTTAGTCGTTTCACTGTCTGGTTAGAGACCACGTTTAGCTTGATCCAGGGACAACGACGTGGATGTAATAATTCTGTCCCCATCGGGTTCCTTGATTTTGGTGAATCCTCTTGCCTATCACCAGCAGTGTGCTTGATTCCGGTGAATCCCCTCCCGTCTTATTATTGGATCGTTTGGTTTCCGTGTGTATTCATTGCGGGTGCACCTATCGCAATCACTTCACGGATATTTTACCTTATTACAATGATTATTTTTATTCCACAGAAATCCGTATAGCGGCCAGCGCGGAAGTTACGGCGATTGGATAGAAACACAGTCCGGCGGGGGTCGAGGTGGCCACCGAGATCGAGCGTTCCGATGGTCTAGGGTGGTCTGGGGTCTCATCATGATCAACACCGTGGAGAACAGAAAACTACGTAACAATATAAGTAGTTATTTGCCAGAATTGTCAATGTCTGATCATATTATTTGTACTGTCACATTTCAAACACTGAAGTAACGCTCGAATATCAACAACAAATGTCAGAACACAAAACTTTGCATTTGCATAGTAAAAGCAATAGGGAGTCAAATGCGTCGGTTCCTCATTGCAAGCACAAGAACACTTGACATTTGTCGCTAACGGCTGTATCTGCCAGGAATGGAAAACAATGGTTTCAGTAAACCGTAGGATCCGAATAGCAACAAGGATGGAGGTTTCCCATTTGAAAATATAAAGTTGTCATCGCCCCCGCAGGTTACTTCTATCAGACGGATGTCCCCTTAACTAATATTAACTTTTCATTTAAAACATGTTTTTCGTAGGATGCATCGTTTTCGAGATATTGAGTTGTCTCAAGTTAAAGCAAACACCATTAATTCCCCAGCAAAGTTTTAACTGAAAACGTTGTACTGAAACGATGTATCGAAAATGTTTGCTAAGTGCTGCGTTAAGAGCTGCAAGTGCGGAATAATCCTGCTTCTGATTGTTAACTATTCTCTACGACTAAGTGGTACCGAGCTGTCACCCAGCCGTACCCTCCATGGGACCCAGTACCTGGACGAAGACGCGTGAGCGGCATAGGCGAGGAAACAATGAGACGTACAGCAGAGGTCCTGCAGCTTCTGGTTCCGTGTAAAAGCAAACTTCATTAAGCTTTGTAAACGCTAGTCATTCTTCTGTATTCATTCCTGAATCGTGTAATTATTTTATTTGCACTAGGGCAGGCTGAAGTTAAATTATATTGAGGACACATTCCTTTAATTAGATATTACGAGTCGCAGATGCTGTATTTTATTCTTGAAGAATATACAAGGATATGAGCGCTCAGCAGTTAGCTGTTTTAATGGAACTTCCATGTATAAAAAGCTTCAAACGTCTGATCACTTTAAAAGAGACAAAAAATTTAGGAAATGTGTGAAATTATACTTCAAGTTTGTGGGAAGTCGTTAAGTACTCTCATTATGAAAAACTGGATGAATATATTCTGAGTAATTTGAGCTAAATTTAAGCAATAGTTTTACACGCTTCTCAACGTTTATGATGTCATATCTTTTGAACCGCGTCGTAAAATGATATAATTCTGCGGATACATGCAGTGCTAAATGTAGATACTGTGTGAAAACATATTGCGCATAGAGTTAATAATAAAGAAGTAATAAATCAAAACGTTATGCCTGATTCAGAACTTTGGACGCAAGAATAACGAAAATATAATAAGCGATAATTTTTTATCCTTCCATAATTCTGTGGGGGAAAGGGAGGTGAGGGATTGGGAGTCAGGAAGAAAAAGTTTAGTAAAGGTTTGAAATTATGTGTAACGTTTGATGGATGGCGCTAAGTACTCCGTTCTCAATTATGGGCGAATACAGCCCTGGTATTTGTGCATCGTCAGTTACCGTGACTCGAGACAAATTTTAATTGTAACTCTTATCTTACTGTTTTAAAAGTTAACATAAGATTATACCTCTCCATTTGTAGATAAAGACAGCAGTTTAAATTTTAGATTCAGTCAATGACCAATCGAAACACTGAAAATAAAATTATTGTTGTCCCTCAAAACCATTAGATAGGCAACCTGCAATTGTTGTGTGTTCCTGGAGAGCAATTTAGTTACGTAGATACGGAAAATATATATTTATTATGATATTTATTTACAGTTGAATGTGGGGCAGGTTTTCCTCTTATGAACATATTCGCGTGAGGCTGGGGGCCGGTGGACGGTCGCTCTCAGATTTAAGGCTGCGTGCTGGCTGGTTTGGGCACCGAGCTGAATTAACTGACTGGAGGCGCTTGGTGCTATTGATGAGCCTCGTTGGCCGCAACTTGCTTTTCCCCCGCTGGGCACAGCTGAGTACGGAGGAAGTGTCGTCGTTTTTGTCAGTCAGTGATGTGGATTCGACAAGCCTAGCACCTTACATCCTTGCGGTGCCAAATGCAGCACCCAATCATTTTGTCTCTCAATGCGATACCAATGTTAATGGTGAGCGTCAGCTCTGTCGTTATCAGAAGATTTATATCTGTTCCTTAAAAATTTTCTGCTATCCGGCTTCTTGGTTATGGCCCCTTGTGCTGCCTAACCACAGTGCGTGGGCGCTTAAGTTGTTAAATGTTTTTCTTATGTACGTGTTGGAACCTCGCACTCTGAGTCTTCGTGTGGTAGTGTTAGAATTTAAATGCCAGGTTAAAAGCACCGAATGCTCAGCTATCGGGGTTTATGTAACGTCCAAAGTTTTACGATGTTTATTTGTGTGATGTGTCCATCGCTTAGCAACTTGTATTTAATTTCAATGTTTATATCTCCTGTAAAGTGCACCATGTTCTCGATCGTTATACACTACGGTAGGTCTGTCGTTTAGTATGTAGTACATGTCTTTCTCTCTTTATTTCTCTTAGTGTGTTGTTCTCTATGTTCATCAGTTGTACACTAGTGGCCCGCTGTTATTTTCTACATTAGGACCACCGTCAAGCTGGTACTTGTGCTATCTGCGTAGAGAACGCGTTTAAGTTGTAATGTGTTTGGTAGTACCCAACTGCGTGTCTGTTATTTCCTACTCTAGGGGCCCCGCCAACTAGGTACTTCTGCTGTCTGCGTGTAGGACAATTTTAGGCAGTAATGTCCGTCAGTCGTGCCTAGTTTTGCGGGTGTTATTTCCTAGTAGGCGGTCCCCAAGATGGTACTCGAGCGTTTTCGCGTAGGACGTAGCTTTCTCCTTCCCGCTTTGCGTGTAAATTCTGCTACTGTGTTTAATGCTTCTATACAGCAGTGGTTACAACTTGTGGCGGGTACGTCGATCGCTGGTGCTTGTTTATCACTTTCATTAGTAAATTCTGATTCATCCCGTTTTCGCCTTTTCATAGGATCTTTAAAGTTACGTGATACGCAAGTTTATGTGAGTGTCAAGTGTATTAATGAAGTTTATTGTTTTGCAGAGAGTTTGTAGAATCATTATCATGAGTTGATCGCAGATGTATGATATCGTATCCTGTCTGTGCCCAGTTAGTCCTATAAATATTCACTAGCCATTTTGATGTGCTTGAAGGCCCTAAGCTATTAATTATATTTGTTCATTCATTTGTGTAGCAATCTAGATGAGTAAAATGGAATGTCTTATTTAATTTGGTTAGTACGTTTTTTTCTTTTTTTATGCTTTTATGCTTTTGAATGAAGTTGGTACTTGTGCTGTTGATTCATCATGTTTGTCTGTTCTTTTTGCTTTTAGTGTAAGGTTTTAGGTACTTCCGTTTGTAATACTCTAAACTTGCCCGTCGTTAAAACTTTGGCTTTCAGGTTTGATCGAATAGAAGCTCTTGTGGGTGAGAAGCATGTAACTCTTCTTTTATTAAATTGTTATGAAGTATTTCACCTTCAGTATGTCTAATTCTGTTATGAATGTTTCTCGAATTTTGTTATTCACTGCTTTTTTTTAGCACTGCATTGTATCGCTACAATTTTTCATTGAGGTTGCCCTCGATTGATGTAAAATTTTTGTATTAGGACTTCATCAGTTAATTGAGATAACTTTAACCGATTTTCCTAATGCTGATTAAATTGTTCATTATGGAAACGTGTAAGCTGAGGAACTAAGGGGTAACATGTACAATCAAGTAATCTACATGCGAAACTTTACATTTTAACTGGGTCTTGCACGTTATTTCTTGTGCCTTGTACTATACAGTTAAAATGAAAACTGCAAATCAGAAAAACTGTGATTACTTTTGTAATCTGGCACAAATAGTACTTAAATATTGGATGCCCCATCTGTCTTGCTTAAATGAATCATATGTAGGTTACGTTTCTCGAACTGCATTGACATTTTCTGAATTGTCACTCCAGCAGATATTCAGAGGTTAAGAGAATGCTAACATATTTTCTTCTTCGTACTTCCTTATAAGTAATTACGATTTGAACTAAAACTGAAGTGATGTCAGGTGTTCCACAGGGAGGCGTCCTGGGACCTCTGCTGTTCCTGATCTATGTAAATGACCTGGTTGACAATCTGAGCAGTTCTCTTAGGTTGTTCGCAGATGATGCTGTAATATACCGTCTAGTAAGATCATCCGAAGACCAGTATCAGTTGAAAAGCGATTTAGAAAAGATTGCTGTTTGGTGTGGCAGGTGGCAGTTGACGATAAATAACGAAAAGTGTGAGGTGATCCACATGAGTTCCAAAATAAATCCGTTGGAATTCGATTACTCGACAAATAGTACGATTCTCAAGGTTGTCAATTCAACTATGTACCTGGAAAGACCACATAGTAATATTGTGGAGAAGGCGAGCCAAAGGTTGCGTTTCATTGGCAGGACACTTAGAAGATGCAACAAGTCCACTAAAGAGACAGCTTACACTACACTAGTTCGTCCTCTGTTAGAACATTGCCGCGCGGTGTGGGATCCTTACCAGGTGGGATTGACGGAGGACATCGAAAGGGTGCAAGAAAGGGCAGCTCGTTTTGTATTATCACGTAATAGGGGAGAGAGTGTGGCAGATATGATACGCGAGTTGGGATGGAAGTCATTAAAGCAAAGACGTTTCTCGTCGCGGCGAGATCTATTTACGAAATTTCAGTCACCAACTTTCTCTTCCGAATGCGAAAATATTTCGTTGAGCCCAACCTACATAGGTAGGAATGATCATCAAAATAAAATAAGAGAAATCAGAGCTCGAACAGAAAGGTTTAGGTGTTCGTTTTTCCCTTGCGCTGTTCGGGAGTGGAATGGTAGGGAGATAGTATGATTGTGGTTCGATGAACCCTCTTCCAAGCACTTAAATGTGAATTGCAGAGTAATCATGTAGATGTAGATGTAGATGTAATAGGTCTTACTCGTTACCTGTACTGCAGTAGTCTTTCCTACCACATATTGCATCGTGTCGTAACGAAGTTTCTTTGTTCCAAATTTTTCGTATTCTCTGTCCCTTGTCGCTTACCACTAACCCTGCCTTCTCACTTTCCTAAATCCATACTGATCTTCATCTAACAGGTACTCCATTTTCTTTGTCTTTTTTATGTAAATTATATCAGCAACTTGGATTCATGAACTGTTAAGCTGGTAGTGCTATATTTCTCCTATATACCTGCTCTTGCAATCTTCAGTACTGTGTGGATGATAATTTTCTGAAAGTCTGATCGTATGTCACCTGTCTCATGAATTCTACACTTCAACTTGAATAGACATTTGATTGCCACTTTCCCCGTTATTTAAGAAATCACGTTATCAGACAAGAACTGTTCCTCACATTCGCATTCTATCCATCTGCCCTTTCCTAAGCGATTAACAGTGGAATTCTCATATGTTATTATATTACATTTCCACCTCTTATATTGCCACCCTTGTTTGACATTTCACCGAAAATTGCTTTTGCTTTTCTCTATACCGAATCAGCCCTTCCGACGATCATTTATTTATCGATTTCTTCGTACTTTTCCTCCAACAATTTCGCCTTGGCATCCTTGCACTTCTTACTTACTTCATTCCTAAGTGATTTATGTTTCTGTATTTCTGTCTTCTCCTGAACATTTTTGTACTTCCTTCTTCCATCCATCAATCGGTTTTTTCTCTTACCCAAGGTTTCTTCGCAGTCACCCTCCTTGTACTATGTGAGTCTGGCCAACATCTGTGATCTGTCTTTTCAGAGACAGCCAATCCTCTCCAACTGAACCGCCTACTGCGTAATTCCTTATCGCAGAAGCCACGTCTTTGGCGAACTCGAATGCGTCTCATCATTCCTCAGTACTTTTTTTCACACTGGCTCTTTCGGATGATGGTTCAAAGGGCTCTGAGCACTATGCGACTTAACTTCTGAGGTCATCAGTCGCCTAGAACTTAGAACTAATTAAACCTAACTAACCTAAGGACATCACACACATCCAGGCCCGAGGCAGGACTCGAACCTGCGACCGTAGCAGTCGCTCGGTTCCAGACTGCAGCGCCCAGAACCGCACGGCCACTTCGGCCGGCCTTTCGGATGATTCTCTTAATCTACAAATTGCTCTTTGTCACTACCAAATTGTGATACGAGTCTACATCTGCCCCAGAGTACTCTTTACAGCCCAATATTTGATTCTGCAATCTCTGAGCGTGATGTACTCCAGCTGGAATCTTTTAGTGCCTCAGAGCCTTTTCCAAGTATACCTCCTTCTTATGTGATTTTTGTATTCGCTATTACTAGCTGAAATTTATTACAAAACTTAGCCTTTCTCCGCCTCTAATTCCAATCACCAAGTCTACATTCTCCCGTAACTCTTCCTTCTACTCTTTTCCCTACAACCACATTCCAGTCCCTCTTGATTATTAGGTTATAATTTCCCTTTAAATAATGAATTACCGTGCAATATCCTTATACTTTATTTTCATCTTTTGCCTGCGACGTCGGCATGTATAACTGAACTTCAAAATGGTTCAAATGGCTCTGAGCACTATGGGACTTAACATCTGTGGTCATCAGTCCCCTAGAACTTAGAACTACTTAAATCTAACTAACCTAAGGACGTCACACACATCCATGCCCGAGGCAGGATTCGAACCTGCGACCGTAGCAGTCGGGCGGTTCCGGACTGCGCGCCTAGAACCGCTAGACCACCGCGGCCGGCATATAACTGAACTATTGTTGTCAACGTTTGTTTGTTCTCTTGTTTGATGAATCATCTGACTTTTCACGCCCCGACTCGTGGTGTGTTACTGTTTCGTTTTTTATTCCATCTTGTTCTCATGTCACTTCCCACTCTGCGGTCCCCTCCCAGAGATCCGAATGAAAAGATCGTCACTACACTTTTCCAATTACATGCCACATATCCCGTGGGTACGTCTTATGTGCCTTCAATCCAGTGGTTTCCATTACCGTCTGCATCCTTATACAGTTGCTCATTGCTGATTCTTTCGCCTTTTAGGGTCGGTTTCCTGTGGTAAGTGGAAGAGTGTCCAGAAAATTTGTCCACTCCTGTTCGTCCAGGCTGTTCGCAGGGCCAAAGTGACTTCTCATGCGGAAAGTGTTTATCCGCCATTGTTGTTTATTTTATTCAAAATTTAATCAGGGGATAAGTTCGGGACCGAGAACGTTTTGTTTACTAGCGACATTATCAAGTCTCTTCACATCACAAGCATTAGGCAACGGCAAAGACATACAGAACGGGATCATAGCTATCGATATTCGATGTGAGCGACAGAAAACTGGTGCGTGCACTGCTCCGAAAGGTAAAGACACCAAAGAGGGAGCTGTGACGGGGCGCTTGATAACGAAAGCAAGACTGAAGACACATCCACAGGATATTTCGATCTAGAAGAAGCGCTTGACAACGTGAAATGATGCAAGACGTTCGAAATTTTCAGAAAAATAGGAATAAGCTATAAGGTACGACTGGTAACATACAACATGTTCAAGAAACAACAGCAAGGAACTACAAGAATGACGTGCTAGGATTAAAAATGGTGTGGAAATCTCTAAAGAGGGCAATACTGAAGTTGGAAAGAAAAACATAGACACAATTAAAGTAATTGCAAATAAATCGTGGGTAACATAAGAAATACTTCAATTAAACGGTGAAAGAAGGAAGTACAAACATGTTAAGGGAAATTCAGGATTACAGAAACACAAGTCACGTAAGAATGAAACAAATAACACAACATACAGAAAAGTCTAAACAATCTTCAGTGAAACTAAACGTAAGGGTGATAACAATAAGAGAGCAATGGGAATTCCACTGTTAAATACGGGGAACGTATAGGAGGAAAGAGTACACTGAAGGCCTGATGACGTCACTGAGGCAGAAACAGGAGTTATGCAGAAGAGATAGGGGATCGAGTACTAGTCAAAACTTAGAAGAACCTGGGAGCACTTAAGATGAAATGAGGCAGCGGGGATAGATTATATTCCATCAGAATTTCTAAAATCATTTGAGGACCTGGCAACAAAACCACTATTCACACTGGTGTGGATAATATATCACATAGGCTATATATTATCAGACTTTCTGAAAAACATCTTTCACATTATTCTGAAAGAAAGATACTATACAGAAGAATGGAAAAGAATATTAAAGATTACGATCAGTTTGGCTTCTGGAATTCAAAGGTTTCGGTTGATAATCCAAGCAAGAATAAAGAATAATCAAGACAAATTCATAGGATTTGTCGACCAAGAACGAAATACACGGATTAAAAAGGTGTAAGGCAGGGATGTAGCCTCTCAACCAATACATCAAAGAAGCAATGACAGAAATAAAAGAAATGTTCAAAAGAGGACATAAAATGAAAGGGGAAGCAATATCAATTATAAGTTTGACTGATGACATTGCTGTGTTCATTGAAAGTGAAGAAATACAGGATCTGTTGAATGGAATGAACAGTCTAATGAGCACAGAATATGAACTGAGAATAAATCGAAAAAAGACGAAAGTAATGAGATCTGGCAGAAATGAGAACAACAGGAAACTAAATATCCGGGCTGGTGATCACGAAGTAGATGAAGTTGAGGTTTTCTGCTACCTCGTCAGCGATATAACCCATGACGCGCGCAGCAAGGAGAACATAACAAGCAGAGTAACACTGGAAAGAAGGGCATACCTGCCCATAAGGAGTCTAGTACTATCAAACATAGGTCTTAATTTGAGGAAGAAATTTCTAACAATGTACTTTGGAGCACGCCATTGTATGGTAGTAAAACATGGAATGTGGGAAAACCGGGACAGGAGACCATCGAAACATTACATATGTGGTGCTACAGAAGAACGTTGAAAATTAGGTGGGCCGATAAGATACGTTAAGGTATCAGGTATTAACCTCCATAATACTAGATGGAGTTGTGGTGGACTGTAAAGACTGTAGGGAAAGACTGAAATTGGAATACACCCTGGGTATAACTGAGGTTACTCTAAGGTTAACAACGTTAATGACTTGCTCAATTTGTGTGAAACTATTTCTTTTGAATAAATCACACAATTTTTCTGAAGTTGTAATCATTTGTCTGTGCATGTACATCGTATACACCGATTTCCGTCCCATCCTGTTTATTCTTCGTGGTGCATTATTTTTTTTCTCTTAGAGACTACACACTCCAGAAACAACCACGGAATGCACGGCGGATGGTACTGGGTGTTGTAGCTCATGGAGTGTGCCGGCAGACGCCGAGCCGAACAGACGCACCAGCAGAAGTAACAGAGCGGCAGGTGTCTCATACTCGGTAGTTTACTTTCATTTTCTTCGCGTGCTTCTGCAAAGAAGTGAACTATACCTGTGCATGTTAGTAAACTAGTGATTAGCAAATTACTGTAAGTTTCTGTTAGTGAGAAAATCATGGTGCATATCCTTGTGCAAGACGGCTTCCTAGTGAAATTTTCCCGCTACTAGAAGCTCCTCGTGACGCTACTAAATATAAATCTCCTGCTGATACACAGCTTACGGTTTACATCAGCGCATTCTAGTTGGCGTACTTACCTCGTGCAGTAGCTTCCGGTTCGGTAGAGGTTATAGTAACAGGCAATTGTAAATATATCCACTTCGGTGGTGAAATTTGTGTTTAAGAGCTTGCCATCTCAGGGTAAAGTGAGAAATCTGCAGAGGGAATTTTAGTTTTGTTTATTCTTCTCGTTATATTTTGCGTACATTCCAAATTCAGTAGTCCCATTTCAGATCGTATATCTATTTTTACACACTGCGATATGGCTAGGCACTGTGCTTGTTGTGAGCAGACACAAGGAGAATTGGCTGATGTCCGTAAACAGCTGGAAGCAGCGCTGGCTACCGTAGACATGCTTCTGGGTAACGCTCAGAGGCCGGCCGCGGTGGTCTAGCAGTTCTAGGCGCTCAGTCCGGAACCGCGCGACTGCTACGGTCGCAGGTTCGAATCCTGCCTCGGGCATGGATGTGTGTGACGTCCTTAGGTTAGTTAGGTTTAAGTAGTTCTAAGTTCTAGGGGACTGATGACCTCAGAAGTTAAGTCCCATATTGCTCAGAGCCATTTGAACCATTTTTTAACGCTCAGAGTTACGGCTCCATTGGGCGCTCGGGACGTGACATGCGACACCTTTGGTGCCATTGGAAGCCCCCGATGAGCCGGGTATAGCAGTATCTTCTGATAGGCAACATCTAACCGTCCTCATTGGACAGTGTGCGGCAAACAGCGTTGGGTTCGCGTGTCACTGGACGGAAGTCTAAAGAGGAAACTGGTCGCGCGGCTGGCTCCCTTCGCCTTAGCGACAGGTACGAGGCGCTACGCAGTGTTGATGGTAGCTCTGAGCCAGCTCGAGATGCCCCTCCTCTTAGGCCAGCGGCCGATTTTCCTGGCCAATCCAGACGAGTGCAGAGGGTGAGTATGCTTGTCAATGAAATCTCCAAAGTTAGGCGGATGATGGAGCCCCTCAAAGACATAGGAAGCAAGGCGGGAAAGAATGCCAGTGTGCATTCGGTATGTTCGCCGTGGAGTGGCACCTGTGATGTGCAAGAGGCACTGTCGGCGCGTATCGAACGCACTGGGAGCAACCGGCTGCATAAAGCGGCACCTGTCGGCAAGAATGACGCCTACCGCCTGGGTACTGAGGGCATCCTCGAATCCTTTAGGCGGATAGCCAACTTGGTGAAGGCAACAAGCAATGCTGTCTATTTAAAGCGTCGTACCCAGGCTTGTCGCGATCCTCTGGTTTGGAACAGAGCATAATGTCTAAACCAGAGGCTCAGAAGACTCTGAGATGGTAACGAATGCGAATTTTTCGACCTCCGCTGTCGAATAGATAATTGTAGAGTTCCCTTTAATAGGTCAGGCGTGCAATACACGCAGGAAGCGGCTACTAGGTTAGCAGAGTGGCGGTGCAAATAGGTGTCTTTGATAGGATTCGTTATGAATAGGAAGGTAAGGCACGGAATGTGTTACTGTGAACAGTTCAGTGATAGGATTGTTCTTATCAGAATCGACAGCAAACCAGCACCGACAGCGACAGTTCATGTGTACATGCAGACGTCACAAGTTGATGGCTCTGAGTACTATGGGACTCAACTGCTGTGGTCATCAGTCCCCTAGAACTTAAAACTACTTAAACCTAACTAACATAAGGACATCACACACATCCATGTACGAGGCAGGATTCGAAACTGCGACCGTAGCGGTCTCGCGGTTCCAGACTGTAGCGCCTAGAACCGCTCGGCCACTCCGGCCGGCTCACAAGTTGAAGATGAAGAGATAGAGAAAGTGTATGAGAATATTGAAAGGATAATACAATATGCAAAGGGACATGAAAATCTAATAATCATGGGAGACTGGAATGCAGTTGAAGGGGAAGGAATAGAAGAAAAGGATATAGGAGAATATGGGCTTGGGGCTAGGAATGAGAGAGGAGAAAGACTAATTGAGTTCTGTAACAAGTTTCAGCTAGTAATAGGGAATACTCTGTTCAGGAAACAAAAGAGAAGGAGATATACTTCGAAAAGGCCTGGTGATACGGGAAGATTTCAGTTAGATAACAGCGTGGTTAGACAGAGATTTCGAAATCTGACACTGGATTGTAAAGCGTATCCAGGAGCAGATATAGACTCAGACCACAATATAGTAGTGATGAAGAGTAGGCTGAAGTTTAAGACAATAGTCAGGAAGAATCAATACGCAAAGAAGTAGGATACGGAAGTACTAAGGAATGACGAGATGTAGTTGAAGTTCTCTAAGGCCATAGATATAGCGATAAGAAATAGCTCAGTAGGCAGTAAGGTTGAAGAGCAATCGACATCTCTAAAAAAGGGCCATCACAGCGGTTGGGGAAGAAAACGTTGGTACAAAGAAGTTAAAGGCGAAGAAACCAAGGGTAACAGAAGAAATATTTGAATTTATCCATAGAGGAAGTACAAAAATTTTGAGGGAAATTCAGGAATACAGAAATACAAGTCGCTCAGGAATAAAATAAACAGGAAGTGCAGGGAAGCTACGGCGAAATGGCTGCAAGAAAAATGTGAAGATATCGGAAAGGAAATGGTTGTCTGGAGGACTTACTCAGCATATAGGAAGGTCAAAACAACCTTCGGCAAGGGTGATAACGTTAAGAGTACAACGGGAATTCCACTTCTAAATGCAAAGGAGAGAGCGGATAGGTGGAAAGAATACATTGAAAGCCTCTATGAGGGGGAAGATTTATCTGATGTGATAGAAGAAGAAACAGGAGTCGATTTAGAAGAGATAGGGGATCTAGTATTAGAATCAGAATCTAAGAGAGCTTTGGAGGACTTAAGATCAAATAATGCAGAAGGCATAGATAAAATTCTATCATAATTTCTAAAATCATTGAGGGAAGTGGCATCAAAACGACTATGCACATTGGTGTGTAGAATGTAAGAGTCTCGTGACGTACCATCTGACTTTCGGAAAAGCATCACCCACACAATTTCGAAGACGGAAAGAGCTGACAAGTGCGAGAATTATCGCACAATCAGCTTAACAGCTCATGAATCCAAGTTGCTTGCAAGAATAATATACAGAAGAACGGAAAAGAAAATTGAGGGAGGGCTAGATGACGACCAGTTTGGCTTTAGGAAAGATAAAGTCACGAGAGAGGCAATTCTCACATTGCAGTTAATAATGGAAGTAAGACTAAAGGAAAATCAAGACACGTTCATATGATTTGTCGACCTGGAGAAAGCGTTCGACAACGTAAAATGGTGCAAGATGTTCGAAATTATGAAAAAAGTAGGGGTAAGCTATAGGGAGAGACGGGTCATATACAATATGTACAACAGCCAAAAGCGAATAATAACAGTGAACGATAAAAACGAAGTGCTCATATTAAAAAGTGTGTAAGACAAGGATATAGCCTTCGCCCCTACTGTTCAATCTGTACATCGAGGAAGCAATGCCGGCCGCAGTGGCCGAGCGGCATGGATGTGTGTGATGTCCTTAGGTTAGTTAGGTTTAAGTAGTTCTAAGTTCTAGGGGACGGATGACCTCATTTGTTAAGTCCCATAGTTCTTAGAGCGATTTTTTTGAGGAGGCAATGATGGACGTAAAATAAAGGTTCAGGAGTGGAGTTAAAATCCAAGGTGAAAGGATATCAATGATACGATTCGCTGATGACATTGCTATGCTGAGTGAAAATGAAGAAGAATAATATGATCTGCTGAACGGAATGAAGTCTAATGAGTATAGAGTATGGATTGAGAGTAAATCGAAGAAGGGAATGAGAAGTATTAGAAATGAGACTAGCGAGAAACTTAACATCAAGATTGATGGTCACGAAGTAGATGAAGTTAAGGAATTCTTCTGCCTAGGCAGCAAAACAACCAGTTTCGGACGGAACAAGGAGGATATGAAAAGAGGACTAACAATGGCAAAAACGGCATTCATGGCCGGGAAAAGTCTACTAATATCAATTTGAGGAAGAAATTTCTGAGTGTACGCCTGGAGTACAGCATTGTATGGTAGTGAAACATGGACTGTGGGAAAATCGGAACAGAAGAGAATCGAAGCATTTGAGATATGGTGCTACAGACGAAGGTTGAAAATTAGGTGGACTGATAAGATAAGGAATGAGAAGGTTCTGCGCAGAATCGGAGAGGATAGGAATATATGTAAACACTCATAAGGAGAAGGGACAGGACGATACGACGTCTGTTAAGACATGAGGGAATGACTTACGTGCTAGTAGAGGGAGCTGTAGAGGGCAAAAACTCTAGAGGAAGACAGAGATTGGAATACATCCAGCAAATATTTGAGGACGTAGGTTGTCGCAGGAGAGGAATTGGGTCGCATGAAACCAGTCAGGAGACTGACGAAAAAAAGAAAAAAAAATGGGAACCTCCGTTGGGATCTAAGACGATTTGCCTGAGAGAGAAAAGGTTGATATGATTTTAGTAAATTGCAGGAGCACCCAAAGAAAGGTCCCGGTATAGTATTGCTTACTGAAGGTTATAATGTAACAATGACATACCATTAGCAATCAAAAGTTCGTGGAATCCAGACGTTAATGACAACGAAATTCAGATTGGAATATTTATCGTAAGGATAGGTTAATCGGTAATGATGGCGGTGTGTTTATTTCAGTAAAGAATTCTATCAAATGCAGCGGTGTTATCATGGATTCTGATTGCGAATTAACCTGGATGAAGTTAGATATCTAAATCGGTCAGAAAGATAACCGGATCCTTTCATAGACAACCTAGGTCAGGAGCTCTATTGGTAGACCACTTCAGACACAACTTTCCTAATATAGTTAGTAATTTTCCTGATCATGCCGTTGTAATACAGGATGACTTCAATTTGCCAGGCATAGATTAGGATTGCCATGCGATCAAAACTGTTTCAGGAGTCAAGGATTCTTGTGACATTGTTTTGGATGTCTTGTCCGAAAAGCAGATAGACCAACTAATGAGAGTAACGTCTTAGATCTCCTGGCAACAAGCAGACCTGAACTTATGGAATCGGTTAGCATAGGGGAAGGTATCAGTCATCATTAGGCTGCAATAACATCTATGACAACGTGTACGACAAAGAATGTTAGGAAAGGCAGGAAGATACTTTCGCTTAGCAAGAGTGAAGGGATAGAAATTTCAGATTATCTGAGCATTTAGCATAAAATATTCAGTGGTGAAGTCGAAGATACGAAGAACAAATGGAATAAATTCCAAGAAATCGTGTAATATGCACTAGGCAAGTATTTTCCGAGTAAGGTATTAAAGGATGGGAAAGACACAACATGGTTTAATAACCGTAATGGAAAACCGTTATGTAAACAAAGAGAACTTCAGCTCAGATTCAAGAGAAGTAAAACCCTATCTGACAAATAAAACCTGAAAGAAGCGAAAATGAGAGTAAGGAGAGCATTGAACCAGTGTTCAGTGACTTTGAAAGTAAAATTTTGCACCCGACCTGAGCAAAAACCGTAAGGAGTTTCGGTCGTATATAAAATCAGTAAGTTGATCAAAATTATTTATTCACTTACGCAGTGACCGTACTGGCAGCGAAACAGAAGATAAGAGATGAGGCCGAAATACTGAATTAGGTCTTCCGAAATTTTCAACGCGGTCCAACCTTTCAACCGTTGCACGGACGTCGAAATGTCAAATAACCGATTCCGGAATAGAAAGAACTACAACCGCTTACTAATGAAAAGGCATCAGGCCCAGATTAGATATTTACAAGATTTTACGAAGATTATATGAAAGAACTTGCTCCCCTTCTAGCAGTAATTCACCGAAGGTCGCTTGAGCAACTAAGAGTAGCTAGCAACTGGAAGAAAGCGCAGATCATTCCCGTTATTCAGAAGGGCCGTAGGATAGATACCCACAATTATAGACCTATATCGTTGACGCCCAAGAATTATAACGTCCAGGGAGAGGGAAAATCTCCTCTGTAAAAATGAACATAAATTCTGCGAAACTCAGCTCGCTCTGTTCCTCCATGAGATCCACAACGCCGTAGAAAAAGGCGTTCAGGTGATACTATGTTCCTTAACTTACGGAAGTCATTTTGAACTGTCCCGCACTGCCGTTCAGTGACAAAAATATGAGCTTATCAGATACCGGACCAGATTTGAGACTGGATTCAAGACTTCCTTGCAACAGAACTCAACACGCTGCCCTTAATGGAACAAAATCGACAGGTGTAAAGGTAATTTATAGAGCAGGAAGCGTGATAGGACCGTTACTGTTTACAATATACATACACTATGTGATCAAAAGTATTCGGACACCCCCAGAAACATACGTTTTTCATGTTAGGTGCATTATGCTGGCGCCTACTGCCAGTACTCCATAGCAGTGACCTCAATAGTCATTAGAAATTGTGAGAGAGCTCAATGGGCGCTCGCGCGGGCTGATGACTTTGAACGTGATCAGGTGATTGGGTTTCGCTTGTGTCAGACGTCTATACGACAGATTGTCACACTCCTAAACATCCCTAGGGCCATCGTTTCCGATGTGATAGTGAAGTGGAAACCGTGAAGGGACACGTACAGCTAAAAAGCGTACAGGCCAACCTCGACTGTTGACTGACAGAAACCGCCGACAGTTGAAGTGGGTCCTAATGTGTAATAGGCTGATATCTGTTCAGACCATCGCACAGGAATTCCAGACTGCATCAGGATCCACTGCAAGTACTATGACAGTTAGGCGGGCGATTAGAAAACTTGGATTTCATGGTCAAGCGGCTGCTCGTAAGCCACACATCACGCCGGCAAATGCCAAACGACGTCTCGCTAGGTGTAAGGAGCGTAAATATTGGACGATTGAACAGTGGAATAACTCTGTGTATAGTGACGAATCACGGTACACAATGTGACGATGGCAGGGTGTGGGTATGGCGAACGTGATCTGCCAGTGTGAGTGGTGCCAGCAGTAGCTAACAGTAAAATTCGGAGGCGGTGGTGTTATGGTGTGGTCGAGTTCTTCATGGATGGGTGGGTTGCACCCCTTGTTGTTTTGCGTGGCACTATCACAGCACAAGCCATCATTGACGTTTTAAGCAACTTGTTGTTTCTCACTGTTGAAGAGCAATTCGGGGATGGCAATTGCATCTTTCAACACGATCGAGCACCTGTTCATAATTCACGGCCTGTGCCGGAGTGGTTACACGAGAATAATATCTCTGTAATGGACTGGCCTGGACCGAGTCTTGACCGGAATCCCACAGAACACCTTTGGGTGTTTTGTAACGCCGACTTCGTGCCAGGCCACACTGACCGACGTCGATACCTCTTCTCAGTACAGCTCTCCTTGAATAATGGGCTGCCATTCCCCAGGAAACCTTCCAGCCCCTGACTGAATGTATGCCTGCGAGAGTGGACACTGTCGTTAAGGCTAAGTGTGGGCCAACACCATATTGAACTCTAGCTTTACCGATGGAGGGCGCCCCGAACTTGTAAATCATTTTCAGTCAGGTGTCCGGATACTTTTGATCACATAGTGTAAATGATGTTTTAGGAAGTGTCGGATGCAGTCTGTTTTAGGTGATGCGGCCGTCTATAGCAAAGTAGCAGCGCCAAAAGATAGTAACTATTTGCATAATGAACTCCAGAGAATTGATGAATGGTGTAGGCTCTGGCAGTTGATCCTGAACATAAACAAGCGTAACATACTGCACATACATAGGAAATGAAATACACTATTGTTGATGACAAGTCGCTGGAAACTGTATCTGCCGCAAAATATGTAGATATAACTATCCAGAGTGACCCTAAGTGGAATGACCATATAAAACAGTGTGAAAAGCAGATGCCAGACTCAGATTCATAGGAAGAATCTTAAGGAAATGCAAGTCATCCACGAAGGAAAAGGTTTATAACGCGATTGTTGGACCAATTTTTTGAGAATTGTTCATCTATCTGGGATCTATACTAGATAAGACTGATAGATGAGATAGAGAAGATCCAACGAAGAGCGGCATGTATCGTCGGGGAATAGTTTAGTCAGCACGAGAACGTTACGAAGGTGCTCATCAAACTCCACTGTCAAATTTTGCGAGAGTGGCGTCGTACATCACAGAGAGATTTACTATTGAAACTACGTGAGAGCACTTTCCGGGATGAGTAGGACAACATATTACGTCTCCCCACATGTCGCGCGTACTGACCATGAGGCAAAAATTCGAGAAATTAGAGCCAATAGAGAACCTTACCGACAATCGTTCTTACCACGCGCCATTCGCGAGTGGAATGGGATTGGAGGGCTCAGTTAGTTGTAAAAAAAGTACCCTCCGCTACACACCATTAAGTGGCTTGCGGAGCATGATGTAGATGTTTAGTTTTTCTACGTCCCAGTAATATTTACAATGTGGGAAGAATGACTGCTTAACCGCTTCTGTGCGTGTTGTATGTGGTCTTGTCCAAATGCCCTTACGAGAGCGATACTTATGGGACTGAAGTATGTCTCTAGCCTTTCTACTGGTTGCCGACATTTTGTAAACTTTCGTGGGATAGTTTTCGTCTATCTTCAAGAGTCTTCCAATTCAGTTTTCCAAACACCTTGTTGTACGGCGAGCCAAATGAACATCTGACAATTTTCGATGCTATTTTCAGGTATCCGTACCTCTATTGGTAAAAACGGAGCCCTTATAGGATCACTTTGTCTATTTGTCGACTATTAGAAACCCATTTTCCCAGGAAAGGAAAGACGTACCAAGTAGATAATTATGTCACATATTGAGGTTTAAGGTCCGTTAGCGATGTAAAAATGTGAAGCTCCTAAGATAACGCAGTGAAAAGATACGTCCATTTATGTCACATCGTTTGATGCTCGCAAACTCACTAATTAAATCCTACATTAATTCCCTTTGACCCATAACCATTAAATTTGGCAGAAAGCAAGGTTTCAAAGCATAAGTAAAGGATAAAAGCAGATAATTGTAAATTTGTACTTACGTCACATGAAAAATATTTCTTTTGTTATTTTTATCTGAATTCATACTTAAAACATTCTCGATAGTCTTGGCATTCCAAGGTGTGATATCTTGCCAGCATCCAGTCGATAACAAGTAGAAATGGTCGACATTATCGATTCGCGTGGTAGAAGAACTCTGTACGTATACAATTGCGTGTGGGATCCTCAGTGACCGAGTCTTAGTCGTACCTGACCAAATTGCTTGTCTGCCTTTCTGATATTCCCTGTTAGCCCTATTTGGTATGTGATCGTTCCATTTAATATCCTAATATTTTTTACACACCGTTATTTGTTTGCGTTGAGCCTAGTTGTGAATGACTCATGTTGTACTTATAGGATACCTTTTTTTTCCTTTAGCGACGCGCGTAACTTTCAATTTCTGCTCATTCAAAACAAGTTTTCAGTGTTTAAACGACCATGAAATCTTATCAAATTGAATATTTCTGGAGAAATTTTCAGACAATACTTCATCTTATGTAACTGCATCATTTGTGAAAATTCTACACGGACGAGTTCGGAATTTGTTTGATGCCTGATAATCATTGTACACAAATTTGTAAGCGACTAGGAATCAATGTATGTCACAGGCAAGCAGTACTCCCAATTCAACATGCATGTGGATTAGTCATGTTTAGTGTCAATAGGCCTATCATGTACGGATATCAGACGGTTCTCGTCGGCATGAGAGCTGTGCAATATTGAGACAGATTCCTCCAACATATTGCATAATGTACAGTGGCCATTTCAGCAATGATTTGACGTTCGCAACAATAATGCCAGAACGAATCAGATATTCACTTTGATTAACAAATGAAGGTGACACTAATCTTGTATGAACATGATAAACGGTGACAAGAATATCTTACGTAGCTTTTTGGCTAACAGGTAGCCAGACTAGGGACATCTCTCATTCAAGGTTCTTTGGATACATTCAGTTAATCAGACAATTCGACGTGCAAGTTTGATTTATAGCAGTTAAACTACGCTACCTTCAGATACACACTTCTCTCTTGGCTCAGGTCAGTTACCTGTAGTCTGCCGGTCGCTCTGTTTCTGTCATTCATGTTGTTGCCGTTGCTCGTAAGGTCGCTGCATGCTACATGTAATTGCACTGAAATTTTAATCGGTTGCACGCACTAGCTGTGAGCTTGTTATTATTTCTGACACTGCGTTTATAAGCGAAAAATCATTTCATTGTTCCCTCGACTTCCTCGAATGGGTTTGAGTCCTGTGTCCAAATGAACTACATCGACATCCTTGTCAACACTATACAAAATTAGCCCCACTCAATCGGTAGCAAGTTGTGTTCACTCTTGGAAATCGTTATTTTTAATTTACCTTTGAAAACTAACTTATTTTAATATTTATTTTGGATTTCAGTGTTGATTAGTGACCATGAAAGTCGATTCGCTTGTCCTGTAAAAGGAGTGTTCTAAAGAGACTAAGTTTCTTACAAATTCTGTGTCAATTAACAGCTTCCTCGAGATTTCCTTTCCTTTTCTTTTAACAACATGATTAAATAAGCTCACGGCCAGCAGCACGCTGTGCTATGCTCCCATGCTCTGTTTGTCTCTAACAATACTTAAAAAAGTTGTACTCCTTCCGCCAGGTTACTAGCGTCGTTATATATTTTGTAGACTTCAGTATTTTCGGGTAATTCGTCGAAATAGAAGACTGGTCAGCACCGTGCAGCATAGTCCGTACATGCTACCGATCGTCTCTCACCAAACGATCACTTCAAAGTTCTCGTTTTGCATGCAGGTAGTTTATTATTTTCTGCTTAATAAATTTTCGGAGGTGTTACGAATTATACAAGCTGCAGCCGCATATACACTATGTGTTCAAAAGTATCCGGAACCTGACTGAAAATGACTTAAGTTCGGGGCGCCCTCCATCTGTAATGCTGAAATTCAATGTGGTGTCGGCCCACACATAGCCTTTATGACAGCGTCCACTCTCGCAGGCATACATTCAATCAGGTGCTCGAAGGTTTCTTGGGGAATTGCAGCCCATTCTTCACGGAGTGCTGCACTGAGGAAAGGTATCGATGTCGGTCGGTGAGTCCTGGCACGAAGTCGGCGTTCCAAAACATCCCAAAGGTGTTCAAGCATACGTTCAATCAGGTGCTCGAAGGTTTCTTGGGGAATGGGAGCCCATTCTTCACTGAGGAGAGGTATCTATGTCAGTCGGTGAGGCCTGGCACGAATTCGGCGCTCCAAAACATCCCAAAGGTATTTTATGGGATGCAGGTCAGGACTCGTGCAGGTCAGTCCATTACAGGGACAATATTGTAGAGTAACCAATCCGCCACAGGTACACGATCGTGTTGAAAGATGCAACCACCATCCCCGAATTGCTTTTCAACAGTGGGAAGCAACAATAGGAAGCTTAAAACGTCAATGATGGCCTGTGCTGTGATAGTGCCACGCAAAACTACAAGGGTTGCAAGTCCCCCTCCATGAAAAACTCGACCACACCATAACACCACCGTCTCCGAATTTTGCTGTTGGCACTACACACACTGGCAGATGACGTTCACCGGGTATTTGCCACACCCACACCCTGCCATCGGATCGCCACATTGTGTGCCGTGATTCGTTACTCCACTCAACGTTTTTTCACTGTTTAATCTTCTAATGTTTACGCTCCATTGGCGTTTACTGGCGTGATGTGTGGCTTCTGAGCAGCCGCTCGACCATGAAATCCAAGTTTTCTCTTCTCCCGCCTAACTGTCATAGTACTTGCAGTGGATCCCGATGCAGCTGGGAATTCCTGTGCGACAGTCTGGATAGATGTCTGCCTATTACACGTTACGACCCTTTTCAAGCGTCGGCGGTCTCTGTCAGTCAACGGACGAGATCGCCCTGTACGCTCTTGCGCTGTAAGCATCCCTTCGCCTTTCCACTTCACCATCACAGCCGAAACGGTGGACCTCGGGATGTTTAGGAGTGTGGAAATCTCGCGTACAGACGTATGACACAAGTGACGCCGAATCACCTGACTACGTTCGCAGTCCGTGAGTTCCGCGGAGCGCCCCATTCTGCTCTCTCACGATGTCTAATGACTACTGAAGTTGCTGATATGGAGTACCTGGCAGCACAATGCATATAATAACGTATTTTTTTGGTGTGTCTGGATACTTTTGATCATATAGTGTATTTATTATTTTTACTATTTGATATTCGATGTAGAATAAATTAATAGCTGAATTCTCTGTTCATGAATTGCATCTGTTCGTCGTTCCTGTATCCACTAAAGAACTACACATCGCGCAGAGAAAATAAGAGACTGGCGACGAGCAAAAGGGAAGTGGAACAAGGTTCTCTGGGCACCAGGTCAGGACAATTTTTTATCTTTCTGTTGAATTCTGTTATGTATGCGTGTATGAAGTCGAAATACACTAGTTGAAGTACTTAATTTAGGGTATTTAAAAAATCAGGAAAGTCAGGGACAGTAACATATAAATGCTGAGCAACATCTAACATCTCTTGTTTGGCTTCATATCAACAAATAACAGAGCTTCTGTCAGCTGTTTCTTGCCTCGTACAAGAGTAAACAGCCCAGTAGCAATGGGCACCAGAAACTACAGACAGAATTCAGATGCCGCCTCCGCTCTTCCAACAGTTCGATGAGACGAAGGAAATATGGAGAGAATACATAACATTGCTGCATCAGAATTTCGACACCTAAAACATTACAGGGGAATCACATGGAGCATTTACTTTTCAAGTGTAGGACTGTACACTATCGCCTCGTAGTGAAATTGTTTCCCATCAGTGAGCCTCAAACCCAGCCCTACGAGGTCATAACTGCAAGATTAGGCGAATTTTTTCTGAGTCAGATGCACATTACTGCTTCACAGTATAAACCTTTCTACACGCAACACCGTAGTGATCAGTTCTGTAAGGAATTGCGGAATTGCAGGGCGTGACTAGACACTGTAAATTCAATCGTGTCTGTGGCGTAGCTTATCAGGATGAATTACTTCACGATATTATTGTTCAGAATCTGTCAGAACAGAGATTGAGGGCCGAAATTCTAAAGCATCGAAACCCCAGCCTCAGTGAACTGCTTAAAGTTACCGGATCACGCGAAGTTCAAGATTTAGACGATCAAAATTTCTGTCTGCCAGTTATCGCTTCACTTGAGAGGAACAACCCGGGCCCCAGCCACAGACCCGACCGCAGCACTAACAAGTCAGCACCGCGTAAACAATGGCACACACCCTACATACGTTTGCCGCGACGGAGCAAAGTTAATTCCACTGCATCAGCTCCCCGCAAAGCGAAGTCTTATATGAAATGCTGTGTCAACCAAGATCTGAAGAACTGCTTCTTCAGAGAAGCCGAATGAAATTTTTGTCGTCGCACTAGGCATACAAAACCTGTCTCCCTGCAAAAAACTAGAAAGCCCTCCTATGTTTCACGGTGGAACAATGCAAAGCAGGAACGAATGGAAATCAACTTCATTTCACGTTCTGATTCTGCACTTCCTTCCTCCTGCTCAATCTCGAAATTCAAAAAAGTTGCCCTAGTGCGCTGATGGAAAGAGAGAACACATTCCACAACAAAGATTGGACGATTGGATGCAGAGGACACACCGCAAACTGTGGGCTACGTTGCAAATTTGTAAGCAGTCAATGCCTCTTCAACTAGATAACGGAGCTTCTGTCACGTTGCTTGATCTACATACATGTGACAAAATTGGCTCACCACCTTTGCATCCATAAAGTCTGCATCTCACTGCCTACAACGGCGACAGCATTTCTGTGCTTGGAACATACCACTTACGTGCAAAATACGAAAGCCCGACTAAGAAACTACGTTTCACTGTAGTTCGCTCATGCCAAAGTCCAAATATTTCCGGCATGGGTGAGGTTGCTTCCTTCGGATTAAACATACAGCAAAATGTGCATGCCATTCACACAAAAGTTTCCCAAAACGCAATTCAGCAACTCGTGACAAATATCAACATTTGTTTGTCGGTACTCTAGGATGTGGAAAAGACTTTTACTCTCATATATGTTGAATGCTAATGCGCAACCAAACTTTTGTCCCGCACGCCCTGTGCCATACGCATTATGCGACGACATGGCTACAGAAGTTCAGAGACTGGAATATAATGATATCTTAAAACCTCTTTAAGCAAGTCGTTGGGCATCACCATTAGTCGTCATTCGTAAGCCAAATGGAACGATCGTTTTTTGTGTGGATCTCGGACAAGCATTGAATGCTACCCACACCCACCTAAAGAAGAAAATTTTGTATCACCTAGCGGAAGGCCATTTCTCAAAAATGGATCTCACAGGAGCCTGCCTTCAATTACCATTGGACGAAGTGACAAAGAAAATTTTTTTTTGAATGTTCACGTCAGCTTGTTTGAGTATCAGCCCCTATTTTTTGGAAGGGCTTACAAACCTGCGTCGTTCCAAAAATTTCTCGAACAAGTGATTTCAAAGTACCTTCTTATTTTAATTATAATGCCGACGTAGTCGTCTCCGGATAAACATCGGAACAACACCTTAAAAATTTGGACCATCTTTTTCTAGTTTTAACTGAGGCAGGCGTCAAATGTAACTTGCAAAAATGTTCTTCTTTCAACATAACGATTGAATACTTAGGACACATCACCTAAGTCAATGGTATTCGTCCTTAGATATCATATTTGCAAGCCATCTCCGTGAAATTTACGCAAAGTACAACTCTTCTTGGAAAATTGACTTAGCACATAAAGTTCATTCTTAATGCGGCGCAGATTGCCACGCCTCTGAACCGTTGCAGACCTAAAGATATTCCACTGCATTGGAGAAAGGATTCTGATGAGGTTTTCCACAGACTGAAAAATTCATTGCTTCGTGAACCATGCCTAATGGACTACGAACCGCTCAAACTACTTGTGCTTGCAGTCAGTGTGTCATCCCATGTCATCGGGGCGATTTTATCTCACAAAACTGACAAAACCGAAACGCGTTATCGCATTTGCTTCCAAAACTTTGAACAATGCCCAGATTAATTACAGTCAGCTGCAGAAGGAAGGCCTGACAATAATATATGGTATCACCAAATTTTATCATTGTGACAGAAAATTTTTCTTGATCACGGACCATAAACCTTTGACTGCAATGGCTCATCCGTCGAAAGAAGTTCTCGACAACACGACGGAAAAGCTTCAAAGTTGGTCGCTATTATTCCCATAGTAAAAGTACGAAATCTGCATTGCCCGACGGTGCATCACACAAACGCTGACACATTGTCTCATTAACCTGTAGGCACAGATGCAGCATTCGACACATCAGAAACTTCTTGTTTACATATTGATTTTTCTGATTCGCGAGCACTGAATTCTTTTCCTGCTGATTCATGGCGGATCGCACAAACTTTGGGGCATGTCCGGTCACTACGATTGCCAAAATGTTACGTCTAACGTCAAGGCCGAACGTTTCGTTCGAACATTCGATGCCTTACCGATGTTTCTGACTTCATATACAGGGTGTACATAAAGTCTCGGAACACTTTCAATTATTTATTGCACAAAAACTAAACACTGTACAGATGTCATACATATTGCATTTTGAAGAGAAACTCTAAAAGTTTTATTTTTTTTTTTTTTTTACGAACATTCGATATGCGAGCTATGAGTGACCCGGCAGACGTCAATAAGGTAATCGAATTCTTGCCATACTCGTTCCAGCATGGCATCGTCGCCTATGGCAGTCACTTCCCGTATTCTCTCCCGGAGCTCTGCTACATCACGTGGTAGAGGCAGTACATACACCAGATCTTTGATGTGTTCCCACAGAAGAAAGTCATACAGTGTGAGATATGGTGATCGGGCAGGCCATTTCATGAAACAGCTGTCCCCTTCAGTAGCAGGGCCGATCCATCGATGCGGCAGTTCCGTGTTCAGGTAGCCACGAACTTCATGATGAAAATTGGGGTGGAGCCCCATCATGCTGAAAGTTGAATACAGAGTGCGATTGCAGTTGAGGCATCAGCCATTGCTGCAACGTGTCCAAGTAGGAGTATCCAGTGACAGTGCTCTCACTGAAGAAGAATGGCCCGTACAGTTTGTGACGTGACAAGGCACAAAAAACATTTACCTTTTGGGGAATCCCTCTCAAATTCAGTGCATTCGTTTGGATGCTTTGTACCCCAGATTCGACAATTATGTCTGTTCACTTTCCCGTTAGTGTGGAAGGTGGCTTCGTAGCTAAAATTTAAGCTCTCAACAATGTCAAACCCATCCTAATTCAATTGTTGCAACTGCGAAGAAAACTCAAAACGGCCTTTATCGTCGTGATTGAGCTTCTACACTAGCTCCAATTTGAATGGTTTCATAGACAATTCTGCAGCAGGACTTTACACAAGTCATTGGAGCCATTTAGTAGAATTCACGGGATTCACTACGCACTGATCACTTTGGACTCCTTATGAATGTCTCTCGTAAGCGCTCCACATTCACTTCACTCACACTGGGACGTCCGCTTCTCTTTGCAGGGCACAAGCAACCCGTCATAACGAATTTTTTGTGCTAGTGGTAAATGGCCTTCCTTGTTGGTGGCTTCTTACCGTACATGGTTGTAAACATCCGTTGAACAGCTATAGCACACTTGTTTTTGTCGAACTCCAACACACAGAATGCTCGCTCCGCGCCTGAACTCCCTTGCGACTAGCGCAGACTATCGGCAAATTACCAAACTATGCTTGGCGGTATACATGAAAAAAACTTTCAGGATTTCTCTTAAAAATGACATATATGTGATATGTGTAGAAGGTTTGGTTCTTGTGCAATAAATAATTGAAAGTGTTCCCGGACTTTATGTACACTCTGCAGTACTTTGCTCCTGACATTTCGCAGGCAGAACGTTTGAATGGGAGATACCATCGGACCTTACTGCATTCGCCTCGTCCTTACCGCTCTGCTCTAGCTCCGGACTCCACCACAAAGTCAGATTTCAATATCGAGTGTATACAAAAAGCCACATTTATAGGAATCCGGCATTTGTCAGAGCGCAGTATACTATTCGCGGCAGCCCAGGTACGCACCAGCGTGACCGTCAGCTAAGGTCCCGTGAATTCAGTGATCCTGGCGTAGGTCAAACTGTTTCAGATTTCTTCACTGCACGATTGCCGTGACGCAGCCACATCTGTCGGCCACAACGCAGCCTCCTACGCAGCTTATCGAGCGGGTGCCTCCGCCCGCGCCCGTCTCACCGATGGAAGTCTCCGCCTGCCCACATATGACGCCTTTGCCGCCAGTGCTGCAGGTCGGCTCTCACATGGAAATCTACGCTGTCACCTTCGGCTGGTCGCCGCACCCTCTGAAGCACCCTCGTGCTCCAACCCATGCCTTCTGATGCGTCCTGCGCCTGGTTTTCCGGGCAGCAAGCAACCAGGCCTCCAACCGAATCTTCCAATTTTGCTAGCGAGCGGAGTGGGGGGTGGGGGTGGGGGTGGGGGGGTGGAGAAGGGGAAGGGGTGCGGTATCGGCCGCCATCCGGTCGACCACTTTCAAATCTGCACGCCGCCGCGTTTCCTACAGCCGCCACCGCCTCGAAAGGGCTTTGCCACGAATGATAACGCCTCTGCTAATGAGACGCAAGCACCTACCGCCGGAGCTCTAATGGCGGGTGTACTCGAGTTCGAACATTCATGCACTGAACCCTTTGTATTTTTACTATTTGACTTTCGATATAGAACAAATTAGTAGCTGAATTCTCTGTTCATGAACCACATATGTCTGTCGCTAGTGTATCCTTTAAAGAAACACACATTGTGCAAGGGAAGTCATAACACTGTCTAAACCGGATAGTGAACTGTGGTGGGTTTCTTTGTCCTTCACAAACCTACCCGGCACTTATTTCTCTAAGGGATATTTGCACAATGCTTGTGAGATTCGTCCTGGTGTGCCCCACATCCTCGTATTCAATACTCAATATTTAACGCTGGATGCTTAGATACTCTGCAATTTGTATCCAGTCACTCTTTCAGACCAAAAATATTTTGCTGCTTGGTTACTAATTTTCTTCTCGACGCCGACTCATTCGAAGTATTCTGATCTGGTAGTTACCAGGAGCTTTTAACACCCCCTTATCCTTCCAAAATTAGGCCATGGTCAGGCGGTGACATAGCAAGATAATTTGTAGTATCTATCTCTTTAATTTTTAGGGCTAATGGTTTAACAACTGAGACACTGCGATACAATTAGACTTGTCGCTTTATTAATACTTTTGTCTCCTAGTTCCACATTGCGTGTCGCTGAACTATTTAAGAGCAAAGGAATTTTTCTGTGAAAATTCACGAGGAGTACTCTACAGAGTGTGATTCTAACATTAAAAACAAGAGCGTCCGATGCCAAGGCAACGGTCAGCGAAAGTTCACACAACGCAGTTTTAACAGAAGAGACACTGTTTTACAGCGCCAATTTCCACCATCTACATGGGTGATGCAAATGAATAGTTCCTCTGTACTGTATGATAACTCTGCAGACGAAGCATTTCCCCACAGCAAAAAGCTTCATTTTTTGATACAGTATTTTGGTACTGGTATAAAAGTGTTAAAAATGCTGCTAGAATAGTGTAACAGCCAACTACAAAATTTGTAAATATTCTTTATACTAAAATACCGTACCAAATTCTTCACATAGTTTATTATCAGTATTCAATAACAAGCAAAATCCGTACAACATTTCACTCTAAATACTAACACCATAAATCGATACTGTAAATGTATAAGAACATTAAGTGTTACTTTCGTTATATGGATTACATAGGAAGTAGGTAAAGCTTCTGAAATAAGCAAAAGTACTATAGTACACTAGCTGAAATTCTGATTCATCCATGCTGCCTTCATTTCTTTTCTATCGCCTTGTGCTTGTAACCTAACCGAAATCCAAAAATTACACTCATTATCAAATGGCATACAATATCTATATCTATTGGCTCTACTCAAGAGAAAGCAAATTAAGAAAACATTTCTTCATTGTTTATAAATAACACACTTTTGCTCAAAAAATATCAGCAACTGATGTGTAGGCCTCTGACTTGTGGGCAAGCAATGCAATGTATTCTTTAAAAATGGCAAAAAATAAACTATCCTTCAAATTTAACGAATACAAGAAAACTGATTCTCTGTTATTTCAGTTCTCACCGTGGAAAATGAATGAACGTCAGTACTGCTTACTGTTCTTCTACTTAGTTGGCCGGCCGGAGTGGCAGAGCGGTTCTAGGCACTACAGTGTGGAACCGCGCGACCGCTACGGTCGCAGGTTCGAATCCTGCCTCGGGCATGGTTGTGTGTGATGTCCTTAGGTTAGTTAGGTTTAAGTAGTTCTAAGTTCTAGGGGACTGATGACCTCAGAAGTTAAGTTCCATAGTGCTCAGTGACAATTGAACCCCATGCCCAAATTAAATATTGTGAGGTGGTAATGTGTATGTTGATTATGATGGTACGTGAAATGCAGGTAATTGCAAAAATGTAACGTTCTCACATGCTGATGGTGCTGGTACACCACTTTTACAGCTATGACTCCTGCATTCACGAGCACAAACTCCGTGAACACCATTCAAATACACACATTTGCAGATTCGTGTGGCATAATGTACCAGTGATGAATTATGTGCAGTAAGTTTTTATTAATCCTAGCGTATTTTAAGATATCTTTTTCCTTAATGCAATTTTAAATTAATTGCTAATACTCTGGATGTATTTTGCTTCTGTTTAACAGGTTGCCTGATATTGAGGCGAAACCAAAGCTGTACAATCATACGATGAATAAAGGGAGATAGTTGCAGGCAGCATTAAATCATTTAAACAATTCGTCGCAGGTGGGGAGCCAGTTTATACGACGACATCGCTATTACGTTGCACGCAATGAACCCATACATGAGATGCATATTGGACAAATCTTCTTCTGTTAACCTATCCGTACTGCTGTGTATCACTGTACAACTAACAGTAATGGAACAATAAACCCAAGCAGGCCTGAATACAGGCTCGAGGGCGAAGAATGAAGTGTCCATCAAAATTATCCTGGGAGAGGAACAAATTTGTACCCAAACAAGATAAACCCCTATGCCACCGACATACACTCTGTTGTGTAATTATTTTTAGACCATAAATCTACTTAAAAGTAACTGAGTAGGACAGCAAAAGAGATATAAATACGATGTAACGACCCACCGGAGAATAGGGTACCTCGTACCAAAAATGCTTAAAAAAATCCTTAAAGAATTTCTGAACTCTTGTGAATAGCATCATACGGGTTCATCCCGCGTACTGTTACTTACAACATACTGGATACCATCAACACATATGACATATGACAAAAAAGAGAGATATTTACCTACTTGTTACTGCATTTTATTTTTTAATAAACTGTATTGAAAACGTCTACTAACTACTAGAACATAAATGTCACGGAACATAACAATTATGTTCTTAGGTCGTGTTTTTACAAAACGTCGTGTTTCTACACTTCCAGCAAGTACATTAAATTCACTTCAATAAGAAAAAGAAATGAGTAGAAATATGATAGGATAACATACATAGGCTGCTGCCGTTTGAATTATTACAAATGACACAGTTAAGAGAAGGAACACGAACACTAAGTACCAAATTAGAACTAGAAACGTCTAATTAAGATTGTGTAATACCATCTCTCCTATGAAGCATACAATTTAACTGGAAATCAGTGCAGAGTGAAAAGCACGGCCAGTATCTGTTCTAATTAAAACACCTAATTTGACTGGCAGTACTAACTGACTGTCCTGTAAAAACACGCTTATTTACAAATCTTATTTGATATCGATATAAAATCTTATATTTAGCCTGCGACTCTTTTGAGTCTCACGAACACGATCCTTGCTTAAGTATAGCAAATCGAAAATCCTATATCTAATAGTAGGTGTTAAAGTGTGCTTGAAGCGGATCAGAAATATGCCTTGCATGTACTTAACTATCTTTGTTAAAATAAGAAGTTGCAGCGAACTTATGATAAGAAGTGCGTAATATAATGGAGAGACAGAAACCCACAAAACTTGTCAAGAGTTTTATAGTTAAAGCAGTAAAGAAAATAATTTAGAAGAGAGATGGAAATCACTAGTTGTCAAGATAGTGAGAAACTGCCAAATGGAAAAGACGCCGGGTTAGGGAAGCTGTTCTCCACGTCCGTAGAAGAAGTTTGGTGTTACTTCTCTGGGGAAAGCGAAAATTAAATACGTGTTAATTGAAAAACAATATTTTCGCTGGTGACATTATAGTCCCTGCCAAGTACAGATTGTACTCTACAACAAAAGGAGGAACATAAGATTGAAATTCGAGCTAGAATCAAGGTAACGGATCACCAAGATGTACAGATGAAAATGGTAAATTAAAATTAAAATTATAGGATCTACTTTTAAGTTTTTCTTTCTTAGAGTAGTTCAAGCATAGATGGAATACATAACATTAAGACACTACAGAAATGGCCTAAAGCGCTTTTAGCAAACCAAAGCTAATTATTAAGACAAAAATTCCTACGTCTCTGAAAGAGAGACGTATATAATATCTCTTTTGCAGTATGACCAACTTTCAATGCGAAAATCAGTCAAAAATCGAGAGTTCTTCAGCGGTGGAAGATTTCTGTTGGGAATTAATAGGAGAGACAGGAAAATAATCAAGAGTCTCAGGGAACAGGCTGAAGATGATGGTGTGTTGTAACGATAAAAGAAAGGAAATGGAATGGAATTGGGTGGGAAGTGTAGTGTGCTGAATGTGTTAAAAGAATAAAGAAATTTCTGAGCTGTATTGAAATACATAAGAAGAAACTGGACCGAGTACTCAATAGAATGGGTGTGTATGCTGTTTATACTAAAGACTGTAATGCATGAAAATATAATCCAGCAGGGGATATCAGATGAGTCATATGATGTTGGCAGAAATTTGTCGTGATTCAAAACAGCTGAACAAGCTCAAAGCCGGAAAAGCAGCCGGAAACCTGTACACTATTTTTACTGAAATTGACATAAATAAAACTCAAAAGACCAGAAGCTCCTAAACTTGGGCCACCTACCTATGTCCGTTTGAATATTACATTTCTGCCACTGACTCGTACGATTAAAACAATTTCTTCCACTCACTCAGCACGTTGCTCTTCCATCCTTTTATCACTGACTTGCAGACGGTTAGTATCCATATGTGCAGCCATGCTCTTTAAGTCACTGACTATTTCGTAGTGGGGGCTAGTTGTGTACCAGAATTATTTGCCCCTCAGTACTTCGATTCGAGGGTGATGCGCTGGATAAAGATCGTCGGAACACAGGAATTCTCTAAACTACCAGGTGATCATAAAGTCAGTATAAATTTGAAAACTTAATAAACCACGGAATAATGTAGATAGGGAGGTACAAATTGACACACATGCTTGGAATGCCATGGGGTTTTATTAGAACCAAAAAAAAAAAAAAAAGTATTGCTAGACGCGCGAAAGATCTCTTGCGCGCGTCGTTTGGTGATGATCGAGTGCTAAGCTGCCACTTTCGTTATGCTTGGCGTTCCAGGTCCCCAGACCTCGGTCCGTGCGATTATTGGCTTTGGGATTACCTGAAGCCGCAAGTGTATCGTGATCGACCGACATCTCTAGGGATGCTGAAAGACAACATCCGACGCCAATGCCTCGCCATAACTCCGGACATGCTTTACAGTGCTGCTCACAACATTATTCCTCGACTGCAGCTTTTGTTGAGGAATGATGGTGGACATATTGAACATTTCCTGTAAAGAACATCATCTTTGCTTTGTCTTACTTTGTTATGCTAATTATTGCTATTCTGATCAAATGAAGCGCCATCAGTCGCACGTTGTTTGAACTTTTGTATTTTTTTGGTTCTAATAAAACCCCATGTCACTCCAAGCATGTGTGTCAATTTGTACCTCTCTATCTACATTATTCCGTGACTTATTCAGTTTTCAAATTTATACTGACTTTTTGATGACCCGGTACTACAGCCATGATTTGAGATGTACTTTTCAAGAAGTTACACGTTTCTTGACGCATGGGGTCTCAAAAGTTTAAGGTTAATGCGTTTTCTACTAAAGTTACCTGCCTATTTAAGTGTTACTTGGAAATGGCCACTTCCAGTGGTTCAATAATTTTTTTTCAGTAGCTCGCATACTTATCTTTTCTGATGACTCTTCAATATATACAGCAAAGATTCACCGGATTTGTCTGTTTGAGATGTTGTGGTGAAAAATTGTTCACCTCTGACTGCTTCCATGCACTTTGAGCTAATCAAAACACTGGTAATTTATTGTACGTGCTTGCTCTGAAGTATACTTTCAACCCGCTATGGTTGGAAATTAGATGCAGCACAGCCTGTATGCAGTATTTACGTTTCATTTACTTTTTTCAAAATGGTTGCTGAAGGCAAGATTTTACTATTAATTGATTCCTTTGGCGTTCTTATCTCACGGTTAAATTTTCGCTAATTTCGTCTGCTAAACTTGCTGTGAGTTGCGTAGGCAAGCGAGTATCCATGCGTACAGAGTTAGAAAATATCCGCGCCTTTGTGAATACGTTAAGCTTGGAGCTCGCTACAGAATCATACAATTAACATTCAATCAGAAACATTAAGCACTCAACTCAGTCACTCGTTCCATAAATTTAGCAGAGTTCATGTTTTTCTTAGGTGGTGAATATGGTTTTAGTCTTTGTAATTGGTAGTACTTTCAGTTCATGTACATGTGTTGTTCGAAAGCCAAGTGGTTTGTGTCCGACGCTAACTGGATTCTGGTAAGAACTGTATGATTTAAATGCATATTTTGTTTTTCACTTCCATTTTCCTAGGTAATTAATTGGATATTTAATTACATTTAGCGATGTGCTTTGTCTGCTACCAACTCCCGTTCATGTGCGGTAAGTTGTCACTTTTGTCTACCTAATTATTGCGTTTGACAGAGCTGACGAAGCATTCCAGTTCTCAAATGGTCTCCCCTATTTATACCCACAACTAACCCGTTTTTAGCATTTCATGCCAGCCGTGAATATAGGTCTTAAGGACGGTCGCTGAGTGAAGGAAAGCTGTGGCTGTTGCTTTAAAATGTATATATTCATGTTCCACAAACTAAATTACAGAGAATGTTCCGTCGATGAGCCCATTATTACTCAATAGATCACGTATTTTCATATCTTTCTATTCTGAGAAGTTCTGCCGGCAGTAATTCACTTTTCATGTCTGACTATCTGAAGTGCAGAGAGCGACCTCGCTCTCATCGCACAGTGGTTACTATTACACCCGGCGATTTGACAGAATTTATATTGATGTTCAAACATTCATACTATGCGGGTCGTTCATTAGGCTATGCGGCTATCTTTTCTGATTATACACTCAGATAGCATTATCAAACTGATTAGTTGGGTCCTGAGCTTGATTGTAACGAGGAATAGTTTCCCTGATTCATGGTTTAACGGTTCTGCTTTACTAGTAGCTCAGTTACGAAACATAGTAGACAAATTACAATTTTCGCTCTGTTTATACAAACCCGCGATTAAGAGCGATTTTTTTAATATTTTTTATCTCTGTGTTCAATTCAATTTGGACAAGGTCCATATGACGAACAACAACAGTTTGTCGATTGAAGGTTTTGTAATCACTCTTATTTGTAGATAAACTAAACTCCCTTGGGATAATCCTGATGTACCTTAGATGATATATGCTATCGCGGATAGATTTATTTTATTGTTCAGCTTAAAAGGTACTTCGGAGTGAAACTCATGGACGCTTTTTGCTGATTCCAATAACTTACATAGTTTGGTGTTATGTTCCATGAATCATGTTCACAGTAACTTGCTAGTATGAGTAAGGTAAAGTAAGATACATTTTGACTGTGAAAATACACAACATAACCGAATTTCTTTAAAAATTGTAATTTTCTACCAAAATTGTAGCCCAACCAAACACATACTACCTATTCATCTACACAGTTGAAGAAATTGTCAAGCAGAAGTGAATTCAGTTTCTTTCTAAATTTTGTACACCTGGTAACGCCTTTAGTTGCAAAAACGAGGGAGATGATGCATTGGTTAGCGTACTGGTCTCGCATTCGGGAAAACGGTGGTTGAAATCCGCGTCCATACGTCCGGGTTTAGATTTTATAAGATTCCACTAAATCGCTCCAGGCGAACGCCGAAATGGTTTTCTTTACTATCCTTCAAACATAGCGAGTATGTGCCCAGAATTTAATTGTTTAGTGTTTAATTAGTTGGCGATGGGACTTAAAGTCCTAATCATTCTTCTTCCTTAGTTTCCAAGAGTGGTGGTATAATATTTTATGATGTACACTTTGCTCGTTTCTAAGGTAGTGTAAGGTTACATCGTGGATAGTGGAGGCTGTTTATGTGCAACTATCGTACTTATGAATGCTACTATTAACGCTGTTCAGTCACTTTAATGTGACTACTTGTCAAAAGCGTGAATAACCCCGTTTTGTAGCGACGACGTCAGCGTGACGTGGAGGAAGAAAGTAAGGTTTCGAAACATACCGACAGAGATGTGGAGCCATGCGGACTCCAGTTCCGTGGCCAGCTGCGCCAGATTTCTGATTGAACAGACCGATCCTGTTGAATTGGATTTAAACTTGGGGAGTTTGGTAGCCTGAGGATTACGGTAAGCTCATCTTGTTGCTCTTCGAAACCCGCACCTTGTATTGCCCTACTGGTACATGGCATCGCACAGAGGAAGAAAAAACTGCATACAGTGGCGGACAATGTCCCCAACGATAGATGTATACTTGTGTTAATCCATTGTGCCTTCCAGAACGTCGAAATCACCCACGGAATGCCATGAAACATTTCCCAGACGATAATGCTCCCTCCTGGTTGCTGGGTGTTTGATTTGAGACGTTTCACATCGTACACGCTGATGGCCGTCTGTCTGACGGAGAATAAAACGTGATTCATCTCAAAAGACTACCTGTCGCTGCTGAATGGACGTCCAGTTGCGATATTGACGTGCAAATTCCAGCCTTTGTCACCGATTGACAGCAGTCAACACGTGTGCATGTACCAGGCGCCTGCTGCAGAGAGGCCCAAACGCAACGTTCGCTGAACGGTCGTTGAAAGAAACAGTGGTGGTAGCCCATTGGTTCATCTGGGCGGTCAGTTACTCAAAAGTTGCACGTCTCAGCGTTGGATTTGGACAATGCCACGTTTCCATGCACTGTGTACTTTAACCACCGTGTCGCGAACAGTTTACGAAGTTAGCTCTTTCTGAAATGATTACACCCCTGGCCCGAAAGCCAGTAACCATGTCCTTTTGATCGTCAGATAAATCGGTCCATTTCCGCATTACAACTACTGCACTGTTTTCCGCATCTCCCCAATGTGCATTACATATCCTCCTCTGCTAGTGCAACCAACTAACGTCTGTCAGTAGTTATTGTATGTTGATGGCTAACATAAGAAGTGGTTACATTAATTTTAAGACCGTGTATTTTCAAATTATACCTGATTCATTACAACAAACTTCAAAACGGAGGTTGCTGTTAGCACAGTGACTTTTTAAAATCATTTGCCTACGTCACTTTCGGGGATGGACATGAGCCGTCGATCTTGAAGTCAAACAATATGGTGTACGTTCCTCCGTTTAGTCGCATCACTGTCATTTACGTTCTGGATCAGTTGTTAGATGTTGTACCAAGTGCCAATCAAGTCTTGCCGCATATCGTAAGAATTTTCTAGAAATTTGGCATTTCTGTATACATCTGCGCAACCACCTTCACTTCTGGCCGGTGGCTCATACATATCGTGAACAGTGTTGGCGCTCGTAGACTTTCTTTTAAACTGGGTATTACTTTCGCTCTCATTACTTGCTAAGGTCGACTTAAATGGCTTATGTTTGCCCACACTCTTTATAATACAGTTCCATAACTTCTAGATGGATAATTTCATCACTGATCTACAACATACCTATATTGTAATAATCAATAATTTTTTTCAGACGGCTGAGTCTTACACAGTGCCATACAGTTCGGTCAGAATGTGTTAATTTGTTTGACAGGCGGATATTTTAGCTCATTGTATTTCTTACACTTCCATCCAGAACAACGACTAAGTTGGAACATGCTGCATCTATTTACTGAAAGACTGGAGTTCCCCAAACCCGATTTTAATATTCTGCGGTTATCCTACATCACTTACGGCCTTGCGAATGCATCGGCCTTTCTCCAAGGAAAAGTAATAAAACAGTTAATATCCTCAAGATACATCATTGATCCATGAGGGAACGTCAACTGCACCAGTAGAAGGTTCGCTAGCGATTTTGTTTACTGTGAAATAACTTTGTGGGGCGATTGTAAGGAAAGGCAAAGGTACGCACTGCCATATTGTTCCACCTTGGGGATTCCTTACTTCAACCTAACATTCGCTGCCGTTAAAAACTTGACGACTACGATCTGGCTGCTGCCCCTTGAGTAGCACCCTTTACGCCAGTTTTTATTGCAAGCACTCTCGACAGGGAGAGGCACTACACTCCTGTGGGACGACACCGTCCTTAAATGACTAACTGCAAAGACTGCAGCCCGCTCTCGTCTGTCCCAGCTTTCGCCAGGAAGACCAAGTCCACTTTCGAATGCACTTTTGTTAAGGCTGATGACAGAGATAAACACTTTCGTAACTCGGCCTGTCCAACGCACTGCTAAACTGATAAACTTTCCACATCGTTTCGGGCCGATAAAATTTTGTAGACTTGAATATTTGTGTAAAATTTAAGAATATAAAGAAAACTGTGACAGTTTTATCGGCCTTCAAATTCTTCTGAACCACAAAATCGCTGATATTTGGTCATCACCTCGCTGGAAATTCGCAGTAAGTGAAAGAAGCCGTTTAACGATACATAACTGACTTCCCGTAAGTTTTATGGAGAAATTTGTGATAACGGCAATTCATTCAGCTTCGTGAAGAGAATAAAATGAAATAACGCCATTGAATTACTTCTATTATCGATATTTGTTTGTGACAATAACAGCTTTTTTTACCACAATATTCTTCATTGCTCAAAGCAGAACGTCGAGACCTCAACGCTGAAATTCAAGAAAATTATCCATTACTGAATAAAACGGCAATGCGAGTAATGTAACCAGTAGCAATTGCATCTTCATGACATCAATATGCGTAGGGTTCAGATCTAGTGTCTTCCAAATAGAGAATGATATACATGGCATTAAGTGTCCATACACTATGCAAGATAACTGTAAACAATTTTATTTTAATACACGAGGTATGCCTAAAAGTAATGCCTCCAATATTCTATGTGAAAACTTTTAAAGTTCTTTAAATAAGACAAACTTTATTGACATTCTACATATTTATTCTCCATGGCTACATATTTGTTCCACTTTGCCGTAACAGGGATCCAAAATTTAGCATGTAGCTTGGACGTTCAGGAAGAACAGCGTGCTGGAATCGAGTTTCGAATTCATAACATCTTATCCTTCAGCATGAAGGACCACGAATGCTACGACATCTGCAACAATCCGACGCACTCTATTCACTATGATCGATTATCTACCATATAATCCCGACTTGGCTCCATCCGATTTTCATGCTTACAGAGCTTAAAGAACACGTTCGAGGACTTTACTTTGATAGTGAAGATGCGGTGCAGGCAGAGGTGAGGTTGTGGCTCCGTCAACGAAGTCAAACATTCTACAGTGACGGTATCAACGGACTGGTCTCTCGTTGGGAGGCATGTGCTCGTCACCAGAGTGACTATACTGAAAAATAAATAAGTAGACACGAAGAGTACAGACGTAGAATGTTAATAACGTTTGCTTTATTTAAAAATCTCTGAGAGTTTTTGCATTCAGAGTTCTGAGGCATTACTTTTCAGGACGTCCACGTACCATGGTCGCCTTTGACTTCAAAATTATTCATTCAAGTTGCCATTATTCGGTGTGTACTATTAAAATTGTTCTTCACCACATGTCAAACGTTAATTAAGTATCTCGTATATATTCACGTCCATGTGCTAAATATTTAATCTATACTTGTTTTCATCTTTTACACGAATCACATCAAACGACTACACACTTTCACCACATTAATGAGTCTGTCAGCAGAGCTGAGCCATTGCTGCTCTGTTTTTCCAGAATGGCTACTCCCTAAACACATGCGACATGTATTTCACCTACCACGCATTAAATCTTAAGACCAGCCATATGTAGCTAGAACTGTATCCCAGATGGTCTGACCCATATATGAACCTGCAAGGGATACGGTGAATAACCGCCTTACGCAAACAGTGATCATCCTTAAACGGACCATGAAAGGAGCGTAATCTTAGATGGTGGTCGAAAAACACGCTTTAGGGCGTGTTTCCGCAAAATACGACGAATCATGTTGGAAACACGTAGATACCAACTCGTAATTTGAATCATTCTCCCGATTCACGACTGGTCGATCACATCGCACTTCTGCTCAAAGAAGAAAGCCTTGTCGCAGCTCGTGGACCCTAACGGATCCTAGTAGGCAAGGTGTTGAATACAGCCTAGCTTCGTGTCATCTCGTTGAACTCGTCTGTCTGTGACGGACTTCGTAGTACCGCTAACTCTGGTCCCCATGCTCTGCTGAGCTGAAATCTTACGTCTCTGTTAAGTTGTTTACGTATTTCAACTATTTCTCAGATCGAATTTGTCTTTAAAGGCGAAATCGCAATAGGTGGAACAAATTAGAGAACTATGTCCTATACTAAGACAACACATGATTCTGACTGACCTGTTGTGGGGGATTTATCAATGTGTAATTTCGCACACTAACATTGGATCTTGTATCTTTAGACCTAGGTCGTCGATGAGGGTGTACTGGAATATCTGGATAAATTAGACATTTAACATTTGGGTCGCCTACCTCTAGGGACAGGGCAATGACATTTGCCCTTTGGACTGACGTTGAATGTACCGGTGGCATTGAGCAGTCTGCTTAACCACGAACACTTTATGTAATCATACCCCTTCTCTATCTCCTTCCCCCCTGCCCCCACTTACCGTCATCTCCAGCCAGGATCCAGTACTATAACCACCCATTAAAACGAAGCAGTCAATTAGTATGTATCACACAGTGCCACCATCTTGTCAGCAACTTGACAAAGCTTCAACATCAGAACCACTGCTCTGTAAAGTTTCAACATGTCTGAAACTTCGCTGACTTTACAGAAACCAGACACAGTTTTGTCTAGTCTCAACTTATGTGAGACATTACTGACTTCTCAGAATCCTGACTAAGCTTCGTCAGCAGAACAGGCACATACATGCACCCCCTCCCCCCGCCCCCACACACACATGCACGCACTCAGAACTTGCTTTCCTGCGCCCCCCTTGCCTCACCCCCATCCCCCCACCCATGCGTCTAGATCTGTCAATGAAAAACTCAGTCGAAACACAACCATTGAAACGATAAAGCCAGTATCAGCTCAGTATGTTACTAGACAGTACGTATTCCATCTTTCTCTCTGTACTCTACTGGGTAGTTAGTCAAGTTCGGTATGTGTACTGCACATGGTGCAAGGTATAAAAGATCTTCAAAAAATGTCACAAAGTTATTACCATGTCTAAACTGGATGTATTATTAACAAAATAAGTGTGCTTCGCTTATTACACGTTAAGCTGCAGTTGTAATCGACAAGAGTTCGGCTTTTGTAGCCCACATCGTTCAAGACGCTATATATTCTCAAATTAAGTATCAAAGTTTTATTCTCACATCTAAATAGTTTCTAGTCTTCTCCAGTAACAGTACTGGATACACTTCGCTAAATTAAAATGCTATGCAGGTGAGGCAGCAATAGTTGATACATCCTCTTAGGCCTAAAGGAGGCCATATAACTGGCAGTAAAAACACCAAATTTCCTCACCTGACAAAGCACCATATTAGGGGGGAAGAAGGTAATGGATCATGTTTGATATTCGGAAAAGGTAACTGATATTACTGATTGTCTGATGTAGCTTTTTTCACTCTAAGACAAGTGAAAATAAAGAAAGAAAGACACGCCTCGAAGGAATTTTCCGAATGAGACGGAAATCGGTAGATGTTAAGTAAATATACAGACGAGAAAAGTACTACAATTTTTTAAAATGATCTGGATGATTTATTGAAGACAAATTGATTCACAAATTGAGCGCTGATCACAGACTTGTTGGATGTCCTCCTGAGGGACATCATGCCACATTAGGTCAAATTGGTGCATTCGATCGTCGAAATACGCCGTTTCGAGGGCCCTGCCAATAATGCTCCAAACTGTCTCAACTGGGTAGACGTCCGGCGAGCTTGCAAGATAACGTAGGTTTTGGCAAGCACGAAGAGAAGCGTAGAATCACTCATCAAGTGTGAGCGGGCAATATCTTGTTTAAATGTAAGCCCAGTATGGTTTGCCATGAAGGGCAACAAACCTCTGCGTAGAATATCACCAACTTATCGCTATGCTGTAACTATGCCGCAGAAGACAATCAGAGGGGTCCTTCTATGCAAAGAAATGGCACTACAGATTTTCGATTTTAGTGGTCGGGGCGTATCGCGCGTGACAGTCAGTTTGGTATCCCACCACCGTCTCGGCGGTTTTAGACACGTCTTTGCTGCACCTCGGAGCTCAGTTCGAAGCGAAACTCGTCACAGGATGTCCAAAAACTCTATGAACCAATGCTAAGCCGTACAACTTCTTGCATAAAGACTAGAGATGGACCAACGCGTTTGCGGTTTGCTCAATTAGGAAACTTTTTCTCTTGAATAAATCGTCCAATTTTTTTGAAATTGTAATCATTTATTTGGCTGTGCATGTATGACACGGCTATGGATATCCGTCCCATTCTAATAAATCCTTCGTGGTGCGACTATTTTTTGTGTTGGACTTGTTAAGCAATGTTCCACAGATGGTACAAGAACGAACCCTCCAGACAGGCTGCAGTATCGACCACGCCCTCTAATAAACTCTACAAAGTATATCTCCTTTCCTTTCCATAATCAACTAACAAAAAACAATAAGTTTTATAGCATCTATACCCATGATAGTCACATTTTCCGACACTTTATGACCACAAATAATACTAAAAATGGTGTGTTTGAAGAAATCTATAATGCAGTGCAACAGTTAAACTCGAATTTTGGTAAAACACAAGTGTAACTACAAAAAAAGACCCCAAATATGAAAGACAACAGTGAACGAAGTTTTACCCTGGGGAAATTCTGATTTCCGATTACGAACCAAAATTCGGTCTTTGCACCTAAATAAAATATCAATTAAAACTGATTTATTTACCAAAATAGGTGATGATTCGTTGTAAAACTGTACAAACGACTTGTTTATTCGCACTACTGATCTTATAGATTATGGTACACGTATCGAAAACGAATAACTGACTTTCCTGGCACACAGTGGAAATTACATTACATTGCTGTGAAGTAGCATAATGAACAGTAGTTTTAGTGTCCCAGTCTCATACGAATACATGCAGTGTAACCTCCCCACAAAAATTTTAAAAGAAAATATTATATAGAAGTGGGAGCCAAATGAAACCTTCCCACAAAATGTTGACCGGACAATAATTTGAATGTTAACAAGAATACAACCTAACGTAATCCCCAGCAAATAAGTTTACTGACAAAGACAATTAAACAAAAATTCGCAATCTGACTCTTGCGTAAGCTTTCGCAAAATAATGAAAAACAATTCAGTGCTAATGAAATCTCAGTGATAATGATAATTCAATTAAACCGAAATATCGGTCTTTGGCCCTGTGCAAATCAGAATTAAATTCTTACCTCATTGTATCTGCTAGTCAAATTTCTGCTCTTATTCTTGCGCACAGCTTGGAGGAACTGCATTGCAAATAATAATATTCCTTTTTTTTTTGTAATTTAACTGAAATTTTTGTTTAAGGGAAGTGGAACTTCAATTAAATAAATTTTTTTTTTTTGTAAAATTGCTTTTGAAATCAAAATTATTATTGGGGCACTTGTAGGAAATTAATTATAATAAATAAACTTTACATTATCTGATGATTACCTTAATTAACAATATACCTCATTCAGCATCTTAACCAGTGTTGCCCACAGACTGCTCTGCATGACGACTACTACTGAACTGCTCTCAACGACTACTGACAGAGTACTGCTCAACTCGACGAGTACTGCCCAACTGCTCGCAACACTCGCGCGGTCAAGCGCAGACTAACTACGATTATAGGCTCTCTGGTCAAAGATTTTAACGTGCCTCACCATCGCTGCTATGTTACATACGTGTTTCATAACCCTCCACTGGGGGGGCAAAAATTTGGCAGCGATGGTGAGTCATTTGGACTTGCCATCGCAAGAAATTTTTACAATTTACAGAATATTCAAATTCAGTACATAAATTAAATGTTGTGCACATGCACCGAGTACAAAACATTTCAGACAAAGACAGGATGTGAGTACAAAACATAGTAGTAAATGAGAAAACTGTATATACAAATTATTTGACAGATAACAAAGTGCACAGGCACTGAAAAAATTCTTTAGCATATTCAGAACAAATAAACAGACTGGCAAAAAATATTATGTTGACAAGTGACATGAGTGCACATGCACTGCAGTTGAGAACATATCAGTAAATGATGAAATGTATATACAATTAGTAACAAATGACATAAGTGCATACGCATTGAAGTATTGAATATACAGAATAGTACAAATCATATTGAAAAATGAGAAAAGTGCACAGGCACTGAAGTTCAGTAGAAAACATATTAACACACAACATAAGTGCACTTGCACTATAGTTCAGAACATATCATTAAAATAAAATACTAAAAAAAATGTATATACAATATAAAAGACAAGAGTGCACATACTGTACTTGAGAACAAATCGAAAAAATGTCTTAGGTATTTTTGCAATAAATAAACATAATGGCAAAAATCATATCGACAAGTGACTAACTGTACTCGCACTGGAGTTCAGCGAATCAAAAAAAATGTATAGTCATGAACATAAATAATGTTAGCAAAAAGTTATTTTCACTATGTGACAAGAATTAGGATAGGAAAGGGAAGGATTGCATCATGGTTGTAGCACTTTAGATTGCACACAGCTGTTCTGAAAGTCCATATCTTTCCACAGAAGTACAACACCAAGTGACACAATTTGCAGTTCTTTTCCCATCAGAATCCATCAGTGTAGCCAAGACACTGAACTCTAGTAGTAATATTTCATGTTCTCATTTTGGCAGTACATTAGGTACACCAAACAGTGGGACCATAATAACGTCTTCATCGCTCATGGTGGTGGACAGCATGTCGTGTCAACACCACGCTTTTACAAGGCACACCAACGTAGAAGTAGTGCAAACCCAAAGGTAGTGCTCCATGATCACTAGGATAGACAGGACAAATGGACATTGCAGTAGTTCAGGGTAGTTAGCTCATGAGGTGAAGGACATTAAGTCACATAATATTGACAATTACAGTTTTCATTTGCGGCATTCATAGCCTAGTGATTGAACATTTCTGTACCAAGTATGTAGTATTACAGAAAAATGTTCATTAATTGTTTTACATAGAATCAGTATCCTTTTCCTAGTTACAAAGCATTATTAAATAATCGCATTCTTTTTCAGTTACAAAGTATGGCATAGTTAATTAATTATTTGTCATTTCAATAGTAATAATCATCAGCCTTCTTCTAATTACAAAGCATTATTAAACAATCACATTTTTTCCCAATTATAGAGCATAGTTAATTATTTGTCATTTCAATATAGTAAGAATCATATTCTTTTCCAGTTACAAAGTATCAACATTGAAAACAAGAGCTAATTAATAGCATAATTAATAACATAATTCATTGATTGTCATTAATTATTGGCACTCAGTGGCCATCAAGTATTGAATAGAATAAAACATTGTTCATCATTCAGTATTATTCAGATCATTAAGAAGTAATAACAATCCATTGAGTCACATTCAGATCATTATGAAGTCATTATTAAAAATCAGCTAATTACAGTCATAGCATTAATAATCATACACATTATAAGTAGTCTCATTACAATAAACAGTGGCAGTTATTAGCCAGTTACAAAGCATTATTTTATACATATATTTTTTTTTGTATCTTTACGAAGTCATTACTGAAGTGACATACTATTCAGAGTTGATCAGTATTATTCAGAACTTGCTCAAACTGGTATCACTATTTGGGACTGGTAATACATTTTTTTTGTTAGCAATGCATTGCGTTAGGTAATTATAAGAGAAAGCAAGAAGAGAAAAAAGAGAAAAAAAATTGGTTCTGGGTTGTTACTGTAAATCAAAAATGTGTAACGTCATTCGTCATGAGTCAGCTGTAGCAAGGTTATGTAACAAGGCAGTATATGTGATCACATTTATAAATGATAAACACAAATGGGTAAAAAAATATATATATAAATGCAAGTACTAGAACAGGTATAATAAGTAACAGGTTTAGTATGAATCATGAAAAACTTCTCTTGGAAAAAATACAAAATGGATTATTGACCTGAAAGAAGAAACACACACTATGCTGAAAAGTAGTGAACTTCGAATTAACAAGTAGTGAAATGTGTATAAACATGTGTTCCATAGCTGTCCTTTCCAAAACTTTCCAACATCCTACTAAGCAATATAACACCTGCTGTCAAAACAAACTGCAACAAATACTTATATAACTACGTAGCATAAATACATAACTTCAACATTATCCTCATCTGTAAAGAAAAAACTTCATTATCAATCACTTCATTATTCATAACTCCATCATTATCATCACCTGTAAAGAAAAACTTCATTATCCATAGTAGCACACTCTTCATCATTATTCATCATCACTCATTATCATCTGCAAAAATCACTTCATTATTCATTACACAACTATTCCTTATCTCTAGCATATTTCATCACTAAAACTAAGATGTGTAGTTCTGTCCGACAGCCTGCATCAATCACCTTGTATTCTGAAAGAAAAAATTAGTTAAAGACTGCTATTCTACGATGAGTATAGTATATTCTTGTTAATGCTTGTTAATCCTGATCCATTTACTCTTCCTCATAAAGTTATTGCATCTTCTATCGTTTATTCCGTAGGTGAAATTCCCATTTCTGTTGAATTTATTTCTTACACGCATCATTCCTTTCTGAAATTGATGAACAGAGATTAACGTCTTGCATTTAATTCATATACCCACTAAATAATGACTGGTTTATGGTGACACAATTAACCATACAGCATAACATGACAGACAACGTAATATGTCAAAGACATTGACAGTGTTCAAAGCCAAAATCTACAGAGAATATCACAATGCAGCGCAAAAAATGTAAAAGTCACGATGTTGAGATGTCATAAGGCCAAAAAAAAAAATGTCAAAGTCGACTGGTGTGTGTTATATCTTAACTATTTCACAGTGCATATAGACAAAACTGGAATACAATCGTACATAAAAAGTGGAAAATGTACATGGTCTGATGTGTAACGACAAGAAAAGCGACCTGCTAACCTTACCTTGCCGGGCACTTGCCAAGAAAAAAAAAATACGACAGTCATCAGTAGGTAATCATATAAATATAATTGCATAAATGGTCATAAAATGTGTAAATTCATCTGGAAAAATATGCACGGTCTTATGTGTAACGACAAGAAGAGCGACCTGCTAACCTTACCTTCCCGGGCACTTGCCAAGAAAAAATACGATAATCATCAGTAAGTATTCATGAGAGTATAATTGCATACGTGATCATAAAATTAGCAAATGGCATTATAGCTTGTTAAATCATAAAGTGATTTCATTCAATAAACGGTTTAATGTTTGAGATATGGTGATTGCCTTTCGATTTTCTGGTTCTCAAAGTTTCGACGTGTACAACATTGGGGTGAGGGATGCTGCGAATCCGATATGGACCTGCGTATAGAAGTTCAAATTTACTGCACTTACCTTTTAATTTGCTGGATAAATAGTGTGTACGTACTAATATTTTCTGTCCAACGTGAAAGTCGCGGCGTGTACAAACCTGTTTTTGCTGTCTTCTCCGGCGCTCTGCGGCACGTTTGATGTTGTTCAGCGCAATGTCAATTATTTCGTGGTGTCGTAAGCGACGAGATGTAGGAAATTTTACAAATTCTTTAATTTTGTTTGGTGGTTCAACGTTTTTCAGTATAACAGACGGAGATAGCATAGTGGATTCATTTGGAATGGAATTAATTACATCCTGGAATGAGAGTATGTGTGTATCCCAATCAATATGTCTTTTGTGGCAGTATATTCGGCACAGCTTACCAATTTCTTTCATTAACCGTTCACAGGGGTTCGAAGAAGCGTGGTACTTGGATATATAGATCGGAGAAATGTTTCTGGCTCGTAACATGCGTGTCCATACACTACTACGAAATTGTGATCCATTGTCAGAAATTACTCTCATCACATGCCCTACATGAAATAGAAAATGTTTTACAAATGCTTTCGAAACAGTTTTAGCAGTAGCTTTGCGTAACGGAGTGAAAGTAACAAATTTCGAAGAGAGCTCAACAGCGACAAAGATGTAGCAAAAACCTCTGTTAGTTCTCGGAATCGGACCAAAAATATCTACTGCGGCCATGTGTCTTAATTTAAAAGGTACAATGGGATATAAAGGAGGAATATGTGAAGTGGTGTCTGATTTAGCTTTCTGGCAAATTTTACAAGACGCTAAAACTCGTCGTATTCGTTTCTCCATGTTGTTAAAATAACAGTTCTGTCTCAGTATAAGAAAACATTTTCGTGCTCCGTAATGTGCGTAACTTAAATGAGTGTACCAGATTAATTTGTTAACAAGTTCGTCAGGGATGCATAATAACCAATTGTTGCTGTCAGGATGAGAACGGCGAAACAGAATGTCATTGCGTACAGTGTAGTGGTTCCTAATCGTAACATTTTTCCTATCTTGCCAAAGGTGTTTAATTTCTTTCCACACATTGTCTTTATTTTGTTCTTGTGCTATGTCCTGTAATGACGATGAAATAAAATTTTCAAATGCTACTTGCTGAATGTACATGACACTGAAATTTGTTTTGCAGAAGTTGGTTGCTACGTCTTGCTGATTGTTGCTGAGAAAACGCGATAGTGCGTCTGCTATAACATTTTGCGTACCGGGAATGTGAACTATTGTAAAATTAAATTCCTGTAAATATAGTTTCCATCTGCTTAATCTGTCGTGCGTGAATTTAGCCGAAAGTAAAAATTGTATCGCTCTGTGGTCTGTGTAAACTGTGGTATGTCTGCCATAAAGAAAGTGCCGAAATCTCGTAAAAGCCCATACAACACATAATGTTTCCAATTCTGTAACGGAGTAATTTCGTTCAGCAGGTGACAAAATGCGGCTTGCAAATGCGATGTTTTTAATTACTATTGAACCATCTTCTTCAATTTCCTGGAAAACATGCACGCCCAAAGCGGTGTTCGAACTGTCAGTAGCAATGGAAAAATTTCTGGTAAGATCTGGGTGCGATAAAAGTGGAGCATTCAACAAGGCTTCTCTCAGGTTCACAAATTCAGAATGTGCTTGCTTATCCCAAGACCAAATAGTGTTTTTACCTGTTAATTGACATAATCTAGGTGTGTCTAAAGCGGAGTGATGAATAAATTTACGAAAAAAGTTAATTAAGCCCAAAAAACTGCGTAGTTGCTTTTTTGTCGTAGGAACAGTAATGTCACGTAGAGCTTGAAGTTTTTCCGGATCAGGTGCAATGCCTTCCGCTGAAATTACGTGTCCAAGAAATTTTATAGAAGTTTTGCCAAAGTGCGATTTACTTAGGTTAACTGTGAGTCCTTGCGCATGAAAAGTTTGCAACAGTCGTTCAAGAAGCAGATTGTGATCAGACCAGTTAGCTTCTGCGATAAGAATGTCGTCTACGTACGTCGTAATTCTGTCCTTAAGTTCTGTCGGAAGTATTGTGTTCAAACCGCGAATAAAAGCTGCAGAAGAAATAGTTAAGCCGAATGGTAATTTGCAAAATTGATAACAGTCGCCAAAACAAAGAAAAGCTGTATACTTTCTGCAATTTGGATGAAGTTGAATTTGCCAAAATCCCGATTTCAAATCTAATGTAGAATAAATAGCTGTACCATGAAATTTCTGTAAGAGTTCCTCTAGTGTCTGTGGTCGATCTGTTTCATTAATAATAATGTCATTAATGTGACGTGAATCAAGTACGAGGCGAAGTGAGCCATCTTTTTTCTTAACAATATGTAGCGGGTTTATGTACGGACTAACTGCTGGTTCTATAATTCCTTGATCAAGCATATCCTGCAATTCTTTTTTAACTTGTTCTCTGTGAATATATGGAATGGGATAATGCTTTGCTTTAAATGTGTCGTGCTGTTTCACTTGAAATTCATACATAAAACCGGACATAGTACCAGGAATGTTGTCAAAAACTGGAGCTTGCTGTAAAAGAATTTTGTGTAGTTGCATTCGTTCGTCGTCTGTTGTTGCACTGCTTTGTCTAACTTTATCGGAAATCATTTGCATTACGTCGTAGTCAGCTTCGTCTGGAGTATTATCGTTGTGTACGTACGTATTCGTGAACAATGTGGGATTACAGTCTATGCCACGTGATACGGAAATGACCTCTGTGCGATTAATTGTTTGTTCTTCCGCAGATAGTGAGTGCTGAAATTCTAAAGCCAATTGTGCATCCTCATCCTTTAACATTAAAAAGGAATTTTGAAAATCAATAATAGCGTCGTGTTGTACCAGAAAATTATTACCTAAAATTACGTCTGTTGTCAGTAAAGGAACAATCCAAAAATTAGAGTGGAAAGTATGACCTCCAATACAAAATGATAAATGCGTCTGTAATTTAACGTCTACTCCTTTACTCGATACTGCTCCTTTCACTTTTATTTTGCCTAAAGGTAATGTCGGATAAGTATTCTCTTTGTTGCACTCGTTAAAAGTCTCCTCATTTATTACTGATATAGGTGATCCAGAATCAATTACTGCTGAGAATTTTGATGAACCAATTTTAATTTCGATGACAGGATGTGAAATAGTTTTCTGAACAAATGGTCTTTCCTGCAAGAGAGTGTCTCTGATATCGTCAAAAGTAATTACATTTTCGTGAACAACATTTTGCGTGTCAAACGTAGTGCTTGTGTTATTGGAAGATGCGATCTGTACATTATCTAGTCAGATTCTATCTGACGTGTTATTATTATTAGGAGGATTCTGTGGCATTTCTACTATTTGAACAGTTCTATTACTTCTTCCAGACGTATTACGCTCTGGATGGTACCTACTGTCGGGTTCATTCACGAGAATATGTTCTTGTTGATTACTTTGTTGCTGGTAAGACCGACTGTTATTATATGTACGCTGATAATTGTGCTCATCGTTTTTACGTCTGTCGTGATAGTCATTCCTATACGGTACATTGCGATAGGAATTGAAATATTGTCTTCTCTGTACATAGTTATTTCCTTGCTGTCGTGCGTTACTATTTGTTGTATCAGGGACTATACGTGCTCGCGGCGGAACATTAAAGCCTGGTTGACCTTGTGCATTACATTGTTGGTTACGTATGCTAACCGGTTGACTTTCATGCTGTTGCGGTGGAAAACTTCTATTGTTACCAAAATGTGCTTCCTGTTGCTGAAAATTTTGACGATATTGATAATCTGAATTTTGTCTGTGATTTAAGTTCTGGTAGTTATCGTTTCTAAAGCGTCTGTTATCTTTTCTATTGAAATTACGTGTCTGATCATAATTCCTGTACTTTTGTTGACCTTGGTTATTATATGAAAAATTTTTGTTTACAAAAGAATAATCAGATTGTTGTACTTCCAAGAGCTGTAAAAGATCTCTGAATGCTGAAATGTTTTCTTTTTGCTGACCAGTTAAAAGTGACACTCGTAATGACCGTGGTAATTTAGAGATGCGTAATTGTATAAGTGCGGATTCACTGTACGGTTCACTAAGGTACTGGTTTTGTTGTACCATGTGCTCAAAAAATTGCGTGACGCTGGGAAAATTTGTGTTCTCATAATTTGGTAAGCTAATTAACAGATCTTTAATTCCGCGCTGTGTCGTCTTCGACCAGTACGCTGATAGAAAAGCATTCTGAAATTCTTCTATCGAGTAACATTGCCTCGCGATCGGTCTCATACGAGTTGCCGGCTCGCCTTCCAAAAAACTACAAATAAATTCAAGTTTGTGCGTTACAGGCCAAGTCGGTGGAAGAGCAAAGCTAAATTGTTGAATCCAATCTAGTGGGTGAATCTGCGTTCTATCGTTTTTAAAAACTTTAAACTTTCTCACTGACAGAAAATGTTTGTAATCGAAATTATCATCTCTGTGTGATGGAACATGTTCAGGATCGTAAGAGTATCTATTGAACTGTGGTTGTTCGGAATCTAAGTCCCGTACTCTCTGTAGATTACTCAAATTATACGCGTTGCGCGATTCTGACAAATGTTCATAAAGTGGCGTCTGTTGTGGTATGTTATTAACTGAAATGTTTTTCATCTCTGTTACTTCTTGTTGTAAATTTGACAACTTCCTACGTAACGTGTTGTTAGATGAATCGATCTCATTAATTGTCTGCTGTAAATTTTGAAATTCAGGTGTTTGGTTAAATGAAATCGGTGCAGTATCGTCTGATTTATTATCATTAGCACTTTCGATAGCATCAATACGACTGGCCAATTCATCATATTTTTCAGTCAGTATTTTTGCCTGATCATCGGTTTTAGAATCGGACGCATTAATCTGTTTTTGCAACTTACGCGTAGTTTCGCTCAGTTTTTTAACATCAGCTTTAATGACATCGCAATCCTGTGTTAGTTCTAATTGCTCGAATCTGTCTGTCACTGTTTGAATATTTACTGTGTGTGTATCTGTTTTTGATTTAAGATTGGAAATTTCATCCCGTAATTCCGCGTTCAACTGTTCTATGGTATTAATTTTGTCGGACACTGTAGTAATATTATTGTCTACATACGTCTTCGCTTTCGCGAACATTTTACGTTTGTCTTCTTGTCTCTGAGCCGTGATTGTTTCCATGACTTGTCGTTTTACTTTGTTTTGATCTTGAATAAATTTGCGGAAACGTGTATTACTGTTTTCTATGTGGTGATTAAAGCGTTCGTCAATCTGAGTATTTTGTTGTTCGAATTTCGCGTCGATCTTTTCATCCATTGTGCGCGAAAGTTCTGCTGTCATTGCTTTAAACTCGTCGCGTAATTGTGTAGCTTTTTCAGAGCATTGTTTAGCGACTCCGCTAATTTCGTCTCTGAGTGTTTCTGTTGCGGCTGTTTGCATTTCCCTTAATTCTTGCGCAACAGACTTAATTTCTTCGCTATTTTTACGTGAACAAGCCTCAATTTCCACGCGCAACTGTTCCTTAGTGTCATGGCACTGCGCGGCAACGGCTCTAATCTGTTCACTAAGTTCTCTGGAATTGTCTTCTAATTTTTCATTCTGTTGTCTGACCTGTTCACTAAGTTTGTCTTGTTTTTTATCTAGTTGTTTGATATCCACACTAAGTTTGTCTTGTTTTTCGTTCTGTTCGTTCCTAAACTGTAGCATTATTGCCATAAATTGTTCCAGAGTAACATTACCTACTCCATTATCTGTGCTGTTTGATTGTGTACCTGGAATTGTCGCGCTTTGTGTGACCATTTGGTCATTCTGCAATTTACAAAAGGGATTATCATTCGGACCTACACTGTCACTCACTATTTCGGAATTAAATAAATCCGTTGTACTTTGTGTATCCTGTTCATTTTCATTAGAAATATTTGTCTGAACGTTACTTGAATTTTCCAAACCGGGTGTATTAAGCTGGGCAGCGTTCATTACAATAGTGCGCCCATCGTCATCAATTGTCGTCAAATCAACACAAGACACAATCGAGTTGGCCTGTTCATCATTAAGATAAAAGTCATCATTACTGATTGGAATGCACTCATTGTTAGTGAACGCAGGATTGTCATCATTACACTGCGTGTCACAATTACTATCGGTTACATTATTTAAGTCGGTAGTTTCGTTCATAATACCTCGCGATACGCTATTCACAGTTTTTCGCGGCATTTTTACAATAGTCACAAATATTCACAAAACAAATAAGCACAAATGCAAAAACAACACACAAATACAACAGAGCAACGAATTGCCGTTGACCTGTAGAAAGAAAGTCACAAGATTAGTAAAAGCGTTGCGCCAAATCCTAATTATACCTAAGCAAATAAGAGCAGATATCTGACTGTTTTTCAAAAGATTCTCAACGAAATACGATCCTGGACTGGGTGTCGCCAAGTGTAACCTCCCCACAAAAATTTTAAAAGAAAATATTATATAGAAGTGGGAGCCAAATGAAACCTTCCCACAAAATGTTGACCGGACAATAATTTGAATGTTAACAAGAATACAACCTAACGTAATCCCCAGCAAATAAGTTTACTGACAAAGACAATTAAACAAAAATTCGCAATCTGACTCTTGCGTAAGCTTTCGCAAAATAATGAAAAACAATTCAGTGCTAATGAAATCTCAGTGATAATGATAATTCAATTAAACCGAAATATCGGTCTTTGGCCCTGTGCAAATCAGAATTAAATTCTTACCTCATTGTATCTGCTAGTCAAATTTCTGCTCTTATTCTTGCGCACAGCTTGGAGGAACTGCATTGCAAATAATAATATTCCTTTTTTTTTGTAATTTAACTGAAATTTTTGTTTAAGGGAAGTGGAACTTCAATTAAATAATTTTTTTTTTTTTTTGTAAAATTGCTTTTGAAATCAAAATTATTATTGGGGCACTTGTAGGAAATTAATTATAATAAATAAACTTTACATTATCTGATGATTACCTTAATTAACAATATACCTCATTCAGCATCTTAACCAGTGTTGCCCACAGACTGCTCTGCATGACGACTACTACTGAACTGCTCTCAACGACTACTGACAGAGTACTGCTCAACTCGACGAGTACTGCCCAACTGCTCGCAACACTCGCGCGGTCAAGCGCAGACTAACTACGATTATAGGCTCTCTGGTCAAAGATTTTAACGTGCCTCACCATCGCTGCTATGTTACATACGTGTTTCAGCAGCTGAGAAACGAGGGTTCTTATCCTTTCAACTACCTGTTTTCTACGACATGTGCAAGTCAGCCAATCGCTGAATGCCCCCTTGCTAGAATAATAATTTTATTTTGCAGTACATTTTATTAGGTATTCTTCGAATGCAAGTCTCCATTTGACTGATACAGTGCGTGATCATTTATGTCAACTTGGCGAAATTTGGAACACTTCAATATTTCATCAATACATGTCTGCAGACGTCATCAAGTCTAACACTATCGCTCTGGGTATGCATCCTAAATTTGAAAGAATTCCTGACTCGTCTGAGTACTTGCTGATTGCTCATGTTATCACTCTCAGCACAATTCCCCCTGATATAAGACGCCTGCGGCAAGGAGGGAGGGGGAGGAGACGGTACGAGATTCTGCTTCTCTATGACACCAGAGAGTATGTTCTGAGATGTATGTACATCTGTTTAGTCAAAAAACTCTTAGACATGTTTCAAATTTATGAGGCATAACGAAAAGTGACATGACTGGACTTGATGACATCTGCTCATGCATCCTGAGACCTCTCCAAGCATGTCATATTTTGCTGAGTCAATAAAAATGCATGTGGACTTTTCAGTTTGAGACAAGCATAGCAAAGGAATGGCTGACACAATATCATAACTCGTATAAGTCACCGAATGGACAAAAATGGCCTTGTGCTTTCAGCGACAAGACGCAAAGTCTAGGAGTACTGCAAGATAAAGTTATTTCCCTATGATATTTTGCTGACTTTGAAAAGTAGTTAATTGTGGGTAGTTGAAAGCACAGTCATTCTTAACTCCTTCCTATATGAATGTGTAGCAAATTCAAACTCAGTATGTTTTTTAATCGAAGAATCATATGGCTTCCTCTGTGTGACAAGGAAAATCAATGAGACATCTCCAGTGCTCTTTAGTGTATTTTGTTTAATAATACAGACAAGTTTTGGTTTCTTTAAATCGTAGTACAAATAACGAACTATTGTTAGTGCCAAGTGCAGCTTAACCTGAACGTTAGATCAGCAGTTGTAATAAGAGTGAAATATTTGTTTAGTACTGTCTGGATGCATTTGGATGAATAATACAGAAAACTTTAGTGCTATTGTATTTGGTGAAAAATCGAATTTTTGCTATCAATTAACGATCGAACTTTGTACTTTGTACGGAATCTCGTCCAGCGTTGACCTTGACACGAGTAAACTGAATTCACATATCGTATGTGGTTCTTTTCGTAGTTGCACTTGTATATTATGGAAATGTGTGGCTTAAGACAGAAACTGTATGAAAGATATGTCCAAAACTCACCGTTTTAGTATGGATTGTTGTGCTGAAGTAACGGAAAATGTGACGTCAGTGGGAATACACGCTATAGATATTGGTTTTATTTAGTTGGTGACTATGGATTAGTTTACAGGAACTCTGTGTTACGCAACTGTCTTCAATTGTGCATACCACAAGGATAAACGGTATCTATCAAAAACTAAAGTAAGACTAGCTGTCGCCTGTGAACATTGCAATTCACGTGTTACGTATGTTTTTATTACCTTAATAGACAAACAAATTTATCAGTGCTTATGGAGAGTAATTTCAAAGAGTGTCATTCCTCAAGGGCCGTCAACGCTAATTAATTCACGAACAGATGCTGCTGATTGAACAGGAGTACGTGCCTCAGCGTGTTGTGACAGATCACGTATTCTGACATTACAGGGCTTAGGTCGGCAGCAACGATAATCATATAGCGAATGTGACAATTAGCGATCTATATTCCTACCAGTTAGCTTAAAGTTCTTCAACGGACGTGAATCTAGATAAACGTGTGCATAACTTGAAAATTAACATACTTTACCAGTTGGCAGATTGCAGTGATCGACCGGGAATACTAAAGATAGGCGCAGTCAAGTGCTGCTACGAAGAGTGCATTAAACTCTTTATCCATGTATCAACCGATAAATTTGTCGTCGCCAGCTATCGCACCAATGAGTACAGTCTCCCTTGTAATCCGATCACGTGATTACTCTAGAGACACATTTTTAGTAAGGATACAATGAAATTCGCAGACTTCGTAACGATGTGCTACTTCACGTGTTTCGTACTTCTCTTTTCCTGGCGAAGTCGATGAAGACTAGGTAGCTCTAAGGAACAGTTGTAGTTGTTCCGTTGATAACGCAAGAACATTTCGTGAACGTGCTTTCACATTTTACAGCCGATCAGAATGAGTATCGCTGCCATTTACGCCAACTGTTCTGACAAATTCAAGCTACCACGATATCAAATTTATCTGATAGCTTTGGTGCGCAAAATCAAAGCGTCCTGCATGCGCAAAGGAGGGCGTACGTTTATTTGGATGGTGAATCAATTGTAGCGTGGGCAGAGTACAGCCTCCGGGGGCGGTGGCGGCAGCGGCGGCGGAGGCAGCGGCAGCGGGGGCGACAGCGGCGGCGGCAGCGGCCCGTCCGCTTTGAAGTAAATTAATGAAGATCCCTTTGGCCGCCGTAGGATCGCTAATTTCGTGTCTCGCTGCTCGCAGCGACACGTAATCTCAGAAGCTACGGGCGACCCTCTGCCGTCACGTCGTCTCTTAAACGACGCTGCCCTGCCAAAAGCGAGCGCTCTCCACCTCGCAGCGGGGAGACACTTTCATATTCATGAGGAGGCAGCGCCCTGAAAAATGTAAACGGCACGTCGCCAGACGGCGAACGACGATAGCTGTGCTCTTATGACTATGGGGATGAAATCTAGTCTGAAACTTAAACATCTACTTTGATCTGTTCTCACGAAGGTGATCGTGGGTTTATTTGCTCATATTAACAATGAACGGCGAAGGAATCGTCGATTATCTGAAAGTAATCATACTACAACGCAGAGAAACCGTGCCGAATTTCATATAAGTTATCATTCAGAGATTACTGTGCTGCAGTCGCTTCCGTCAAAAAACCTTTCCAAAAGTTTTGCAGCTGTACATAGCATTTGTTTCTGAAGTTATCATCCATTCAGTGGCGTGCTTTGACGCTAATCGCCACATTAGATTTGAAAATTTGTCATCTTACTGGAAGCTATTTGTCGGAGAGCTTTTAAATCCAAATATATTTTTGCTCAGGACCGTTGGACCAATAACCCAGAAAAAAGTGCGAAACATTCTCTCTTGATAAGTCTCCAGCATGCGACTAAATGCGAAAATTAATTCAGAAGTTAAGGGCAACCAAACGATAGGACCAATAACAAACGAGAAAGAATTTCTAAACAGAACTTTTGAGTCTGAACTCGACCGAGTCGGGGATCCATTTTAATCAAATGGTTCAAATGGCTCTGAGGACTATGGGACTTAACATCTGAAGTCATCAGTCCCCTAGAACTTAGAACTACTTAAACCAAACTAACCTAAGGACATCACACACATACATGCCCGAGCCAGGATTAGAACCTGCGATCGTAATGGTCGCGCGGTTCCAGACTGAAGCGCGTAGAACCGCTCCGCCACAATGGCCGCCGATCCATTTTGAGCATCATTGGTGGATGTGTAATAAGTCAACACTACTTGTCCGTCCTTCGTGTGTTATACGAACCAAAAGCAGACGCCAGAGAGCATAACTGTAACTCTAGAATATATTTTAGGGAAGTTGACAACATATGATGACCTGAAGATGACTCTAAATTCACAGAAATACCGTTCTCATGCCTGATCTCAACTTTCGAGTTTCATGTGTTTGTAAAAGCTACATTCAACGGCTGCAAAATCCGCTACCCTAATAGTCATATTCAATAAGAATATGAACGTTCGAGATTTGTATATTTATAAAAGCTACAATTAACGACAGATTTCACTATAGGTACCAAGTTTCTTTGTACTGGACGTTATCCCAGCTTGTCAGGTCTAATACTCTAGCGTCTGCTTTCTCGAGCATTTCCTTAATTCATGAAGGCCAAAGAACATCCTGTTTTACCACTTACCATAAGCTAGACTTTAAACAAATGTCGTTGTACCTACTGATGGTATTTTGAGTGAAATGATTAGTAAGATACTATTTATTATTGTTTGACCTTTTCAACGCTCTCATTGGTTTGGGGAACTGAATGGAAGTTTCTTACGTGCATCTTCATGCAGTCACCAGCTTCTCCATTGTATAAACTACTGTTTCTTCTCTTTATACATATTGTATTTTCTATTTCTGTTTGGAATTTCACGATGTACAGCTTCGTCTGTTTATCTATTAGCTCGAACTGCATTTACAGATATATTCGAATGTATAGGCCTATAGTTTACTAGTGTACAATATGTGAATTTCATTTTTTTAAAATGATATACTACAGATATTCGCTACTGTTATATAGTGTGAATCATCACACTGGCAAAAGTACGAAACATTTATACCTATAAAAATACGCAGTCTATGAACAGTTATATTTGCTGTTTCTCAGCGGTTATCGGTTTCAGACGGCTCAGTAGAGCATGGCACCGCCACATTACGTTTTGTTGGTACATTGCTGACGTCGTCAAAACAATTAGAGCAGCGTTGAAGACGATTATGTCTGGAAGACCTTGGTGCAGTTCTGAGACATAACTGGTATATAATGAAGAGAGGAGAGCGTATATTCTGGAAAGAACTTCAAAAGACTGTATAACAAAGCATATCTCCTAGTACATTTGACGGCCAACAGAGTTCATGTGACAGGAAAAGTTCCGAAGATGCAGGTCAAAATGAATCAAAAACCATTGCAGTAAATAACATAAATGTGAGGTAAAGTCTTACGACGAGGCAGGTGACCATTAGTACAATAATCAGTAGATCGGCATTCAAGATGACTGGGACGCAATTGTGTAAGACAGACAACAGGTAAGGGATGACTTTACTGCTCATGAGACGCGTTTCTGAATTTATCGATCATCAGATATCCACGAGCGATTACGGCACGTAGATATGGCGTTTAAAATTGTATGTGAAGTCTGCAAATCTTTGTTTCCAATAAAGTTTGAAACACCATATGTACCTGCAGCAATGGCTCCTGGATGTCTGAACATGGATAAATTCTGAAACACCTCACATGAGCAATAAAGTCATTCTTGCATGTTGTATGACTATTTCCATTGCGATCCAACCAACATGAATGTAGAACTACTAATTATTTCAGTAAATCTCTTCCATAACAACCTACTTTTACCACACGTGTCTGGCTGTGACATTGCATACTCCCTAAGATGAGATTCAGTGGCTCTATTGGCAAACAGTTATATTCCTGAGAAATAGTTGCCGGTTAGTTTGAAATCTGGAAAAGTATGTAACAGCGATGGCAACATGAACTCAGCACGTACCAGACAACCTTTGTAGGACTGAAATGCCATTTTCTCCATTCTATTTGGCGGATAGCTTCACATCAGAGTAATCTGTTAAAGATGGTGGACGCAGAATGGCCCCATCGTTCATGAAGAGGTGTGTATAGATTAAATGCACCTATGGCAGGCTGATCCTGTATGTCCCACCTGACATCTGTACTTTTGGACATCAGAAGTTTTCCTCAGCAGTGAGAAATTTAGTATATCCATACAAAACGACGCCGGCAACACTATACTAGCTTCGTTCCACAATCATGGTCCGACAGCATCATCTACCCTTTTGCTTTTGTAGAATTATGCAAGCAGAACAATTCTGTAAACTAAGGCCACTGTTTTCTGTGAGGCACATATTTCCATAAATTCAGAATCATATGATAGTGACTTCGTAATTAAGTGGTTTGACTCTGTGCTGCTGTAAGCGGACACGCAATCCACTAACAGATGTATCGTATTGGGGAGCGCTGTTTGCCAAACGTAAGAAGAAAGAGCAGGAAAATAGATTTAAGGTTGGAAAAACAAATAATCCGCGGTTTTGTTCAACTGCAGTCTGTTTATATCGACCAGTTCTTGGTTAATTGTGTGATCGTCAGGAAACAACTAAGTAGTGTCCGCAATATATACTGTTGTGGAGTAAACCATGTATTAGAAACAAATGATTAACAGGCGCAAAATCTTTGATCATGACAGATGCTAACTGTCAAGCCTAACGTTCACCACCCGTGTCATTCATCAAAAATGTTAAATTAAAGTGCTAAATTACAATTTACGAGATGGATAATATGAGACAGTACACAACGAAAACACGCGGTATTAAAATACACAAGTTGTATGTGTTTGATACTAAAGCATATAAGGAGAAACAGAGTGTAGAAACAAATACTCTGAGGTACAAGTTTATGTACATGAATGTGATCATTGGCTAGAGATCAGGGACTGTCTGGATGGTTGAATCATGTGAAGTTGAGAGTGACGATATACTCATTAAGGGTCACGTTGGGCTTTTGTGCTGAATGCTTATTTACCTAATACAATAAGTTTTTCTCTTTGTCCTTTACATTCAGCAACTTTGTGTTCCCTTTGCATCAATGTCTCTTCCTGAGCACATAGTGAGCAAAAGTGGAGTTTGACTCATGTAACCTGATACGTTCACATTGAGTCAGTTTAGCTGTTGTTTGTCCAGTATACAGTGTGTTACAGTCAATACAAGGGATTAAATAAACACCACAATTGCTGAAGCTTTTTCACATAAAGACATATTTGCAGACCGTGGCTATTATATGAAACAAACTGTTGATGTCGTACAGCAACCAGCCTGAAACTAATTTTAGGTTACTTAATTGAAAACGTGCCGTACTGATTTCGAACTTACGCAATTCATTATCAGACAGCTTTCACTCTTTCGTCAGAACAAATGATATATTGATTTAACTGCGAGTTTCCCTGGGGAAACAATTCACAGTTACAGATATGTAATTGCAGCACAGAACAGCAGATCACACCAGATTCAATACAAAACAAGTCAGCCTCCGGTAGAAGCCCCACCTGAAGTACATAGGCCCAGTGTTACACAAAGCTGCAAAATTATTTAAAAAGAAGAAAAATTCACCTTCTTTGCCAATAGAAAATAGCAGCAAAAAGTGATACATGATATAAATATTTCTAAGGCCCTCTAAATACAAGCTCCAGTGAGATTCAAGTCTCGAGATTAGGACCAAAGAACACCTTGATGCGTTAACGCCTGGAAACTCGCACAAATCTACAGTCGAGGCCTACGTTGCAGAAGGAAATCATTCAGTGAGAGACAATGGTAGAAACATGAAAATAATTCATTTATCAGAAAAAGGAGCCACTATGGACCTCCTAGTGGAAACAGAAATGCACAGACACAAAGATGTTTCCCTTGATAAAGTCCTCAATGAGAGCCTGAGTTGGCTAACACTCCTTTCCTGCAAAACTTCCAAAAAGTACTTTCCACACTCAAATATAAATAATGTTTCAGTGCCTAACTGCGGATCAAGTAACTAATATTATAATACTGTATGTACGTATAATAATCAGTGCTATTTATGGCACTAAATGTTAATAATTTTTAATGTATTATCATCATTATTGTTCAAATAGCACGTTAGACTTTCACACACTTTCTTGTCCACATTTGTTTTTTCTGTTGAGTAAAATATATTTGTAATCCAGTAATTCACAAAATCCCATTAATTGTCGTTTATTTTTTATTTTTATTTATTTATTTATTTATTTTTTTTTGATTGAACACAAGAGTAATTTACGCTTCCTTTTCCAAATATGCCATATATTTGTTTCATTGCGTCGCACTACCTTTGACACTTATGTACTTTGTAAACTCTGCATTTGTTTTCGTATGTTGTTAATCAAAACATGAGGCGCACATCGAAAATTAGTTTTGTGACCAAGCGAAAGTGTTGTCAATACAAACCAACGTATTTATTTATTTACTCGTCAAGTTTCGTTGGACCAAATTGAGGAGCAAATCTCCAAGGTCATGGAACGTGTCAGTGCTTGAAATTACAACATAAACGTAATAACAGATAAGAATAAATGTTCATGAACCTTAAAAAAGTCAGTCCATAAATTTAAGTAAACGCTATCAGCAATAAAATAAAAATCAACTTAATTTTTCAAGGAACTCCTCGACACAATAGAAGGAGTGACCCATGAGGAAACTCTTCAGTTTCGATTTGAAAGCTCGTGGATTACTACTAACATTTTTGAATTCGTGTGGCAGCTTATTGAAAATGGATGCAGCAGTATACTGCACACTTTTTTTCACAAGAGTTAGGGAAGTCCGATCCAGATGCAGGTTTGATTTCTGCCGAGTTTTAACCGAGTGAAAGCTACTTATTCTTGGGAATAAACTAATATTGGTAACAATAAACGACAATAAGGAATATACGTATTGAGAGGCCAATGTCAAAATACCCAGACTCGTGAACAGAGGTCGACAAGAGGTTCGTGAACTAACGCCACTTATTGCCCGAACCGCCAATTTCTGAACCAAAAACATTCTTTTGGAATGAGAAGAGTTACCCCAAACTATAAGACCATACGACAATAGCGAATGAAAATAAGCAAAGTAGACTAATTTTCGTGTCGAACGATCACTCACATCTGATGTCGTTCGAATAGTAAAAATGGCAGTATGAAGTCTCTGAACAAGATCCTGAACGTGGGCTTTCCACGACAGTTACTACGTATCTGAACACCTAGAAATTAGAACTGTTCAGCTTTACTAATCATATGCCCATTCTGTGAAATTAATGCGATGGTGAAAGTACTAACATGTTGGAGGATATATTTCGTTAGAGAAAACTGTAAAAACAAGTGCGACAGACGGACATTTCATGTAAGTAGCGTTCTAACACAGACCTGTTGCGCAACCATATTTGTTACATGTTTGTATCAGTGAATTGTTGTTTATTGTAGGACAGCTCATCAGTAAACCAATATATCATTTGTTTTGACGAAAGCATGAAAGCTGTCTGATGATCAACTGCGTAAATTAGAAGCCGATAACGGTACTTTTTGAATAAAGTAACCTAAAACCAATTTGTGATTAGTTGTGGTGCACTATCAATAATTTAACGCCACGATTATTTGTATTTGTTTTGTTTTATCGTAGCTGCTAAATAAGAGTAAAGCATCCCAAGTAAACGTATGAAAGCCTTGGACATGACCAACAGTAAGAAAGTAAATCTTATTACTTACTTTGCATGTGCATGCTAACTTTTCTCCCATCTCGTAATTAGTACAGTAAGCATGAAGCGGCCAAACTGGGTCTTTCATAAAATTTGTTAACTCTGCTCTCTGTGCAATTTAATTCGTCTATCGGCATATTATAAAATAAATTTCCTTTGCTTCACGTCGATGGCTACAAATTTTTTTGTCATCAGACTACCGGTTTCTGTCTATAATGACCATCTTCATATCTGTTTTATGAAAACATGTCCTAATATACATCGTCAGCGCATCGTCAAATATATATAAATAATAGGCTATACAACAGTCATCTTTTTAGTAGCAGTACTGTTCAAAATATTAATGTTGCTGACAGGACACACATGTACTTTGTAAAGTCTGTATTTGTTTTTGTACGTTGTTAATCAAAATATGAGGCGCATGTTTACTATAGATTTATATATATTTGTGACCATAGGCGCGAAGTAAAAGAAATTTATTCTATATTCGGGTCACTGTTCAATGCGCGACTATATTGCAGCTTGGGATATCGACATATTTTAGTTGCCTGTTCCCTAATTTAACTTCGTCACAACCCAGCTTTCAATTAAAGTGTAATTTAATTTACTTTTTATCTGCATCCAAAAGCGAAATATTGACATGAAAGTTTACATGTAATTTTCCAGTATTCAGTGATGCTGTTCCATTAATTTCGATGGATTTATCTGACGGTCGTAACATCAGCGTTTGACGTCGAGCATCCTATTTCAGCATTGCAATTTGAATACGCATGGGGCTTTCCGTGCATCTTAACTCTTTAACTGGTCGCGACGCCTACAGTCGTGCCCAGTCACGTGCTTCCAGCTCTAACGACATATATATACGGCATTAGCTGAGCATGCCAGGAATGCTATCGTTGGTCATACAGGGTGTATTTAAATTGCCTTTACAGATTGGAGGATTTGTAGTGGGGACCAGGACAGTTTAGTTTAGCACAGAAATTCAAGTTCGGAAACTGCTAGACAGTAACAATTGTTTCCAGCCTCAGAATGGAGTGAGTCTTAAGTTAATTCGTTGGCAGAAAGACAAAAGCGTAGTGAATTTTGAGGCGATTATTTGGCATAAAATGGGTCGCTATAGTTTACAGGGCGCAGAGGCATTGTGCTCTTCATCCACTTCTGAGCAGTTCTTTCACAGGCAGAAATTAAGCCTGGGATATAAATTGTTGGTTGCCGTTACGAATCAGCAGCGTATGGATAATCTCGGCAAGTTATACAACCGTCTGCCCAACTGTGCTGTCGCATTACAACTCGATAATTCTCATATGAATGTTATGGAATCCTAGTGGCGTCGATCAAATGAAAACGTATATGGCTAATTTAATAACTGCACAGGCGCTGCATAATACGAGTATCTCAGCACCATGTTCAACTTGGTGAACCTGTCATTACTTCAGGTTTGCTCTGTCTCAAGTGTAGTGCACATTGAAAAGCTCTTCAGCATAGGCACTTTTCACTTTTACCGAAAATGCGTCACCAGGATTGAACTTATAAGTAGTTTTGCTTCAGGATGACTTATTCTACACATTACTATCATCGTTTTGCACTTCCTGTCCCATATTACGATAACAACTGCTTCTCTCTTTTTGTTAACAGAAGTTAGAGTCGAACGTGGACTGCATACATCTGCTGCATTCATTTTCAGTTGATTTTCGAGCCCACATTTTCTGTCATTGCGTTATGGTTTCCAGTAGAGTAGCTTTTCTTGACCCGACTGCTGTTTCTAGCTGACCAAATATCCTCTGGATGTTCATGTTTTGGAGTCAGTCATGTGCTTTAGTCTCTTTATAGTATGGTTCTCTTTTGGGAGCAGTGTCAATGATAGGAGCACAAGAAACATATATTCAATTGTAATAAAAATGTGTGCTTACAATGTTTAGAGTACATCCATTGGTGATACCCGAAAAATGTAAATCGTATCTGATGAATGACATTGTAGGAATTGTGAAAATTACTGATTATTTACTGCACATAAGTGTTTTAAGTACTACATTCCAGTCCCTGAACGTAGTGGCTGAAATGCAAATAAGACTCATTGATATATCATTTCCGTATTCCTCCCCTCTGCAGCTGCGTCTTCGACAGTGGCTATGTTCATTTTCCAGCTTGTTCCAGGAACACATCTTCTGGTTTTCTTGTTGTTAGTAGTACAACTGAATCATGGCCGCAACATGGGATATGTCTGGAAACTCTGTGACCAATGAATTACTCGTAGATGACACAGAGCTATCCTGCCAAATTCTCTTGATAATATACATCTTTTCCACTGAAAATCTGAAAGAGTTTTGCATAATGTGTGAAATTGGGTTATCAATTTTAGGTTTCGAATTCAGGAACGTTGTTGAAACAGTTGCCACTATCTCGTCTTTTACGTTGCGGTTTTGCTGCCCTAGCCACCACTGGCGAAAGAAGGGAGACGCAAATACTGCAACGCTTTGCTCGATCTGTGGCAACGTCGTTGCCTATAAAATGAAGGTTGCTTTCGTTTGTGGTTCCAGTCTCAACGAAGACCATACTTTTAGCTATTTTGTGACAGAGATATAGGCAGTCAGATCGAAAGTAGTATAGGAATCTTATTTATTTAGTCACCAAAAGCCACATTTTCATATGTCTTTAGAGTGATCCAGACAGCATGAACACATAGGCTATTCCAGAGTACAGAGTGTGTAATATCTTGCTAATATGAGCATTCTATTTTCAGATGTCTTATATTTTATTAAAACAGATTTTCGTCATAAGGTTATGTGGTATGCTATATTTCATTTGTATTAGTATAGTGCATATTTTAATAGTGTTCTCCATTAGTTCGTTGAATGCAGCAGTAAACATCAGACAGAAATCAATCATCAATAATATATTCTCTCACATTTCCTAAAGCAGTCTGACAATGCTCAGATAGTTTACCGATTGCACATCTGTAGAAACCTACTGGATCTGACTTAAAGATATCGTCATGTTAGACTGGAAATTTATTTGCGGCCAGAAAGGGATATGTGGTCAAGGAATGGGAAAGGATAACATCTGAAGCCATAAGATGAGAAGAAGTATGACAAATGAATTCAGAAACAAAATTTAGGATAGTTCTATCTGTGAAATCAGCAAAGTGCATTATCATGTATTAGCAGCACGTGATGGAGTTTTGTCGGTAGTTTTCCTTGCACTGCTGGCAAAAAGTGTCTCAAGCTGTTGGCAACAGCTGCGAGTTGTGATGGACACACTCTTGGTGAAGAGTTCGTAGTGAACAATACCCTTTTTGAGCCACCAGGTACACGTTGCTAAGATATACGTCGTTTGGAAGAGGAGGAAGTTGGTCTATAACGTAACGTCGACAACGAGGTCATTAGAGACGGAGCACAGGTTCGAACTGCGGAAGGATAGGAAAGGAAATCGGCCATGAAGGAACCATCCCAGAATTTGTCTCAACCTAAATCAGGATGGTCGGACGCGGGTTTGAGCCGTCATTCTCCCAACTGCAAGTCCACTGTGCTAACCACTTTGCTACCTCGCTCTGTATGTAGATCTTCTGTAGTATCTCACGCATTAATTTCTTCTTAAGAAGTAACAATACTTGACAGGAAGACTCTGTGCGAACTGATGACTTTCAAGCAAAAATGCAGTAATAGCCACACTTTCAATTTTTTAGGCTTTGAATTAGAGCGTGCAATATTCTTACTCGTGACTTCTGAATCTTGCCTACTGAATGTAAATCTCGTACGTTGCTTAAATGTTCGCAATTAATCACATGTGTCAGATATCGCGTTTTCCTCTAAGTGGAAAATCATTCATGCCTGAACAATCTTATGTGAAACAAGAAAGTCTTTTTCTGAGGTATTTTTCACTCGTACTGCACACATTACAAAGGTTTAGAGTTTGTCTCCGGTGCTATCTATACTACCCAAAAGGGAAGAATTTTTCGCAGATATTAGATCCTTTTCTACTTGCAACTCTAGTTTATTATGTTCAAACAACGTTCATAAAAGTATGCAAACTCAATCGGCAAGACATCCATATAACTTAGTTTAAGAAAATGAGAGTTGATAGATACATTCGCAGGTCCGATCCACGGTCATCGTGTCGGACAGTTTCTGAAAACTTTTTCTGTTACGGGTGGCTTGGACAGCGAATCGAATGACATTTGAAGTCACTGACACCTTTTGCAGTCAACCGAAATGCTTTTTAAAGGCATAGGGAAGTGAGAGAACTCGAATTCGAAACTTTATGTCCACATTGCACGACGCTCACCACTTTTATCCTATTGCCATTTTTTTGTTGTATTGTAAGTGACTTAAATAAAGAAAATAGAAAAGAAAAATAAGTTTCTCTGAGGCCCTCGAAACCATGACCCATTTTTTATTTTTAAGTGATAAACTAATTACGAGGAGGACCGGTGTGGCCGAGCGGTTCTAGGCGCTACAGTCTGCATCCGTGCGACCGCGACGGTCGCAGGTTCGAATCCTGCCTCGGGCATGGATGTGTGTGATGTCCTTAGGTTAGTCAGGTTTAAAAAGTTCTAAGTTCTAGGGCACTGATGACCACAGCAGTTAAGGCCCGTAGTGCTCAGAGCCATTTGAACCATTTGAACTAATTACGATTTCTCATTGCTGTGAAACAAGTGAAGCGTCTACGTTTTTTACTGTCGCAGTCTGGAGGAGGAAAGTTGTGCAGGAGTCGAATCCCGAGGCCTGGCCACGAAGCCTTCACTATCCCTTGGTTGAGCTCAAATACTGAAATGGCCTTTTCGCACAAAGATACATTGGAAAAAGTAACGAAAATTAATCCAACCATCCGCAACCGTGAAAACCACGCAAGACGCTAAAGGATATCTGACTGATCGAGTCATGTTACGATCCGACTAGGGCGGCCGGCAGTCACGCCGGGAATATGCCAACTTAGTGGGGGCATGGTAAAAACGCCGTTGATATAACTGGAAAACTACACCCTATAACGAAAAAAGCGCGAGGCCTCCCCATGTGCAGTCTGCAAGTGTTGCCAAATACCAAGTCGTGAGTGATGATGATCTACATGGAGATATGTCACTTTATCCGCCTGAGTCAATAACATGCGGTAGAACTCGCAGAAAACACGCGGTTTGTTGTCTCCCTAACACCGAGATATACTCAACGACTACGCAGTTGATGCAGTGGTGATCGTCGTCGATGTTACGACAGACAGCACGGAGGGGAGAATCCGCCAGTCCTATGGTATGGACCCACTAATTAGTTGTATACTTCTTACAGTCGACCTTATATGCGCCGGATAGAAACTGTGATGAATGTGCCACCAAATCACAGCCCACCGCAACACTGGGAACTTGTGTTCCACGACGTTACAGTCTACCCTAAACAGGAAAAGGACGTAGAAATTCTTTGCCAGCGGAAGACATATTCCTGGGAGTTCGGCGGCGTAGGGAGTTGTGACTGAACAGAATACGGGTAATTCTGGAAAACTGAGGGGATCCCGACCTACGGGAGACGTTGGACACAAGGCAGGAGTGCTAGCACTGTAACAGCTCTTGAAAAGCTTCCGTATGCTGCAGAGCTGCCAGATAGTGAACACGGGCAGACTTAGAATTCTGAAGGGCTGCCGATCACACTGATCGCTTTAATTAGACGACCTCTACTTAGTCTCTGTGAAGGGCGTCCGGCGTCCGGGTTTTATGTCCAAGACTGTACGTGATACCCTAATCAGTGACGCCGAAAATGTGGGAAATTTAAAAGAGTGTTGTGATAGTTTTTGTGTAGCGGGAGAACGGTGCAATATCGGACATGAGTTCTTATGCTAGACTTAGCCGCCTTGGATCCCCGCAACGTCTGGGAAGGTAATATACCCTGTATACGTTTAGACGGTTTCTTTCTATATGTACGCCAGAAAACACACGCTATACATGGAAAATTAGTGAATAACTCCATCTGTCTTCCAATACATACAGAGAAGAACAAATGAAGCAAGTACAGATCACATGAACGGAAAAGGCACAGCGAAATTTGGTAGCAAACTGCAAAGAGGTGTGACAGAATTTAGGTCAGCAGACAGTGTGATGACTTCTAAGTGGCATAACAAAAGAGATGTGTAAGTGTTGAGGCGATGGCATACATCTACAATGACGTAAGTTATGAAAATTGACCGCCAAACTACCTATCTAACAGTTTTAAATGTATGTTGGATTATAGAACGTCAGTGAGTGCCGCGGACAAAAACAAGCTATCCAACTAAGCAGGAATTCTTCACAAAGCAGTGGAATGGAACAAAAACCTTTTTCACTCTTCAGTCATGCGCGTGCTAAATCCTCACGTTATTTAAAACTTTCATATCGGAAATAATTTCATACAGCCTCATTGATGAGATTTTAGAAGTATATCATCGAGAAAGGAAAGCATCAGGTTGCCGATCAGACGAGGGAAATCAATTGCGGCCTCGAGAAAGACATTGTCCAAGTACTGTTCAATCGTCTGTGAAACAAAACAGCCATTTAAGGAGAACAATAAACGGAAAGAATCGCTTTGCTGCTGTGTACAGCATAAGGTGGAACTGTGTGTTGTATATCTTACAACAAGTTTTAGAGTGTGCTTCTTTCTAATGCTATGTAGCTTTAAGAACTTCAGTAACGAATAATAAAAGTGGAGTGCATTTTAAGAGCTTATTTGCTAGAATCAATACAGAAAAGCCTGCGATATCGTTCCGACCGCAGCTGGATGTGCACAGTGGAATGGCACTATCAACAGTGAGAAGGTTAACTAACGATCAATTTGAATCTCCTCGATTGAAAACATCGGGATTATTGTAAAGTTTACAGACATCGAAAATTTAAGTAGCCGAAGGGCGTATAATATGGATTTTTTGCGAAAATATTGTAGAACACTTTAAATAACGTTAATGAGTTACAGCATGGGACTGCTACATTTTAACAAGGTAGATTTATCCGCCAAGCAGAAAAAGAAAAAGATACAATAAGAATTCACACATTGGACATGATTATATATGCGTGTATTTACCTTGTGTTCATTCGTCTACTTCTTCTTTTCAATATCTACCTTTAAGCCAGTAGAAGAAGAGGCGCGCACAGTAGACAGTTTCAGTTCTAATTCACACGAAAATCATGGTTGCCAGATGATCGAAATGTGTGGACATATTATGTAGGGTATTTATCGGTGGTAATAGTTAACGTATTTGTAATGCTCGGGACGGAGACAGATATGTTTAAAATTGTAATAACATAGGTAGAACGGAAGCAGGTTCGTTTATTTATTAGTTATAATTGAACTGACGGTGTTCCGAGTGCTACAGTGCGGGCTGTTTACATCACAGAACACTGAAACGTCGTAAGTATATTCATTAATAGTGTGCTGAAAAAGATAATGGGTCCAACTTTCTGCCACCAGGCGAAAAAAAAGCGCTGTAAGCAATCAGAATGTGCAACGTTTCCTGTTTTGCCGTCAATATGGTGTTTGTTGTTTGGCGGTCCGTATTAATTTCTTCTGTGAACTGACTGTTGGCGTAAATGATTAAGAAGGTTAAAGGTTTCAGTACGAAACTGAATGACTATTAAAAAGAAAGATCGTGTACCGCAGATAAAATTATTTTGTCAGAACGGCAGCAATAGCAGCGCTGCATTGCGGGAACATCGCCGACAGAAACAGCTGCCAAGAAGCCCCATTCAATAAATGGGCAGAAGACTATGGTTAAGAAGTTTGAAGAAAGAGATGAATTAGGTGATGCAGCAAGGAGAGACTAGCGGCACATAAACACGACAGTTGTTGAATTTGCTACGGCTGTAACCGACCACGCGGTTAAATTCTCTAATTGAATATCATGGGTGACACAATCATATACCTTCGATAAATCACAGAAAATCACGACTGGTGACTTTTTTGTTATTTAAAGATTTTATTATGTGTTCAGCAAATGTATAAATAGTTGTCCCGCCAGAGTTACCCTTTTCGAATATTAGATTTTGATTGTCTAAGTATCCTATTACTACTGAAGTGGGTGACAACATTGACGTACCTCCTCAGAAATAATAAAAATAATGTAGGGAGTGGGGCTGTGTGGTAGTTATTAGCATCCGTGGAGTAATCCTCCTTATAGAGAAACCTAACATTTTAGTATTGTAATACACCTGGGGAAATATGAATTAATGATACATTACTTAAGATATTAAGAACACTAAACACAACAACATTTTATTGTCTTTTTGAAGCTGTAATACGCAAGGGTTACTCTGAGATGAGGTTTGGAAACCAGTTCGAAGTCTTACGGCTCAAGAAAAATAAATTAGACCCACTTTTAAAAGTCTCTTGTTGTTATAAATATAGAATATATTCAAGTGTAGTTTCATTAGTGTGAGTGTTGGTATCGAGTAAAATAGAGTAAAGCGGCTTGGAAAATGTATTTTTTTCGTTTCTTTTGATTCCAGTTTAATTTTACGGACGGGAATAATACAGGGTGTTTCAAAAATGACCGGTATATTTGAAACGGCAATAAAAACTAAACGAGCAGCGATAGAAATACACCGTTTGTTGCAATATGCTTGGGAAAACAGTACATTTTCAGGCAGACGAACTTTCGAAATTACAGTAGTTACAATTTTCAACAACAGATGGCGCTGCGGTCTGGGAAACTCTATAGTACGATATTTTCCACATATCCACCATGCGTAGCAATAATATGGCGTAGTCTCTGAATAAAATTACCCGAAACCTTTGACAACGTGTCTGGCGGAATGGCTTCACATGCAGATGAGATGTACTGCTTCAGCTGTTCAATTGTTTCTGGATTCTGGCGGTACACCTGGTCTTTCAAGTGTCCCCACAGAAAGAAGTCACAGGGGTTCATGTCTGGCGAATAGGGAGGCCAATCCACGCCGCCTCCTGTATGTTTCGGATAGCCCAAAGCAATCACACTATCATCGAAATATTCATTCAGGAAATTAAAGACGTCGGCCGTGCGATGTGGCCGGGCACCATCTTGCATAAACCACGAGGTGTTCGCAGTGTCGTCTAAGGCAGTTTGTACCGCCACAAATTCACGAAGAATGTCCAGATAGCGTGATGCAGTAATCGTTTCGGATCTGAAAAATGGGCCAATGATTCCTTTGGAAGAAATGGCGGCCCAGACCAGTACTTTTTGAGGATGCAGGGACGATGGGACTGCAACATGGGGCTTTTTGGTTCCCCATATGCGACAGTTCTGTTTATTGACGAAGCCGTCCAGGTAAAAATAAGCTTCGTCAGTAAACCAAATGCTGCCCACGTGCATATCGGCGTCATCAATCCTGTGCACTATATCATTAGCGAATGTCTCTCGTGCAGCAATGGTAGCGGCGCTGAGGGGTCGCCGCATTTGAATTTTGTATGGATAGAGGTGTAAACTCTGGCGCATGAGACGATACGTGGACGTTGGCGTCATTTGGACCGCAGCTGCAACACGGCGAACAGAAACCCGAGGCCGCTGTTGGATCACCTGCTGCACTAGCTGCGCGTTGCCCTCTGTGGTTGCCATACACGGTCGCCCTACCTTTCCAGCACGTTCATCCGTCACGTTCCCAGTCCGTTGAAATTTTTCAAACAGATCCTTTATTGTATCGCTTTTCGGTCCTTTGGTTACATTAAACCTCCGTTGAAAACTTCGTCTTGTTGCAACAATACTGTGTTCTAGGCGGTGGAATTCCAACACCAGAAAAATCCTCTGTTCTAAGGAATAAACCATGTTGTCTACAGCACACTTGCACGTTGTGAACAGCACACGCTTACAGCAGAAAGACGACGTACAGAATGGCGCACCCACAGACTGCGTTGTCTTCTATATCTTTCACATCACTTGCAGCGCCATCTGTTGTTGAAAATTGTAACTACTGTAATTTCTAAAGTTTGTCCGCCTGAAAATGTACTGTTGTCCCAAGCATATTGCAACAAACGGTGTATTTCTATCGCTGTTCGTTTAGTTTTTATTACCGTTTCAAATATACCGGTCATTTTTGAAACACCCTGTATGAAGAAGCTAACATAAATTCTTATTTCATTACATCTTTTGTTTTCATTCATTGTTTCTAGTGCCAAATTATGCATCTCAGAGAAGCGCCTGCAATGTATGTCATCAATTATTTGTTGGATATACGCAATCTCTCTCTGTTGCTCTACAGCTTTTACTCTTTGCAATTCCCTCTAGTACCAAGGGAGTTACATCCTGATGCATTGCCACATCTCCTGTCATCCTGTCTCTTATTCTTATCATTGATGTTCATATTTCATTCCTTCGCCGATTCTGCGGAGAAGCTCCTCATTCCTTATCTTTTCGACATTGTTCTGTAGTACAACTTATCAAACGCTTCCATTTTCCTCTGTTCCGGTTTTCCCACTGTGCATGATTCACTACCACAAATGCTGTGCTCCAAACATACATCCCCAGAAATTTCTTCTTCAACTTAACGCTTATGTTGGATACCAGTAGACTTCTCTTGGCCAGGAATGCCATCTCTGCCTGAGCTAGTCTGTTTCTTGTGTCCTTGCTTCTTCCGTCATGGGTAATTTTGCAACGGAGCTAGTAGAAAAACTTAACTTTCTCAGTATTCTTATTTACACTCCTGGAAATTGAAATAAGAACACCGTGAATTCATTGTCCCAGGAAGGGGAAACTTTATTGACACATTCCTGGGGTCAGATACATCACATGATCACACTGACAGAACCACAGGCACATAGACACAGGCAACAGAGCATGCACAATGTCGGCACTAGTACAGTGTTTATCCACCTTTCGCAGCAATGCAGGCTGCTATTCTCCCATGGAGACGATCGTAGAGATGCTGGATGTAGTCCTGTGGAACGGCTTGCCATGCCATTTCCACCTGGCGCCTCAGTTGGACCAGCGTTCGTGCTGGACGTGCAGACCGCGTGAGACGACGCTTCATCCAGTCCCAAACATGCTCAATGGGGGACAGATCCGGAGATCTTGCTGGCCAGGGTAGTTGACTTACACCTTCTAGAGCACGTTGGGTGGCACAGGATACATGCGGACGTGCATTGTCCTGTTGGAACAGCAAGTTCCCTTGCCGGTCTAGGAATGGTAGAACGATGGGTTCGATGACGGTTTGGATGTACCGTGCACTATTCAGTGTCCCCTCGACGATCACCAGTGGTGTACGGCCAGTGTAGGAGATCGCTCCCCACACCATGATGCCGGGTGTTGGCCCTGTGTGCCTCGATCGTATGCAGTCCTGATTGTGGCGCTCACCTGCACGGCGCCAAACACGCATACGACCATCATTGGCACCAAGGCAGAAACGACTCTCATCGCTGAAGACGACACGTCTCCATTCGTCCCTCCATTCACGCCTGTCGCGACACCACTGGAGGCGGGCTGCACGATGTTGGGGCGTGAGCGGAAGACGGCCTAACGGTGTGCGGGACCGTAGCCCAGCTTCATGGAGACGGTTGCGAATGGTCCTCGCCGATACCCCAGGAGCAACAGTGTCCCTAATTTGCTGGGAAGTGGCGGTGCGGTCCCCTACGGCACTGCGTAGGATCCTACGGTCTTGGCGTGCATCCGTGCGTCGCTGCGGTCCGGTCCCAGGTCGACGGGCACGTGCACCTTCCGCCGACCACTGGCGACAACATCGATGTACTGTGGAGACCTCACGCCCCACGTGTTGAGCAATTCGGCGGTACGTCCACCCGGCCTCCCGCATGCCCACTATACGCCCTCGCTCAAAGTCCGTCAACTGCACATACGGTTCACGTCCACGCTGTCGCGGCATGCTACCAGTGTTAAAGACTGCGATGGAGCTCCGTATGCCACGGCAAACCGGCTGACACTGACGGCGGCGGTGCACAAATGCTGCGCAGCTAGCGCCATTCGACGGCCAACACCGCGATTCCTGGTGTGTCCGCTGTGCCGTGCGTGTGATCATTGCTTGTACAGCCCTCTCGCAGTGTCCGGAGCAAGTATGGTGGGTCTGACACACCGGTGTCAATGTGTTCTTTTTTCCATTTCCAGGAGTGTATGTAACTTCTCATTACCTTCTTCTGCTTCCAGTTAGTCTCAATCCATATTTTTCACTCATTAGATTGTTCATTCCATCCAACAGATCCCGTAATTGTTCTTCACTTTTACTAATGACAGCAATGTCATCAGCGAATCTTAATATTGATATTCCTGCTCCCGAATTTTAATCCCACTCTTGAACAATTATTTCATTTCCGTCATTGCTTCTTCGACGTACAGATTCAATAGTAGGGCGATAGGCAACATCCGTAGCTTTCAATCTTTTTAATCCGAACACATTGTTCTAGCTCTTACAGTCTTCCTGCTCCCTCATGGAAATTGTACATACTGTATATTACCTGTTTTTCCCTATCGCATAATCCCATTTTCTCAGAATTTCCAACATCTTGTAGCATTTTAGTTTGCCAAACGCTTTTTATAGGTCGACGAATGCTATGTGTTTTGATTTCTTTTCAGCCTGGCTTCCATTATCAAGAGCTCTGTGCCTTTATCTTTTCTACAACCAAACTAATCGCCATCTAATTCATCCATCAGTTGTCTTACCCACTCTTCTTTACAGTATTCTTGTCACCAACGCTGATGGATGAGCTGTTAAGCTGACTGTGCGATAGCTTTCGCACTTATCTGCTCTTGTAAATTTCCGAAATGCTGAATGATATCATTCAGATAGTCTGATGGTACGTCAGTAGCCCTATAGATTCTACACCAGCTTACTCCTCTGGTTGTCACTTCCCTTAACGATTTTACGAATTCCGATTGAATGTTATCTATCTCTTCTATCTCATATATCCTCACGTCTTTCAGAACTTTTTTAAATTCTAATACTGGATCCCTTATATCGTCCCTCTTGACTCCAGTTTCGTCTTTGAACACGTCATCAGAGAAGTCCTCGCCCTCGTCGAGGGCTGCAATATACTCTTTCTTCTACGTTTAACAGTGAAAATGTTACCACTCTTGCTTTTAATTTGACCGGAGGTCGTTTTGAATTTTGTATATGCTTAATCAGTCCTCCCGCCGATCCTTTTACGATTTCTTAACATCTCCTCCTTAACATCTCTCGACTGCCTTGCATTTGCTATTTATTTGACCCCTAAAGGGTTTTTATTGCTGTACTCCTCTCATTACCCGAATAATCTTGTACTTA